>NC_136068.1:1654627811-1655227811 GCF_964261635.1 Lissotriton helveticus
TGCTGGGCGAGGGTGCGATTCCCTCCAGGGGGGAGTGTTTAGCGCAGCATGTATCTCAGAGTGTGAAGGTGATAATTTGGGCAGACAAATATGTTAATATTTTTTCATTGCTGATTGACAACAGGGAGTGGGACTATGCAAAATCACAGAAGGATATGATGTTGCCTAGTGAATGGCGATCGCAACTGTACAAATTTAGGGTGGAAGAGACACTCATCAATTGGATCAGGGCCTTTTCTGTGTATAGTGCAGTGATCGGAGAACGCTTCCCAGGTATGCAAGCTGTGATGGCCTGCTATCAGAGCAGGATTACAATGTACCATGAGAATCATGGGGGGGACACATGGTAGGAATACGACATAGCTTTCAGGAAATCGAGGGAGTTCAACAGGTCATTAGCCTGGGACAAGGTCGATTCTATTTCCTGGCATTCCCAGTTTGAGAAGGGTCAGGCCGCAAGTACTAGCGCTACCTGCAATAAAGGTTATTCCCCCAAGCCCCAGCAGCCCTTTCAGCAGCCCTTTCGACCAGCGCAAGGCGGGGAGATGGGCAACAAGACCAGAGGTAGTGCAGTTGGGAAAGGGGTGTGCTGGGATTTCAATAGGCGGACGTGCAACAGGGCACCGGGCACTTCCAAATTCAGGCACGCGTGTAACTTATGCGGCCATCCTTCCCACCCAGAGACGACATGCCGGTCAAAGGGCAATGGGTCTGGTAACAGAGGGAGGAGAAAACCAGAATAGCAGGATTCATCCCCTTATGGCGCATTCCCCTATTTTGGTGACGGCTATGATCCCCTGGCTCAATAGATACCCTAACCACACTTCCGCAAGGATGTTCACTGGCGTCCATCGGCAAAAAATGGGGTATCAATGTTTGCTCATACGCAGACGATACTCAACTGATGGTAACCCTCAATGGCGAAGAGGACGCCAAAAATAGGCTGCATAATTGCTTGTCAGAGCTATCTAATTGGATGCATTGTCATTACTTGAAATTAAACGCCGACAAATCAGAAATTCTTTTATCCGGCGGATCCAAACAGCTCTGGGACAATTCTTGGTGGCCAAATACCTTAGGCACTCCACCTAACCCTACCTTCACTGCTAGAAACCTGGGAATCTATATGGACACTACTTTATCTATGAATCACCATGTCACCACAATATGTGGCAAAGGATTTGCTATACTAAAAATGCTGAAACAAGTTTTCCCTTGGATTCCGATTGAATGCAGACAGATTGTAGTCCAGTCATTACTGATTAGTAGGCTGGACTATGGCAACATGTCGGTATGGCGGACTATCTATTTTCAAAACTTCAGCTTGTTCAGAACGCGGCAGCCAAAGCTGTCTGCGACAAGAAAAAGTAGGATTCTGCTAAAAATTGCTTGAGAGCGCTACACTGGCTGCCCATGAGGCAAAGAGCATCTTTTAAAATGCTGTGTATTGCTCACAAGACTGCATAATACTGGTCCTAACATTCTGCGGAACAGAATCAAGTTTTATGCACCAGCTCGGAACCTATGTTCACAGACCACAGCCAAAGCAGTCACTACATGAGTAAAACGAACTAGAACGGGTGGACGTGCCTTTTCGCACCTAGCCGCCAACCTTTGGAATGACCTGCCAATTGATCTAACGCGCATGGAATGCTACCCCACTTTCAGAAAAAAATTAAAAGCTGCACTGTTCCCTAAAATAGAATAAATCTTAGCCTCTGGTAATTACTCATAGCTTGCTGCTCAATTTTAGCGCCGTGATATCCTGTCAGGATGAATGTTGCGCTTTAGAAGCACAAATAACATAACATAACATAACATGTTACAAGAGGGTTTCACGCATGGTTTCCGGATTCCAGCTGGGGGTTATATCGGGACACCGCAGTGTAGGAACCAGTTGTCAGTTCAGAACAACCCCAAGGTAGTAGCGAACAAAATAGAGAAGGAGCTGCGCCTAGGTAGGGTAGCGGGACCTTTTCCTGACATCCCTGTACAGAATTTTGTTTGCTCGCCTTTAGGAGTAGTACCAAAGAAGGAAAAGGGCGAGTATAGGCTCAAACACAATTTGTCGGCACCAAAAGGCTTATCTTTGAATGATGCAATTGATAAGTCAATCTGTAGTGTGAAATATGCGTCTTTTAGGACCAGGCGGTTGATATGTTAAGGACTTTGGGCCCTGGGGCACTGACGGCCAAATCAGATATTGAGTCAGCCTTTAGACTTCTCCCAGTGCATCCGGCAGATCAGCACCTGTTGGGTTTCTCCTTCAAAGGTAAATACTACATGGATATGTGCATGCCAATGGGCTGCTCTATTTCATGTGCCTACTTTGAACAATTCTGCTCTTTCCTCGAGTGGGTCCTGAGACAATCCACGGGCCACCAGTCTGTCATGCATTACCTAGACAATTTTCTTTTCCTGGGTCCGGCGGGCTCACAGGAGTGCGTGTGGGCATTGCAGGAGTTTTGCGTGCTGTCCGGCTGGCGCAGGGGAAAACAGTTGGGCCATTGACGTGTCTAGAACTTTTGGGATTTGAGTTGGATTCCGTGGAAGGCTGTTTCAGGTTACCCACAGACAAAATAAAAAAGTTCAGGTCAACCCTGCAACTGTGCTTGCAGACAAAGAAAGTCACTTTACAACTGTTGCAGCAGACAGTGGGTCAGCTAAACTTTGCATTGAGAGTGATTCCCATGGCACGCCCGTTTTCCCGCTCAATTGCACAAGCCATGAAGGGTCTGCGGGAAAAGCATCATCGTACACGGCTGTCTGTTGAGGTTCGCCAGGACATGCGGATATGGATTGCATTCCTGGAGGACTTCAATGGCAAAGTGCTGTGGGGTGCCCCCACGCTGTCCTCAGCAGAGTTAAGTTTATGGACTGACGCGGCAGGCAGTATGGGGTTTGACGCTATTCTTGGCAAGAAGTGGGTGGCGAAGCAATGGCCTGGCTGGTGGGAAGAGAGCGGGCTGACTGCAAACATTGGGTTCCTAGAGCTCTTCCCAATCTGGGTGGCGTTGAAGGTGTGGCCCGAGCAATTGGCCAATCGCTCGGTGATTTTCTGGTCGGATAACATGACCGTGGTGGAATGCATCACTCCGCAGGCAGCAAGGTGTCAGTTCATACTGCGCCTGTTGAAGGAAATTGTGCTAAGCTGCATGAGATTGAATATACATTTCAGGGCCAAGCATGTCCCAGGGGTATTAAATAACGCAGCTGATGCCCTTTCTCGCTTTAAGATGCAGGTATTCAGGGAACACCTACCGGCTTCAGATGCATCCCCAGCTCACTTCCCTTCGACTCTCAGGCAGATTGGTGCCCCCAACTACACGACCTCGTGGCAGCCAGCCTAGCGCCAAAGACAAGGACAGCTTACGAAGGGGCGTTCAGGTCTTACTGTAACTTTCTGGGTCATGATTGGGAGAGCAAGTGGGATCAGGAGGCTAGTTTCAACGGGTACATGAGCACATTACACAAGGAGGGGCGCTCAGCGGCGACGGCTAGCAGACACAAAACATCAGTTTCCTTTCTCGCACACGCCAGGGGAGTCAGGGATCCGACGAACAGTTTCCTAGTTCAAAAAGCGTTGAAAGGATGGCGGAGCTTGCAGGCACCCGCTGCTGATGGTAGGAAACCGATAGGTTTAGAACGTTTGTCAGCAGTGCTCCTCGCCCTGCCGGTCACATGCAGTTCTACGGCCGAGGTGGGATTATTCAGTGCTGCTTTTGCTCTAGCATTCTATGGGGCTTTCAGGGTAGGCGAATTGGTGGCAGTCAACAAGCTATATAGGGAAGGTGGCCTTCAGCTGCGTGATGTCAGCATAAGGGACGACACGATGCGGGTTACCATTCGGAAATCCAAGACTGATCAGGAGGCTAGGGGTCAAAGTTTGGTGTTACACCGGGCGCCGAATAACCCGTTCTGCCCGGTGTCACATGTGGAAGCATTAATTAAGCAGCGCGCAGAGGAGCCTAGTGGAGCATTGCTAATGCATAAGGATGGTACCCCTTTGACCAGGTTTCAGTTCCAGAGAGTCTTAGCCATGAGTATTGCCAAAGCAGGTTTGAATCACAAAGAATTTGGGACACATTCTTTCCAGATAGGGGCAGCCACGGAAGCCACTGCAAGGGGGTTGAATGCAAATAGTGTTAAGAGGATTGGGAGGTGGTCCTCCAATGCCTATAAGCATTATGTGCGGTTGCACATGTTGTAAGGGTCAGTCGCCGCCTCTCTGACGCCTGCTGTTTTGTCTTGTTTATTTTTAGTTTCTCGGGCCTGTGACGCAGGACGGAAACTACTCGAAGATCATCACAACCATCCATCAACAACACGGAACCGGCAGGAAGGCACACAGAAGACTTTGGTAGTGTGGGTAGTTGGCCATTCTTATGTGAAATGTGCTAACCATAATTTTCTTGCAGGAGCGGCTAGACGGAGGTGTGGGGGTTGCAAGGTCTCCTTTCATGGCAGAGGGGGGCTTCGTCTCAGTCAGCTTAGGGGTTACATGTCAGATCTACTCGAGAGACACACCTGACCACCCTCAGCGGTCATCTTGCATCTGGGGGGGAATGATTTAGTGGATCTGGGTAGAAGGGTCTTGTTGGAAGAAATCATATCAGCAGCAGGGTGGCTGGCGAAACTGTTACCGGATTGCACTATTGCATGGTCACAGTTGATACCAAGACTGCAGTGGAGGGGGGGAAATCAGTCAGTGCGTTGAATCGCTCGGTAAAGAGGGTCAACAATAAACTAGACAAGCTATTCCAAACTCCTGTCTTACAGACCATACCTCATGGTTGCATTTGGGGAGAACAGTTCTATGTGCGGGATGGGGTCCATTTGGCAGAGTCAGGGAATGCCCTATTCATAAGGAACATCTTAGCATGGGTAGATGGTTTTGCGAGGAGGATATGACCTTTCAGTGTAGGTTTGGGGGGGGCCAGATAGTTGGTCAACTATGCTGGCCTGTGGCGGTAAGGTCATAATCGGTGAGCAGCAATTTAAGGTTCTTAGGGGGCGGGGGGGATGGTCCCATTCACGAAAGGGGCCGCCCAGGGGGAGGGGCCACTGGTCTCTCTCAGAACTTCAGGGGCAGGATATCCATCGCTTAGAAGGGTGCTGGGGAGGGAGTCACGCTTTCCTCAGGCTGGTAGCCACCCCTCACATACACTATGACGTCATCAAGGGGCGCGAGTGTAAGGGCCCTCCTGTTATGGTTAAATGGAGTTCACGGAGCGCACGCGGGTAAACGGGCCCTTGTTGCGCATGCGCATATCGGACGTGAGAGCATAGCTGGTAAAAGGATCTGACACCGGTTAGCGACCTTGCCGTAGGACCAGAGATTATTAGAATGCAAATTTAATATCAGGATGTTAGATTCGGTTAGGAACCACGCTGTATTAGACATTTGTTAAGGTTAGCCCATCATACCTGTCTAAAATGGATGTAAATCTAATGTTCTGAAGTTTGCATTTAATAATTATGTAAATGTTAATTTTATCAAAATTTTAAATTTGTTTCATATTTTAATAAATACGGCCGGGGGGTCTCGGGCTCGAGACCCCCTGCCTTCCAAAGAAATTCTGTTGTTGGTCTGATAAATGTGTAACTGTAGTCTGCATGTGAAGGCGGGGGGTGGCCGGCAGTCACAGACCATGAGGAAAGGGGGGGCCGCTCGGCCCCCATGCACACATGGCTGGGCCCGGCCCCCTCCTTTGGCCAGTCCTGGTTGGTTCGCGTGTCCCTCCCTTGCCCCGGAAGCAGTTTTGCGCTTCCGGGTCAAGGGGGTGGGACCGCGGCATAGGAGGGGTTAAGAGCCTGGGGAGCGCGGGAAGCGGCCTCTTTGTGCCCGCGCTTCCCAGGCTCGCTCCTCGCCCCGCTGTGGGGCCGTTTAATTTTCCCCACCCTCCATCCCCTGGTAGCAGAATTCTGGTAAGGACACTGGTAGGTATACGGTGTAATGCTATGCAATGTAGTAAGACTAAAGATTTCCTCCTTAGGCCTTTTTTCCACGTTTACAGGCAATGTTAATATGTATATGTTCTCTGGGTGTGTCTTGCTGTTGCATTCACTCTTTTTCATTAGGCCTTTTTTTTTCCCCTCTTAGATTAGTAATGTCGTATTTATTATGTGGGTCTGGCGGTAAGGTCATAATCGGTGAGCAGAAATTTAAGGTCCTGGGGGGGGGGTCCCATTCACGAAAGGGCCGCCCAGGGGGAGGGGCCACTGGTCTCTCCCAGAACTTCAGGGGCAGGATATCCATCGCTTAGAAGGGTGCAGGGGAGGGAGTCACGCTTTCCTCAGGCTGGTAGCCACCCCTCACATACACTATGACGTCATCAAGGGGCGCGAGTGTAAGCGCCCTCCTGTTATGGTTAAATGGAGTTCACGGAGCGCACGCGGGTAAATGGGCCCTTGTTGCGCATGCGCATCTCGGACGTGTGAGCGTAGCTGGTAAAAGGATCTGACACCGGTTAGCGACCTTGCCGTAGGACCAGAGATTATTAGAATGCAAATTTAATATCAGGATGTTAGATTCGGTTAGGAACCACGCTGTATTAGACATTTGTTAAGGTTAGCCCATCATACCTGTCTAAAATGGATGTAAATCTAATGTTCTATAGCTTGCATTTAATAATTATGTAAATGTTAATTTTATCAAAATTTTAATTTTGTTTCATATTTTAATAAATACGGCCGGGGGTCTCGGGCTCGAGACGCCCTGCCTTCCAAATAAATTCTGTTGTTGGTCTGATAAATGTGTAACTGTAGTCTGCATGTGAAGGCGGGGGGGTGGCCGGCAGTCACAGACCATGGCTCTCCATATTCTCAGCTGCTGTGCATAATTAAAATTAGGAATTTTGCTTTGTTGGTGCCTCACATCACCAATCCTTTTTTTCTTTCCATTATTTGTATTGTAGTTCTATATTTTACCTTGTGTAAATTCAGAACTAGAAGAACCAAAAAACAAAACTCAGCTGGGTGAACTATGCACAAATGAATGGAACTGAAAACCGTCTTTCAAATAGAAGAGGTGCAACATCTCTAGGCGCTATTCAAGCACCCTTGCATAAAACAGCTGTATTATGAGCAGTGGGACCACTAGCTTCCTTGGCGGAAGTATCACAACTTTGCAGCGTGCACTAGTAATCCTTGTGCATACAAATAATCTAAAGCATGAGAGCAGCTCCATGTTGCTCTCTCTCACCTGAGTGCTTCTCTTCCTCTCCCACGCTTCCTGTTGTTCTCATTCAATTGTATGCTCCTTCTGATACCACAGTATTCCTCTCCCTTGTGTGCTGCTTTTCCCCTATCCATCTCATCCCTCCCACAGCTGCAGCTCCAATTCCCCCACCCCTCAGTCCTATGTTTTTTTAATTATTTGTTTTTAATGTTATACTTTACCGATTCCTTTCGTTAAAAAAAAAGAGGCACTTGCGTCAATTTGGAAGCGTGCATGCATGGTCACACACAAGGCGCTTGCATAATGACACATATATTACATCACCTATGCGTTATCGCACCTTTTTTTTCTCTTTGTTGCTGCTGCTGTAAAGAGTCAGCATAATGGATTGGTAAAGCCAATAGGCCTCAAAGGCGAGACCTATTAGATTTGATTGAATCCTAGAGGGGGATCCTGGGGGCCCAGTGGGCAAAGGCTGGCTGAGATAGGAATACAATTGTTTTTCTGCCGCCCACCCTGCAACAATACTAAAGGCTGAGATGAAAATGTTGTTGGGGCCTCGCATCCTGTTTGGGCCGGGTCACACGCGGGACAGAGAGGCACTGGAGTCCACACTGTGAAGGTCTGCATCTGTGCATCATTAATAGCCAGTGACCTGGGAAGAGTATGAGGGCCCACTCAAAAGCCTGACTATGACAATCGGTTGTTAATTGGCTTTTCTGTCGACCCGTCAGGCAACACATCAATAAGTCCAACCAGGCTCAGGTAGCGCAGTCCTATGTCTTCCTGCCTCAGCCTGTGCCCCTGTCGAACCCATGTGTATGTCTATCTTATGTGCACAGAACTTAATAAAGTACTGCCTCTGAAAAACGTGTTTAATATCATGGTTACACATTCGTTTAACAGTATGATCTGGTTACAAGGGCTCAAGTGCTCTTCAATTTCTAGTGCTTTGCAGTAGTTTTAAAACCTTGTAAGGGTTTCTTGTTGCTCAATTGGTTGTAATTTCTGATATTTATATGTTTCCCTCAGCGTCTTTGCTTAATTTTGCTCACAAGAAAGTGCCACTCATAGTTGTTGAAATGTCACTCATAATTACACTAAAATTATGAAAATGTCACACATAGCAATCTGAAACCTTGGCAGCTATGCATCTTCCCAGCACCCAAGATCCTCTATTTTCCGTCCAAGTAGTGATCATTACCATGTCGTCTACTTTATGGCCTGAAGCCTGTGTTCGCTGGTCCATTGGCCAGAAGATCCACTCTTCATCAGATCCAGGGGGCTCCGTTACTCTGCCATTCAAAGGCGAGCTGCGCTAGATTTCCCAGGTCAAACAGGATTACTTTAGAAGCCATCCCAGAGTCATTGAATGATCATCCAACTACTCTAGAAGTCATTTTCACATCATCAGACATCATCAAGCTCTTGAGGTCATCAGCAGAGCTTAGAAAAGTGAACTTGATGATTTGACGATGAGTTGAAAATGAGTATCTGATGACGCCACAAGGTGTGATTGTTTCTGATGATCAGAGAATTAGCAGTCGATGACGTCTCAAGATGAGATGGTTCCTGATGATTTGAGGATGCTTTAAGATGATGACTATCTGTTTACTTCATAGGCACTCACAAAATGAATCTGGCCCTGATGGTTTGAGGAGGGCTTGCTTATTACTTGAAGAGCCTTTCTCTGTTCTGGTTTCATTTTTGTCACAAACAATAATGTAAGAATTACTTGTTGATTAGTGAACAATGAACACCGTTTAGCTAATTCACAAGTATTCATTTACATACAAATAAATGTTGCTTCATACTAATGGGGTCTTCACGCACCAGGAAGTAGTGTGTAGTATGCTGCCTTACTGAAATTCAGTATTTAATATTAACATTGTACATTTATGACAATTCAATGTTTCTCAGTATACTTTTATGTTTAAAAGATAACAAATAATATGATGTACCACAATTTAGCATATAAAAGAGATATATTTATTTGAACTGTAAAGACACCATATTTTAATGTAACATGATATTTGTTGTATGCTGACACAAAATATTTTCAAATTTTGCTCATGCACCAGCTTTTACAGCCTGAGCCATCCCGTAACTCTGGTCTTGCTATTACATATCTGCCAATGTTTCAGACTGCCATGTGTGACTTTTTTATAATTTCAGTGTAATTAAGAGTGACATTTCAATGACTATGAGTGACACTTTCTCATGAGCAAAATCAAGCAATGACGACGAGGGAAATATTTATATATGTATAATTACACACATTTGATCAAAATAACCCCCAAAAGAATTTAAAAGTGTTGCAAAGCACCAGACATGGAAGGACACTAACCTCCACTCGTGTGTCAAGGTCAAGAGGGCGAACACAGGTGTCGTTCTTCCTGTAATTTAACTCGGCCAGTGTGCCACCCGGCAGCAGCAATTCCTGGAGACCTGCTTTGGTGGCTAAAAGACATGTCCTGTGTCTTTTCATGGTAAGTGTCATTCGGCTGGGCCTTGACTGTGAATGAGAACTTCAGTGTCACCATACCTTTTTTTGGTAGCCTTTAGACATGCAAGGTTGTTGCTTCCTTCAATACCTTCTGTATGCTTCTTTCTATTACACATCAAGAAGCTCCACTGCAAAGTATGTATTACCTGGGCTAACTCACCAGTGCCAGCAGCCAGATTCTCTGACTATCTTACCTGGTCCGAAGATGGATGGTATATCTTCATATTTCTGATGCAATAACATGTCCTCCATATGCAGACCCTAAGACAGCTGTCAGCCCCATGTAATAATCAAGTATGCAAAAAGTGATGGATGGAAAGCTTAAATGAATGTCAGCCACCGGTAATTACTCAGGCCGCACCCCAATCCATCTTCATTTCCCACACCATTGCACCTCAGGTCCAGCGATATGCAAATCAGTCTTGACCCTGTACTAGTGGGAACAGTTGAGCCTGATCTGCCAAGCCGGGCCCCCCTTAACCGGAACACAAGCAACCCAGGACTGGTTTTGTCCAAGTTAGAGTTCTTCGGCAAGGTATAGCAGAATGTCTGGACGTACCTGTCTCACATTGGGCAACACAGTGAAGTACACAGAAAAAGTGATGGATGTAATGCTTAAATTAATCCCAGCCATTCAAGGCGAAACCAGATATTTCACTTTATTCCATGGCAGTTTGCATTCGGTTTCCAGTTCTCTACGATCTTATATCTTGCAGTCCGGAGTTGCTTCCACTGAACTAATTAGACTATTATACCATGAATCAAAAATGTGTAGGTTAGAAGCTCAGGATTGAGAGCATGTCCATAATGATGGGGAGTGAGATTATTGCCCCTTATTCCTAAAACGAATCCTATGCCTATTAACACCACTCACGTCTTCCCCAGTCACTTTGCTAAACCTTTGACATTTATCCCGGGCCCCTCAGCTTCTTAACACTGATTAGTACTGGTATCACTCAGTAACTCTTAAGATGCTCTGACTACATGTCAACATCCAGTCAACACCACCCTTTCCCCTATACAAGTTAGCCACATATTTTTGTTACACCAGAAGCATTTACCATACCCACTTACATCACCCCTCACTCACCATTCCTTGAAGTTACTAGGCTTCACTTGCACACACCACTAGATCAACATGTGTACAATCGCGACACTGCTCACTCTCACCATTTAAATAGTCATACCTCCTACATAGACTTGCAATCTACTTGTTACAATCTCTGTACCATTGCCTGCTATTAACCATACAATACAAGTCAGAACCTAATTACCAAGCCATCTATTTGGGCAGAGAAGCTTGTACCATAACTCCACTTCAGGCTGGATCACTTATCCCCGCACTCACATCTGCCATTTGCAAAGCTAATTGCTTACAAAATTCGCTTAACATCTGTCTTCTAAAATACCCATTCATTATAACTCGGTCACACAACCGCCTGTTCACATTCATCCCCCAACCTTCATACTTAGTCCTGCTAGTGGCACATTCCACTCACTTTTATCATCACTCATATACTATATCACAACATTCATTGCTCATCTCACTCATTCACTATAACACCTTAGGAGAGCACCACTCAGCCACTTTCAGTACTACACAGCAACCATCAGCAAAAACTGATACATCACTCACAGAACAAATTATTTACACCATTGGCTCCGACCATACCATTACACCAGTTGAGACACTAAACGCACAAGATGGAATACCACTTGCCTCCATCACTCATTCACTGACACCTCACAAAACTCATTGCCGTATGCACCTTCAGAACACCACAATGACACACACTCACAGCACCACCTACTGCACCAGTCACTCGCTCCACTCTCTAGCCTTCAGGGAAGATGCAACAGTACTTACTATCAGCAACAACCAGTCCCACTATTACACAAACACATGTTATCGTGTCTAGACAACTACCTTTCATCTCAACCACTAACTTCACTGCTTACCACCTTACTCAAGCATTTGTATTCCTAGACCATTCACAAACCCACTTTCACTACACGCATGTTCAGTATCCATTCACCTTTGGTGCTTTACTACTAAGTCAGTACCGGTGTGGTGCTGGAACTCGAACCTGGGTCTTTGCAATTAAAAGCAGACGCTCGGCCAAGCCTTCACATACGTAACATTACACAATTAGAAATAGAGGATGAGAGCCCTGGAAATTCTGGATGCGTGACAACATTAGGGGCATTCCTGTCGCATTGTGACACATACATAAGGATCAGGACTATGGGCCCGATGTAGGTGGCAAATACCGGTCAGAAACGGCCGAATTTGACCGTTTCCGACCGGTATTTGGCATCTTGAGATGTAGGGGGCCAGATTTTACAGATTCTGTAAATTTACCAAATCGGTAAATTTACAGAATCTGTAAAATACCGAATCGGTATTTTTACCGATTCGGTACCTTCCAGATGTAGGTGGGACTCTTCTGAGTCCCACAGGCCCTACAAATTCGGTATTTTACCACCCAATCCAATCCGGTGTTAAAATACCAAATTCAGGTGTGCATGCACATGTGTGCATGCACACCTAGCCATGTGACAGACAGACATGCCCTTAGGGCATGTCTGTGTGCCACATGGCGCACATGCCTATTTTTGGGGTGCCAGAGGGTGTCAAAGTGACACCCCCTGCACCCTTGCCAAATTCGGTATTTACCGATTCTGTAATTACAGAATCGGTATTGCCCATTGATTCCTATGGGCTTCAAGGCCCATAGGAATCAATGGGCAATACCGATTCGGTATTTACAGATTCGGTAAATACCAAATCTTAACGATTCGGTATTTACAGAATCTGTAATACCTACATCTCCCCCCTTCATATTTACCGACTCTTAAATACCGAATCAGTAAAATTCGGTATTTAAGAGTCGGTAAATATGAATTACCTACATCTGGCCCATCTTTAGGCTTATAACATCGTTTTTGCCAGCATTTAAACACCTATCCATAAATGTGAAACCATTTTGTTAACTGTGAAAAGTAATGTAAAAATGTGTCAAAACATTTAAAAATGATATAGAAGGATCGATGTCTTATAATGTGAAGTTTTATATTTAAGAGTTATACATTGTAGTTTGTATATATAAAATGAATTTAAGGAAGGTAGTATTATCAGCGCAATCCCCATGCTTTATTTTTAACAAACAGAATTGTGTAGAGTGTTTACAATATCTTGTGATTTGTGCTGCACAGATAAGCCGACGAGGACCTTTGACAAGATCCTGTCCCACCTATTAGCTAGAGCATGGGTACTCACAAACTTTCTCTCGGGGGCCAAATTTACAGTGTGGTTTGTGTCAGAGGGCTGCACCGGTGGTGGCGGAGTCAATGGGGGAGGGGGTGGGGTTAGAGCAACAGAAAAAATTGTGACCATGAGGTTGATCACAGGTCCCTGCACCGGACACCTTCGTTCACTGAGAAACAAAAGGGGATGATGGACGGAGCGAGCGTTTGAGCAAATCAAACACTCACTCCCAGTCAACTGATCTGGGTTTATTCCTTCACCATTCTTTAGCTCACTCAGCCACCCCAGTTCAGACATGGCCATATGCAAATCAGTCTTACCCAGTGCCTCATGGGAACAGTCCAGCCCGAACTGCCAAGCCATGTCTTCCCTGGACCGGAAACAAGCATCCTGGGACCGGTTTCGGATTCATAATCCTCATCAGCCAGGCTATCTTGAATCCAGTGGCCAAGTGAGCAAGGGACAAACGTCTGAGCATACCCTGCCAACTAAGGGCGAACAAAGCGAAGCATTGTATCGCTTCGTTCACTGAGCCACCAGACCCGGCATACACACATATCTCTCTCTCTCTGTCTCTATCTATCTCCCTCTCTCTTTCTATCTCCATCTATCTCTCTCTCTATCTCTCTCTCTTTGTCTCCCTCCCTCTCTCTCCCCCTCTCTCCCTCCCTTCCTCTGTCTCACTCACTCTGACTGTCTCACTCCCTCTCTCTCACTCACTCTCTCTCTCTGTCTCCCTCTCTCTCTGTCTCCCTCACTCGGCCTCCTTCACTCGGCCTCCCTCTCCCTCCCTTTCCCTCACTCTCCCTCCCTTTCCCGAACTCACTCTCCCTCCCTTTCCCTCATTCTCCCTCCCTTTCACTCTCCCTCCGTCCCCCTCACTCTCCCTCACTTTCCCACACTCTCCCTCCCTTTCCCTCACTATCCCTCCTTTTCACTCACTCTCCCTCCCTTTCCCTCCCTTTCACTCTTCCTCCCTTTCCCTCACTCTCCCTCCCTTTCCATCACTCTCCCTCCCTTTCACTCTCCCTCCGTCCCCCTCACTCTCCCTCCCTTTCCCACACTCTCCCTCCCTTTCCCACACTATCTCTTCCTTTCCCTCACTCTCCCTCCCTTTCCCTCCCTTTCCCTCACTCCCGCTCCCTTTCTTTCACTCTCCATCCCTTTCACTCTCCATCCCTTTCCCTCACTCTCCATCCCTTTCCCTCACTCTCCCTCCTTCCCTCACTCTCCCTCCCTTTCACTCTCCCTCCCTTTCACTCTCCCTCCCTTTCACTCTCCCTCACTTTCCCTCACTCTCCCTCCCTTTCCCTCACTCTCCCTCCCTTTCACTCCCTTTACCTCACTCTCCCTCCCTTTCACTCTCCATCCCTTTCCCTCACTCTCCCTCTCTTTCACTCTCCCTCCCTTTTACTCTCCATCCCTTTCCCTCACTCTCCCTCCCTTTCCCTCACTCGCCCTCTCTTTCACTCTCCCTCTCTTTCACTTTCGCTGGGAGTATTCCTTATTTGCGAATAGCAATTTGCTATTCGCAAATAAGATAGCGATTTAAAGGGTGCACCTTTAGCACCCCTTAAATGCAAATTGAAACAGGTGTTGCGCACACACATGTCCAAAGGACATGTGTGTGTGTAACGTGCAACTTAGAAAAATGCATTTAAATGCATTTTTCTAAGTTTTCGCTATTTACCACGAGGTTTGACCTCGCGGTAAATAGCGGTCCTAAATTGCAAATTCGCAATTTTTAAATGTGTCATGAATAGCATTTAAGGAATCTCTAATAGAGATTCCTTAAATGCTAATCCTCGCATATTTGCTAATTCTTCATTAGCGATTTTTGCATTTGGGATGATGAATCCCAAATGCAAAAATTGCACTCGCAAAGGGCCAGATTCTCAGAATCTGGCCCTTTTGCGAGCGCATTTAGCTTCATGAATCAGGCTGTAAATGTTGAAAAAGTATGAAACAGTCAGATCTTATTATGAGGCCGATAAATAGATACCGGCTGAACACGTGTTGTGATACAGGATACCGTGGGGATACCACATATTACACAACACCGGGACTCGAACACAGGTCCTTGCAATTAAAGGAGTAGCTCATGTCACTTGGCCCATTAGCCTCCGTATGGGACAATGAATTTTGCATCTGAACTTATGACTGCATATGGTTTCTCATGAGAATTAAAAAGTGCATTATGTGTGTTCTCAGGAGAACAATCAGGTCTGTTTGCACACAAGAACATAGTACAACATACAATGTGTGTCTGATGCTTCATTGTAGCTGCGACCACACAGCTCTAATCCATAATAACATTTGAAACACAACATCTCTGTGTATTCTGGGCAACAGGAAAAAAAGGTAGATGACAAAAGTAACAAAGATACATGACACTTGTGGACTGGATCAACTTGCAGGTGTGCAGGATGAAAATAGAATAGAATGGAATAGAATAGAATGGTTTTTGTAAAGCGCATGGCTACCCGAGAGCATCCCAGCACTGATGGAACACTAGAGTAGGGCTCGCCAGGTATGGAAAGAGCCAGGTTTTAAAATTCAAAGGATAGTGGTGCCAAACTAGTAGATGTATTAATACAGTGCAGGGAATGATTTTAACACCAAGTATACCCATTCATTCAACAGTAGCATGTCACAGGGCATTTTCCCTATTGCCCAAGGTGCAGGACACTAACTCTCTGCCTGGACGCTCCTGGGGGGCTAACGCTGTAGGTCACCCCGCCGCCGCATTCCAGATCACCGCGGCCGGGGACTACAGCTCCCAGCGAGCTTAGCGAGGACTTCCTGGTTCCCGCCCACATCGCGCCCGGAGGCGCTACTTTAATGGAGTTGCCCCCTCCGCGTCGCGAGACGCGCGCGGGTGATGCCGGGAGAAGCCCGGGACAAGGGCGGGACCATCTAAGGCCATCATAGGCCAGTAGAGGTCGGGTCGGGCCACCCCTCCTGGTCGTGCAACAAAAGGAGGTAAAGATCCTGGTATACCATACTTAGCTACATCGTGTTGAGACATTGCCTGTCCCTGTAGGTGCCTGCTGTTGTATACGTGCTACTTACATCATGACATGCAAGGGGGGCGGAAAAAACTCTACCCTGACAAGGGACTTGGCCAAGGGGACGTTGGACCATTACTTACTCAAGTCAATACCACCTAGTGTCCAACAAACAGTAGGAATAGAACGACGACGACTGACTACAGACTGTTCCATCAGCGATCTCTCCCCCCCACAGTCAGTCGCTGCACTACAAAATCTATCACTGCTGGAGGAACTTAATAGCTTATGCAATACCAAGTATGCTGCTGTCGAGCCGACATTTGAGCAATGTAGCGCCTCTATCTGCTCTACAGTCATCACAAATCCCCCGTCCAGTATATTATCCCCACCAAATGGATGTCTCCTGGGTACTCCGCTCTGTCCACCTGCTATAGGTAACATGAATCCCAAAATGTCCCTTACGGACCTTCCTGGTAAAAGGAAACGACTTGTGGATAAACATATAGGCAGCCAAGCAAAACAGCAAAAATTGAATTTGAGCCCTCCATTGCTTATCACCCTCTCCCCGGAAACATGTAAGGATCCCGCGAAACTGTTAGTTCCTGCACCTCCTACCTCACCACCCCTCTTGGCCCAGATAGAAACCATGATTAACTCTCTGATATACCCCCTGATAGAAAAAGTGAACAATCTAGGGGATAGGATCGTGGCAATAGAGGAAATGACCAAGACAAACTCGCTACTCCTAAAAAATATGGCAGGCTCCAATCACATACAGCCCTTACGTAACATTGTAGCGTCTTTAACTACTCCTCAAAGTAATATTGACCAACACCAACCAGCAGCCCCACGTATGTTAACTCCATCCATCCGGAAAGTGCCCACCAAACATTCAATACCACATAGCTCTTCCTTTAAAAAAAGGCAGAACAAAGAGTCTATACCACCCAATGAGTCACTTCCCAATCCAGGGGACATGCCACAAAAATTAAACCACATACAATTACCACCGGAGGCTGCCCCGTTTGTGTGCGTTCTTTCTGGAGTGCCAGTACTCACAAGTGGAAAAACTGAAATTCAACAGGAACTAAGAAATAAGGCACTGTTCTGGCTAACAAAGAACAGACCCTTGCCTACTGATATCGACGGGAGAATACAAAGTGTTGGAAGGGTGGGTTGGCTAGGCCCGCTTCGTAAAGAGATACCTGGCGATCTGGTGTTAATAAGGTTTAGAAATAGCAATGTTGTTCCACACCTCCAGACCTGGCAACCGCAAATAGGAGATGGACCTATACACACCTGGGGACTATCTGACTTTTATCCCAGAGTATCACTTTTCCCCATACTAGATCAACGAACAGAGTAACCTTTGGTTGGTCTGAAACCGCTCCGGGGTGAGGGGCGTTACCATCCAGACTTTGACCTGAGAAACTCTGTAATGTTCGATTTTTGGGACCTGATCTCTTCTAAAGATTTTATGCCATAATGTAACTTGCTGTGAAATGAAATGACATATAATGATGTATGATGTATACATATCGCAATGTGCTTTTAGGATTTTATATTTCAAATCGATTAATTATTCGATGGTTAAGAGTGGTTTAATTGTACTTTAAATATTTTTAGCTAATTTATAAATTGTATGATGTTATTGTAATATGTGCTTTTATGACTAAACTGTCGAATAAAGCTTTGTGATGATGATGAAAACTAAGCTTGTCCTGCATCCATTACACTGTACACAACATCTCTGTGTATTCTGTGCCACAGGAAAAAAGGTAGATGACAAAGGTAACAAAGATACATGACACTTGTAGACTGGATCAACTTGCAGGTGTGCAGGATGAAGATAGAATAGAATGGAATAGAATAGAATGGTTTTTGTAAAGCGCATGGCTACCCGAGAGCATCCCAGCACTGATGGAACACTAGAGTAGGGCTCGCCTTCTATGGAAAGAGCCAGGTTTTAAAATTCAAAGGATAGTGGTGCCAAACTAGTAGATGTATTAATACAGTGCAGGGAATGATTTTAACACCAAGTATACCCATTCATTTAACAGTAGCAAGTGACACTACCTCCCTAGCTGACATGTGTCACTGTAATGAAAAATACGCTTGTCTTGCATCACTTACACTGTGCATGATTCATCCATCAACACTCACTGATCTAACGATGCTATAGTTTCATACGTACAAACTATGGCATAAAGGTCAGCCATGGGACAACTGGCAAGGCATCAGAAATCATCAATGTGTATGTAGGACTAGACATGGCAATGTAATGGCCAGAAAGTTTTGAAGTCACATGCAAAACAACATTAGTGTGGCATGGCAATGCATGTGGAGAACTGTCCTCATCCCATCACACTTACTCTGTGTTGACACCCCCAGGACAGAGAAGAGACATACACATGAGTGAAGTGCAACAGGGTAACCAATAGGTACAGCCAAAACATGCAAGCAACATACAACCTATAACATTAGGAATGTCCATTGTATTGGGGAACACGGACCTCCAAAAACATGGTAGCACCATGAAGTTGCATCACCTCTCTCTGAATGGCCACTACAAGTTTACAAATGTCAATTGCATGATGTGTGTAATCTAGGGATTAATCACAACAATACCATGCAAAATAATCACACATCTGCAAATACGACCATACATTTGAAATGAAATGGCAATGTCACACACAGTTGTATATCTCAAGGAATGTACAAAATACTCTTGAAAATACATTGTTATGCTAGATGGCCAAGCACCATGTATGGCATGTGGAAAGGCGGGATTTCAACTCTAGAGCCTGCTTACCATTCTCCAGAATCCCGTCACAGGTCGACTGGACCTTGTTACCTGTCATAGAGTGATTAAGGCAACCTGTTCACAAATTTCAATTTAGTTCCACGATTCCCAATTTCTTCCCCCAAAGAACCACTGACTAAGGACTAAATTTGAAGGTTTATTACATAACCAAAAACAATTGAAGGTACAAGCACCTCAGCAAGAGGTTCAAAAGGTAAACGGGCACTAATACCAACATAATTCTACGGAAAAGTCTCAAGCGACTGATGAATAATACGAGAATCAATTCCAGAATCATCAGACTAAATAAGATCGCTATAACCTGTGTTCTGGTACTCATTGGAATAATAGACATAAATTCAGATTAGTCTGTCCCTACTCTATGCTAAGTGACATCCCTACTCAACAATAGCCCGACCTAACCATAGGTGTCAGCAGTGATGACTTCCCAAGAAGTTCACTCACTTTCTCCCTTAGACTAGAGGATCATCGATCATAGCTAAGCTCTTTGCCAAAACCAAGTGCTCTCTCTAGCTCCTCATCCCATCTGCTCTACCTCCACCCTCGGGTGCTGTCCCTAATACGAAACCCCACAATGTGAATGACACGCCCTCCAGTACGCCCCTCTCGAAGGTGCTGGTTTACAAAATTTTCCATCATTGCAATTGTCCATCCTTGCCTGTGCAGACGTCCTTGGGTCCCAGACTCTCCATCGTTTCAAGTTGCTTCTTTGAATTCCTGGTCTACTCCTCCTTGTCTGGGTCTAACAAATCTAACACTCATACACAATGGGCCCTTCTACTCTGCTGTCTACACAGTGGTGCACCTGCAAAGAAATACACGCAAATAGGCTCTCATTCCATAAATGTTGCAACATTTTCTAACGGCATCTTTTATAAACGTTTCTACAGTTAATATGTTAAGCAAGACATTTCCAAAAAGGCCTACACCATTGCTATGAAATATGAACTAGGCCTCTGCTTGTTTATAGGCCCAACAATTTACATCAGCAATCCCTTGTTTCACTAAGCCTCCAACCTTAACAGCAAATGTATTTTCTACTTTAACCACTTGGATGCTAAGGCCTTTTCCATCCTTCTCATGTAATTTCCATTGAAATGAATGGCAACTCCATGACGAGCTGAGCTCGTCATGAGCGTCAAAGGGGTTAAACTAGTTGTCGAATATAAAAGGCACAGTTATATTTCAATGAGCAGATCTAAATGCACAATAGTGCTCATTTAAACACACTTCTTATTAGTGGAAGATTTCATTTCAACGACATCTCTAGGTTAACCAGCAAGTGTGGATTTGTGATTCATCTATCCCACACTGCATCTAAACATGATAAAAGTCCTCTATATATACGGGTGCTGACTACTTGTACATATAATGCACCCCTACAAATTTCACTTTCATTGGCGCTCTCTCAGTTCCCCCCTTTGATGACCCGTGTCATCACCACCCTCAAATCATCCTCAGGGTAAGAACCAAGCTAAACCGAGCTTGTCGCCACTTTCCCTCGCTTGAGCATCTCCAACGCTCTCAAACTGCTATATTGACTGTCTTGCAGTCTCTCCATTCACATTTCTTGCACTTTCATCGATCTCGCCAACCTAGTTGACCGGTACCACTTGTACATTCTCCACAAACCCCACAATCCAATCACACACGCCACTGCTATGATGAGGGGTTTCAGTACAAACCCAAGGAAACTGCTCCCTAAGTTTGCAAACCAGTTTCCAACTTTTCCAAATCCCTTGCCAACCGCCTCCCACGCATTCTCTTGAGTCAAATCCTCAATTTCATAATGAATTGCAGTAATGATGCTTATATATTTCTCCAGATCTTTAGAGTTGTCTGGTATATAGGTGCAACATTCTTGGACCTTCAAACGTTTACAGACCCCGCCCTCTTTTGCTAGAATGACGTCTAGGGCAAGACGGTTCTGTAGAACCATTGTCCTAATCGACAACATCTCACCCTCAACCAACACTAATGACTTAGCTGTATTCATTGACAATTCGTCCACCACAGTTGCCAACCGCCGTATTTTCACATCATTCAAAATGACTCCCAACATAGGTATCGCTGCTCCAAACACATCTCCCACAATTGCTCCAGCACTTTCCCCTGGCTTCACCCGCCTTTGAGGCCCTCCCTCTAAGAGCGCAAAATCCTCAGTGTGGTAAATTTTGGGAAAAATAATCGCTAGATAGCATGTTCCATACCACTTCTCCGGCAGTCTCACATACGCATTCTTTCCGCAAACAAAATACACAGTAGGAATCACCTGCACCACACTCTTCAAGAAATCTTTTGTGTAATATTCCAATGTGAAGGTGTGTTCACATGTGGTGTGACCCACATACACATTTTCATAATACGTCTGTGGTCGGTGAAGGCACAACTTCCCTTTCTGTACTTCATCTAGAGCTATTGGACCATAACTCCCTCTTGACTTGTGCTTCTTCTCCTCTTCCGTCCAGTCTACCTTGCTTTGCCCTGAATCTCGCAACTGTTTTTGCCTCGTGTACCTATCTTCCACTTGTTCAATGAACTTCTTCTCTGTCTCGGATAACAAACATGTCAAATTGTGTCGGTGTGCATACGGGGTGTCTAGCTCTTGTGTGGGGATGAAAAAGTATCCAAGTCTGTCCTCTGACTTATAATAATCCCACTTGTTCAAGTGCTTATAAGCAGGGACTTCTGGTAACACAGCATCATAATTCGAAAAGAAATATTCAAAATGATTTCGCCCATAAAATATGCTAAGCAGCAGACTACATGAAATTCCATATGTCAATGGAAGGTGATGGTATCTAATGCCCTCATCTACTGAAGCTGGCAGTTGCATACACACATAACAGTCCTTCGCATCCATCGCATCAATGTATTCATACAACAACTTTGCATATGCATTCTGCCCAAAATTTCCTTTAGACAGATCTGTATGTAACCTACGACTTTCTGCAGCCAGCAAAGCCTTCTCTCTTCTTGCTCTGTCTTCCTTCTGGCTGGGGGTAGTGGGTGTCGGTGCCCCCTCAGCCTTCACTACCTGCTCATGTGGTGCAAAGTAGGAAACTCAAACTACTACAGCTATAAGGAGTATCACTCCTCCTAACAGGGTGCCTACTATGCACTTAGCTCTACGATTCGGGTTTCCAGCCGCCATGGTCTCAGCACAAAGTAGTTCGTTCTCGGAAATCACCCAAAGTCTCTTTCTTTGTTATTTGAGTTTCTCGAACCACATGTGGCAGCAGAAATCCCCGTTTCAGTTCTTCTTTTGCTTCAACAACAGACAGCCCTAACCCATCTCCGTCCTCTGTGGAAAGTCCCTAAATTTCTTCTTCTTCCACTCGGCTCTAGGTTAGTTCAACAACTATTTACAAAGTCTTTTCAAAGTCTTTACAAGTCTTTAATAATCAATGATGATACTTGATCCGATTGCCTGCAACACATAGTCTAAAAGTTCCATGCGGAGCACAACTGCGTCATAAGATGGTATGTCCGGACCAAATGTAGGGAAGATCAGTCTATCCAGAAGTAAATCACGTATCTTGCTTAGGAGAGGGGGATTAGGAATTGTGAGTGTCAGTACGCCTTCGATTTCAAGTCCAGGTACCAACAGTATCACTTCCAACTTAACGTTTGGGATCGTACTGGTCACAGCCACTGACCTCACCCTCCCGGACCTCAGTACACCTGGCATTTGTAAAAGGGTAGGTCCACTCTGGAGTGGCGTATCTTCGACAAGGTACTCTCACTCTCCTTGATTTTCTCGGGCCTCTTTGCTCAGATTCTTGTTCTCCCTCTTCCAGATCTGAATCCTCGGACACAGGGGCAAGATCTCTTTCGGAAGCCAATCTCACATTCATTCGCCTCCGTCTCTCGGGCCAATGAGCCTCTGCACCTCCTGCTCTTCTGCTTCTCGTTTGCACCCCCTGTTCGTCCTCACTTTCAGCTTCTTCTGCGCTCAGGTCACCCTCTTCACCACTTCCTCCTTCAGAGGCAGATTCAGTGTCACTGTTGTCGTGGTCGTTTCCTGCCTGACCAGGGGAGTCCCCAACTTCCACCGGCACCCCCACAGCTTGACTTGTCCCCTCTTCTGGATCTTCCTCCTCGTCTGGATTCCCCCTTACGAGAGGAGCTGTATTTTCCAGGGGTGCTGGGACTCGCCGTGTGTGAGAAGCATGGATCCAATTTGGCAGACCACCACACTTCACAGCAGTTGTGGTCACCAGAATAACTTGGAAGGGTCCTCTCCAGCGCACATCCAGACAGCTCTTCCTGACGTGCTTCCGCACCAGGACCCAGTCACCTGGGCACAGGTCGTGACAAAGGTCGCTAGAAGCCGGGATTTCAGCAGCCTGCACCTGAAGGGACACAGAACGAATGACATCAGAAAGTCCCCTGCAATAATCAAGAATCAGATCATCTGTGATATTTAGCAAGGCAGTTGTAGGGATAGATGGCAGCCTCATAGCCCTCCCCATCAGTACTTCATGAGGTGAGAGTCCTGTCCTTCTGTCTGGTGTACTACGCATACTCATCAGTTCCAACGGCAATGCATCGGGCCACTTCAGGGATGTGGATGAGCACACTTTTGCCATTCGGGCTTTGAGAGTTCCGTTTATTTGCTCCACTATGCCAGAAGCCTCTGGTCGGTAGCTACAATGCAGTCTCTGGTCAATGTTCAGGGCAGAGCAGAGCATCTTCACAACTTCGCTATTAAAGTGCTTTCCTCTGTCTGATTCCAAAGAGGTCGGAACCCCGAATCGTGGCACCAACTCCCTCAACAATAGTTTTGCTACTGTGAGTGTGTCGCACCTACGAGTAGGATATGCCTCAACCCATCTAGAGAATACACACACAATCACCAAGACATACCTGAGGCGGTTGCACCTCGGCATCTCAATGAAATCCAGTTGCATCCTATAGAAAGGTCCACCGGACCTCCCAATGTGACTCAATGTAACTGATGTTCTTTTTCCAACATTCATCTGTTGACATGTTACACATCTCTGACATACTGCTTCCGCAGCCTGTCTAAATTTTGGATTGTACCACGTTTGCCTGAACACACGCATCATCGCATCCCTTCCCAGATGCACAGGACCCTGTATCTGTCGTGCCATCGAACTCACCAGCTCATTCGGCAACACTGCTCTTCCATCAGCCGAGACCCACATGTCCAAGTATCCCTTGACACAACCAGCCAATTCCCACACCCTTCTCTCATAATCTGACGCCTGTCTCTCCATGTACTTCAATTCTTCCCATGTGTCTGCCACCTCAAGCATCATGCTTAACTCAGTTCTTTCCCTGGGCCCTTCAATTGCTTGTTCAGTAAAAGAGTATCCCTGCTCCGCACAGTAAC
The DNA here is from genome assembly GCF_964261635.1 of Lissotriton helveticus. Classification (NCBI taxonomy): domain Eukaryota; kingdom Metazoa; phylum Chordata; class Amphibia; order Caudata; family Salamandridae; genus Lissotriton; species Lissotriton helveticus. The sequence goes on from NC_136068.1 coordinate 1,654,651,960, forward strand.
GTGCGACTTCATCAGCATAACGATTCCCCATGGACACAAAATCAGTACCTTTGGTTTGGGCCGTGCATTTTACCACGGCTATCTCTGCTGGACCTTGCAAAGCCTCCAGCAGTAGCCTGATAAATTCTCCATTCCTGATTGGGGAACCCGATGATGTCATATAACCCCTTTGAGACGACAATTGCCCAAAGTCGTGAACCACCCCAAATCCATATTGACTGTCAGTGAATATGGTGATCTTAATCCCGTTGGCGGCCAAGCAGGCACGCGTCAACGCAATTATCTCAGTCACCTGCACGGAGTGTACTCCTTCCAGGCAGGCTGCTTCAACTATTCCAGAGATAGTACAGACAGCAAACGCTGCTCTCAACTGACCAGTATTGTCTCTTACACATGAGCCATCCACAAAGTAAATTTCATCAGGGTCTTTCAATGGCTCATCAACAATATCCGGTCTAGGTTTGGTACATAGTTCAGTCACATCGAGGCAATCATGGTCTTCCCAATCATCTTCTATATCATTTGGTAATGGCAACAAGGTAGCAGGATTCAAGACAGACAGTGGCGGTGCGTCCATTGGGGGCGTTGGGGCGTTGCCCCACTAGCCATGGACGACCGCACTGCCAACATGATGATGAATTAATCAGTAACTTTTAAAAAAAAATGTATCTGAGCCGAGCGCACTAAGGCCCCGGGAGAAGCCTGACAGGATCGGGCATCCATAAGGAAGTGGGCCGTGGGGGGCGGGGCTGCGGCATAGAGTGACAGGCAGGCAGCGCACAGGCAGCGGGGTGACTGCGCATGTAAAATCCCGGAGTAGTCCAGATTTAGACTTGCCCGCGCATGCGCACAGTTTAGACCTTCCTCCCCCACCCCCTCTCTACCACTACTGGACATAGGCAGGGACCCGGGGCCCCGGTCTCAAAATGGGAAGATAGCAGTCTGCTCTTAGCCAATCCTGGCGCAGTGGCGCTGTTAACGCTGCGCCAGGATTGGCCATTGTCGTCGGTGATTGACCATGGCATTTTTACGACGTCACTGCGCGTGCAAGGTCATGGCTGCCCTAGTTCAGCCTCGCTCGCTATGCTCCCCTTCCCCTCCGTGCGTGCGCGCCTTTTTCATACACAAGGAAGGGCGTGAGAGAGAGTCTGGAACCCTCGAGCTCCACCTGAACTCGTTGCCCTGGGAGGCCTCTACTTACTTCATGATCATCATTGCGGGAAGCCTGCAAGCCCCGCAGGCAATGTGATGTGAGCCAGAGTTACCGTCGCTGAACCTGAGGCAGAGCGCAGACAGTCAGACTCGGGAAAGAGGAGTATCGATTCAGACACTCCGTGAGTGAGTACTGACTACTTTGCAATGCATTATATCATGCGTGTGAGTGAATTGCGTAGGTAATTACAAAATTCAAAGCAATGAAAGAGTGATCTTCACTCAGTAACTTACGTCACACCTACATCGTTGACGCTGAGCCTGAGATCCAAACCTGGTTCACTGACCTGAATGCCGGGAACCAGGTTCGGTATCGACACAGTGCAGCACTCCGCACACTGCAGTACTCATTACAGTGCAGCACTCAGCACCGCAGCTCAACATCCTGTGATTTTTCTGGGCATAATCACCAGTCCTCCCCCACCCGCGCCTGACTGTCATGACAAAAAGTAAAAAAAATAATTCCTATTGTTTTTCTGCGGTATTCTGCTGGTGTGAATTCGGCGGCCGCGCCAAATAATGGCAAATAGTGCTGCGTGCGACTGAAGTTAGCTCGCAAAACTTTCGTGCCGTTAGTTACTTTGCCATTGGTCCCCGTCAAGATCATGAATTCAGTCACCACAGCCGAGGTGTTTTAAAAAAGTAAAGTAACTGAGAAAATTAGCATTTTTATTTCAAAGCTGCTTGTTGGTGTTAAAATATCTACTATTACAGTAACCTAGCACATTAAGATGCTTAATGTCTCGCCTCAGTGTATGGCTTCAAGACCTGCTGTAGGGCGTGAAACACAAAGCAAAGTCCCAGTCTGCAGTGCGTCACGTTTCTTGTTTATTTGTGGGTCAGGTCCATGTTCCCATGTTCTTCAATACAGGGGCTGCCTCCGTCACTACTGCTGTGATCGTTCCATTATTGCCTCTTAAGGTGGGTACCCCGAGAAGTCGCTGCCTGAGAGGAATCTTCGAGAAAGGCCACAGAGGTCCAGCTAAATTATAGTGTTGTGCTCACAGTACAGGGAGCGTCAGTAAGGGTCTGATACAAAGAGGAGCAGGCTGAGATTTGAGATGATCTATTCAAGACTAGGGTGTCTCTGAGGAGAACACTTGTAGCGTCAGTCAGTCAATCAGTTATTAAATTCAAAAGTATTTATGCCCTCTGGGATTGTGGTTTGTCTCTGTGTGGGAATGTGCGCACGCCTATCTGTTTATGTTTGCTTGTTTTGGAGTCTGCTTGTGTGTATATGTATCACTCATCTGGGCTCCCAGTTTGTATGAGTGTGTTTGAGAGTGCGCATTTGTGTGTGTGTCTGCTTTATAATATTTACATTTGATATTTGATGCATTTAACCCATGTATAAATGTGTCCTCAGAGCATCATAAAACATCACCTGGTCGGTCTAATATATGTACGCCGATTAAATTCGGTTGGGAGCAAGGCAGTGTTGAATTGTGTGGGCTCTAGGCTGGACACAACAGGCAGGGAGGGGCATTTTTTCACATATGCCTCATTTATGACTGAGGGTCAGCCGCGGCCGATAACTATCAGAACTGCTTTTAATGAAGGCACCCATTTGCTTTGTGCGACTGTCCTTTAATTGTTCTGATTGCCTCCTCTGACCATCAGAGACAATTGGAACAATTAAAGGACAGTCACACCTTTGCACAAAGCAAATGTGTACCTTCATCAAAAGCAGTTCTGAATTACCTTCGGATCGCGTTCCCACTCTTATAAACATGAACACTGTTTGAAGTGCAGAGTGACTCTGCACTTCAAAGAGTTAGTGTTTATAGAGCGAGAATGCAGACTGGTGCAGAAAATGTTTCTCAATCTGAGGCAACAGGCCCTGCCACGTGTGACGCACCTCTGAGAAGCATACACACTCAGTGCCAGCACTGGGCCTAGCTTCAAAAACATAATGATAGAAATGTTTCTGACGCTAGGCCTTGCTGGCACACAGTGTGTATATTGCTCAGAGGTGCATGGCACTGGCAGGATCTATACTGAATAAGCAGCTACATATGTTGTTATATGCCATCCCTTTATTAATGTAATAACTGCACTTTCACAGTTGCTTTATTAGCCTTCTTGCTTCTCAAATTTGCTTGAAAATGCACCATTTACCCACTCGTTTCTCAAAATTTTCTCAGGCTTGCTCGCTCACCACAGTATACTCCAACACCAAGTTTACGTCACACCACTTTCAAATGTCACCAGCCACCACTGAAGACAGAGCACCTCCTGAGAGTCACATTCTCCGCAGCAAGTATAACCTGCTCGTAGCGTGTGAGCCTATTGTTAGTCAAGTGCTGCGTCTTGGTCCTGGTCATCAACAATTCCACTGAGTGGGGTACATGCACTGTCAGTGGATATCCCATCACGATACTCTCACACCTTTCAATGCTGACACCTGTTGCAGCAACGGATTTGAGACATCCGGGCAACGCTGCGGCTACTGGATCTAAGGTAGCCGAGAAGTAAGCAACTGGTCTACGGACTCCTCCATGACCCTGCACTAGGACTGGCAAAGCACACCCCTCCCTCTCACTGCAGAACAATGCAAATGATTTAGGGTAATCGGGCATTCCCAGAGCCGGAGCACGACACAAGTCCTCTCTCAGCTCGAGAAAGGCCATCATACAATCTGTGTCCCAGGGCACCGGATCACTCACGTCCTTGTGCGTCAGTTTCTGCAATGGTTTCACCTTCAGGGAAAAGTTAGAAATCCACTGTCGGCAGTAGCCAACCATGCCCAGGAACATCCTAACCTCTCTTTGAGTCGAGGGCACCGTCATTCTCATGATTGTCTCAATCCTGTCAGGCGACACTTTTCTCTTTCCCTTCTCTATTCTGTGACCCAGATACTGCACTTCAGATAGGCAGTACTGTAACTTGTTGGGGGATACCTTGTGTCCATTCTCTGCCAAATGGTTCAGCAAGGGAATGGTGTCAATCCTACAAGCATCTTCGGTGTCTGACGCAACAAGGAGGTCGTCTATGTACTGTACGAGAACAGAGTTCTGCGGCAGTACCAGACTCTCAAGATTCCTTTTCAGCAATTGATTAAAGATCGATGGACTCTCTGTATACCCTTGAGGGATACGACACCATGTTAAGACGCGGTTCTCTATTTTGAATCCAAAAAGAAATTGGCTCTCCTCATGCAATGGGATGGAAAAGAAGGCCTGACACAAATCGACCACAGAAAACCATTCAGCTTGGAACGGTATCTGAAACAGTATCACTGATGGATTCGGTACCACTGGACAACATGGAACAACTATGTTATTCACCTTTCGCAAATCCTGCACAATCCTAAACTTCCCACTTGGTTTCTGCAAACCCATTATCAGAGAGTTACAGGGGCTGCCCATGACCTCCGTCAGGATTCCCTGTCTAATCATGGACTCAATCACGGGTTTTATTCCTGCAAGTGTCTCTGGGGTCAACTTATACTGGGGTGTTCTCGGGAATTCAGCATTCGGTCTTACTTGAATTCTGACCGGCTCTACTCCTTTGATCAATCCGATCTCCTCCCCGGTAAAGTCCCACACCTGCGGTGAGACTGAATCTCTCAAATCCCAAGGGAGTTCCTCCACTGTTAATGCAGGGTACAATTCAATGCACACATGCGTATTTGCAACCTTAAAGTCTGCATCGTCATCGTTTGTCTGCAACTCAACTGCCTTGGGGGTACAATAGATGGTGCAATTGAGTTTACACAAAAGATCTCTTCCTAACAGGCACACGGGACTAGAATCACACACTACAAACTGATGTCTGGCTCAGTCAGGGGGTTTGTCATTCTTCTGTTTGCGACTCCTACAACTTGTATAGTCTGTCCTGAAAGGGGTAGGTTGGGGACTACCGCAGACCGCACAGTAGAGCGAGAAGCACCAGTATCAACCAAAAAGGTAGTGGGATGTCCGTCCACATCTGCCTCCACAAAAGGTCCCCTCTGATCTACTTCCAGCACTGCTCCCAGAGTACAACCCTCCTCCCCATCCAGGTACCGTCCTGTCACTGGGTCAAAGTAATAACACTCGTCCCCTTCAACTATGAAAGGCATCTGCTTGTAAACCTTATTCCCTGCTGAAATCTTCGGCGGCTGGGGAACCGGAGCCCTAGGGGCTGAAGTCCCCCCTTTAGCCGTCTGGAACTTTGTCACTGTTACTTTCCGTGCCGGAGGGGCTTGAACCTCCTCCTCCTCTTCTTCCTGTACCTGATTGTCGGGGTTATCGGGACACTCGCGTCTCCAATGCCCCACCTCCTGACATTGATGACAGTTGGTCGTCTTTTTCAGCATTGCTATATCTATCCTTGGTCTCGGACTGTCCTCGTTGTCCCTTCTCTGTCCCCTTGATTTCCTCCCCAGTGTGCCACTTCCTAACTGGCCCTGCCCTCCTGATTGCATCTGTACTAGCATCAGTTTATCTTTAAGTTTTCTTGTCTTCGAGTCAATCTTGTCACTGCAATACCTCGCGTACCTCAGGATCTCATCCAAAGGCTTGTTCTGCCAACAGATTAAATGCTGCTGTATCATGAGACAGATATCAGGCCTCAATCCCAAAACAAATTTGGACACAAACTGTCCCATGTCCTTTGGGTCCATCACATCTAACCCACTGTACTGTTTAAAAATCTGCAACAATCTCTCATAATATTCATGTACTGTCTCCTTTGGTTCCTGCCTAGGCCGGTCTATTTTCACCCAGTCAATGTCTTGTGGTGGTACTTTAGTCTTTAACCATGTGATCGACTGCTCATATTTTGCCATCACCCTGGGCGACGGTCCATTTGTGGCAGTATCTCGCTCTGGTTCCGCCGTGGGCCATTCGACGCTGACCTTACATGCTATCCACAAATCACCTGGAACCACAATGTCAAACAGCGTGTTCAAATCAATCCACAGCACCCTTGAGATTTTAACGAACCTCTCTACCTGTTTGTACCATTCCACTGGACTCTCACGCAACTTTGGAAATGTGTTCGTAAAGGCAGCCAGATCTCCCCTACTCCAGGGCACATGTACATAACCCCCATGAGCCACCTCCCTCAAAGGGTACGCTTCAGTATGCATCAACCCTCCTCCTTTCTCAATAGTACTTCGTCTGACAGTCTTTTTCTTGGACCACCTTTCTTCCCACTTCTCCAAGCTGGACCACGTTCGGATTCCCACAACCAGTTCCCTGATGTGGGTTTTTAATCCGATCACTCTCTTCTCTTCTAGGTCTTGGTCCGAGTACTGAAACCTATGGCCACCCTGTAGTGCTTTTGTCTTTGTCAAATCCACCGCATACTTGTTTGCTAATTCAGAGAGTTTCTCATGAACTGTCCTAGCCCTCCGGGTAACATCTTTAGCCACAAACAACAGCTCGTCTGGTTCATAGAGTTCCATTCTTTCTAGTGGCAATGTACCTTCCACTATTTCCTCCACCTCTGATTTTAGTCTCAGCACATCTATCCTTCTTGCCTTAATTGCAGCCCTCAATGTACCTTGGCCTGATGTCCCATTAGAGTCCCTCCCGCCACAATCCTGACTCTCTCGTCTGTTTTCTTCAGGTGTGTTGGGTGGAACCCTTCTGTTTTCCCAACCTTCTCGGTCCCATTCCTGTCTACTGTCTCCAGAGGTGTGGTGGGATGCCCCCCTATTCTCCACACTTCCGCGTTCCCATTCCTGCCTGCTCTCACTAGTCGCGCAGTGAGACACCCTCCTACTTTCCTGGCTTCCAGACCCAAATTCATTCGCTGATCTGTTGCTCTGAGTGTCCACAATTGTTTCCCAAGTTCTCAAATCAGGCCTTAATTCTCTCATCGACCTCGGCCGCGGTCCCCTCAGATCCATTGGTCCCCTCCAACCCAGATGTTCCTCTGAGGAGTCTGCCGATGCTGCCAAAGGAGTGCTCCTTTCTACGGGCCTTGGTAACTGTCTCCACCCTTCCACCACATTACTCCTGTCTTCACTGGCACATCTCTCACTCCCCATTCGTGGCGGACTCTCGCCCTGTTTCTGTTCTGGATTGTACACTGATACTATGGGACCTATGGTAACTGGTACCGTAAGAGCATCTGGCAGTTTCTGTGAGTTAATACCCTCTTCTACCCGAACTTTTTGTACTGTAAATCTTCCCACTACTCTCGTCACTGGGGAAGGTGGAGGTGCCTTTTCTCCCTCCGCTGGGCCAAACTTGTCCCCTGAGGTGCTCAGTCCACTAACCATTCGGACCCCACCATCCCCTACGGAGAGTTCCCGGTTCATTGTTGATGTTTGCGTTCGCTCTAATTCAGGATTGTATGGAGGTGGTCTCTCTGACAACCGTCTCTCTATCAGGCTGTCGTCTGTCTCGCTTTCCTCATCCTCCGTACTTTTCCTCTGTGCATCCCCCGTATTTTCCAGCAACGGGTACAACCTATCTCCTTCAATGGTCTGTACCCTCCACCTCTTGGCCATTGCATCCCATCTCGCATCTTGCACCGCCCTAACTGATCGCTTCACCCTTTTTTGTCTCCTATATCTGTTCTTTTCATGGGCTGCCCTGATCCATGCATTTAGCGCTTCAAACTGTGTTGGTCTGGGCAAAGGGCGCAACGCAGCCATAATCGCTTTCAACTGATACAACACCTCTAGTCTAAACGTTCCATATTTAGGAAATGTCAATTCTTCGTTTCCGTCTGTCATCTTACACCAGGTATCAAGCCACAATATGGTGTGTAACCCAACATTCGTTGCCATATAATAAGCTGGAGTATCCTCGGGTGGAGCCTCCTCCCCACCCCGAGGTTCTATCATGTTGTCGCCCTTGAAACATTTCCGCAACACTTTAAAACATTTCATGATGAAAATCCACAACGTTTTCTTGTTTACTGCACTTGTTTACTTCCTGATGACAATCCACCAATCCCAGCGCGGCTTCTCACTAACCGCCCTATCCCAGCGCGGCTTCTTCTGACGTCACTCGCCTCCGTTTCGCAGCAGTTCCCCTCCTCTCTCCGCTCGTCTCCCGTTCACGCAAGCATCCCAGTCATACACTGAAAATGATTACTTCCGACCAAGCAACCACTTCCCTGACTGTACGTCCACAGTCTAACTGTAATTGTCACCAACTGGCAAATATCTGTCCGCGAACGACCGGACAATCGCCTCAACTGATAGGTTACAAACACACGGTAACTTCCGACCAGCGTCCGTTACCCACGCACTCACACATTCGTTCCCCCTATCTCGGTCCTGCGGGCGATCACTGGTACCTCATGACCCCCTTAACAATGGTCGACAATTACTTTGAGTGTTCGATACACCCGAACCACTTAAACTCCCCTCAAGCTTAAGATTTTCTCCGGATGCGCGCGCTCACAACCTGTTCTCTTTCACACTACAGGCACTCAACTCCGCTTGACAATACAACACACAACACAACATAACCGCAATCTAATGACGCATGACCCTTTTCATACTCACTCTCCTCCGACCTGCTGCTTTCTGCCGCACTGTCACTCTCCGTCAATTTCCATGGAACTCCAACCTCCGTCCGCAACTCTGTGGACACTCTTCATTTGTTCTCTGTGGGCCTCGGGGAAATCTCTACCTACTTCTAGATTACCCTCAATCCAGAAGATAAACCATCCTACTCTGCTACCAACTAGAAAGGCGGGATTTCAACTCTAGAGCCTGCTTACCATTCTCCAGAATCCCGTCACAGGTCGACTGGACCTTTTTACCTGTCATAGAGTGATTAAGGCAACCTGTTCACAAATTTCAATTTAGTTCCACGATTCCCAATTTCTTCCCCCAAAGAACCACTGACTAAGGACTAAATTTGAAGGTTTTATTACATAACCAAAAACAATTGAAGGTACAAGCACCTCAGCAAGAGGTTCAAAAGGTAAACGGGCACTAATACAAACATAATCCTACGGAAAAGTCTCAAGCGACTGATGAATAATACGAGAATCAATTCCAGAATCATCAGACTAAACAAGATCGCTATAACCTGTGTTCTGGTACTCATTGGAATAATAGACATAAATTCAGATTAGTCTGTCCCTACACTATGCTAAGTGACATCCCTACTCAACAATAGCCCGACCTAACCAAAGGTGTCAGCAGTGGTGACTTCCCAAGAAGTTCAATCACTTTCTCCCTTAGACTAGAGGATCATCGATCATAGCTAAGCTCTTTCCCAAAACCAACTGCTCTCTCTAGCTCCTCAGCCCATCTGCTCTACCTCCACCCTCGGGTGCTGTCCCTAATAAGAAACCCCACAATGTGAATGACACGCCCTCCAGTACGCCCCTCTCGAAGGTGCTGGTTTACAAGATTTTCCATCATGGTAATTGTCCATCCTTGCCCGTGCAGACGTCCTTGGGTCCCAGACTCTCCATCGTTTCAAGTTGCTTCTTTGAATTCCTGGTCTACTCCTCCATGTCTGGGTCTAACAAATCTAACACTCATACACAATGGGCCCTTCTACTCTGCTGTCTACACAGTGGTGCACCTGCAAAGAAATACACGCAAATAGGCTCTCATTCCATAAATGTTGCAACATTTTCTAACGGCATCTTTTATAAACCTTTCTACAGTTAATATGTTAAGCAAGACATTTCCAAAAAGGCCTACACCATTGCTATGAAATATGAACTAGGCCTCTGCTTGTTTATAGGCCCAACAATTTACATCAGCAATCCCTTGTTTCACTAAGCCTCCAACCTTAACAGCAAATGTATTTTCTACTTTAAACTAGTTGTCGAATATAAAAGGCACAGTTATATTTCAATAAGCAGATCTAAATGCACAATAGTGCTCGTTTAAACACACTTCTTATTAGTGGAAGATTTCATTTCAACGACATCTCTAGGTTAACCAGCAAGTGTGGATTTGTGATTCATCTATCCCACACTGCATCTAAACATGATAAAAGTCTTCTATATATACGGGTGCTGCCTACTTGTACATATAATGCACCCCTACAAATTTCACTTTCATTGGCGCTCTCTCACATGTGTTGCAGTCCAGTAGGCCAACCAGCCCCTCAACTCCAGTCAGGTGTATACTAGACAGAAATCTCTGTCCGAATAGCATCAAGGGAAATCTACCGTACACCCACTAGCTCAATAACATGTGCTGAGGAAAAGCAGCACCATCCAGTTGCCTCCTGGATGCCAACTTTGGCAAGCAGATTATATTTCTGCATTCCCGTCGGAAATCTGGGTTGTACAAGCAGTGTGCTCACAGCTTTTGAGCAGATACCATCCCTGGCCCTCCTCCACTTCACACCCAACTACCTCCCACCCATGGCATCAGCACCCGGCCTCAAACCGCACTGCCCTCTTGAATCAATGACTCATCCAACTGAATCCTCTGTCAATTCAGATTACACAAGCCTTGGTACAGCAGTGTACCCTGAGTATGCAGGGGAACATACAGATGCAGGAGATACAACTGGCCCCCTTAGTCTTGTGTGACAGGTTCCCTGCCACACAAGCCTTGTCCAGGTCAGGGGCCTCACCCTCCAACGTGAATGGGCAGCAGAACCTCCTCTGGCATGGCAATGTTGAGAGGCACAGCACAAAATAGGATGTATCCCCTTTCACCACAGTGTAGTGTTGGTGATTGTCATACAATTGTTACAGCCCACCAGAAGGGCCTCTGGAGAACACTGACGTGGCATCTTAGGAGAACCCAACAAGTTCCCAAGACTACCTTTCCCAGGAGCCTCGACGTTATGACATTGGTGACATCATGACGCGTGCGAGGCATGGGAACGATAAAGCGGTTCCAGGGCAGCGGGGCGCTGCAGATTACTTTCGTCCTGTGAGGAGTTCTGCTACTAAAAAGGCTGGTAAGGGTGCTACGAGCACCAACATTGTTTTCTTTTTTGAGTCTCTCGTTGGTAGTAACTCGCTCATAACTCTTGTGTGGCAGCCTTGAGGGTTGGCGCTTTCTTGGCGTTTGCTCCATTGGCCGAACCGGTTCTGGTTCTTGCGGAGCAAACTACTTTGTTTACTTACTTCTGGTGACCTACGCCACCCGTGGGGTTTTTCCTGAACTATAACATTTGCCCGAGTTCTCTGAACCTGCAAGGAGCAGCCACCTTCATCCTAGGTTATTATTGTTGGTGTGCTATCTCCGGTGCTTGCAGGAAAGTCAAGCCCTTGTGTGTTTTCCATGGGGCGAGTTAGGCCTTCCCTGCTTTCCCTGTTGGCGAACCACTTCTGGTTCATGCAGGGAAGGCATGCATAGTTTCGTTTAGTAATACGCATTTATTTTGACTTTGCTTGGGGGACAATTGTGCTATCATTGCCTAGATGCCTAACTGGAGGAATCTACCCTTGTGACCCCCTCCCGAAAGATAGAAAGACTTCCCTGGCAATCCCTTGTCCTGGAGTTATGATTCTGACCTTCACAGTAGCCTTGTGTTACAAGGCAATATTTAAAATTTCTGTTTGTCACTACACCTTTGGTACTTTAATTTCTTGGAGTCATGCTGGTTTCTCTTTTATGTTAAGAAGCAGGGGTTATGTGAGTGAGCACAAGGACAGCTCTTCCGCTCCCCTGTCTCAGTCTGCTGAGTGGTGAATAGGGGTTCTTGCCTCTGGACTACCAGCAGTCCTAGTTTAACTTGAAGAACAGAAGAGAGATGTTTATATTTCTTTACAAGTAACTTTCGTTAACCAGACGTATATTCACTGTTAGGAGATAGGGCAGAATAAGAAGGAATTGTGTAGTTCATTATTCTTATACATGTTATGGTTTTCTTCTAGGTCTCCCTCCCTGCTGTTCCCTTCCTTCCCTTTCCCCGCTTGACCACTCCGCAGAGTCTGTGTATACTCATTAAGACCGTGATGGTGTCGAGAGGTGGACCATACTAGCAACGCACGATCCTGAGGATTCCAGCCACAACAACAATACAGACTACCCTTAGCTCCTGATCCGGAGCACGTCGAATGATCACCACTAAAAGGTGCATCATGCGGTCTTCTCGTGTCAGCAGTGTATCAACATCTGAAATGCCAGACTTTGCCACCAGGTAATGGTAATTGCTGACTCATCAATGTCTCCAGCCAGGGCCCACAGGCTCGTGCATGACACAGGCACCACCTTCAATGTTAGTCTGCATTAACTCTGTATTACCTGTGTCTAACAATAAGGGTCTTACACAAAAGCACAGCATGGTCTCAAGTCCATGGGGCCTGTCTGCGCTTACAGGCATTGGATGCCATATTGTTGCAAGGAGTGTGCAGTGAAAAGTGCTGCATTGCTCATTCCAGCCAACAATGACTCTGGGTCTACAACATGTATGACAACAAAAACACTACGGTGGGAGAGGACCTAGGGGAGATTTAAAGACCAAGCTCTGGATACAATCCCCAAAGAACCTATAAACAACAAAAGGTACCAGAGGGTCTCAAAAACAACATGTTTGTACATGGCTTTGTGGGGCTTCTTGACCTCTGCATAATTTGGTCATGACTGCTCTATTCTGCAATCTGGTGCACAAATTTCTTAATGCCTCATCAGAGGTGTCTCTGTAAGCTCTTATAGCCTTTAGAGGCTAAAAAGGACGGAGGGCTTACTAAAATCAATTATCATCACTGCTATCTGTCCAATCATCATATCATTTTCTCTCCTATCTTCAAGATGTGTAATGCTGTCACCCTAGACTGATGGCCAATTGTGTCTGACACAAGATGGTCCTTAAGCCATGTAATGACCTATTATAAATGTATCGCAAAGAAGACAATGGACACGAATATTTGCCAATTTGCAGACTCTAAAATGCGTAGCACAACCTCTTGAAATCATGCCCATGAGTGCCTTTGCCCAGCCAGTCGTAAATGTGAAACTGAAGTCAGGCCTTCCCATTGTATGATGCATCATACATTTTCTGTACAAGTAGTGACTGCCTGTTGTTCAAGTTCATGTGTGTTGCAAACCCATTAAACTGGTACAGACTTCACAGAAATGTATGTTGTGACAGTCGTATATGTAGTCACATATACCACCACTGCTAACCATTATGACTATCAATGATGCATGCATTTTCTAACACACATGACTAGGTATGGATAGGCATCAATGTGAGGAACAAGTGCATCTTGACAGCTCTCGATCACTGATATCATTACATATCAGATTGACAAGAGTCACCTACACAACACAGATCACATCCCACAGCAACATGGTGTTGTTAGGCATGTTACATCCTGCAACATGATACATTTGTTGATCAACTAGCACTTTGCTGCAAAAATGAGGCTGTTTTTCCACGTGAGCGATAATATTTTCCATAACCGCCATGGAAAACACTTGAAAATTAATGTATCTACAAAGAAAGATTCCATCTTACCCCTTTGCGGCAAAACTTTTGTTGCAAAGTCCAAAAACACCTAGAGAGTGATGTCAGTCTGCATCCTGTTCCATGAAGGGGATGTATGTCGTTACTACGCATGCATTTACATTACATGCCTTTACGACGCAACTTTTACAACGCAAGTCGTTACAACGACTTGCGTTGGGGGGCGCTGGATAGTGAATAGTTTAATTTACTATTCCAACTCCAGTCCCCGTGGATAGTAGGGAAGGAGTTGGATAGCAAATTAAACTATTCCCTATTCTGGAGCGCCCCCCAGCGCAAGTCGTTGTAACGACTTGCATTGTAAAAGTTGCGTCGTAAAGGACAGCGTTGTAAAAGTTGCGTAGTAAACGCTGTTCCCCCATGAAGGAGTACTGTACACTTTCAATTTATCTTTTAACTACACTGTTAGTGTCTAATGAGAGTTGTGGAGGTGTTGAGAGGTGTTTGCTGTTGTTGGTGTGTTAGTTAGTGGTTATGTGTCTAGTCCACTGTTCCTACTGTCACTGTTGTGTCCTGTATCTTTGTCTTCATGTGTTTTTTGTGGCTTCGTGATTATCTTGTTGGCTGTTTGTCTTAAGGGTATATTTGTAGTTGTCACTGTTATGTGGGGTATTTATTTGGGTTGTTTTCATATTAGTGTGAATAGTATTGTTTTTGGAGATGTGGGATCAGAGTAGGGAGGGTGGGATGTCTCCAGGGGCATTGGGGGGCTTCCGCTGGCTCATAAAGTTCTTTTTTGCCATGGATGGCGGAGGAATGCGGAGAATGGGGGATGGGTCCTCCAGGGATAAGATGTGAAGATCAGGAAGGTCAGGTGGGAGCACATCTGCACCACATGATGCAAATCGTTGGTGTGGACAAGACTGTCCAGCATTAGAAGCACCCATGGCATGATTGTGACAGGCATGAGAGATGCCTACTGGGTCACCTGGGAATCATTGTTAGCAAGCAATGTGGTAAGCACATGACTAAAGTGTTTGGAGATCACAGTGTGTTGTATTGTTCAATAACTGTAATCAGTAACACAATGTCATATCTGCAACAGGATGATGCCATCCCCTTTTGCTATACCTAAGATGCATAACTAAAAAACAGCCACACTTGCAGCATTGTGCAAGTGTGCCAGCAGTGATGTCAATGATTTACCATGTGCATGAATGTTTATCCTCTGGCACATGAACAATCAGTAAGTGCTGTATCACGTTTCCATGTGTGCTGCGCAATGCAAATGCAGCATACATAGACAGTGGCCAACGACATTTGTTTGTGGGGACTCGCATTGTGCATGAAGGGCCTAGGTGAGCTGAACAACTCAGCACACAAGGCAAAACACACACGCTGGTGAAATCACTTGGCTATCCCTGTAGTGCCAGGCTCAGAGTACTAATCTACTGTTCTCAATTTAGGTGCAGGACCATATCTATGCCACTGCACACTAATTTCTGACTAAGATGCTATCTGATACACAAGGCGGAATATTAACTTGTCAAGTGTCCTGTATTAACAAATCTAGGCCCATTTGACTACACAAAATCAAGTATATTGACGTTGATGAGGCAAAGAGTGACTTGTAGCCACAATATGATCACTTATCCTGGCAGGATTATCGTGTAGTCCACAAAGCTGCAATGATCATGTGTTGTGTGTCAGACAGGCAAAGAACATCCCTTGATGTATGCAACGTAAACACAGACGTAACTGTTACAGTACTTATATTTGAATATAGATTACTTCAATGATGTACATGAGACGTGTGAATTGTAAAGTGTAACTCATAACATTTTGTCATTATTCTTTTGTCACAGCTTGAAGACCATTGATCACTCAAGGAGATGTGGATCACTTTATGGACCCACACGCCACTGTTGAGTGCCTTGCTTATATATTTTGATTGTTTGTGGTGACAGAAATTATTCAGGTTAATGATCCTGTATGTTGTTAAACACAGTATCACATGGACCTCTCCTCTAGTGTGATGAGGCAGCATCAAGCTTAGAGTTATGCACATATTCATCAGTTATTGATGGAGAACAGCATTATCCTTCTTGACTTTAGATTGTACATCCTCATTTGCTTCGATCCATCCCTGCACCGTACTAGCAACTATACCAATTATTTCATAGTGTTTCCCTGTCATAGAACATATTAGGCAGCATTCCAAACATGTATGCAATCTGCCAGAATTGTGCTAGCCATTGCAAGTGGACACTGTCGTAAATAATTTTAATTGTTTACCCCTTATCAGGGCCACTTGTTGATGAAATGTATTTGCAAGAGGTTGTAGCATATTTGAAAACAAATTGTACAGACAGTACCCCGTGCCCATGTACAATCCTTTTCATATGCTGTTTGCTCCTATGGTATCCGCTATGTGACTACTTCTTATGTTTCGTTGGAAGATGTGGTTGTAGTTGCTCATGCCAGGGTCAATGCTAAATGAAACTGTCACACAATGGGCCATTAATTTGCATTGTATCGTGATATCATGTATGTGTTCTTATCCAATGCACAAAGGAATATGCTTTCTTGGTATAGTATCATGTGTACTTGTCAGCTTTGGTTCGTGTTGCATGGCCACAGCGTCATGCATTTTGATTGATTTAATCTGTATTGACTAATTTAGCCTGTGAATCTTGTGAAGTTGTGGTAACACTTTTACTGAGGCCATGAATGCAAACTGTGTATGTCACTCCAGCCAATGCAGGTGGGGTTCACAGTGTACATACAGAAGAGGAAACATTTGAGTGATGTTGTTGTTGGGTATGCGGTACAAAAGGGGGTGGTGATGGACGGAGCATATGAACCATCACCGTTCTTTAGCCCACTCTGCCACCCCAGTTCAGACATGGCTATATGCAAATCAGTCTGACCCTGTGCCTCATGGGAACAGTCCAGCCCGAACTGCCAAGCCATGCCTTCCCTGGACCGGAAACAAGCTTCCGAAAGACCGGTTTCTGTCATTCCAGCCGTCTTCAGCCCGGCTTGCTTGAATCCAGTGGCAAAGTGAGCAAGGGACTCACGTCTGAGCATACCCTGCCACACTTATGGCGGCCAAAAGCGGTACAAAAGGGGTGGTGATGGACGGAGCATCTGAATCAATCAAACACTCACACCCAGTCAAAAGATCTGGGTTTAATCCATCACCGTTCTTTAGCCCACTCTGCCACCCCAGTTCAGACATGGCTATATGCAAATCAGTCTCACCCTATCCCTCATGGGAACAGTCCATACCGAACTGCCAAGCCATGCCTTCCCTGGACCGGAAACAAGCTTCCAAGGACCGGTTTCTGGCATTCCAGCCGTCTTCAGCCCGGCTTGCTTGAATCCAGTGGGAAAGTGAGCAAGGGACTCACGTCTGAGCATACCCTGCCACACTTATGGCGGCCAAAAGCAGTACAAAAGGGGGTGGTGATGGACGGAGCATCTGAATCAATCAAACACTCACACCCAGTCAAAAGATCTGGGTTTAATCCATCACCGTTCTTTAGCCCACTCTGCCACCCCAGTTCAGACATGGCTATATGCAAATCAGTCTGACCCTATGCCTCATGGGAACAGTCCAGCCCGAACTGCCAAGCCATGCCTTCCCTGGACCGGAAACAAGCTTCCGAGGACCGGTTTCTGGCATTCCAGCCGTCTTCAGCCCGGCTTGCTTGAATCCAGTGGCAAAGTGAGCAAGGGACTCACGTCTGAGCATACCCTGCCACACTTATGGCGGCCAAAAGCGGTACAAAAGGGGGTGGTGATGGACGGAGCATCTGAATCAATCAAACACTCACACCCAGTCAAAAGATCTGGGTTTAATCTATCACCATTCTTTAGCCCACTCTGCCACCCCAGCTCAGACATGGCTATATGCAAATCAGTCTGACCCTGTGTCTCATGGGAACAGTCCAGCCCGAACTTACCAAGCCATGCCTTCCCTGGACCGGAAACAAGCTTCCGAGGACCGGTTTCTGGCATTCCAGCCTTCTTCAGCCCGGCTTGCTTGAATCCAGTGGCAAAGTGAGCAAGGGACTCATGTCTGAGCATACCCTGCCACACTTATGGCGGCCAAAAGCGGTACAAAAGGGGGTGGTGATGGACGGAGCATCTGAATCAATCAAACACTCACACCCACTCAAAAGATCTGGGTTTAATCCATCACCGTTCTTTAGCCCACTCTGCCACCCCAGTTCAGACATGGCTATATGCAAATCAGTCTGACCCTGTGCCTCATGGGAACAGTCCAGCCCGAACTGCCAAGCCATGCCTTCCCTGGACCGGAAACAAGCTTCTGAGGACCGGTTTCTGGCATTCCAGCCGTCTTCAGCCCGGCTTGCTTGAATCCAGTGGCAAAGTGAGCAAGGGACTCACGTCTGATCATACCCTGCCACACTTATGGCAGCCAAAGCGGTACAAAAGGGGGTGGTGATGGACAGAGCATCTGAATCAATCAAACACTCACACCCAGTCAAAAGATCTGGGTATGAGCAGACATTAAATCCATGTACACCCAGCCCTGAGGTGTCTGTCACTGATGGACAGATAATTAGAGCAACAGTTGTCATTGACAGGTAGTACTCCAAAAAAGCAGTCTCATACCCAAGCTGAGAGCTGGCGTACATGACATAAATGGATGACTGACATGAGCCACAATCACAATCACAATCACACCACAGCATTACAACTGTAAAACAAAGTTAGGTCCCTAAAATATGTTCGGGAACTCATTTACCCTCTTGCTTCAGAACTAGTGAATCTTTTCCATGTTGATGCAAATTTCAAGGCTTCTGTCGCCACTGCAACGCTACCTTGCACAACATTGTCTTGTCAAGACCAGCTTAGCCGTAGTAACAAGCCAGCAGTAATCCACTTAACATTGCTTAACAGCAACTCATGAGTTAGACACTCTTTCACACTACATTTAGGGTGGAAGGGGTGGCCAATGTTACACTGCGAAGCACACACTTTTGTGTGCAGAACCATTCCCACAAGGGCAGTGTGAATATGGGGTAGTGCGTAATGGGTAAGAGCATAAAAACATGTTTTCAAACATGCTCAGGACTGTGAAGTAATCCTTTTCCCATCATATTACATGTTCTGATGTGTCCTGCATTGTGGGGCATACATGGAAAAACCTAAAGGCATTGATTATTCATGTGCATGAAGGTGAGCCTTCCATCACATTAACTTTGTCCTGCTCAATCCAGACACCCTTGCACTATTGTGCAAGGGTGCCTCCCTGGGCGCAAGCATGAAAGGTTTTACACTGGCACAAGTGGAAATGCAGTGCTGCAAAAATATGATGTTGAAATGCAGCAGCCTGCTTTTCTTTGTGGCATAGCGCAGTGTGTTGCTGTGCAGGCTAACAACGCTCTCCGAGGCTTCAAGGAAAATCTCTCCTGTTGCCTTCCAGTCATCAGATTTGTGACCTACATTTAGTCAGATGTTTCTAGTAGATGTATACATCATGGCTCATGTATGTGTAGCTGTGTTGACACCTCCAACTTGGTGTTGAATTGATGAAATGTAATTTGTCACACTGTTCTACATGAGTTCCACAAACAGTGCACCTATTGTCTTTGTGTAAATGTCATGGCCTGGCTCTGCAATGGGCCTCTAAAGCTTTCCCCTTGCGGACATTCCCCTGTTGGACTCATTTAGAATCTGTGCCCTTGGCCTACTTGAACTCAGCTAATCTACCAATGCTGTCACTCCACTCTGCCCTTGCTAAGTCCCATACCATAAATCAACATGTTGGTATCACTATCAGGTTGTGATAGAGATTTTGAATTACATTGATTTTGTCAGATCATCTCGGATGTACCTAACATTTGATAAGAGAGTTTACTTCTTGTTTTTGTACACTTGTGATTTGGAGATACATGCTGAAAGGTATTATTTGTCTTGAATCTTAAATCTTGTAATGTTTTCATTTTTTGACAGACATACCACCTAATGAAGTGAGGCAGTTACTTCTGTGGAAGGAACATTATATCCATATACGTCATGTGGCAAAGGCTATTATGCTATGGCAAGGAGGTACAGGAAACAGAGGGCATCAGTACGGTGGAAGTCCATTACGGACTCCAGCAAGTAAAGTGGACAGAAATGGGGGGTGTGGCTAAGCAGCATGGCTGACAGGATGTGAGCTCCTTCAGCTCCCGACCGGCCAGCCATTATAATCCTGCATTATCCTGCCCAATACTGCCCAAGGTGGTCCTCTCGGTGCTGCTGGATCAGTCGACGCTGCGGGGGCACCCTGGGTGTGAGTGAGAGGACGCTGGTGCCTGGAAGCAGCCGCGAGGGCTCTGTGCCTGCCGACCCGGTCGCCTGCAGCTGCGTGAGGCTGGGAACGGGGCCTGCACCGGCCTGGGACCCGCGTCGGCCTGGAGACAGCGGATCCTTTGTTTGTGCCCGAGGAGGTCCGTGACTGCTGCAGGGTCCCCCCTGTCACCGGGGACCTCATGAATATCTCCGCTCTCAGCTCCGTTCTCGAGAGTGGGGAGCTGGGCGGCCCTGGATGGACTGCGTGGGATGCCGGCATATGCAGCGGGGGAGCTTGCTGGCGGAATCTTCGTCGACTCCGGACCCGCGAGGTGGCTGGTCCCGTTCTGACGGCTGAATTGTGTCCTGCTGGCTGCGACTGCGAGGGGTCCCTGGGGGGTCGAGTCCCTCTGTTCTGCCCAGCAACATTGTAAATTGCCGGGGAGACGCCCTCTGCCATGGGGGGCCTTACTGATTCTTCAGCGGCCATTATTGCTGGAACTTGGGGAGCTGGGTGGCCCCACTGGGGGCACTGCGGAGCACCGAGGATCTCTTCAGAATGAGCTTGGGGATGAGGCCTCTCATCGCCTAGTCTAGGGGCCCTGGATACTGCAACCGGAGTGCGCACAGCTTGTGGAGCCCTCTCACTGCTCTGTGGGCAGGCAGCCTCTTCTGATGGACCTGGAGTATGCAGTGGCTCAAGGTATGGGCTGTGGAGTGATCCTGAACGGGGGTCTTCGGGGAGCTGAGCTTGAGGGTGGCTGCCCGGGAGGCCGGCACCCAGACCGGCTGGTACTGTGGCGCTGCACTCTTGGGGCCGGCCCACCTCTTGGTTGGAGACATCCTGGGTTTCACTGGTGGTACCTGGGGGGCCTTTTAGCTGTGGAGATACCAGACAGTACGCTGCTGCTGACTGGAGGAGGCTCTAGGGTGCGGAGGCTGCCTGGAGCCAGAGGATTTTACCTGGACACGTGGGGGAAGCATCCGTCTGGACCCTAACCCCCCCCACCCGTTTTTCTTGGCCTGCCCTTTCCAGAGGTCGTGTGAGGGTCGGGCTCCCCCTAGGAACATATCTGCGGATGGCCAGGCACAGCTGTGCAGACGGTGTTGTTGTTCAGGTGCGCGGCGGGGGCCCTGACCTGCGGATGCAGCGCTTGTGTGACAGCCTTGAGGTGAGCTGCACTAGGATCATTGCTAGTCTGACTGGCGGTCCTTCCTGCTGGTAGTGGCATATCCTGTGCTCCTTGGAGTTTCTGGGTGGGTGTGCTACCCTCCTGCGCTTGTCTAGCTACATCATGGGCAAGGACAGACTGCCTCCTGCCTCCAGCTCCAACACCATCATGCAATATACTACACAACGTCTGGCCTCACAGCGCATCACTCGCCAAATGGGATAGGATGGGAGGGAGATGTCCCTGCTGAGCCGTTGCGAGCTGAGCTCCTGGGGTCCTGTACTGCCCTGGAAAATCAAATTGAGACTGTCTCCAACTATGTAAATCTGCTGCAGGCAGACCTGCGGAAGGTGGCGGACAAGGTCTCCATGGCGGAGGGGGACATCGTTGAGCTACAAGGTTGCATATCTGAAGCAACAGATCTCGAAGCTCACCAGCACAACCGGAGCGCTTGAACGACGAGTGGAGGAGGTGGAGTGGTGAGCCCTACTCAATAATATCAGGGTCCTGGGCATCCCGGAGCACTTGGAACAAGGTAACGCAGATGTATGGCGTCAAACACATCCAACCCAGAAAGTGTACACCTGCTTCTCATCCACTCATAATACATACAGTCCCTTAGATAGGGTCCGAATTGCAAACCCAGATGCGGATATGTCCCTTGAGGTGGTCCACCAGGAGCGATTCTTATCAGATCACT
The DNA here is from genome assembly GCF_964261635.1 of Lissotriton helveticus. Taxonomy (NCBI): domain Eukaryota; kingdom Metazoa; phylum Chordata; class Amphibia; order Caudata; family Salamandridae; genus Lissotriton; species Lissotriton helveticus. The sequence continues at coordinate 1,654,673,643 of NC_136068.1, forward strand.
CCCCTGTGGCATGTGTGGTTAGCTGGGGGGGTACCGCTGCTTCGCCCGAAAAATTGGAGGTTGCCGGCAGAGATCCTCAAGGATCAGGTAGGGAAGCACCACTTAGAAACAGTCATAACTGTCTATGTCGACTTGAACTGGGGCTGGTCGGATTTGTCACAGGCCACAAAGTGGGAAGCCCTGAACACAGTGGTGAGAGGAGCGTGCATAAGTCTCACCTGTGGGGTTCGAAAGCAGCTTCGGCGAGAGCTGCAGGAGGAGGAACGCCACCTCTTGGAGGCTCAGACATCTGGGGTGCCTGACGTGGAGGAGAGGGAAGGGGAACACAGTATTCGGGAACGCATTCATGACATTTGGGACACCCTTGACAAATACACCCTCACACAGTATAGACACGGACTTCATAGGAAAGGAGATAAATCAGGTCGCCTTTTAGCCTGGATTCTTCTCCAGGAATGCGCCCCTGCGGCCATCGTGGCTCTTCGGGAGCCCACGGGAAACTTGGTGCACTCCGAGGTGGGACTATTATGGGCCCTGAAGTCACATCTTGAGTTGGTTTCTACCGCAGACCCTTCAATTAGCGAGGCCTCCTATCTCCCTTACCTCCGTGACCTGACCATACGATCCATACCTGAACAGGCACAGAAGGACCTTGAAGAGCCCCTAATGCTGGGAGAGGGGCAATCCGCCCTGCAGCACCTACCACAAGCTAAATCTCTGGGGATTGATGGGTTCCCCCCTGAATTTTATCAGGCTTTCGGTGGTACATTTTCCCGACTCTTGTTGCAGGTCTATCTTGAGGCGTTTGATCACGGAGATCTCCCTCCGAGCATGATGCAAGGGGAAATATGTATGATCCTAAAACCGGGGGGGACGCCCATGAGCCCTCATCGTATCGTCCGATCACGTTTATAAATGCAGATGTTAAAATCCTTTGCAAACTCTTGGCCTCTCGATTGGTACTGCACATGATTCACTTAGTCCATGAGGACCAGTGTGGCTTCATGCCAGGACGAAATACGGCTATGAATTTGCGGTGGCTGAATCACATTCTGCATGAGGTGCTGGACCGGGAGGAACACTTGGTGTTAGTATCTATTGACCTCGCCAAGGCATTTGACACAGTAGATTGTGAATACCTTCTTGAGGTCCTACGTGCTGTAGGGTTGGGCCCTCATTTTTGTCAATGGATTTGCATCCTCTACACGGCACCCCGCGCTAAAGTAAAACTAGGGGGCGCGAGGTCAGAAGAGTGACCCTTATTGTTTGCCCTGGCCATAGAGCCCTTCGCGGTCCGGGTCCGGACCACTATGGAGGAGTGGGGAATTAGAGTGGGAAACACAAGGCATATTATCTCCCTATATGCCGACAACGCCTTGTTTTATTTGGCCTCTCCTCAGGATGCCCTGCCGGCACTGCTGCACAAGCTAGATTGGTTTGGGGAGGTCTCTGGATTACAACTTAACCGCAGTAAGTCCCTGATCTTCCCGCTGGCGGGGCTGGCACCAGCTCCCTCGGAGGAACTCCCGGACCTCGGACTGCCTTGGGAGTGGCAAGGGTTTTGATACCTTGGGGTACAGGTGGCCCGCCAGATGCACAGGCGATATCCCAGAATGTAGACCATGCAATTACTTTGTTGCAGCAGTCGGTGTCATTTTGGAACACCCTCCCACTTTCATTGATGGGCAGGCTAGCCATCTCTAAGATGGTGATGCTTCCCAGGACACTGTATGTACTTCAGAACACACTATGTCCGTTGCCGCCACAAGTTTTCAAAACTCTTAACACCTTAATTACTTCTCTGCTTTGGGCAGGCAGATGCAGTAGGGTCGCTCTCAACACTATTATTCGTAACTATGAGGAGGGAGGTCTGGAAGCTCCACGCTTCGACCTGTACTATTACGCGGCGCAGCTACAACCCGCGGTACGCTCGTTCTCCGACGTGGATAACTGGGAGAAACGTCTCCTCTCCGGGAGGGTAGACACTCAGGCGTTACAGGAAGCTCTGATGCAGGGCAGGGGAACAGACACATCTCTTCCTTACATTGTACGGCATACAGCCGCTATATAGCAGCAGTTTGTAGAGAGGTCTTAACAAGAGCACCCTTCCACAGGGAACTCCCAATTTGGATTCTGGACCCCTTCATAGATATGGGGAAATACATGTCTTTTCAACCCTGGAGGGAGGGTGGATGTGAGTTTCTTGCCGACCTCTTTCCCAATGAAGCCTTCATCACCTACGAGCAGGCAGAGGAGAATTTTGGCCTTGGACAGGGTCAGTTCCTACATTTCAGAGGAATTCAGGAGGTGGTAAAAGTCACTTGGCCTCAGTACCCGGACATCCTACCACTGAACACACATTATATATCATACTCTCCTATGGTGCCAGCCGTAAATTGATTTCACTCTTGTACAAAGCGATGAAGCAAGACTCAACACCCCTGATACCGCCGCTCAGTGTCGTGCAATGCCAGGTTTAGGTTAACGCATTTCAACTTCCTCCACCGCACTTATTTAACCCCGATGTCCCTAAAACACATGTCTGGTGATAGTGGAGATAGATGCCCTAGATGTGCTGCGGAGAAGGCAGGTTTCTTACAACTGGCATGGGATTGTCCAATGGTTCGGCAGTTCTGAATAGAGGTGGTGGGAAGGATTGTAGCCTTCAGATGATGCCTGAACCCATGTATTGTTTGCTGGCGCTGGTCCGCAAGCCTAAGAAAAAGAAATTTCTACATAAGCTTTTGCAATTAATGCTGGTACTCGCCAGGCGCAGGGTAGCTATAACTTGGATGGGGCGAAGGGCCCCAGAAGTGCCCACCTGGCTCAAAGGCGTTCGTGAATGGTCCCTAGCTGAAGAGGTCCACATGAAACTTACTAGAATGGATGAGAAGTTGCAAGAAGATGTGTCACTCTGGGCTAGCAGAGGGGGATCCTCTTTGCAAGGGGCAACCGACAGTGAGGAAGGAAGTGGGTTGGGCATAGTCGGGGGGTCTACTCACGATGCGTGGCAGGTGGGTGGACCCTAGTGCTGTGGGCGGTGGACTTCAGTAATGGGCCAGTTTCTTCCGTCACTGTGATATGATTTTACATGATGTACATGATGTTCTCCTTTTCCCCACTGTGCATCTCCCTCCCAGACGCCACCTTTTGCCTTATAAGCCACTGATAATGTCAAAAATATGCCTAAATCATATATTGATTTGATGCCAAATGTTTTTTATAATGGTATTGTAATTTGTAAACTCAAAAATAAAGTTTATAAAAAATTGAAAAAAAGTGGACAGAAATGTGTTGGCCTGCCTCACCTACTTGACACAGGCACACTTATCCACTGCCAGGCCCTTCAAGTGTCCACCGGGGTGGCACACATCCACAGCCATCTGCTACTCCATCAACATCAACAACAGCCCAACCTGCTGCAACCACCTCATCTGGACTCCCAGTTGGACCCTCACAACCTGCTCAACAAAGCGCATCATCCCTGAGAACGGCACAGCAGGGATTGAATCCCAGCTTCACCCACAGGGACCATAGGTTTCTTTTAAACCTAAATGTATGTGTGGCTCATATTGAATGGGACATTGACGAGATAAAGACACACCTCCAGGACATTAAGGGGGCCTACTGTCACCTGTCTCTCTTTTACAATCCCCCTATTTTTTATAATTTGTACTGTAATGTATTAGGTCGTGGTAAGTACAGTTTTAGAGTAGGTATAGATTAGTATTAGGTGCAGATAGGTTTTATTATTTTCATTCATTTTACATAGTGTTGTGGATTAAGTTTCCTTTTCCTGTGGGTGGAGGGGTGGATGTCTTTTTGACTTGTTTAATGAAGAAAAATAAGATATACTTGTTTAGAATGTATGTTTAGTTAGTTCATATCTAGGTTAAGATTTCTTTGTCTCGTCTCCAGATGTGCCTTAAGGGGGGTGCTGAGTTAATGTTTAATATGTTGTTATGTGTATAGTATTAGGTAAGGTAAGTCATTTAGTGTAAATATCAAATAGCATAAGTTCCTTTAGTGTAGATTAAGATAGGTCATTAACATTAGGTTAAGGTTTGTTAGTATGTATTTTTATAATACATTTCTAGTGGTTAGTGATTTGTGGTGACACTGATGTTTAATGTGATTCGATGAACTGGTGTGTTGGTAGTTGGTTACAACAGAATAATTACCCACACTATCCAGTAGAATTTCTACATATGGAATAACAACATCTTCAAGGGGCAGGCTACTGCGTACTGCTGTTTGAATGTGATTGACAGACATGCATGATATGTAGGATAGAAAAGTTTAGTTTTTAGATTGAATGAGGATGATCTGAAGAATACGTGTTCATCTAATACAGTATTACAGATTAGAGCAGACACATGGTGCAATGGAGGCATTGCATTCACAAGCATTGGTTCCATGATGTGGGTATATTGTGTGGTACTTAGGGGCATCTTTACTAGCCCCTGTCCCCATCCCAGCTTCACTTTCCACAAGGTAGTGCAGGAGATAAGATTTGATTTGATTTGATTTAGCATTTTATAGAGCGCAGCGTATGCCCAAGGGCGTCTTTTCGCTGAAATAGCCTGGAAGCTTGAGTACCAACTACATTTTATTTTTTATGGCTGGTTAGTTTTTAAACAGCCATGTTTTCAGCTGACTTCTGAACAACATCAAGGAGTTGCTATTTTTAATCTGTAAGGGAGGGGAGTTCCATACCTTAGCCGTGCCAACGACAAAACTCCTCCCCCCCAGCGTAGCTACCTGTACCTTGGAACTACCAATAAGTGTGCCTGTGCTGATCTTAGGTTTCTGAGAGGAGCATATTTCCTGAGGTGTGTTCTAAGATAAAGGGGTCCTTTCCCCTGTAATGCTTTAAATGCAAGACACTGAGACTTAAATATAATTCTCTTCCCCACCGGCAACCAGTGGAGATCCCTCAGTCGATTAGCTACTGATTCATGTTTAGGGATATCTAAGATTAATCTTGCCGCTGCATTCTGCATCCGTTGGAGTCTAAGAAGGAGCTGTGTCTGAAGTCCTATATATAGAGCGTTTCCGTAGTCCAGCCGCGATATAGCTAATGCTGTTACCATCATTTTTAAAGCATCCATAGGAATAAATGGACGTATCTTCCTAATGATTTTTAGGATACCCCAAAAGGTGGAGGTAAGTTTGTTAATTTGCCCTTCGAAGGTCAGTCTTTGGTCAAATATGACCCCCAGGTTTTTCACCTTTGAAACTGGTACTGGGCAATCGCCCAAATCGGCCGGCCACCACTTTGGGGACCAAAAGGAGGTATTGTTGCCTAGTATCAAAACCTCTGTCTTATCGCTATTCAGTTTGAGGCAATTCTCCTGCATCCAAGTGTTAATCTGCAGCATACAAATATTGAAACGGTCAGCCGTCTCCTCAACATTGTTTGATACTGAGATCACCACCTGTGTATCATCGGCATATGATATAACCGAGAAGCCGCATTGTCTATTAATTTCTGCCAGCGGGGCCACATAAATGTTAAAAAGTGTGGGACTCAGAGATGAGCCCTGAGGCACCCCGCATGGCATATTTGGAGATCCTACCATCCATTACTACCAAAAATGTTCTATTCGTTAAAAATGAAGTCAGTAACTTAATGGCACTGCCTTGAAAACCCAGTTCAACAAGTCTATCGATCCAAGTTTGGTGGTTGACCATGTCGAAGGCCACCAATAGATCTAATAGGATCAAGGCGGCCTTCTTTCCCTCATCCAGAGTTTTTCTTAATTCTTCTACTGCCATCACCAAGGCGGTCTCAGTTCCATGGCCTTCCCTGAACCCATATTGGGAATGATCTAGTAGTTCACCCTCTGCAATAAAGGGCATGATCTGCTGTTAATCAGCTTTTCCAACACTTTAGCGTGAAAGGAATCCTAGATATTGGCCTATAGCTTTTAGGTTCTGTTGGATCCATATTGGCCTTCTTTAATAATGGCCAAACCGAAGCTATTTTCCATGAACTGGGAAAATGCCTGACTGAATTATTTCTAGGAAAACTGGTCTGAGTTGTTCACCAATTAGCTCTGGACATAAATGAAAGATTTTTGCAGGGCAGGGATCTGACGGAGCCCCTGCCTTTGTTGTCTTTACTACTTGTACGATCTGTTTATCTGTTGGTGGGAGAAAAGAGAAGGTTGAAACATTGGCTGAGGAGTGAAAACCCGGCGTTCTTATCTCCACCGGTTTATTTATGATATCTCTGAATGTTTTGTACACTTCCTCCACTTGTTGGTAAAAAAATTCTCCAAGTATATTGCAGAATTCAGGGTTTTCTATCTTTTGTAGATTCTCAGGAAGTTTAGCTAATTTTTTTACTGTATTGAATAGCTCCTTGCTGGAGTTTTTAGATTCTAGGATTTGTTGAGTAAAATAATTACTTTTCTCCCTGGCAATCATTTTTTTATAATCAGATAAACTAGTTGCATATTCTCTTTTCCCTGCCTCTGTGTAGTCGGTTCTCCAAAGTCTTTCAAATCTTCTGCATACTTTTTTCTGTTCTCTGAGTTTATCGATGAACCAAGGCTCAGATGGCCTTTTCCTTTTTGATCGTAGCCTCTTTTTTAGGGACAGTTAGGTCTACCGCTGCTTTGATCCAGGAATTTACTTTGTTGACCATGTTGTTAACACCTAAATCTCTAATTGGTTTAGTTGTTTTTAGCTGAGTCTGAAAGTTTGTGGAATTAATTTTGCTCCAGTCCTGGTATACAACTATACCTGGAGCAATTAGAGGTGTTATTAGTTGCTGGGTGTCCCGTATTATGAATACAATGGCTTTTTGATCTGACCAAGTCACTGGGGTGATTTCCAATACCTCTATCCTGTTGTTAGAAGTAAATATTCCATCTAGTATCTGTCTCAAGGAAAAGCTATCCATTCCATCAGTAAATGTGGTGATATTGTTGTCATCTATCTTTTCCAGATGGTAATTAAAATCTCCTAAGACTGTATAGTCTGAGCTGTTTACACTATCCTCTAAAAAAGGACTGATATTTTCCAGCAGCGAAGCTTGGGCTTTCGATGGGCGATATAAAAGAAGCCCTTTAAAAGTATAGTTATTATTAATTTTTATCGGGAAAGACAGAGTTTCACAGCCAGGCGAACCATTGCTCATACCTCCCGTTATTCTCAAACCTTCTCTTGCGATAATTGCAAGTCCCACTCCCCTCTTGTTCTTTCTGTCAGCTCTGATCATTCTATAGTGGGTGGGGAGCGCAAAGTGAAGGTCCGGGTCAGAGGCTGCGTCCGCCCAGGTCTCCGTTATAAAGGCAATATCTACTTGATGAGTCTCTATCAACTCCGCTAACTCAACACCATGTGCTTTGTCTTATTTCAAGGCAGAGTCTAGCCATAGATGTATTAACACTGTCTTGCACGTTAGGGACAACACTACGCTATACTTTGCATACAAGTGAAGGGCAATGGATGTTGTGATGGGTGTTCCACCACAACAGCGGAAGAATTTAACACAGAAACATATTTTAATATTATCAATCCTACACTCCTTCTCTTCTTACAACAAGGGTGCTTAGTCATCTTAGGAAATATATTGAGGGCTCTGTCTTTACATGTGTCATGGGATGACACCCGTCACAGCATCCATTGCCCACCTCATTGACAATAAGTATAGGTTCAAAGTCTGCCTTGTTTGCAAGATAAGGTTGAAACAATTCATGTGGCTTGACACTGACTTGAGTATTGTTCCAAGTCGCCATCCCCTTCCTGAACATATGGAACATAAGTTGCAGCAACAATATTGTCTTGGAGACCTGAGGCATTCGCTGATTCACACATGCCCTCTCATCTCACTGTATCAGGGACCCAAGCTCATCAGGACCAGTTTCAGAAAAGGAAGGCCCTCTGCATTTTTCGTGCTGACTTTACTGCATAGGCATTTATTTACAAGTACCATTCAGGAGTTGACAGACTGGGCCAGTTCTTTTGACAGCAAACCCCACATTGTGTACATAGCCAGTGGAGGGCCAGACAGAGTCCTTGGGGGAAAACATGGCCATAGACAAGTTGAGGAGCAAGACAACTTCAGTCAGGAGGCTGATTGGAGTGTCATTGGATGTCAATGTCCACAATGGCAGTCCATTGAAAGTCCAAGGTGAATGTAGCAGAGTTAATCTGAGGACAGTGATAGATGAAGTACCGAGGCATGATGGTAAGCCCAAGGCTAAGCAGAAACTATCCCTTTGACACAGATGAAGGCTACTGCTGCCTTCTACATAAGAATGTTGTTTCATCCACATCTTCCTCTGATGTGTCAAGTGCCTCCCGAGAGGGTAATGTGGCATGCAGCACTGAGAGGCAGAGACACATCAGGAGGGAAAGGGGTAGATGCTGAAGGTGCAGCGGTAGTCGTCTATGCCAACAGATGAGGCATCACGGCAGTGATAATGAGCTGAAGGGCTTGCAAGACTCCAGCAATGTCTTGGTGACAGGCAGCCATAGCAGCTAAGTGGGAGTCCTACTTCTGCTCCATGTTCTTCATGATCTTGAGCATTTCCTCCAACTGTTTGACAACATCACTGGTGCCACCTGGACAGGACAGTTGTTGTTGTCTCTAAGTGAGGACACCAGCGACGTCACCCATGCCATGCTGGAGGGCATTGAGCAGACTGTGGTTGCTTCTGATGGCTTCTGGGTAGTCCCTAATGGGACTGAGGCACACACAGATCACATCCAGTTTTTCCACCGAGCAGTCCAACCCCACCCACACCTGGTCTGCCATCTCATGCTGGACTCCTACCACACTACGTTAAAAATGTAACAGTGATCTTCCGAGTCCCGGTTGACAAATGTTGTGCCTGGTGGTACCTGCTATATGTTTTGTGCAGCAGATGGAGAGGCCATAACACTGCTGGGTGGTCCTGCAACCAGACATGGACAACCTATGGTGTCGAGCAGTTCTGGGAGTGGGTCCTTGTTGAAGGTTGTGAGATCTTCTTCATCTTCATCATTGAAGACTGGGACAGGCTGCCGGCCAGGAGGTGATGTTAATAATGTAAAGGGCAGATACTGCCGTATGTGTATGGCCAGTTTGGTCAAGCATTTAAGTAGTTGACAATCAGAGTGCATGACACTTTCCATTCTCTATTCTTACATGCTGCCCCGATTACACGCAGCTTACAACATCACTAATGTAACATTTAGGTTGATCATAGTTTCAGACAGTTTCCCTGCATGCCAACAGTGTATGCCAACAGTGAGGGACATATTTTTAGGCTCCTGCTGCACCTGTTACATCATCTGCTAGAAACTTCCTGTGTTGCCGGTTGATTCACCCTATTGACAATGCAGAATTATTCTAATTAATTTGTCTTTACACTGCATTGTGCATAAGTCACCCTTACGCAACCAAGTTTGCATATGAGTGTTAGTCACTATGTGTTTGAGGTAGAGATTAGACTGCACCCCCCATTGATGTTGACAATGCCACTTATTTTGTAGTGTGTCATGAGGAGGACAATCATCCACTGGAAATCGAGATACAGTGATGTACACGATGAGATGAAAAGTAGTAGTTGTATTTCCCATACTCTGACAAGTATCTATGTGTTTAAAGTAGGGCAACTCACATTGACACAGGTCAATCCAATTAATGGATATTGATGTGCAGGGAGGAACAACTTTTTGTTAATTGACAATCATTCCCTCTATTCAGACACCCTTACACTTTGATGCAGTGGCAGTGGCAATGGTAATGTAATGTGAGCATGAGGACATAGGACTTTGAGGCAGGCTTCTGAGATTGGTGCCATGTTCCTCTGTAGACCTTTTTCACACCTCACAGGGATGGGCACGTGGATGACACATGCTGTTCTGCTCAGGGTAATTGGATGCATTTGTTACTAGAAGGATTTTTATAGACATCAATAGCAATGCATTTGTTCACTACCTCTGTTGACTTTACCTACGGGCAAGATTCCCTGCATGTCAATATGTCTTGGACATCCAAAACCAGGACTATGATGTCAACGATATGCTGCTAACTGAACACAAGAAGATACTTTCTTGTGGATAACTGCATTTTGATGAATGATGTGAAGGCAACATGTAGCAAAATGACATGCATTAGTGCCACATTATGAATGAAGCCCATTCTCATACTTCACTGAACATGCACATGACAGGGAATGTGTGTGTCTGGGAGCATAGCAAACAGTATAGAGGAACAAAAAGGAGAGCAAGGGTTATGTTCACCAAGGTGAACGGGGAGTACTCCTGTACCCCTGGGTATGACTGCAGAAAAACAAATGAAGGAGTACCACCAGCAAGAATTCACAGGTTGCTATAGGGGTGGAAGGCTGTTCCCATACTTTTCCTTCTTCAAGATTCAATGTTTTTGTGTTCTCAGTCAAATGGCACACACTACAGTCCCCGCATTTGAAGTGTCCAGTGACTGGTGGCAAATTCCACAGTTCTGTAATGCTTGGGTTAAGGTTGTTGGTTTCAGCTTTTGGTCTTGTGTTGACTAGGCTGTCTTTTATACTTGGTGCCTTCTTGTAGGAGAAGAGCGGTTTGTCCCATTTGAGCATGCCAGTATTTAATATTTGCCAATGTTTGTTAATACTCTTACTCACTTTGTTAGATATAGTATTGTATGTCGTGACACAAGTGAGGGGGACTGAGTCAAACACAGCACCCTAGTTATTCAGTGTGCAAGTTGCGGTTAATTTTCACCTCCCCACATTGTGCACTTTCACATCCTTCCTCCCATTGATTTATGTTGGAGCTGAGCATTATACCGGTAACACAAAAAATGTTTGGTGCAACCATTGAATTCACCACCTTATGGGGATAGACAGCATGCAGGCACAACGTTGAAGCACTGCACTACGTAACAGGCATGTAAAAACGCTCTATATGTGACAATTGTCCGTATTTTCCTTTACAGGCATTTTGATTTTTGGAGCTCACCCACTGTGGCGCGAGCTGATACCACGGGCACACTTTTGCCATCCAGTGGTCCCAGTTGGTAGGATTGGGTGCGTCTTTTAGGGGACGCAGACCGTCCACCAACTTGGTTTTAAGGTCCTGAAGAAAACCTGGTTCATCATAACCTCGAAGGTTGAAACATGTAGACCTAACACATAGAGAGATACACGGGCTCATTACTGCCCTCACTTTATCTCGCCACGATTTTAACATTGTCCAGTTGCTTGCCAATAAAATTTGTATTTTCTTCAACTTCAAACCAGGACAATTTTTAACACACTTACCTTTTCTTTTTTCACGCACCACCACTCACAACCTGCTACACTGTAATCAGGTGTTGTAGCACACCCTGATGACGCTAGGTCATTAGGGTGGACCCCGATGATGAAGCATGTCATCACTAGGCGATGAGTGAGGGGTTTTTAACAAAAGGAGACTCTCTCCTCTTTGTCTAAACCTTCCACCCTGCGAATTCTTGCTGGTGGTACTCCTTCATTTGTTTTTCTGCAGCATAGCAAACAGAACAGGGATTTTGTGATTTTAGATTTCACATTTCTACTTGCTGAGGCTTTACACTGTACTTTCAAATGCATATCCCTTTTACTCAAAGGTAAACAGCACCTTGGCCATCCAGTATGTTAATTTTTGTCAATATAGAACGTGCACATAATTGACACAAGGTGCTTGCAATAGCAGCACAGCTTTTTACGTAGGCAACATGGGTGACTCTACTTTAAAAGCGGGCTCTTCACCAGTTTTAGATGTAGGTATGTGTGCATCATTCATCTGCACATTTAAGAGCATCAGTTACGCCATTGTAATTGCTTGTGGCATATATCCAAGGCACTATTGCAACAGGACCAACATCAAGTTTTTGTTTACCGAGGGCAAGCATGCTTCACAATATTTACATGGCAGTGTTGACCCACATGATGTGGATTGTAAATACCTTGTATACGAGGCACACTTTAATTATGGACCTGTGGTCATAATACAAATCTATAATGTAACGCAGCATCTGTCTTCTTGGATTGACATGGCTGCTCAGCTACATCTGTGAAGCGGGGCTCAGACTTATTTACTACATTACATTGAGGCATGACATGTCAGCATGCACATGCATTTAATGTAGCTGTCTAGCCCCATCTCAGACAATCTTTCACCATTATGCATGAGTGCCTACTTTTACACTAGTCAACTACATTGATCACCAATGCATGTTGTGGCACAGGACTGTGCCATATTGTTGTACATACAGTGCACCGCTGCGTTTCAAAAGTGGCAGAGGGCTGCTTTGAGATAAGTGGGCTGACTCAACGCTCAGTGACTTTGGGGAACATTTACAATCCCATATCAGTACACCAAAGGTAAGTCACTTTGATTGTCTTTCCTGTGGCAATGTGTGCTTTGCCTTAAACAATGCAGCTTAATCCACTGAACGCAGCTTAACACTGCCTTGTATATGAGTCACACTTTCACGCTGGAAGGGGATGGCAATGTGTTTTGCAGTGGGTGTCCCACCTTAATGACCATTTCTTTTACTATGCCTCCTATTTACAAGGGCAGCAGTAATGGGAGTCAACACCAAAATTAAGGCGAGGGAAAACATGGGGGCATATTTGAAAGCCATTTTAAATGATGTTCCTGTAGTGATAGGGGCATTGCCTTATTTACAAGGCAGAGTTAAGGCACTTAATGTGGCTTAACACTGCCTTGTAAATAAGGCACCCTTTTACGCTGTACTTAGCGTGACGGAGAAGGGCAATGGGTGTTGCGGTGGGCGTTCCACCACAACACACATTGATTTTGACGCTTCCCCCTATTTACAGGGCAGTATAAATGTGCGGCCAAGATAAAATTGAGACCACGTAAAAACTGGTCTTAAAAATGCAAAATGAGGAGAAATGCATTATTTCTCCTCGTTTGTGCAGTTTCCATGTGTGCTGCATTGTGCAGCACACATAGAATCGGTAAAAGCCCAATGATTGTTTATTGACAGGAAGGGAGTCCTTTCTGCACATAAACAATATTCCCTTCAATGCAGACACCCTTCCACTAACATGCAAGTGTGCCTACATTGGCAGGAGGATGCCAGCGCAGAGGGAAATGCAGGGCATTGTTGGTAATATGGTGCATCCCTATGTTTCAGAATAGGCACAGCGTGGTGTTGAGCCATATTCCACACTATCCTGCATCCTCGACTCCAACCACAGACTCCTCACAGATGACTGCGACACCTGTTCCTCCAAGGCGTCTAGCTCCTCCTGTGGTGCTGGACTCCCACCTCCAGTCTGCCTGCCGATTGTTGGGCAGTTTCTGCTTAGTCTTGTGCTTGGCATCATGCCAGCGCTTCTTGCAGTCGTTCACTGTCCTTCTGGCTTCTGATACTGCATTAACCTTGGTCACAATGGACTACCAAATAGAATGTTTGGTCTCCAAACCAGGACAATTTTTAACACACTTATCTTTTCTTTTTTCACGCACCACCACTCACAACCTGCTAAACTGTAATCAGGTGTTGTAGCACACCCTGATGACGCTAGGTCATTAGGGTGGACCCCGATGATGAAGCATGTCATCACTAGGTGATGAGTGAGGGGTTTTTAACAAAAGGAGACTCTCTCCTCTTTGTCTAAACCTTCCACCCCTATAGCAACCTGTGAATTCTTGCTGGTGGTACTCCTTCATTTGTTTTTCTGCAGCATAGCAAACAGAACAGGGATTTTGTGATTTTAGATTTCACATTTCTACTTGCTGAGGCTTTACACTGTACTTTCAAATGCATATCCCTTTTACTCAAAGGTAAACAGCACCTTGGCCATCCAGTATGTTAATTTTTGTCAATATAGAACGTGCACATAATTGACACAAGGTGCTTGCAATAGCAGCACAGCTTTTTACGTAGGCAACATGGGTGACTGTACTTTAAAAGCGGGCTCTTCACCAGTTTTAGATGTAGGTATGTGTGCGTCATTCATCTGCACAAATAAGAGCATCAGTTACGCCATTGTAATTGCATGTGGCATATATCCAAGGCACTATTGCAACAGGACCAACATCAAGTTTTTGTTTACCGAGGGCAAGCATGCTTCACAATATTTACATGGCAGTGTTGACCCACATGATGTGGATTGTAAATACCTTGTATACGAGGCACACTTTAATTATGGACCTGTGGTCATAATACAAATCTATAATGTAACGCAGCATCTGTCTTCTTGGATTGACATGGCTGCTCAGCTACATCTGTGAAGCGGGGCTCAGACTTATTTACTACATTACATTGAGGCATGACATGTCAGCATGCACATGCATTTAATGTAGCTGTCTAGCCCCATCTCAGACAATCTTTCACCATTATGCATGAGTGCCTGCTTTTACACTAGTCAACTACATTGATCACCAATGCATGTTGTGGCGCAGGACTGTGCCATATTGTTGTACATACAGTGCACCGCTGCGTTTCAAAAGTGGCAGAGGGCTGCGTTGAGATAAGTGGGCTGACTCAACGCTCAGTGACTTTGGGGAACATTTACAATCCCATATCAGTACACCAAAGGTAAGTCACTTTGATTGTCTTTCCTGTGGCAATGTGTGCTTTGCCTTAAACAATGCAGCTTATTCCACTGAACGCAGCTTAACACTGCCTTGTATATGAGTCACACTTTCACGCTGGAAGGGGATGGCAATGTGTTTTGCAGTGGGCGTCCCACCTTAATGACCATTTCTTTTACTATGCCTCCTATTTACAAGGGCAGCAGTAATGGGAGTCAACACAAAAATTGAGGCGAGGGAAAACATGGGGGCATATTTGAAAGCCATTGAAAATGATGTTCCTGTAGTGATAGGGACATTGCCTTATTTACAAGGCAGAGTTAAGGCACTTAATGTGGCTTAACACTGCCTTGTAAATAAGGCACCCTTTTACGCTGTACTTAGCGTGACGGAGAAGGGCAATGGGTGTTGCGGTGGGCGTTCCACCACAACACACATTGATTTTGACGCTTCCCCCTATTTACAGGGCAGTATAAATGTGCGGCCAAGATAAAATTGAGACCACGTAAAAACTGGTCTTAAAAATGCAAAATGAGGAGAAATGCATTATTTCTCCTCGTTTGTGCAGTTTCCATGTGTGCTGCATTGTGCAGCACACATAGAATCGGTAAAAGCCCAATGATTGTTTATTGACAGGAAGGGAGTCCTTTCTGCACATAAACAATATTCCCTTCAATGCAGACACCCTTCCACTAACATGCAAGTGTGCCTACATTGGCAGGAGGATGCCAGCGCAGAGGGAAATGCAGGGCATTGTTGGTAATATGGTGCATCCCTATGTTTCAGAATAGGCACAGCGTGGTGTTGAGCCATATTCCACACTATCCTGCATCCTCGACTCCAACCACAGACTCCTCACAGATGACTGCGACACCTGTTCCTCCAAGGCGTCTAGCTCCTCCTGTGGTGCTGGACTCCCACCTCCAGTCTGCCTGCCGATTGTTGGGCAGTTTCTGCTTAGTCTTGTGCTTGGCATCATGCCAGCGCTTCTTGCAGTCGTTCACTGTCCTTCTGGCTTCTGATACTGCATTAACCTTGGTCACAATGGACTACCAAATAGAATGTTTGGTCTCCAATGACACGATGGAGCTGACGAAAAGCTGGTGTTGATTCTCCGTCACCTCAGAAATCAGGATCTCATTTGCCTCCTGACTGAATCTTGTTTTCCCCTTTCTCTTCCCCTGGGACATGGCTTTTTATCCTGGCTTTTAGGGGGGTTAGGAGGGTTGCTATCTCCTACTGAACTGGGTCCAGCCTTCTCAATTTTGCTTCCAGTTGTTTTTTTGTGTTTCGCAGGCTTTTTGTGGTGTATTTTTGCCACGAAACATGAAAAAAGTGACGTGGGGCTGACTAACATGAGTTTTCTTGATGCTAACTGGCTGTTGCCTTATTCACACTAGCAGCACATTTTTTATATCGCCGTGACGTTAGTCTTTGCTGCACAAATTGCCGCTGCGAGAAGATCCTATCGCCATTTAGTGACGCATTGTAAATACGTTGTTATCATTGAAAGTACTTTTGCCCTGAAAGGTATTTCCTTTACAGTGTTCCCAATGCAACTGAGGACTATTTCAACTCTTTTACACACTTGCAAAACCATGCATATTTACATATTCATAGTTCATTTGAGCACAAGTTCGGAAGTGCAGACAAATATGGGAGATGCATTGTAAGAGCTTTGGGGTGTTTACCAGTTTTCATGGATAATTGGCCTATGATCCCTCGTAGATGCATGTAAAAGTATTTCTTATGAACAGCTTCCCTTCCCATTGTGAATGTATCTATGTCAGGGTCCTTACTCACTTCCTTCCTCATTGCGTGGTCCTCTCTCTTTTCAATTGTTTTCGCTACATACTCCACTTCTCTCTCAACCTCTTTAATATAGTTGTGTCCACATCCTCTGATTGTGTCTTTGTTTTTTTGCATAGCCCTAGCCCTCTCTCTGCTTCTATTGTATGTTTGTATGCTGTCGAAGTACTTTCTCACTCCCAATAATCCTGTTAGAACATTTTGTACTACTTTCACCAGTTGTCAGATTCTAGCGTCCCAGCAGGCACCGTATTTTCCTGGCCGCAAAATATTATGATGATTAAACACACAATACACAATACTAAATGACTAAGTATGATGTCATGATCATTGGTAAATGATAATAAAACAACTAACTCCTAATAATAAAATACACATCTGGAAACGAAGCATTTGCGCCCTACAAAAAGATAAGTCTCTTATCACATTTAACATAGTGTCTCGTCTGGAAGAGTATATCTTGTGATTACTTGAGAAAGTAGTATCATGGCAATATTAATATACAAGGGGCCTGATGTACAAATCCATTTAGTGGTGGCAAAGCCTGGGATTCGCTAAATCACAGGGCTTATGACAACTAAATGCATCTTTTAAGTGTTCTCAACTCATTTTGCGGTTTGAAAACAGGAACTGAATAACTGGTTTTGAAAAACATAAAATACCGCAATTTGTAAGTGGCAAGTTTAGGCCTCCTCATCCAAAATGTGATTTGCAAAATATTGATAGATTATTATAAGAAACTGGGTGTTTGGTTGAAGGGGAGAAACCCTCCTTAAGCAACAGCTGAATTACATATCAGGGTGAATCACAAAAGTCACTAAACTAACCTGTGCTTAACATGGTTACCTTAGAGGAACTGTGTTAAGTATTTATGCAAACAGAAATAAAGTGAAAATACAACACAAGACAAATCCTACACCAATTTAGAAAAATGGAGTAAAATAGAATAAATAAAATGACCCCAAAACAAATTAAATGCAATCTGAAATATGTATTTTTAAAGTTGTAGGTGAATAGATCAAAGAACCAATTGCAGGCATCTAGTCATGTGAAACAGGAGCAAAGTATAACGATATGCCTGACCACGATGGTACATCATCCGTATACATGAGGTGGATTGGGCTGAGTCTCGACCTATCTTGACACTTAGGGGCCGATTCCGATGCAGCCGGAACTGCCTCCGACCATCGGTGGATCCATTTTGACTGCATCGGAACTGGCTGTTTAGATTCCTTTCCAACCAACTCATTTTGATTGGGTAGGTCGGAAAGTAATCAGAACCGGAATTCTGAATGGCTTGCGATGGGCTCAAAGAGCTCAGCTGCCATTCGGAAACCCTCCGTCATTCCACAATCCCTTAGGTGGCTCTTTCCGGCCAATGGATTATGATGGAAATTTCCACAACCTTTCTGTGCTGGCCTTTCTGACACAGACAGGCATCGGACTTTGGGGGCCGCAGCATGGGTGTAAGGCCTCCAGTACCCCCATTTTGATTCCTGCACCCAGTGGCAAGCAGCTTGAAGTGATGAGATTATTTACAATGCTTCAGTTTTGATGAGGCCAGTGACGAGGTGCTGTGATGCGAGATCCAGCGTTGATCGCTTTGTTAGTTCCAATGTAACTGCATATCAAGAGCTGGAATGGAAGGTTAGTTGTAGGTCTGTATTAGTCGCTATTAGCTTTTGCAAAGTTGTTGACCAGGTGATCCTGACCTGTGTAAGAATCATGGGTACATCAATGGATCCCTCAATTTATCTTTCATGCTCTTTTGAGGAGACATTTTCTGGAAGAGATTCACTTTCTTCCTACTCACCTTCATCTGTCACAAAGAGCATAGGGACTTCAGACCTTTCGAAGTGAGGTCCTAGGACAGAGTTGCTATAAAGAAGCTTAAAGGGCTGAACCCAACTCTGTTCTTAGGCATCTACCTGTAAGCAAACAACAGGCATGGTAAAATATATCCCACTCCCTCCTCAAGGGTTCTGCTAGGCATATTATCATGTCTTTCAGGGTCTTGTTGTATCTCCCAACATGCCCATTGGTTTGGAAATAGTAGGGTATGGAGAACTTGTACGTTACTCCACACTCATCCCACATACACTTCATATATGCAGACATGAAGTTAGTACCCCTGTCAGACTCCACATTCTCGAAGGAACCTACTAGGGTAAGAGGGATGGCCTCCGCATACCAAATGGCGTGGTCAGGCCCATGATCATGCCGTCAAAGGTCTGGTTGAGCCTCTCAACAAGCCAATTGGTTTGTTGATAATAGAGTGTTGAGAAGTTGAAGGTTAACCCACACTCATCCCACATGGACTACATGTACGCTGAAATGAAGTTGGTATCACGGTCAGATGCTACCTCCTTGGGGATCCCAAAAAAGATAAATATACTCATTGATGCCCTGGCCACTGGGGGTTCAATTACCACCCTTGGATTTTGATTCTGGGTCCCAGGTGGCATGGTCCACCAAAACCAGGATATAAGTGTTGTCCAATGTTGTCTTGGAGTCCAGAGCCACACAATGTCAATGCTTACTCTTTCAAATGGGTTGCCAATAAAAAGAATGGAAACAAGGGTATTCTTCTGCTTTTCGCCTGTCTTCCTACTAGCCTGGGAGGTAGGACAGGACCTACAAGAAGCATCTGATATCTCTGTCATCCGGGGCCAAAAAAAGTGGGTGACCCTCCTGTCAAAGATTTTAGTCTACCCCAGAAGCCCTGCCAGGGGTGCATCATGAGTCAGTCCAAGTAGGAAAGCCTTGTACCACTGGGGGAGCACCAACACACAGATTGCCCGAGGCTCAGGAACCTTAGACTCACTATACAGTAGATGTGGCAATCACCGGAGGTGTCTTTATTTACCTTAGGCTCTCCTTCTTGCTCGGCAGAATTCCATCCAGTAGAGGCCTCCTTCAGCTTGCTATACATTCTCTCAGGGCAGCAATGTCTTCCCTTATAGGTTCTGGAGCATCCTCCTCATGTTCTGTTTCCTCTCAGGTGGCGGAAATCTCTGTGGTGGGTTTCATCCCCCCACCCCTCCTCTTCTTGGCAGGTACCTAGGCCATTGTTCCAGGCATCAGTACGTTCAGACATTGCTCTCAAAATGCCATGGACCTTGTAGTCAGCCCTACCCACTAGGCAACATGTGCATCTGCAAGTGAGACCATAGCTCAACCTCCATCGAGATGGTGTGCTTCATATAATTTCCCGGTACAAAAGGGGGTGGTAATGGACGGAGCATCTGAACCAATCAAACACTCACACCCAGTCAAAAGATCTGGGTTTAATCCATCACCGTTCTTTAGCCCACTCTGCCACCCCAGTTCAGACATGGCTATATGCAAATCAGTCTGACCCTGTGCCTCATGGGAACAGTCCAGCCCGAACTGCCAAGCCATGCCTTCCCTGGACCGGAAACAAGCTTCCGAGGACCGGTTTCTGGCATTGCAGCCTTCTTCAGCCTGGCCTGCTTGAATCCAGTGGCAAAGGGAGCAAGGGACTCACGTCTGAGCATACCCTGCCACACTTATGGTGGCCAAAAGCGGTACAAAAGGGGGTGGTGATGGACGGAGCATCTGAACCAATCAAACACTCACACCCAGTCAAAAGATCTGCGTTTAATTCATCACCGTTCTTTAGCCCACTCTGCCACCCCAGTTCAGACATGGCTATATGCAAATCAATCAATCAATAAATCATAACATTTGTATAGCGCGTTACTCACCCGTAGGGGTCTCAAGGCGCTGGGGGTGGGGGGTACGTTACTGCTCAAAAAGCCAGGTCTTGAGTTGCTTCCTGAAGGAGAGATGGTCCTGGTTTAGCCGGAGGTGGACGGGGAGGGAGTTTCAGGTGTTGGCCAACAGGTAGGAGAAGGATCTTCCTCCGGTGGTGGGTCTGCGGATGCGTGGAACGGCGGCGAGGGCGAGGCTGGTTGATCGTAGCTGGCGGGTGGGAGTGTAGAAGGTCAGGCGGTTGTTGAGGTACTTGAGGCCCAGGTCGTGGAGGGCCATGTGTGCGTGGGTAAGGAGTCTGAACGTGTTCCTCTTGCTGACGGGGAGCCAGTGCAGGTCTCTCAGGTGGCCGGAGATGTGGCTGTGTCGGGGATGTCCAGGACGAGTCGTGTGGAGGCGTTCTGGATGCGCTTGAGTCTTTTCTGAAGTTTGGCTGTGGTTCCGGCGTAGAGTGTGTTTCCGTAGTCCAGTCGGCTGGTGACGAGTGCCTGGGTGACCGTCTTCCTGGTTTCGGTGGGGATCCACCGGAAGATCTTTCGGAGCATGCGTAGGGTGTTAAAGCATGATGATGAGACGGCATTGACTTGTCTGGTCATCGAGAGGGAGAAGTCCAGGATGAAGCCCAGGTTACGTGCGTGGTCCGTTGGCTTGGGAGTGGTGCCCAGGGCTGGGTGCCACCAGGAGTCGTCCCAGGCGGAGGGCGATTATCCTAGGTTGAGGGCTTCCGTCTTGTCTGAGTTCAGTTCCAGGCGGCTGTTCTTCATCCACTCGGCGACGTCTTTCATCCCTTCGTGTAGGCTGGTTCTGGCGGTGGCGGGGTCGTTGGTGAGGGAGAGGATCAGCTGGGTGTTGTCGGCGTAGTAGATGATGTTGCTGTTGTGTTGGCGTGCGATGGCTGCGAGGGGGCTCATATAGACTTTGAAGAGGGTGGGGCTGAGTGATGATCCTTGTGGTACTCCACAGATGACTTCGGTGGCCTCGGATCTGAATGGGGGGAGGCGGACTCTCTGGGTTCTTCCGGTGAGGAACGAGATGATCCACTCCAGTGCCCTGTCTTGGATTCCGATGTTGCTGAGGCGCTGCACTAGTTTGCGGTGACAGACAGTGTCAAACGCTACGGAGAGGTCCAGGAGGATGAGGGCCGCTTTCGAGCAGGGATCTGATGTCGTCAGTGGCTGCGATGAGGGCGGTCTCGGTGCTGTGGTTGGCTCGGAAACCAGACTGCGAGTGGTCGAGGGATCCGTTCGTCTCGAGGAAGGCGGCAAGCTGTCTGTTGACGGTCTTCTCGATGACTTTGGCGGGAAAAGGGAGGAGCGAGATGGGGCGGAAGTTTTTGAGGTCGGTGGGGTCTGCTGTTGGTTTCTTCAGGAGGGCGCTGAGCTCGGCGTGCTTCCAGCTCTCCGGGAAGGTGGCGGTGTTGAAGGAGGTGTTGATGATGTCCCGGAGTTGGGGTGCGATGATGGAATCGGCCTTGTTGAAGACGTGGTGGGGGCAGGGGTCGGTTGGTGATCCGGAGTGGATGGTGTTCATCATGCGGGTGGTGTCTTTGGTGCTAATCGTGCTCCAGGCGCAGAGGGTGGTGGTGGGGGATGTTGGTTCGGAGGTTGGGTGCGTGGTCTGTGCCTCATGGGAACAGTCCAGCCTGAACTGCCAAGCCATGCCTTCCCTGGACCGGAAACAAGCTTCCGAGGACCGGTTTCTGGCATTGCAGCCTTCTTCAGCCCGGCTTGCTTGAATCCAGTGGCAAAGTGAGCAAGGGACTCACGTCTGAGCATACCCTGCCACACTTATGGCGGCCAAAAGCGGTACAAAAGGGGGTGGTGATGGACGGAGCATCTGAACCAATCAAACACTCACACCCAGTCAAAAGATCTGGGTTGATTCCATCACTGTTCTTTAGCCCACTCTGCCACCCCAGTTCAGACATGGCTATATGCAAATCAGTCTGACCCTGTGCCTCATGGGAACAGTCCAGCCCGAACTGCCAAGCCATGCCTTCCCTGGACCGGACACAAGCTTCCGAGGACCGGTTTCTGGCATTGCAGCCTTCTTCAGCCCGGCTTGCTTGAATCCAGTGGCAAAGTGAGCAAGGGACTCACGTCTGAGCATACCCTGCCACACTTTTAGTCTTCCTAAGTATGCAGCATTAACTCAAATAAGACTAGAGTTTGGCAAGCAGAAACAGGTGCTGGCTCGCAGAGACGCATTCATTAATTGCTGGAAAAAGATTAAAGATGCGTAGCCAGGGAACCTGAATGCTCATCTGGGGGCTGAACTGACAATCAAGGAAAATTGTCCAGCAAGGGCCTATCCCCACAAATCAATAAAACAATTAGGACTACAGGGACTGTTGAAGGTGTCAAGAACCCATGAAAGTTTCAGATGGATGGTCAACAAACCATCAAACAAGTCTTCCTGTTAGCAGACAAAGCAACACTTACAGGCAGAGCAAATAGCTGGTTTGTCCTTCACAGCTACTCAAAGGCAGTACCTCAGCCCTACCTAAGCACAGGGTTCCCTAATGCCACAAAGTAGAAATAGGTGTTATAGTCTTGGTATTCTTCCCTCACTGCTGCATTGTCCACCATGAAAACGCACTTCAGTGTACCCCTGATGCTGTCTGTTTGGGGATCAGAGAGAAGATAAATCTCAAGTAATATGCATATGTAAAGAACTCATAAGTGAACGCAGAGAACCGTTATTCCCGTTTTTCAAACCTACAGGTAGGTGGTCATGGCATGTTTCGCCATAGAGGATCTACAACGTCTTAAGATATATGATCGCAGTCAAAAAGAGATAAATTGATGAAAATACTTCCTGAGGACATCACTGAAAAACAGGTGAGGCTGGGGAAACAGCGTTTGTTATGCGTTGTCACAAAGGACTTTCAGCTAGACTGCTGTCTGTGCGTAAATTGAACACAAATGTAAGGAGACTAATTCCCAGAAATACATCCTGAGGAAGAGCTGAAAGATTAGGGGAAGGGGAACATAGATCAGCATTGCAGCTGGGACCATGCCCTGATGGAGCTCTCACTCAGGGGGGGAAGAATTCCTCTACATGAACTCACTGAGAGCTGCGGTCAGGTTAGACTTGCAATTTTACAGGGAGGATGTATTTTATCTATTTATCTTTCACATCCCATATTGTATGACAATGCTTTTGGATATTCACTTCTTGTCTCCATAGGGGGGATAGGTTTACAAGGGTGCTAATATTTGAATACATGTTGCACTCGCTACATCATTTTATTGATTGCTGAACAATCATTTGTAATTGTATCTAAGACAGAATTGAAATGTTGTTCTGGAAACAAGCTCTACTGCCCTTTTCTACAAATTATTGTTTTTAACTGTATATAATTTATTACATAATGGATTTCTTTTTGGTCTAACATTGCAAAGATTGTATTTAACCATGCAAATAAATACATTATTTACTTACTAATTTAGTAAAAGACAAAGATATAGGGCCAGATGTAGGTGGCCATTTACCGGCTGGTAACGGCCGATTTCGGCCGTTACCGACCGGTAAATGGGTTTTTGGGATGTAGGGGGCCAATTTTACCGATTCGGTAAATTTACCGAATCAGTAAATTTACCGAATCGGTAAAATACCGATTCGGTATTTTTACCGATTCAGTAACTTCTCGATGTAGGTGGGACTCTTCTCAGTCCCAAAGGCCTTTCAGATTCAGTATTTTACCACCCAATCCAATTGGGTGGTAAAATACCGAATCCAGGTGTGCTTGCACATGTGTGCATGCACACCTATGCCATGTGACAGACAGACATGCCCTTAGGGCATGTCTATGTGCCACATGGCACACATGCCTGTATTTGGGGTGCTAGAGGGTGTCAAAGTGACACCCCCTGCACCCTTGCTGGAATCGGTATTTACCGAATCTGTAAATACCGATTCGGTAATGCCCATTGATTCCTATGGGCTTCAATGCCCATAGGAATCAATGGGCATTACCGAATCGGTATTTACAGAATCGGTAAATACCGAATCTTAACGATTCGGTATTTACCGAATCTGTAATACCTACATCCCCCCACCTCTATTTTACCACTTCTTAAATACCGAATCGGTAAAATTCGGTATTTAAGAAGTGGTCAAATAAAATTACCTACATCTAGGCCATAGTTCTTAATTTCTCAGAATAATAGAGAATACGATTGTTTTACCAGTATCATAAATCCAGGACATTTTGAAAAAAAAAACTGTTTTAAAATGGAAATTAACTAATCCTTGTTAAAGGTTAAGGCAGACATCAGATACCTTTGAAACTGAAAAGTAAGACCAGTTTCTGATAGCTCCCACATGTTCCTTAGGTAGTTCTTTCGGTGTTGAATGGCCAAAAAGGGATGACAATCTATAATCATAAATAGTACATTTATACCAAAGATGATCTTAGTAAAAAGTACTATGCTAATTCAGATTCCCCCAAAGAAGTTTAGAATTAAAATACATGCCTTTAGTATGGACTAACAATAACGCATTTTAACTTGTTCTCAGCATATCTAAGCGAGTAGAATATCTCCAGCTGTGTACCTGAACTTCTTTTTTTCATAAATATTTATTTAAAGGTTTTCAAATCCATTAGTACAATTGCATTTGGAACCATCATTAGTATGATACAGCCGACTGCGGATGATACATAACTGATTCAAATCCAAAAATGATTTCATGTTGTGTTTTGTTCTAACTCTAAGCTATCTAATACTCCCATACATTGTTCCTATCTATTGTTGGCAATCTGCCATAGTAGTCTTTCTATTTCTAATGTTTTTGTTCAAGTTCCGGACACAACTTTTCCTCCTTCTTGAATCCATTTATCACAAAGGTACTCTTTACAACTGTGCATGCTAATTTGACTGAGAGGCAGTCTACTTAGCCTACAGCAACTGCATTTTATCATGACTGAGCAAAGTGGACACAATGTTATTTTGCTCAGTGTGATGTCATAATTACAGGCTAGTGATAATACAACCACCACCCTAATCATGAAATACAAATGTTGACATTGTTCTTCAAGTAGATTAACCATCTCTTAAGCTCACATGCATTACAAGAACATGGTCACTTGTTAAACCCAGTCCATGATACTTTCCAGAATGATACTTCATTGACTTATAGATAATTAGTCAGACAAGTATATTCAGCATGAATAAAAGAAGTGCATAACACATGCAGAAACCATATACACTGCTTGAACACGTTGAAATTCAGAAGAGAAAAACTGTGCACAACTTGGACTAAATAAAAAAATATCAATAATAAAATCTACTCTACTGGATTCTTCTACCATTGCTGCACATAGTAACTGATATTCTTTGAATAGAAATCCTTCAAAATAAACCACTCAGTGAGTCAGTCAAAATCCTTTATTTCTAAGAAACAAATTCATATAGAAATATTATATAAATGTAATTTGACATACATAATTACAAATATTAAAAAACATTCAGTTTAAAAATTCGAATTTCGTCTCAGTAAAATTCAATCAAAGATCACCATCTTATTATATACCATAAAATGAAAACCCTTAGGATATCAATAACTCAAGACGCATAATTCAATTTGTAAGAGACTGTAAAGTGCAAAGTGCAGGGCCATACTTTCTTAAAGAGAGAGGAATAAAGTATCCAGGATCATTATCTATTTTCACCATTTGGAACAGTACAGAGGGCAGTACACAACACAACTCCATTTCACATATCTGTGAGCAACATTTAGTTAGCTAAAACATGCCTCTCATTCTGCCAAACAACATTATTAAGTACAGTGTGCAGAACAACTATCACAACCCCAGGACTCCCTTTCACCAACTTCCTAACATATTTGGGATCAACCCATCAGGTGATAAAAATAAGCCCCTAGCAAATCTGGGAGTACAAATCTTAACCCTCATTCAGGATCAATTAAGAAGAGAAAGCCTGCCATAGGAGGTTACAATCTTCTGCAAACATTGACCAGTAGCACTAGCTAAATCCTGAAACCTGAGACCACATATCAGATTAAGTCTCTCATCCCGTGTTTGAATACCAACATTTTATAAAAATAGGATGGAGAGTTGTCCTCCTTTCCTCCAGGAAGAGTACACAATCAATTAAAAGATGCCTCACTGAATGGGAAACATCGGTTACATTGCGGTGTTTACACCGCAATACCTATGTGAAACAGGGGGAGAAGGAGGATAGATGAGACTAGGTTGTCCTCCTAAAGAACAGTACAAACAACAGTGTGGATCCCAGTCATGGGACCCTGGGGCCTAGCTCAGTTCAGGTGTATGATTGATTGGAACCCTACGCCTTCAAGAAAGAGAAATTTCTTTCTGGTGTCCCCTCACTCACCGGGGTTGCCCCACGGTGACATGCTTCATCATTGGGGCCCTCCCAGTTCTCTACGAAAAGGGGCGTGCTGCGACTCGCGAACTACGCAGGAGCACTGTTAGTGTGAATGACTATGTGTGGTGCGAAAAGAATAAGTGGAGTGGGTGTGTGTGTGTTAAAAATACCATACTTAGTGGGCCTAACTGTTTTATTGAGCTCCTATGCAGGTATATTAAAAGTGGGGTTGATGTCACTGTAGGTCAACCTATAATGTGGTTGACTCAGTGATCAATATGGTCGACATGTTTCATGCTACCCCTAGCATTTCATCGGGACCATGCAGGGACCAGCCCTGCATATGCCACTCCTAAATCCCACTCGTTGGGATCGTGAATATTATAACAATATTAAAGTGAATTCATGCATGCATTTATTTTAAAATACATACGTTCCTCTCAAATAGTGGGTTCTGTAAAATAAAACATATTGTTAATAACAAATCTTCCCCGAGGGAAGATACACATAGTACATTTGCATGCCACTCGCATACTGTGTTTCGAAGGATGGTTGGCGCCATATCGGCGCGTGCATGCTTTCCATTAGTCCAAATAGTCGTGAAAATGTTCGTGAATTCACACACATAAACAAGACAGGACTTTTGTGACCAAACAATAGACATAACAACACATAATAGGTACACAGAAAGGATTTCAATAGTTACTTATAGAAGCGAAAATTGACGCTTCATGGTCACGCTGGGGGTCAATTTCACTTATGGGATACACTGCTGCAAAAAGATGATAGATATATACAGTGCCCATTAGATCGAAATTACGCTTTGATCATTGAGTTTAGAAAAAATGATCACCTTTTTACTCGGTCTCACAATGTCCATTCACTCAGGGTTAATGTACTTACATCCTGTCTTGTGAAATGGGGCTTTGCTACCTACTCGGCACCTCCCCGGACCGCATCTTACCTGGCCAAAGCTGGCGCGTTTGTTTTGTTTGTTTCTGTCCCGGCACTGAGACGGAAACGCCCTCGGCAACTAGACCCGTGCGAGCTTAGCGGCTATATGGGAAGTATGTCTTTTGGGATTGTATTTAGAAACAGATGACGGTGGTCTTTGTCAGTGTTAGCGCTAATGGCATGAAATTGGTAGAAAAGGGAAAATAAAGACTCAGAGCTAAAATTAGACGCTCTATTGTCTCATAATATGTTTATATTCATTTTTAACAAAAAACGGAAGGGTGATTGTTCGTTTTTTGAAACAATACTTCCCACAACCAAAATGAAAAAAACGTTTGCGGTCTTGCTCTATATTATTAGTACAATACCAGAAATAAATTTAACGTCATGATATGGTTGCTGGGAAAATATATTAGCGTTTAATTGGTTCAATTGTTCTTCAAGATCATTAATGAAGGTGTATGATTTCTTGGTCATTTATCTTGTCCCACAACAGTTCAGAATTACACTAAGGGTTCCATTTGATTCAAATTCAAGTGGTTATAGTGTTTACAGGGCGGATTCCGTCTCTGGGATAGGTCATAGTTTTCAGCGACCAATTCTCGGCATAAGACTGTGGTTAGATCTTAATCATAAAAAAGCCCCCCACGGAATATCATCGTTCAATCCAAGGGTGTCTGTACGTAGTCTAAACACCCATCGTTGTTCACGTTCATGGAGAAATCTTTCTTGATTTTCTTTGGTTTTTGCAGTCTCTAACACTACCCATCTCATGTCATTGGGAGTGTGATTTGTTTCAATGAAATGATTCGTCATTCTTGTTGTTGTCCTTTTGCACCTAATCGTGCTGCGGTGTTCCACTATCCTTGTGCTCACTTTGCGTGTCGTCATCCCGATGTAATGCAAATTGCACGTACATGTAATCATGTATACAACCCCACTGGTATTGCAGTTAGACATCTGTCTCAATTCCCAGTTGGTACCATCATTGAAAGTCACCATTTTCGTGGCTGATGTTAAGTGGCAGACACTGCAGTTGTTGCATGCATAATGACCAGTTGGTAGAGATTGTTGTCTGGTTGGAGGATGGTTGGATTTCGGACGAGTATGTACCAGATGATCTTTCAAATTCCTTGCTCGGCGGTGGCTGAACATTGGGATTGGTATCGTTAGTTCGCCACTATTGACGATAGGCCAGTGTTTCTTCACAATTTTAGTTACTTGGTCTGATACTTTGGTGAAAGTAGTGATGCAGATAGGTCTCTTGTTCTCAGTAGTGTCTTTCACCTTGGGTTCCAAGAGTGCATCCCTGTTGTTGTTGGATGCCCGTTTATTCGCCTTTCTTACTATCTTCTTAGGATAGGTACGTGCTTTTAATTTTTTACTCAAATCTTCAGCTTGCACTCTATAGTCCTCTTTATTTGAACAATTTCTCCTCAACCTAAGGAATTGACCGAAGGGAAGATTCTGTCTCAAATGTCTTGGATGAAAGCTATCATATGTAAGCAGGCAATTCCGTGCTGTAGCTTTGAAATGTGTCATGGTCTTCAAAAGGCCATCCTCTGCCATGATGTTAAGATCCAGGAACACCAGTTGGGATCTACTGAGGGTTATGGTGAATTTCAGGAATCTGTCCTGATGATTTAGCCATTCGAAAAATGTTCCTGCCTCTTCTTCAGTTCCTTTCCATATTACCAGGACGTCATCGATATAACGTTTCCACAATGTGATATGATTCCTGTAGGGGTTGTTCTCATGTAATATTTTGGTCTTCTCAAGGTGGTGAACATAGAGTCCTGCTAGGCTCGGCGCAAATGTGCTTCCCATACTCGTCCCATGCAGTTGACGGTATAGGGTGTCCTCAAATCTAAAAAAAATTTCGGTTAGTGCCAAGCGACAACATTCTAGCACCACATGTCTTGGGGTTTTGTAATCCCAATGGGAGTCAAACAGTACCTCCTCGAGAATTTCAAGGGTTTCACGGTGGGGGAGGCCTGTATACAAGCTCTCCACGTCAAGACTTATAAGTATGTCAGATGTAGGTTCAAAGGTTTGTTCCTTTAGTAGGCAGAGTACATCTTTTGTGTCTCTTAAATAGGTATCCGTTTTCTGTACTAGTGGCCTTAAAAAGGCATCTGCAAATTTGGAAAGCGGTTCGAGGATCGACCCAATGCCCGAAACTATGGGTCTCCCCGGTGGTTTGGTTAGGCTCTTATGTATTTTTGGGATAGTATAAAAGTATGGGGTCACTGGTTTGGTGTTTATCAGAAACTCCGTTTCTTTTTTGCTCACCCAGTCGTTTGCTTGGGATTACTCAATGAGATATGCTATGGATATCCTAAGACGTTCAGTTGGATCATCCTTGATGATAGTGTAATTCCTGGAGTCACCCAAGAGACGGAGACATTCCTCTCTGTAATCAGTAGTGTTCTGTAACACAATAGCGCCACCCTTATCCGCCGGTTTGATTACTATCCTGCTTTCGTTTGATAATTCCTGGATGGCTTGAATTTCTTGGTTACTAGTGTTTTGGAACACCTTTACTGTTCGTGGGTCCAGATCTTTAATTTCCTTCATTATAGCTTTCTCAAAAGCTAGAATCTCGACTGGTAAGTTGGCTGCGGGTGGAATAAAGGTAGACTTTTTCTTCAGACCTGTATCTGTGGCGTCCATTCTTGTTTGGTCTTTAAAAAAGACTTGGAGTTTTATTTTTCTAATAAACTCTTTCAATTCACAGCATAATTTTAATTTGTCAACATTAGCCGTTGGGACAAAACCAAGTCCTTTGTTAAGAATTTTAGTTTGGATTTCCGTCAGTACTGTGTCTGATAGATTCACTACTAAATCTGGGGTTCGCTCGTTGACGCTTCCAGGGGTCCCTTGCTTCGTGTGTGTGGTCCCTCTGATGTCACTGGTTGTGCCCATCTCAGTTGTTGTCCTGGTTTGTTTCTCCCTCTGTTGGATGATTGGCCCCTGCCTAAAAAAGGACGGCCTTGGTTTCCCTGGTTTTCTGGGTTAGTACCCTAATTCATAGGGGGTTGCTGCGGATACATTGGTGGGCCATAGTAGAACGGTCCCGGTGGTGGTGGGCCATATGATGGGCCAAATTGTTGTGGGCCTTGAAAAGGTGTCCATATGGGGAACTGTTGGTACCCTCTTTGCCTGAAGGAATTCCCTCTCCCTTTCCTTGATCTTCTGTTCGAAGGGTAATTGTGATTCGATGAGGAACCCGAACTATTTGAACCGGTATCGGATCCATCGCTATCCGTATTATATCCGGGATTCCTATTGTTTACCTTGTAATCCGCTCTTATGTAAGGATACACCTTCTCATGTGAAAAGGCTTTGTGATCCTTGGATCATCACACCATGGATTAATGTTTTGATCTGGTTACGTTTGAGTTCATTCATGGTGTGATGATGGCTGAATATGTAAAAGTCAGTGCAGCTCCAAGAGGTCTCATTGTTAAGAATGAACCATTTATTTTCCAACAAGATCTACAATTCAAAAAAGATTGGTCACTCATTTCGTGGCACTGTACCAGGGACTGGTTAGTGCTTATAGTCAAGACGGCTGCCCGCCTTTCAGAAACGCTACTGGAGGAAATCCACACTTTAGAGATACGTTTGAAATCTTATCAGACTCCCAGTGAACTAAAAAAGAGACTGGATGAAATGAATAAAAGCATGTCAGAATTTGAAGAATCTCTAAAGGATACCAAGTATGAGAAACTTTCCAAGGATCACAAAGCCTTTTCACATGAGAAGGTGTATCCTTACATAAGAGCGGATTACAAGGTAAACAATAGGAATCCCGGATATAACCCAGAAAACCAGGGAAACCAAGGCCGTCCTTTTTTAGGCAGGGGCCAATCACCCAACAGAGGGAGAAACAAACCAGGACAACAACTGAGATGGGCACAACCAGGGACATCAGAGGGACCACACACACGAAGCAAGGGACCCCTGGAAGCGTCAACGAGCGAACGCCAGATTTAGTAGTGAATCTATCAGACACAGTACTGACGGAAATCCAAACTAAAATTCTTAACAAAGGACTTGGTTTTGTCCCAACGGCTAACGTTGACAAATTTAAATTATGCTGTGAATTGAAAGAGTTTATAAGAAAAATAAAACTCCAAGTCTTTTTTAAAGACCAAACAAGAATGGACGCCACAGATACAGGTCTGAAGAAAAAGTCTACCTTTATTCCACCCGCAGCCAACTTACCAGTCGAGATTCTAGCTTTTGAGAAAGCTATAATGAAGGAAATTAAAGATCTGGATCCACGAACAGTAAAGGTGTTCCAAAACACTAGTAACCAAGAAATTCAAGCCATCCAGGAATTATCAAACGATAGCAGGATAGTAATTAAACCGGCGGATAAGGGTGGCGCTATTGTGTTACAGAACACTACTGATTACAGAGAGGAATGTCTCCGTCTCTTGGGTGACTCCAGGAATTACACTATCATCAAGGATGATCCAACTGAACGTCTTAGGATATCCATAGCATATCTCATTGAGGAATCCCAAGCAAACGACTGGGTGAGCAAAAAAGAAACGGAGTTTCTGGTAAACACCAAACCAGTGACCCCATACTTTTATACTATCCCAAAAATACATAAGAGCCTAACCAAACCACCGGGGAGACCCATAGTTTCGGGCATTGGGTCGATCCTCGAACCGCTTTCCAAATTTTCAGATGCCTTTTTAAGGCCACTAGTACAGAAAACGAATACCTATTTAAGAGACACAAAAGATGTACTCTGCCTACTAAAGGAACAAACCTTTGAACCTACATCTGACATACCTATAAGTCTTGACGTGGAGAGCTTGTATACAAGCCTCCCCCACCGTGAAACCCTTGAAATTCTCGAGGAGGTACTGTTTGACTCCCATTGGGATTACAAAACCCCAAGACATGTGGTGCTAGAATGTTATCGCTTGGCACTTACCGACATTTTTTTTAGATTTGAGGACACCCTATACCGTCAACTGCATGGGACGAGTATGGGAAGCACATTTGCGCCGAGCCTAGCAGGACTCTATGTTCACCACCTTGAGAAGACCAAAATATTACATGAGAACAACCCCTACAGGAATCATATCACATTGTGGAAACGTTATATCGATGACGTCCTGGTAATATGGAAAGGAACTGAAGAAGAGGCAGGAACCTTTTTCGAATGGCTAAATCAACAGGACAGATTCCTGAAATTCACCATAACCCTCAGTAGATCCCAACTGGTGTTCCTGGATCTTAACATCATGGCAGAGGATGGCCTTTTGAAGACCATGACACATTTCAAAGCTACAGCACGGAATTGCCTGCTAACATATGATAGCTTTCATCCAAGACATTTGAGACAGAATCTTCCCTTCGGTCAATTCCTTAGGTTGAGGAGAAATTGTTCAAATAAAGAGGACTATAGAGTGTAAGCTGAAGATTTGAGTAAAAAATTACAAGCACGTAACTATCCTAAGAAGATAGTAAGAAAGGCGAATAAACGGGCATCCAACAACAACAGGGATGCACTCTTGGAACCCAAGGTGAAAGACACTACTGAGAACAAGAGACCTATCTGCATCACTACTTTCACCAAAGTATCAGACCAAGTAACTAAAATTGTGAAGAAACACTGGCCTATCGTCAATAGTGGCGAACTAACGATACCAATCCCAATGTTCAGCCACCGCCGGGCAAGGAATTTGAAAGATCATCTGGTACATACTCGTCCGAAATCCAACCATCCTCCAACCAGACAACAATCTCTACCAACTGGTCATTATGCATGCAACAACTGCAGTGTCTGCCACTTAACATCAACCACGAAAATGGTGACTTTCAATGATGGTACCAACTGGGAATTGAGACAGATGTCTAACTGCAATACCAGTGGGGTTGTATACATGATTACATGTACGTGCAATTTGCATTACATCGGGATGACGACACGCAAAGTGAGCACAAGGATAGTGGAACACCGCAGCACGATTAGGTGCAAAAGGACAACAACAAGAATGACGAATCATTTCATTGAAACAAATCACACTCCCAATGACATGAGATGGGTAGTGTTAGAGACTGCAAAAACCAAAGAAAATCAAGAAAGATTTCTCCATGAACGTGAACAACGATGGGTGTTTAGACTACGTACAGACACCCTTGGATTGAACGATGATTTTCCGTGGGCGGCTTTTTTATGATTAAGATCTAACCACAGTCTTATGCCGAGAATTGGTCGCTGAAAACTATGACCTATCCCAGAGACGGAATCCGCCCTGTAAACACTATAACCACTTGAATTTGAATCAAATGGAGCCCTTAGTGTAATTCTGAACTGTTGTGGGACAAGATAAATGACCAAGAAATCATACACCTTCATTAATGATCTTGAAGAACAATTGAACCAATTAAACGCTAATATATTTTCCCAGCAACCATATCATGACGTTAAATTTATTTCTGGTATTGTACTAATAATATAGAGCAAGACCGCAAACGTTTTTTTCATTTTGTTTGTGGGAAGTATTGTTTAAAAAAACGAACAATCACCCTTCCGTTTTTTGTTAAAAATGAATATAAACATATTATGAGACAATAGAGCGTCTAATTTTAGCTTTGAGTCTTTATTTTCCCTTTTCTACCAATTTCATGCCATTAGCGCTAACACTGACAAAGACCACCGTCATCTGTTTCTAAATACAATCCCAAAAGACATACTTCCAATATGGCCGCTAAGCTCGCACGGGTGTAGTTGCCGAGGGCGTTTTCGTCTCAGTGCCGGGACAGAAACAAACAAAACAAACGCGCCGGCTTTGGCCAGGTAAGATGCGGTCCGGGGAGGTGCCGAGTAGGTAGCAAAGCGCGATTTCACAAGACAGGATGTAAGTACATTAACCCTGAGTGAATGGACATTGTGAGTCCGAGTAACAAGGTGATAATTTTTTCTAAACTCAATGATCAAAGCGTAATTTCGATCTAATGGGCACTGTATATATCTATCATATTTTTGCAGCAGTGTATCCCATAAGTGAAATTGACCCACAGCGTGACCATGAAGCGTCAATTTTCGCTTCTATAAGTAACTATTGAAATCCTTTCTGTGTACCTATTATGTGTTGTTATGTCTATTGTTTGGTCACAAAAGTCCTGTCTTGTTTATGTGTGTGAATTCACGAACATTTTCACGACTATTTGGACTAATGGAAAGCATGCACGCGCCGATATGGCGCCAACCATCCTTCGAAACACAGTATGCAAGTGGCATGCAAATGTACTATGTGTATCTTCCCTCGTGGAAGATTTGTTATTAACAATATGTTTTATTTTACAGAACCCACTATTTGAGAGGAACGTATGTATTTTAAAATAAATGCATGCATGAATTCACTTTAATATTGTTATAATATTCACGATCCCAACGAGTGGGATTTAGGAGTGGGATATGCAGGGCTGGTCCCTGCATGGTCCCGATGAAATGCTAGGGGTAGCATGAAACATGTCGACCATATTGATCACTGAGTCAACCACATTATAGGTTGTCCTACAGTGACATCAACCCCACTTTTAATATACCTGCATAGGAGCTCAATAAAACAGTTAGGCCCACTAAGTATGGTATTTTTAACACACACACACCCACTCCACTTATTCTTTTCGCACCACACATAGTCATTCACACTAACAGTGCTCCTGCGTAGTTGGCGAGTCGCAGCACGCCCCTTTTCGTAGAGAACTGGGAGGGCCCCAATGATGAAGCATGTCACCGTGGGGCAACCCCGGTGAGTGAGGGGACACCAGAAAGAAATTTCTCTTTCTTGAAGGCGTAGGGTTCCAATCAATCATACACCTGAACTGAGCTAGGCCCCAGGGTCCCATGACTGGGATCCACACTGTTGTTTACACCGAATACCTTCACAACGGGGGTATTACAAAGAAAGACATTACAATGACTTGCAGTAGATGGCGCTCTAACCTAGGGAATAGTATGATTTACTATTCCAACACCTTCCCTACTGTACGTAGACTGGAGTATGAATAGTAAATCATACTATTCCTAAGTCCAGCGCACTCCAACGCAGATCGTTGTAACGACTTGCATTGTAATGCCTGCGTTGTAAAGGTATTGCGGTGTCAACACCGCAATGTAATGTCATATATTCCACTAAATACTTACGACCCCGCTGACCCATTGTGCACAACTTTGACCAAATAAAAAGATACCAATTATAAAATATACTTCTATCTATGACTGGGCTCTTCTGCCATTGCTGAACACAGTAAAAGATATTATTTGTATATAAATCCTTCAGAAGACATCACTCACCCTTTCTCAATAGTGCTAGGACACATCACTCAAAATTACTTAGCAATTTTGGGGTGAAAATTCAATATCAAATGAATCCGTGCACTGTTAATGCTCTGACTCCATTCTGCAGGCTTCACATTTAGTTTAGCTGAGGAATTAAGGAGGCCCTTAAAGCTGATAATGCATTAATTGCTACAGTCAAATCTTTGGAATGTACTCAGCAAAAAAAGGTACAGAGAGATCAGACTGGTCTGTAGTTGCATCATAACAATGCAGACGTACCACACTGGACAAGTCCCTACTTCTCCAGGGGTCTCACAATTTGTTTATAAAAATTATTTCTCCTTTTGTCTGTTAACGCATACTTTTTGCTTGATTTTTCTGCTGGTTTTAGGACTCTGCACACAGGGGCTCTGCTGGCCAGTGCATGTGCTCTTACTTCTAAAACAACTCAAAATTTGCGTTACTCCCGATTGGCATATTTAACCTGTAAGTACCGAGTATATGGTTTAAAGTGTACCCATGGCTTGTAAGTAAAAGTTAACTGGTGGGCTGCAACATCTATTGTACCATCACTAAAGTGACACCACAATGCATGTTCTAGGCCTGCCCCTGCAGACTGGGCATACTTAAGGGTGTGCAGTCATTCACCGCGACATTTGCATACTTCTCCCCTGAGGCGGAAGCCGGGGGATCTTTGCTGTACCTTTGCTCTTTATGATTTATTGCACGTTATTGAATACTAAAAGCGCATTTTTAAAAATTGTAGATATCTTAACAGTACTCTTTTAAAATGGCCCCTACCTCGGCGCGAGACTAGCGTCGCTCCGAGACTGTTTACAGGCTCTCCCTGCCCACAGCGCTGCCGTCTCTCAGGCGCTGACACTTCACTCGACCCACCTCAGCCGCCATCTTGAGGGGAGGTAAGGGTTGCAGTGTAGTGGTTGGACCCCTCCCACCCTCCTCCTCTCCCTCTCGTACATGTATATAAACACCAGACCTCCCCGAAGGCGCGCCAAAGGCAAGCCCGTCTGCGCCCTCCGCGCCGGGACCGGGCCTAGGGCCCCAACCCCTGGCCAGCTGCCGACCGATCATAATCAGGTCTATTCCCACACTTCTTTAATGGAACTTCGACCATCGTCAGCCCCCGGCTGTATAAGGTTGGACCCAAATTCTGCATTACAGGAACTTACCACGCTCTGCCCCCATTGTAATAGCTCTATACCTATAAATAATTTCTCTGCTCATGCCATGCAACAAACTAGCTTTAATGATGTCACCATTGCTATGGCTCTTATTAATGCGCGCTCATTATGCAAGCACAGTCAGGAAATAGCGGACCTCATTATTGATTACAAATTAGACATTCTTTTTGTCACTGAAACATGGACCGACGACTCTTCGGATCCAGACTTAGTGATCGCAGTACCTAATGGATATAAAATCTACCGTCAGGACAGAGCACGAAAAAGAGGAGGTGGCTTGGCTATTATAGCCAGAGAACGGTTCACAATTAGAACTGTACCCATTCCATCCACCGCATGCGAAGCGCTGCAGTTTGGAATTAAGCTCACCGCTCTCTGTAATTTCAAAGGGATTCTGCTATACCGACCCCCGGGAACCTGAACTGGTTTCCTTGCTAACATAAGTACCATACTGGAATCTTTAGCTACAGAAGATTCTTTCACGGTCCTAGGCAACTTGAACTTTCATTTAGAACAAGTTAATCATAGTGACACTTCCGCTCTTATTGCAGACATGGAAACACTGGGGCTAAGACAACTAGTTGCCTCTGCTACTCATTCGGCGGGGCATACCCTAGATGGTATATTCTCTAATGTAGAGGGACTGCAAATATCAGAGATTCTACCGATGCCGTGGACTGATCATTATGCTATATTTAGTAAATGACAATTAAGACCCACTCAAGTAAGAAACCTATCTCCACCGACTTAGGCTCATTTAAAGATTGGAAGAACTTAAACCACTCAGATGTAAAAATACAGCTGGATTGTACCCGTCAACTGGTGTCCATCGACCCTAACTTGGCAACACAACAATTCCAGAACTGGCTTGGACACGCTACCAATCTTTTAGTTCCCATCAAGTCCTTATCTAGGAATAGATCAAAACCGACTGCTCCATGGTATACGGATGAACTAAGACTACAAAAACAATGCAACAGGAATAAGGAAAGGCACTGGAGGAAAACGTACGATACGGCGAGTAAGATCCGCTATAAAGAATCATTGGCGCTTTACAAAGCAATGATCGTAAAGGCGAAAAAATCATTTTATTCAGAACAAATCAACAAAGCCAAAAACTCAAGCAAGCTATTATATGAGATCACTAAATCTCTGTCAGGCAACCCCCCCGATCTCATTCCCCCGCCATCACAAGCATTGTGCGACGCCTTGGCCAAATTCTTTTTCTCCAAGGTGGACGACATATACCAAGCTTTCACCTCCAAAACAATTATGACGACTGCCACCTCCTCCAGTACACCCCCGGTAAATGTTTTCACTGGTTTTAAAGTACTTACAACTGATCACATAAGGACCATTGTCTCTACAATTGAAACAGGATCCATTCCTGACCCCTGTCCTTTCTCAGTCCTCCCACCAGTGATGGATTCCATTATTCCAGTTATTACACAAGTCTGTAACTCCATACTGTCATCTGGGATATACCCTTACCTGCTAAAAAATGCTTTACTGAAACCCCTATTAAAGAAACCAAGCCTGGACAAAAATGAATTAAAAAACTACAGGCCTATTGCCAGCCTCCCTTTTTTAGCTAAAGTAGCCGAAAAGGCCATGAATCTTCAACAATCGGAATACATAGAGAAACACCGATTGCTGGACGACACACAATTCGGCTTCCGGAAGTATCACGGGACCGAAACGGCCCTGATTAAAGCCGCAGATGATGTCAGAGCAATTCGGGACCATGGAGGGACAGCAATCCTAGTACTGCTAGATCTATCCGCAGCTTTCGACACGGTCGACCATAAGATCTTGGTCGACCGTGTCGGAAAGCTGGGCATCTGCCATTCTGCCAGAGACTTGCTCGCATCCTTTTTGGCCGACAGAACACAAGCGGTCACCTTGGGACCTTACCATTCTGCACAACTCTCGCTGCCATGCGGGGTTCCCCAAGGCTCATCGCTTAGTCCGACACTATTTAACATCTATGTGTCGGACCTTGCTAATGTTATCAAAGCATATGGGATGAGCCTAACCTCCTATGCGGACGACACGCAATTGGTACTGGCCATCAAAGGGGATGGAGGCGAGGTAGCGCAACGCTTCCAAAATGGAATGCTGGCAATCGGAGAATGGATGGCAACAAATTGCCTCAAGCTGAACTCAGAAAAAACTGAGGTAGTTATTTTCGGACCCCTCTCACCAGCTTGGTCATCATGCTGGTGGCAACCAGCCTTTGGAGCACCCCCTATTCCGACAGACAAGGTCAGGAATTTGGGAGTAATTTTTGACGACGGTCTTAACTTTATGGAACACGCAAATAAAGTAGCATCCACAGCCCACCACAAACTCAGAATGATTAGGAAAATCAGCCCGTTCCTTCCAGAGGCAGCAACCAAAACCCTGGTCAGCTCCTTAGTCCAATCGTCCCTTGATTATTGCAACGGCCTATTCCTTAATGCCCAGGTTAGGATCACGATGAAGTTACAGGTAATACAGAATGCCACAGCACGTCTGCTTTCTGGAACACCTAAATACGCGGCCATATCCGATACCATTAAAGAATACCACTGGTTGACGATACGGAACAGAATTAAGTTTAAATCACTATGTATAGTGTATAAGGCACTCAACAATCAAGGACCACACTTTCTGAAGGATCAACTAAAACCCTATAAACCTTGTAGACAGCTTCGTTCCACCTCCCTAAACCAATTAGTGATCCCACGATCCAAAACTGTGTCTTGGGGTGACCGCCGCCTTTTAGTGGCTGCACCCAAATTATGGAACACCCTGCCTCAAAACATTAGGTTAAGCCCCTCACTTCTTCAGTTCCGAAAACATCTAAAAACATGGCTCTTCGATCAATAACATTCATCAAATCTCCCAGGAGCTTTTTAATACCCACCTGAAGTAATGCGAATTGTTTCAGCGCCGAGACGCCTGTGGGTAATTGTTCGCGCTTTATAAATGGCAAAAATAAAATAACTAAATAAAATAAATACAGTTTTAAAACTGCCATTTCGCCCTGGCAATATAAACCGGGCCCAAACCTTCCTTTTTGATACCTAAAAGTCATTTGTAACATAGGCAGAAAATGCCCATAGCACAGGTCACATGGTATTTAAAAATTTAGCAAACACAAGGAGATTAGAAGTGAGCAAGGGACCATGTCTGGGCACACCCTGCCAACTTAGGGCGAACAAGCAAACACAAGGAGGTGATGGAAGAAGTGCTGAAACTTTTCAGACACTCACCCCCAGTCACAGATCTGGGTTGAATCCATTATCGTTCTTTAGCTCACTTCGCCACCCCAGTTCAGACACAGCTATATGCAAATCAGTCTTGACCCTGTGCCTCATGGGAACAATCCAGCCCAAACTGCAAGCCATGGCTTCCCTGGACAGGAAACAAGCATCCTGGGACCGGCTTTGGGCTAACAGCTCTCATCAGCCAGGCTAGCTTGAATCCAGTGGCAAAGTGAGCTAGGAACCACGTCTGGGCATACCCTGCCAACTTAGGGTGATCAAAGCAAACACAAGGAGATGATGGACGGAGCACTGAAACTTTTCAGACACTCACCCCCAGTCACAGATCTGGATTGAGTCCATCATCGTTTTTTAGCTCACTTCGCCACCCCTGTTCAGACACAGCTATATGCCTATCAGTCTTGAACCTTTGCCTCATGGGAACAGCCCAGCCTGAACTGCAAAGCCATTTCTTCCCTGTACTGGAAACAAGCACCCTGAGACTGGTTTTGGGCTAACAGCTCTCATCAGCCAGGCTAGCTTGAATCCAGTAGCAAAGTGAGCAAGGGACCTACGTCCGGGCTTACTCTGCCAACTTAGGGCGAACAAAGAAAACATAAGGAGATGATGGGCATTGTTCTGTATTCTGTCCATCAATCGTTGCTTTTGCATTTAAAAATGTAGGACATGTGTAGTTAATTTGTTTTAATGATCTGCAGTAAATAAAAAAACATTTTTTTTATTTACTGTGGCAGGGATAGCTCTCCGATAGGTTAAAATTGGTTTAAAGGTTTTTCTTTAGTAAGTGCTAAATGTATCTTGGAAATAGAAAAATGGTTGGATGACTCATTTTAATAGTTATTTAAAATTCAATTTAAAGGTCTACTTGAACTTTATACTACTATTTTAAAAATGACACTTTTGAAAGCTATCATGTTTTTGCCTAACATCAAAATGCTTTCCTGCCAGTTCCCTGCTGTCACCAGACCCTTGATTGCTTCCCTGTGGTGAGATATCTATTGTTCCCAGACAGTAGACAATGGGCTCTGGGTGTGCAGAGAGTGGGCCAGATTTACAGAACTAACTTAAGACAAAATCCTAAACTTACTACTATTTTGGTATTCGCAGAAGAAACTTACTCA
This sequence comes from Lissotriton helveticus, assembly GCF_964261635.1. Classification (NCBI taxonomy): domain Eukaryota; kingdom Metazoa; phylum Chordata; class Amphibia; order Caudata; family Salamandridae; genus Lissotriton; species Lissotriton helveticus. The sequence continues at coordinate 1,654,714,935 of NC_136068.1, forward strand.
TTTTGGTATTCACAGAAGGCACTTACTCATTTCGGTATTCACAAAAGTTAGGAGTCCTAACTTTAGGACTCCTAAATGCCTTCTGTAAATACCGAAAGTCTCAAAGTTAGGATTTTGGGGATTTTTGTTGTTTTGATGGCATTTTGGGGCATATTATCAAGGGGGTTTATCTCCGCTTTTTTGGCTTTAAAAGCCAAGAAAGCGGAGATAAAATTATCTCCCTATTACTAAGCTGTCGCTAACACCAGTTAGTGACAGCTAATAGGAGATAGCGACCATCTTGGGCCCCGCTTTGCATGTCAGTGATATTTATCACTAATGACATGCAAAGTGGGCGTGCCAAGATGTTAGCGACTGGAAACAGTCGCTAACATCGCTATCTCCTATTACCAACTTTTGGAGATATTCGCGCTAAGCGCGAATATCTCCAAAAGCTAACACCTGCCCTGAGCAGTTCTTCACCATGTTATCCAATGGGAGGTGGATAACATGGCTAAGAGCATTTGCTCGATAATGCATGAATATCGCTGACTTTTCAGCGATATTCATGCATTGCGGCCGTTTTTTATCGCATTTGCGATAAAGCTTGCTAATAGCAAGGTTTATCTGCGATAAAAATCGCTGATGTGCGGCGATAATTTTTGTCTCTAAACAAGTTAGAGACAAAAATTATCACTAGTTGTTGGTAATATACCCCTTTATTTGTTAAAATTTACTCTATTTCTCTAAATTGGTTTGGGATATTTCTTGTGCTGTGTTTTCACCTAATTTCTGTTTGATTAATGCATTAATACTTCATATATTGCCCCTCAGTCAAACCTGACTGCTTTGTGGCAAGTTTCCAGAGGGTTATGCACAGTTTTATTTAGTGACTTTTCGGATTCACCCTTACAAGGATTGTAAATATTATTTGAGGAGGGTCCTCACATCCTCAACTAAGTGGAATTTCAACTTTTTGGGACTTTTTTTTGTGGGTTTTTATGGGAAATCTATTAGAATGTTGAATGATCATCAGCTACTTCCGGGCTTTGAAGGTCAGTTGAAATGTGTGCAAATCCTGCGACAAGTGAACAGGGTATTGTTGATTGCTTCTTTTTTGAGGATGGATGGATGACCACTTAGTTTGATGCAATGAGCTAAACCTGGCACCCTGAAAGGATCTTCCATCTGCCATGGGTTTGACAATGGGTTGAAGACATCGATAACGATTCATCCAGGATGTTGGCAGCTATGCAGCATTCTCTATGATAACCATTGCAACTGTTTCATTGCCAATAAATTCATGGAAAAGTATCACCAGTGGTGTCAGTAGCATCATAGTACAGACTTTGCCTAACTCCTTTCAAGTTGGCTCGAGTGTGTAGTAATGCACATGTAGGCTTTAGCTTGATAACTGGGCCAAATGTGTAGTGAGATTGTTGCACTGCCAGGTACTTTCTGTCATTGCATTATTAACTACTACAGAACTTAACGGTTCTTCTGTGGCAGAGCTACAGTTGAAAAAAAGGTCCGGGTTTGAACCTTCCATTTTAGAATACTCCCAGCAAAATGCTTTGAAAAGTGCCATGAAAAGCCTAAAGGATAAATACAAGAGGATTGCATATATGGCACATGCTGTTTTCACAAAGCAGTGGATAAGGAGGTAAAAGCACAATGAGAACATGGTTGCCTGTGAGATAAACACAGGCTTGACAAGCTGGTTGCACAAGATGGTGGAAGAGGAGCAAGGAGGAGACGTGGCTAGAACATGACTAGCTGACCTTAAACAGCGTTCACCCCCTCTACCAACAAACACAAGCAGCACTGCAGGGAGAGGACTGCTCAAATGCATAGACAAAATGTTTCTGGACCCATCCATGTGCCGATTTACCACACAATAAGCAACAACCATAACATTAAAAAAAGTTCTAGATGAAAAAATACTAAAAATTATAAATGAAATAATAAATTACATTTTAAAATTGCCTCAAACATAAACAGCCCTGACAAGCAAAGGCGTTTAACCCCTTTGATGCTCATGACAGAATGGTCCGTCATGAGCACCAGTGTTCGCGTGCTCGTGACGGAACCATTCTGTCATGTGCACACTAGAACAAGAACCCTCTGCTGTAAACAGCAGAGGGATTTCCTTTTCTGTTTGCCTCACAAGGCATTTTTTATTTTTAAGTTTATGTTATGTTAAATTAATTTATTACGCGCACGGCTGTCCCGGTGCGAGTCTAGTGGGGTAAGGTAGTGGACTTCAGTTAAGCCACTGGATCCTGAATAGTGTGCAGAGCCAGCGGGAGAGCATTCCAAGCAGTAGTTGCCTTCACTGAAAAGGAGCCACCACCCATCCTCTGCCACTTAAAACATGGGACTCGGGCAAGGAATAGATATGCGAAGCGGCATTAAAAGGGCATTAAGGACACCCGCCGCTGTATATAAAGAGGACCACATCCATGAAGCGCGCGATGGGCCATAATCAATAGTTTAAATTTCACTCTGGCTGCTAAAGGCAGCCAGTGATATATACGCAGCTGGTTCTGGACACTGTCCCTGGCTGACAGCCCCAACAACAATCTGGCTGCGGTGTTCTAGGCCACCTGTAACTTCTTCAACAGGTAGCCCGGGATGCCATCAAAGAGGGCATTGGCATAATCCAGCCGAGCATAATCAGCACACACGTAATTGTTTGTCTCCCCGCAGCTGGCAGAAGGGGAAAAAAACTTCTAAACAATTTAAGCAGGCTGAAGCAGCCACCTTCTTAATGTGTGCCGCAAAGGAAAGCTGTTCATCAAACCAGAACCCAAGATTTTTTACCGGTTTCCCCGTGGAGGTCGGACATGGGTAGTCGGGAGGCCAAAGCTGCTCTCGAAAATTTGAAGGAAAAGTGCCAAATAGCCGAATCTCCAATTTCCCTTCATTGCATTTGAGCTGTGCTTCCGCCATCCAGTTAAAAACTGAGGCTAGGCAATGTCTGGCCTGAGATACAGAGCCCGCCCCTTTATCCCATGTGAAGAGCAACTGGGTGTTGTCCACATATGACATCACCTTAGCATTCAACTCCTCTGCTAAATATATCAAAGGAGTCATTTAGATGTTAAATAGGAGGGGGCTAAGGGCAGACCCCTCTGGGACACATCTTGAAACCACCTATGGGGAGGAGGCAAAGGGTGGAATCCGGATCTGCTCGATCCGGCCTACCAAAAAGGAGCGGAGCCATTCCCACACAGTACCTGACAGCCCAATCCTGGCCAAACAAGACAGAAGCAATAGATGCGGGACCGTATTGAACTCGGCCGAGAGGTTGAGCAAAATAAGTGCCGCCCTTCCGCCCACGTCCAGACAGTTCCGTATGGCCTCTGCCACTTCAACCAGCACTGTTTCAGTGCTCTATGACGAGCGGAACCCAGACTCCGCTGGATGTAAAAGTGCCTCCTTCTCCACAAAGTCGGTCAGCTGTTTATTTATAATCTTTTCACTTACCTTTGCTAATGCAGGGAGGAGAGATATAGGCCAATAGTTTGCTGGGCAAAGGGGGTCTAGTGATTGCTTTTAATGGAGAGGCTGAACCCTAGCCTCCTTCCAGGACAGAGGTCCACAGCTTCCTGAAGGGAAAGATTGATAATGGCGGTCACTTCTATATTAACAACCTCAGTGGCCGCTGCCAACATCCTAGCCGTACACGGGTAAGACGGAGAGCCTTATTTTAAAGCTTTAAGAATTTTGAGACATTCTTGTGGGGCAACTGGCCTAAATTCAGACAATAGGCATCCAATGCCTACTAAAGGGCAAACCAGGGCATCCTCTGCATAGACAATCCAAGGATTGAAGGTTGCTTGAATCCCTAAGATCTTATCTTTAAAGATCGAGAAAGTGTGTTACACCATGAGGGTGAAGATGGCATTACACTCGCTTAGGCCACAGAGACATAAAATTCTGGACAATCGCATACATTTCCCTAGCGGTATTATTGGAAGCTTCGATACGGGTTGAATAGAATTGCCCTTTGGCCAGCTTGATCGAAGCATAGTAGAACTTCTGCTTATCTCTAAGCTTACTCTTGTCCCCTAAGCAATATCCACCCCTCCTCCATATTTGTTCGAGGATTTTAAAATCACGTTTCAGGCCTTTAAGCACAGAGTTGAACCAGGGTTTAGACGGTGATTCTCTAGCTAGTCTATTTGAACGAGGAGGGGCCACCGTCGCCACTGCCGACAAGACCCAGCTAGAGAACTCTGCAACCTGAATATTGAGCTCACCTACCAGTCTTGGTGTAGAGGCTTCCAACACTGTGTAAAGTACAGAAGGATAAATTTTCCCAAAAAGTGATTTATGGCTTTGATATACCGAGGGCTCAGCCCTAGACACTTCCCAAGAAAAATAGGTTATATAATGATCCGACCAGGTAACCGGACTGGGCTCCATCACTTGAATCGGAAAATTAGTGCAAATGGGATCAAGAACATGTCCAGCCTGGTGTGTCGGAAGGCTGACATGTTGATTAAGCTGGGGAAAATGCAGCCCATCAAGCAGATCCTATGTGTCCTTGCTATCTGTCTGGTCCTGATGTTTATTCAAATCCCCAAGTGTCAGTAAATGGCAAAATCTGACCGCCCTGGTAGCAATGACAATCGGCTGCATGGTGCACTGACGTCAGTACAATGAAAATGAAAATGAAACTTTGTTTCAGTTTCACTGTTTCGGTGCTCATGGGGATATTTCAGCCCCATAGCACCAAAACACATAGGAGAGGTATCATTAGAAAGGGGAGAATCTCCCCTTTCCAATGTTACCACTCCCTAGTGGATCCCTGCTTGGGGTTTGCTGCAGGAGGGTGACCCCTAAGCAGGGATCCACCCACTAGACACCAGGGAGGGGGGAGCGGCCTCTTGTGCAAGGGCCTTTGCTCCCCAATTCCAAATGAGTGCGTTGAGTTGAGTCAAGTCAAGTCAAAACCACTTTAATCGATTAATTAAAATCATAAAAGGTGCACAATCAAATCACATCACACAATTCATGAATACAATTGAAATATTACAAATATTAAAAATTGCTAAAATATTGAAATCCATAAAATACAATTTAAAAAAGGCGGGGATATATCATACAATCATATTTAAGCAACTTAATTTTTTCAACCTGCCAGCTTCTACAAAATAACTTGCAATATTAAAAATGTTCCGGGGGTTGTCCAGCAATTGTAAATAAAATAAAGCAGGCTTAGCCTGTAAGAACCCCTTCCTCTTTAATAGTGGTATTATGAATTTGAATTTAATTTCACAGTAATAGTCGCAAAAAAGTTTAAAGTGCATGGTGTCTTGTATTGAACTACTGTCACAATTACAGGGTACACTGTCCTCAGGGTTGCTCCATCCTTCAAAAGATCCCAGAAAAAAATGAATCAGCTTAAAACAAAATTTAGTTAGCAACCAGCGATGATATGGCCTTGTTACTAACTTTAAGTAGGGCTCAATAGATGGCGAAGTAACCTATAAAAAATGAGCCCTGACAAGAGGTTTTTTTAATTCTTCTCCCTCCCGATCCTGGGACCTTTGGGACAGGAATTGCTCTTTGACCCACTTAATATCCCCTCTCACAATACCATCTGTATTTTCAAAAATATCTACACGACCAAGCTTCGCAAACATTGTTTTTATATAAAAAAGCCACTGTATTTCGTTCCTCCTTTCTAACCTGACACAATCTTTTAAAATCCGTCGATTTAAAGTTAATTCTGGATTTAGCCAGGTTTTTAGCCTACTGATAAGCGGGGCCAAGCCTATCTGATCACACAGTTCCTGGTGGGTGGCAAATGTGGGTGAAGATTGGGCAATCGATAAAAGAGAGTGGAAGAATTTATTTTCCACCTTTTGTATTTCTTCCACATGTTTGTATCCCCATATAGCTGCACCATACAATGCTGCAGCCACGCATTTTGCTTTATAAATAGAGAGGATCGCTTCACAGGGCCTTCCCCCTAGCCGCTGTGCAAAACTTAGAACAGCTGATGTTAATCTTCCTAAAGAATTTTTTTTCGCAAAAAAACGGGGAGTCCAGGAGCAACAGATCATCAAACAAGACCCCTACATAAGTGAAAACCCTCACCCTTGTGTCTTCCGCCCCCTTACAATAAAAAGTCTTTACTTTGTTTTTACGTAACCCCATGGACATTGTATGAGATTTTTCAATATTTACTACCAGGTCCATAGAGTCCATAAACTCCCCAAAGGCATTCAATAATCTCTGTAGACCTATCGGGGTGCGGGCTAATAGGACCGCGTCGTCCGTGTATAGGAGAACCGGGATGGTACTGTCCCCTATACGCGGAACGTCCCGGGTAGCATGGTCAAGGGATTTAACTATGGCATTAATATACAAAGTAAAAAGCAGAGGGGCCAGAATGCATCCTTGTCTGACCCCTCTGCCAGATTAAAAATGTCTTGAGCAAGTACCTTCATGAGACATCCTGACCGATGCCAATAAATCTGGATGTAGGTCTGCTAGGAAGTACACCAGGCCGGGATGAATCCCTATATCAAGTAGAAGCGTCCACAGCTTTGATCTATTTACCAAATCAAACGCTGTGGATAAATCCATGAAGGCTAAATACATAGACCCCCTGGAAGCTACTGTGTATTTATTAATTAACAGAAACAAATTTTGGCACTGATCTATCGTGCTTCTGCCGGGCCTAAAACCAAATTGGTTTTAGGCCCATTTCACCCACTCTGACATCTTAGACAATAAAACCTTGCCCAAGATTTTGACGGAGGAATCTATTAAAGAAATGGGCCTATAACACCTTGGATCCCCTCTCTGCCCTTTTTTGAATACAGGTATAATAATAGAATGGGCCCAAGAAGCAGGAAACCCTAAAATCACAGAGGAATTGAAAACATTTGTTAAAATGTTAGCCCATAATTTGGAGTTACTCTTATAAAGATCCATAGGAACTCCGTCCGGGCCTGGGGCCTTGTTACTTGAAGATTCAATTATTGCAAGCTCCACATCCTCCTCCTTAAACACTAATCTAGAAGGGGTAGGACTACTGGTGGAGGCTACAAATGGATCAAACATCTCATTACTTGCATATATATTTTCCAACCACTCCTCTTCTGGAATATTAAATTCCAATAAACCATTCTCGTCCCCTGAGAGCAAAGGGCTATTTACAATCGCCCAAAACTTTGCACTATCCTTAAGGACTTCTTTCGTCATTAAACTTTCCCAAGTCTCTGTTTTAATTTCATTTTTACGAATTTGTAAAGTTTGTTTATATTCTTTTCTTAGGCTGGCTATCAGAGTTTTGTCCCTAGGATTAATTTTCAGCGATTTCATCAATTTTTGGTGAGCCCTTGAACATTTCTAATGAAATCATCTTTTTACTTAGTGAAATTTGGGCCTGAGATCGACAGTTAATTCCCGGGCAACCTGTTAATAATTTATTTCAAATGCTGCTATAATTTCCCCATCCCCAGTAGAGCAATCAGTACATTTTCGGATTTCATCATTAACCTTTGTACTCAAGCTATCAAAGAAATGTTCTGGGACAATTTTTGCCTATTTTCGCCTCCTACTTTGTTCTTGTGTTTTGATGTTACTAGGACCTTTACTAATTGCCGTGATATCTGAGAGTGCAAAGCCATTGTCTAATAATAATATCACCCGATTATGATCACTAAACGGGGAGTATATAGCATTATAAAAAAATACATGCCCTAGTAGAGGAGGGGATAGGAATATAACATCAATAATTCACTCTCTTTCTCGACCCTTAAATGTTGCTACCCTCTCTTTAGTATCAAAGAAATTTGGTTCATAGAGGTCAGCCGAAGCCAGGAGTTCTTCCAGAGCCTCTTGACACCCAAGCATTAGGTCTGAAGCACTGGCTTCAATCAGCTAGCGATATTGTAGCTCCTCTCAAACAGGTTAGGTTAAAGCGCCCTCATGATGCGCAAAGATGGTTTTCTGAGAACTTAAAGGCATGAAGCTTAAACTTAGGCAGGCCGAGCGCGGCTGGCGACTTGACTATGCCCCTGACAAAAAGTTGGTATTTACGACCCTGCTTAAAGAGTACACACTTGCTATCTTGCAAGCTAAAACCTCATACTTTTCTAAGAAGATCTTAGATTCAGCTTCTAAAGCTAAAGACATTTTCTCTATTGTAGAGGAACTCTCGCACCCAGATAGGATCACTATTAAACCCCTCCCTTCTCGAGCACTAATCAGTTTTTTATTGATAAAATTGTTAACATTAAAAATAGTATTTCCTCTCTTGCTCCCTCTGACCCAGCCATTTCTGCTACCATACCCGCTATCTCTAATTGTCAGCAAATCACTCAAATACCCCTGATCTCGGAGGACGAGTTCTTAGTTTTGCTGAATAAGGTTGCTTCCGGATCCCTCACTGATTGCTGCCCCCCCATATCTTACGCGACACTTTCACTGCTTGTCCTTTCCCCCCACTGTCACTTCTGAATAACTCACTCAAAGCGGGCCTGGTACCCAGCTCTTTTAAAATTGCTGAAGTGGTGTCCATCCTTAAAAACCTAATGCTGACCCGTCCCTCTTGAGTAACTTCCATCCCATTTCCCTACTTCCCTACCTTAGTAAGATACTTGAAGCCCATGTCACCATCTTTTTGAGTTCATTCATCGAGCACACGCAGTTCCTCGACTCCCAACAGGCCGGCTTCAGATCCGCCCACTCTACTGAGGCGGTCATTCTTTCAGTGATGGAGGAACTGCGGAGGGGAGCGGACCTTAATATCAGCCAGGCCTTGGTTCTCCCGGATTTGTCGGCCGCCTTTGACACGGTCGACCATGATATTCTGGTCAGCCGTGTCAAGGAGGCCGGCATCCAGGGATCTGCCCTTGATTGGGTTCGCTCTTTTTTGAGCAATCGCCACCAGGCTGTCCGGCTCTCCCAGTTCGCTGCCGATAAAGTTGGGTTGACATTTGGCGTCCCTCAGGGCTCCTCCCTTTCCCACCTCCTTTTTAATTTGTACCTTACCCCCCTCATCCGGTCTTTACGAGGTAGTAATGTCACTGCATTTAATTATGCAGATGACATCCAATTTATCTTTGACATCGATCCCTCGGCCCAATCCATCCACAATTTCCAGTCCACGCTGTGTCACATCAGTAACTGGATGGGGGCAAACCATCTCAAACTTAACCCCGATAAGACCGAAATGGTTCTTGTCGGGGGTGCAACCAACCCGTGGAGTTCCAACATATGGCCCATCAGCCTGGGTCTCCCTCCTCGCCCTGCTGACTCAGCCAAATGTTTGGGGGTGATCATTTGTAATGATTAATGCCGTGGTCTCCTCCAGCTTCTTTCATTTGCGGAAAATCCGCAGAATTGCCTGCTTTCTCACCACAGAGGCCCTCACCCTGACCATACTGGCTGTGGTAATCTCCAGAATAGATTATGCCCACTCTCTCTATGTTGGTATCCCTGCCTACCAGCTGAATCGATTGCAGCTGGTTCAGAACCAGGCTGCTCGGCTAATCTTCCGCCAGCCTAGGCATCAGCATGTTCGCCCCCTGTTAAAGACACTTCACTGGCTCCCTGTAGCCAAGCGCTGTAATTTCAAATTAGGCTGCACCATTTTCAAGGCCCTGGCCGGCCTTGGTCCGTCATTCATCTCCTCTCTACATCACCATTATGCTCCTCCCTGCTACCTCAGTACTTCTCATCTGGCCTTACTCAAGACACCTGTCTTCAAACGCAAAAAACACGGAGGGCTTAGATTCTCGCTTCTTGCTCCATCTTTCTGGCATGCCCTGCCTTTAGAATGCAGGGTCACTACTTCCTATACTCACTTTAGATCTGTGCTTAAAACCCATCTGTTCCGCAGAGCACACAACCAGGTCTTCCTCTCTTTTCTCTTTCGCCCTGACAGTTCCTTCTCTGTCTCCTTTTTGCTCACAGCGCCAAGAAACCGTTAGGTGTTAGTTGCGCTTTACAAGAACCTTTACATAACATAACATAACAGAGCCTCCCCCTTATGAGTATGTTCAAAATGTGGGGGTGATGCATGGGCAGGGCCCTGATTTGCCTTAATACGGCAGTTAGCGTTACATAAATGAGTGTTGAAATCCCCCATAAAAATAATATAAACAAAGGTGGTTTGCTGAGTTTTATATATTTCTAAAAACTTTGACACATAGCGGAGATGTTCATTACAATACTCACTCTTCTCCGCATTATAAAAATTAATTAACAAAGTTTTGCAACTATTCACATTAGTGATTTCCACTATTAGACAATTTGGGGAGGCAACATCTAATATTTTTACCGCTCCCTTCAGTCTTACTGAAACAAGGAACATCAACCCCCCCTTAGCTCTCCCTGCAGGAGTTGGACGAGCTGGCTGGAAATAGGACTTAAAACCGTCCACCCAAAAGTTATTTTCCTTGTCCCAGGTCTCTTGGAGGGCGACAACCTCACAGGCTGCTTTTAGCTTAAGCCAATTTTGATTGTCCCTTTTCGAACGCAGCACTGCAATATTCCAGCTCATCAGTCAATGGTATTTTGCTCCCTCAGGGATAGGTTCATATTCAGGAGAAAGAGGTCGAGAGATCTCCTGTGTAAAACTTAGTCAGGTAATCTCATTTAATTGAGACAAAGGTGAGAACCTATTAGATAATAACAAGGAGTGGTCTCTCAGAGATACCTGAGTACACAGAGATCTAGGGGTAGGGACAGAGACCGTACTAACCTTATAATGGCAAAATTACCTAACTGTACTTTTATGAGTTGGCCAGTCTGTAGTTCTTGGATTATTACCTAACCCGGGAGCAAATCTAGGGTATTCCTTAATCCTTCTTATAGGGGGGTAGAAATAGGCCAGGGATAATGCCCTGATTTTGCCTTCCTCTCTCTGTAGATCAGAGGCATCCCACAGCAGCCGGGAAGCATCGTGGGGATTGTTAAAGTTTACAATAACGCAATCACCCTTAATTACCTTCTGGGTGCTTCCTAGCCAATCAATCAGTCTAGCCATTATAATATTTGCAGAGATTTCAGAGCCACCCGTACAATTAAGGTTGCACCATTTTGTTGTTGTAGCTAAAAGGGCATCAGTAGATTCAGTTTCACCCTCCACTAGCGGGGGAAACCTTACTAATACTACCACCAGAGGGGCTGCTTCAGGGGGTAGATTAATACTTGGTTGAATAACAGCTTTTTCCCTGTGCTGTAAGTTCAAATCTAACCCCTGCTTCCTGCAACAATGTCGTTTGCTTTCCGGCTCTGTTTTTCTGGATTGACTAGTCTGTGGATCCTCAACCCCTTTTTTACCAACAATTCCCCTAGTCAAACTATGTCCCTGCCTGGGCTTTTCAACCTGCGAGGGACGTTGTACCCCATGTCCTCCTCCTTGTGCCCCCATTTTCCCCATAGCTGACTTGGGAGGACATAAAGGGGGACCAATAATTTGATCTGACCCTGAGACACAATTATGCATATTTAAGGCTGTGTTAATCTGCGCACATTTATCCAAAAGGTTAGCAACACAAGTGTTCAGGGTATCAATAATGTCCTTTGCTATATTAGATAAAGCCTGCTCAAACCGGGATGTAAAAATTTCCTCCATCATGTCCCGTACACTGGACTCTGTAATACTTGCCAAAGCTGGGCCCCGAGTCTGTGTAGGATTTTTTAGTTCTTTTTCCCGTTTGTTCGATCTTTTCAGGGATTACTTTAGGACAGTACATTGTTTCTTAGGTTGGCCTTTATGGTTAATCACCTGAATAGGAGAGTCGCTAAAGTCGTCATTTGTGGGACATTGGTCTGTAACCACGGAACCAACAGGATCTGTTACCTCTAAGCTAGTTGGATTGTTAATAATCACTCGTGGTTCCAAGATGATAGCATTTTCATTAAAAGTTACCAAAGGTGGGGTACCTATTATTTGGGGAGTAATTACATCCAATCCAGGTTCCCTTTCTGCAGATTCAATTTCTGATGTTAATACTCCCACCGCCGAGGTCAAATAGGAAATAATTGAAGATGACTTCCTAGGGACTTTTGCCTTTACTCCCCCCTGGTCCTGGGAAGTATGAAGTTTCCGCTTACCCATACTTGGTATACACGTCGAAAGGGGGGTAGCCTGGCCTGGCCTCTTCTGACCCCTGATGGCCACAGATGACCCGCCCTTTGCCCGGGCTTAGCCCCGCGCCCACCCGCGCGCGTCCCGTGCGGCGGAGCAAGGTGGCTGGTTTAAAATCTCCCAAACAGAAAGAGGAGGGGCTGTCAGTCCGTCGTGGCCCCCAGAGCCTCCTAAAAGTTGTAGGCGCTTGCTCTTCTCCCAGCGCTCCCACAACCGGCGATGAGTCTCCTGCGGAGCGGGAGGCTCGAGCAGTGTTTAAAGCCCTCGCCGTGTTCAGGGATGGGCTGTCAGTCCGTCGCGGCCCCCAGAGCCTCCTGGAAGTTGTAGGCGCTTGCTCTTCCCTCAGCGCTCCCACAACCGGCGATGAGTCTCCCGCGGAGTGGGAGGCTCGAGCAGTGTTTAAAGCCCTCGGCGTGTTCAGGGAGGGGCTGTCAGTCTGTCGCGGCCCCCAGAGCATCCTGGAAGTTGTAGGAGCTTGCTCTTCCCTCAGCGCTCCCACAACCGGCGATGAGTCTTTCTGCCCCTCCCAGGGGGCAGAAATCACCCTGGACATTAGGGATTATTTTTTTATAGATCAGGGGTGGGGGCTGCCCAGAATGGACATATCAATGCTCCCACCCTCCCACCTAAAAAAGTCTTTATGCCCCCCAGGAAGCATATGGGCACAGTAGCCCTGATATGCCCTCCAGGTTGGGGCACAATGCCCACTAGGCACCAAGGACTAATTTTGTTTTATTCGTAGGGGTGGGCGCTTCCCAGAATGGGCATGCCAATGCCCCACCACATATTCTTTTTACCACAGTCGGTCTGCCTCCCCGAGAAACCAGGGATTCTTTTTTCAAAGTTCAGAATGGGCAGGCCAATACCCCCACATGCCACAGTCTTTCTGCCCCCCACAGAAAGCCCACTAGGCCCCAGGGATTTTTTTATACATATGGGTGGGGGCAGCCCGGAATCGGATGCCAATGCCCCCAAACCCCCCAACAATTGCCTCAGTCTTTCTGCATCCTCCAGGATGCAGATGGGGGCAGTAGCCCCTGATCTTCTCCCTGGGGGGAAGCAGAGAGCACATTAGGCACCAGGGTTTATGGTGCCTCTTTTATACGTAGGGGTGGGGGCTACCCAGAATGAAAAAATCACATTTTTCTCACATTTCTGTGTGGGAAAGTTGTGGGATCACCGGGCTGACACACATTTCTCACCACCCAGTGTTCTGTGGTAAATAAATAAATAATACCCTATTTTTGAATGTATAAATGAATAACAGATAGCTCAATAAATAAGAGTCAAAATTCGAGGTAGTAGGAGTTTCGCAGGTTTTATTACAGCATAAAGGACAGGAACAGGACAACCTGCATAGAAATAGGATGGCAGGGCCCAGCAGCGCTGCTGGTGTCAGGATCGGGACAAGGAAAAGGGATGACTTTTTTAATAACAGTGCATGAACATATATACATAACGCAAACACATAGCATTACATTGCAATAGGCGTAGCAGTGGGTGGAGCAATAGGCGTGACGCGTAGCAGTCGCGAAAGATAAGGGTGAAAAGAGGTGTAACGGGGCGTATACATAGACATGTGATGCAAACGTAACAGAATATGTCATGAATGGGGCGGAAACCATGGAGGGGGCTACCTAAGGAGCCGGGACCTCTAACCTGATGGTGCGCGCAAACTAGCAATGACGTATCACTAGGAGAAGCTGGGGGCTATGAACTCTGTGCTAGGAGCAGAGACTGAAGTCTGGAGAGTCAGGGCGACATGTACCTAAACAGTATCTAGTATCTGATGTTTAGAGAACATGTTGATATAAACTAGAAGTCAGGAGGGGAAAAGGCTAACAGACACTAAGACTGGACCATGCATTATTCTACATGTAGTGCGTGATGAAGAATATTAAATGACCATTAATACAGTATTTCTCTAACGTGGAGATGTGAAGGCTAGACAATGACGGAAACTATTGATGCAGTTCAGTAACTTAGGAATGCAGAGAAGCAGAACTGAACTGATAACTGGAATCATAACATACTTTTGGCAGACTCAGAGGCAGAGCCAGGCTGAACCGGGCACTGCAAGGCAGGAAGTAAGTGAAGGGTCGAGGATACAGGTGGGGGCTGTATCGCTCCTCAGCGAGGTTTCAGGAGACAGGAGCTGAATCTGGTGTCCAGGCCCTTTTGAGGCCTAGAAACGGGAACTTTACAATGAAATAACGTGCACACTGAGAAACGTGGCAACGTAACTTTACATAGGCCTGATATTCGTAGTATTCACGAGGACTAGAAACTGGCATATTAGAGATGGACACAACTATAATTGCGTCATTAATCGAACATGGGGAATACATATGCATATTTAATCATGCACACATAACATATGATGGATGACACGTAGGGACACAGAACATGGCAAAATTTACTTTTCCACATTCCCTCCTTGTCACTACGTTTCCATCAGGAAACATCAATATTCATGATACCATCTATCATTTCATACAGTATCATTTGCTCGTCTCGAATTATCCTGGAACGGGATTTAGAACGGGGCTTGGGACTAGGAATACAAGAGGTAGCACAAATGCCGCAAATCGCAGGGCCACATTGTATACAGAGGCAGCAGCTGAATATGATCGCTACTGCAATACCTAGAAAGGACAATATTTTCCATCCCCAGGCGGAAATTATATTCCAGAACCAACCGGACCATGTCCAGGTGCCTGGATCTTGGTGTAACAGATGGGCAATTTTATGGAGTCTGGTTATAGCTGAATAAACAGACGGCGCGTTATTTGGAATGAAAATGCAGCAACTAGATCCGATGACTCTACAGGCCCCGCCCCTATCGGCCAGTATGACGTCAAGGACGAGACGATTCTGTAAAACGACAAATCTCATAGCAGATTGCTCTTCAGTTAAATTACCTAGAGCAGAAGCAGTCTCATTGACTACTGCTTCAAGGGTTCTGGTTAACCTACGGATTAGCTTACTATTCTGGATAGGTCCTATAAAGAAAAAGAAACCTCTGTTGAAATCTGTATACTGTTCTAGAGCAGTTTCAGTATAATCGACAATTGGGGACTCCCTTCTATGTCTAATGTGTACTAGATGTGTGTTTCTGTGATAATCAGGCGGGGCTAGGAAAACAGGTGGCAATAGGAAGGCAATGTAACAGGTTCCCTCCCAATCGAGGGGCAGACGAACATATGCAGTTTGACCACAAATAAAATAAGAATGACGTGAAGCTTTGAAGATAGATTTCCCACTGTCACTATACTTGACAATAGTAGTACAATCACTATGTCCTACATGTACGGAACCATTATTTCGGACACATAATTCACCTCTGACTGGCAGTACTGAAATAGCAGGTAAGTCTGGAGTAGTATCAGACTGAACATTCAAGACCATGAAATTCGAAGAATAATTACCTAAATTATACACTTCATTTTCTAGATCTAACCCTGTTCTGTGGGGAAGACCTTGCTTGTCTGGAAAACATGTATTGTTAAGAAAAGACATATCTGTTGAGGATGACGTTAACGTGGACCATGCTCCACACGAACCATTATGTGAGAATGGATAAGGAAAAAGTGGCAGAACTCCCTTCGGTGTCTGGAAAGGGGGGAGTCGACCACACACCCAACAATTAGTGGCATTGCTGGACTGGTGTGAGTAATGTAACATGCGGATGAATGAGTTATTTCGCATAGCGAGGCGGTAAGAGAGTTCATGAGGAGGCAGATCACTAAACGTGTGCTCTACTGTAGCATTAGCAGACTTATTTACATGAAGAACTGGGAAATACAAGAAAAATGCATAACTGGTGCAGGAAATCATAATGCTGAGAAACAATATGAAACATAGAAAAACGATACATCGAATTGAGTTTTGACTAACTCTCTCACTATGGGGGTCTATTTTATACATGTCAGAAACAGTCTAACCGTTTCACCTAGGGGAGGACTTAGACAATCAAACTGACTGACATATTTTACTAGACCGGAGTTTTAGCTTGTACTCCTGTTGCGGAGTTTTCTCTAACAGGGGAGGGTTTGTAGCAATGTCTTTTGCGGGACAGTCCTTGAGAACAATATTTTGGCAATCCTTCAAATCCTGGGAAATGTTCTTTAAGACGGGTTTCAGTCCATTAAATTGTTTTACATGAGAAAGGTGCACCCAGCCTTTGCGACCTTCCAACTTCACGGCTGTACGGGTGGTGAGGAGGACCTGTCGGGGCTCTTTCCAGCGAGGCTCCAGCAAACTTGATCTGTCGAAATTCCTCACCAATACCATGGATCCTGGAACGATTTCATGCGGTGCCACCTCGGTATTGTCTGGAAATGCGGCGGCAACCTGTGAACGACATGAGTTGAGGGCAGACATCAAGGAAGCTAGGTAATCTGTCAGCATATTACTTGAAACATCGGTAATACTTCGGGGTCTAGGAGTACCCCACATGTTAGGGGGGCGGCCGAAAACGACCTCATACGGGGACAGACCTGATCTGGAATGTGCGACCATGCGCATATAAAATAAAGCGACTGGCAGAGCTACTAGCCAGTCCACACCTTTTTCTTTGCATACTTTGGCGATACGGATTTTCAGAGTCTGATTATGTCTCTCTACAAGACCGGCTGCTTCAGGGTGGCGTACACAATGAAACTTCCACTGGTACCCTAACAACAGGGAAACATGCTTCATGAGTTCAGATGAGAATGGCTGGCCGTTGTCAGAATATACGACTCTAGGGAGTCCATAACGGGGGAAGAACTCACGAACCAACTGCTTAGCAGTGGTCGCGGCTGTGTAATCTGGGACTGGATATGCTTCTGTCCACCTGGACAAAGCGCATACAACTACAAGGACATACTTGAAACCTCGACATCGCTCCATCTGAATATAATCCATCTGGAGGACTTCAAAAGGGTGGTCAGGGGGCTGGAATCCACCTTGTTCCACCGGGACACTTTTACCTGGATTAAACTGACAACATATCATACAGGTACGGACTTTCTGCTTGGCTGCAGCTCGTAAATGCTTGTTGAACCAAATGTTCTGGATACTGTCTAACATAGCTTTTTCTCCTAAATGTGCTGGACTATGTGCGGTAATAATAATGACTTGAACCATAGAGTCGGGGAGAAACCATGTGGCTTTACCCTTCGTTACCCATCCCTGATCTGTCTGGACCCCTCCTTGTTCGGACCATTTCTTGATTTCTTCGGGAGTAGCATGTAACTGGATATCTATGACATCTTGTGTAGGGTCCTTAACTGTCATGCATGTAATCGGATCTGGAGTGTGTGTCATGTTAACTGGAATGTCTAGAGTCTGTGCTGTGAGCTTGGCTGTGCGATCTGCTAGATCATTACCTTGAGAAATAATATCAGTAACTTTCGTATGTGCTTTGCACTTCATGATGGCAATAGATGTCGGTAAATGTATGGCATCTAACAGAGCTTGAATAAGGAGACCATGCTGAATCTTGGTTCCATGAGAAGTCATGAAGCCTCTCTCCTGCCAGAGCACTCCGAAGTCGTGTACAACTCCAAATGCGTAACGTGAATCTGTGTAAACATTAACTTTCAAGTTCTTGGCGTGTATGCAGGCTTGTGTCAGAGCAACTAGCTCTGCTGCTTGAGCGGACAGAGTATCAATACGGTGTATTTCAATAACTTCAGTGTCAGTAGTCACTGCATACGCGGCGACTAGTTCTCCTGTACTTGTTCTCATACATGAACCATCCACATAAAGTGTCAGGTCGGGGTCTGGTAACGGAGTATCTGTCAGATCTTGTCTTGGCTTTGTCGTAATGTTAACTACTTCCACGCAATCATGTGTGGCTGGATTTGAATTAACTGATGGTAACAGTGTAGCAGGATTTAAAACGTTGCAGCGTCTGATTTCTATGTGTGGCTGGAACAGTGTCAATTCATAACCTGTTAAACGTGCAATTGTCAAGTGCTGAGTTTGTGTTCGGTTTAAAAGAACTTCCACAGAGTGTGGAACTTGTACTGTCAAGGTATGTCCTAAGACTATGGAATCACTTTGTCTGATAGCTAGGGCTGTGGCTGCAACTGACTTGAGGCACGCAGGCAGAGCCTGGGCTACAGGATCTAATGTGCTCGAAAAATAAGCACAGGGCTTGTATTGTCCTGCTTGATCTTGTGTGAGAACAGATAATGCTGTACCTTCGCGTTCAGTAACAAAAAGTGTAAAAGGCTTACTGTAGTTCGGTGTAGCTAGAACTGGAGCTTGGCATAGGGCTTTCTTTAACTCATTGAAACTAAGTGTATGTTCAGATGTCCAAGGGAGGACAGTCGATACGGCTGCCTCCTGTGTCGTTAACTGTATCAGTGGTTTGGCTAGAAATGCATACTGAGGAATCCATTGTCTGCAGTAAGAAGTGAGGCCGATAAAAGCACGTACCTCCTTCTGGGTCTTGGGCTGAGGAAGACTCGTTATTAACTGGATACGGTCTGGTGTCAACTGCCTACCCCTCTTGGACAGTAAGTGTCCTAAGTAGACCACTTGCTGGACACAGAATTGAAGCTTAGAAGGGGACACCTTGTGCCCCATCTCGGCTAGGAAATACAAGACTGTAAGGGATGCTCGCTCGCAAGCACGTTCAGAACGGGCTGTGATCAGTAGATCATCGACATACTGGAGCAGGGCAGTGTCAGTTGGCATGTGAATGTTGTCTAGTTGTATCTTAAGTGCTTGACTGTAAATACTAGGACTTTCTGTGAAACCTTGAGGAGCGCGTGTGAACATATAGCTCCTTCCATTTAAACAAAATCCGAAAAGGAACTGGCTGTCTGGATGAATAGGAACACTGAAAAATGCGTTCTTGAGGTCTATGACAGTGAAGAACGTGGCTTCGGAATCAATGGCCGTTAATAGGGAAGAGATGTCTGGGACAACTGGGTACTGCGGAATAATACATTTATTAAGCTCTCGTAGGTCAATCACTAATCGATATACTGGGGGTGCATTTGGATCAGTACGTTTCATGACTGGAATGATCGGAGAATTACATACGTTGGAGTCAGTTTCTACAACCACTCCTTGAGCCATGAGCTCGTCAATAATTTTGGATAAGGCTGCTACAGCCTCAGGTGGCAATCTGTACTGTCTGATTCGTGGTAACACCACACCTGGCTTGAGAGTCACACGATGGGGTGTGATTTGCATGTAACCTACATCAGTTGGACCTTGCGCCCATAGGTGCTGTGGAACATTAGACAGTCTTGAATCAAAATCTCGTAATACATAGTGACCCTTAAAGTCACGTAGGAACAATCGTATTCCCTCTGGGGAACAACATATAACTGCACCTAACTCTTTCAGTGTCTTAATGCCTAGTAGGTTTTCTGGACATGACTTAGTAAGTAACAGATCAGTAGTGCGGGACAATGGACCTACTTCTAGAGTAACTGGCTTTGAAATCTCATTTACGATAGGTTTTCCTGAAAATCCAAGGGAAACATTTCTTGAGCCTGAGAGCGGAGCCCCTGGAACTTCGGCGTGACTAATTGTGGTCCTACTTGCCCCTGTATCAATCAAAAACTTTCTGTCTTTCCCTAATACTTGACTGTGAACATAGGGACCTTCTTGATCTACAGGTATCTCGATGAGAGGCAAGCCTACCTCCCTCTCTAGGCTGTTTCATGAATACTGCTGGTACTCTGGATACTCAGACTGTGCATATTGGTACATCTGCTGTGCGACATGCTGTGTTGCAGCGATAGGCTGCGGAGCTGTAACTGTCTGTGGCGCATTCTGTGGCTGAGGAATCTGTGAAACTTGTTCTTGTCTAGGCGGACGTGGTCTTTCTTTAGTCTTACCAGTAGCTATGTTGTGTTTCAGAACTGCACACTCATTTATAAAATGACCTGGCTGTTTACAATAATTGCAGTTCCCTTTAACGGGAGCTGCAGGATGACTGGCTTGATTCGGACCCCTCTTCTGACTGTCTTGAGGAACAGATTGTGCAACTAGTACTTTCATCTTCGTGTCTTTCATACGTTTTCTTTCGTGTTCTTGTTCTTCTCTGATTCTATTCTGGTGGTATTGAAGCATCTGCAACATCTGGGACGGGGTATTAGCTTGCCAGGTACTTTCGACTTTCAAAACTCGATTTTTAATTTGTGGGCTTGAATTCTTGACTAATTTAGTAACAAAAAGGTGAGGGTATGACTCACTACTTGTCTTGAGGCCACTGTTGATGCTAAAACATTTTTCAAATCTAGAATAAAAATCACTAATATCTTCGTCTTGTTTCTGTTTACAGGCTGAGATTGCATCCCAGTCTTCTTTTCTAGTTGTCCATAATCTGGGTAAAACTTGTATCAATAATTCAGGTAATTCTTTACATTTATCCCCGAGACCGGTACCTGGTACTCGTGCCTTATCTTCAGCTTCTAGAACTGCCCAATCGATCTTTTTCTCCCCCACCTCCCATTCTTTTTCCTTGAGCTTTTCATACACCCCTGCGGGCAACAGAACTTTTAACATTTTAATTATATCTGGATACGTGTATTCTCCCATACGGAGCATGTCTTTTAATTCTCTATGGAACCCTGCTGGATCTTTGTCATGACAGGGAATTAATTTCTTCATCTCGAGGAGTTCCATCTTTGTAATCGGAGTGTAAACAAACACTCGTTCTAGTTCGCCACCCGTTCCTCTGACTGGGTGGACTTCTCGTAACGGATTCTGTCTCTCCATGTAAAATGGTCTACCTTCTGGGGGTGAGGCAGGAACAAAATGCGGATTCAAAAACGTTCTATATTTGTGACGCTGTTCTAGAATGACACTAATTAAATCGGTACCTAGACCTTTCCATCTATACTGGAGTAACTCGTTCAGGACATCATGTAACGGGCCTGGATCAGAGTGCTGACCCTCATACAATGTAATGAGGTGCTGAATCATATACATACCCACCAGTCGTTGTTCGGCTGGGGGCATTTTTAGAAACATTTGTGCCACTATTTCGTCTGGAAAAGTGGTAGAATCAGTAATCCATCGGACTGCTGATCGGGCTAGTTCTTGTTCATGCATGGTACTTAACTCACTGTAACCGATTCGTGATTTCAGAATGTGATCGGTAGCTTGGAATACTTGTTCTAGAGAACCTTGTTCTGGTGCTGGAGAATGAAAAATAGACTTGTGTTCTAGGCGTAAATGGCGATCTGGAAATCTAGATTTTCCTACATACGCTATTCTGGCGGGATTCTCGTCGTCTAACTCTTCAGGATCAGAGTTACTTTCTTTCTTGCTTACTTGTGCTTCTTTACGCTGTTCGTGTAATTTTATTATTTCTTTACGGATTTTCTTGTACATACTCTCCATAGCACCGACGGTCTTGTGCTTACCCTCGGCTATATTATCACTCCACCTTGTCAGGGTTCTCATTTCAGCCGGATCTTTAGACGGGTAGTCTTGTTCTCTTATTAGACAATTGATCAGAAACTTTAATATCATGAGCTGGATCTCGGCTTTCCTTTGAGACATGGCCTCGCTAATGCTTTCTGGATCATCCCCTGTACGGATGAAACGATATATTCTGTCTAGATCTTCTTTCATATTCGGTAAGGTGACTAGATACTCGGCCACCTTTCTTACGCGGAATGAATATAAAACCATATTATCCTCGCCTGGGACTGGATCATAGCCGCATTCGGCAAGGGATTTTCTTATTTCTGCTACAGTCTGATGTCTGGGCGTACGCTGTGACGCTTGTGCATGTAATTCGGCTGTCGTTAAACGCTTGTGTGGCGGCGGGGTTTGAGGAGTACCTCCCCCTGCGGCCCCTAAACTAGAGTCGTCTACTGAGGCTCTTCGTCCTGGCAGAGTGGGAAATGGAAATGCAGGCTGGACTTGTATGGCGGGCTGGACCGGGGGTACCGTAACAGGTACTCCGGTGTCTGGAGGAGCGGGAAGTGCCTGATTTACAGGGACTGGCGGAGCGCGAACAGGATTTGCATATTCTGGGACTGTGTCGTCCAAATAGGACGAAATAAAAATATCAGCTGCGGTCTGTTTGTGACGTAGCTTGGTCGGAACTAATGGTAGCGGGAAATTACTGGATGCCTCTGGGGTCGCTTTTGGCAAGCCCTCGGCAAGGAGAGGATACATACCCCTAATAAGGGCATGCCTCTGTCTGTCTGACTGTTCGGCTTTGACTTGTTCACCTATCTCGATTAGTTCTTTTTCTTGTGCTCGTTCTAAGGATTCTCTACTTAATTCTGACTTTCTGATTTCCTTTTCAGTTCTTTTATGAGCTTCTTTGCGCCATAACTCGATGGCATCTTTCTGTGACTGTCTGGCTTTCTTTTTCCATAATGCTTCTTCTACTCGCATGATGCATTCGGCATCCCATGTACCCGATACGGGCCATCTATACTTTTCTTCTAACTGTTTGGTATACTCTACCCATAAATCTAGATACAATATGGCGCTTATGCCATGCTTCTGATACATAAAATGACCTGGACTGTCCCTAGGCGGAACTGGAACTGCTGCTTCCAGCAGACCCTTTCTGGTTTTTAACTGACGTAATTTCGAAAAGAGCGGCATGACTGAACTATAATCTAGACACAATACAATACACAATAAACACGATACTTATTCCCCATTCATACCACGACATTAAAATGCATGAAGAACATTTAAAAATAACAGTTCGAACAGAATACTACCTGGAATAAGGAACACAGAATACATGAATTTTCTCGAGAACAGAACTGACTAGAACAGGAACTAGATGCACTGCTGAAACAGTACGAAACTTACCGGTCTCATAAAGAGACACGTCAGGACCCGCATCCACCGAAGTGGACACTTCGTTTGTGGGTCTGTGTACCACCAACCCACGGACCAGAGTCAATTAAATTGACCCTGTCTAGATACCACCCCAGTAACGGTACTCACCGGGCAGCAAGAACGGAAGGCCTCAGACTGGACGGGACTGCTTGGACGTCGGACGGACGAACTTCGGACTTCAGTTACGGGTGGACCTCCGGATACCTCGGACCTTGGACTCTCGGCTTGGGCTCTGGTCGGGACTCGCCGCGTTCCTCCACCGTCTCGTTTGGATGCTGGACCGCCTCCTCCGTCTCCTCCGTGGGCCTGAGGGATACTTGAAGCAGAAATATCTGCCGGTGCGCAGAAGAGTTCCGTCACGACTGCAGAGGGTCAGGGGGTCGGCGTGGCTTCACCGACGCGTGGGGAAAGGGCAAGTCCCTGTTCGGGCGCCATTATGTGGTAAATAAATAAATAATACCCTATTTTTGAATGTATAAATGAATAACAGATAGCTCAATAAATAAGAGTCAAAATTCGAGGTAGTAGGAGTTTCGCAGGTTTTATTACAGCATAAAGGACAGGAACAGGACAACCTGCATAGAAATAGGATGGCAGGGCCCAGCAGCGCTGCTGGTGTCAGGATCGGGACAAGGAAAAGGGATGACTTTTTTAATAACAGTGCATGAACATATATACATAACGCAAACACATAGCATTACATTGCAATAGGCGTAGCAGTGGGTGGAGCAATAGGCGTGACGCGTAGCAGTCGCGAAAGATAAGGGTGAAAAGAGGTGTAACGGGGCGTATACATAGACATGTGATGCAAACGTAACAGAATATGTCATGAATGGGGCGGAAACCATGGAGGGGGCTACCTAAGGAGCCGGGACCTCTAACCTGATGGTGCGCGCAAACTAGCAATGACGTATCACTAGGAGAAGCTGGGGGCTATGAACTCTGTGCTAGGAGCAGAGACTGAAGTCTGGAGAGTCAGGGCGACATGTACCTAAACAGTATCTAGTATCTGATGTTTAGAGAACATGTTGATATAAACTAGAAGTCAGGAGGGGAAAAGGCTAACAGACACTAAGACTGGACCATGCATTATTCTACATGTAGTGCGTGATGAAGAATATTAAATGACCATTAATACAGTATTTCTCTAACGTGGAGACGTGAAGGCTAGACAATGACGGAAACTATTGATGCAGTTCAGTAACTTAGGAATGCAGAGAAGCAGAACTGAACTGATAACTGGAATCATAACATACTTTTGGCAGACTCAGAGGCAGAGCCAGGCTGAACCGGGCACTGCAAGGCAGGAAGTAAGTGAAGGGTCGAGGATACAGGTGGGGGCTGTATCGCTCCTCAGCGAGGTTTCAGGAGACAGGAGCTGAATCTGGTGTCCAGGCCCTTTTGAGGCCTAGAAACGGGAACTTTACAATGAAATAACGTGCACACTGAGAAACGTGGCAACGTAACTTTACATAGGCCTGATATTCGTAGTATTCACGAGGACTAGAAACTGGCATATTAGAGATGGACACAACTATAATTGCGTCATTAATCGAACATGGGGAATACATATGCATATTTAATCATGCACACATAACATATGATGGATGACACGTAGGGACACAGAACATGGCAAAATTTACTTTTCCACAGTTCCACCAGGACTCCTGATAAAAATGGTACCTCACTTCTGTGGGTGAGCCAAGTACCCATGGCAGGGAAGGGCCCAAACCATAGTGTGGAGACATCAAAATGATCTATCACAAAACAACCTGGTTTTGCAAGGGGGGCACCTGCGTTTTTGGTCCCGGGCTCAGCGGCCATCTAGGGAAACCTACCAAATCCACACCTTTCTGAAAATTAGACACCGGATGGAGTCATCTACTGAAGGAGGCCGACTTTGGCGGTCCTCCGTAGATGGGCTGATCGCTTCCCTGACATCGGTCGAAAAATGTGGCGGATAACACAGCCCACTTCTAGATTAAATATGAGATGAACCTTCTCTCTTCCCCTAAACTCGGATGGTAATCCACACCATGGATTGTCGTGTGTGAATTATTCTCATCACATTTAATGGTAACAGTTTCTAAGGAAAAACTAATTCTCTACAGCCAATTTTGGCTAGAGCTGTACTATGTCTAAGTGTAGGTAGAGTTGAAGTAAAGGTAGGGAAATTCCTCCTATTGGAATAGGTGCCCTCACACACCCTTGCAGGTGCGAGCATTTATTTTGGGGTCTGGAAGATAAATTAAAATATTAAGGACCTCATTTTATGTACACTTTTCATTTTCATGGACTGAGAGCAGCTAGAGTATACTAACTCTCCCCCTTACTTATTTGTTTTGGTTATGATCAACTCCAGTCCTTAATATTTTGATTTATCTTTCGGACCCCGGAATAGATTGTCTTTGGGGATCTGGTCTGATAGTTTTATTGCACCCTTTACACATTGATATTGGGCCCACACACCCACATGCACAACTGCGACACCTCCTAGAAAATATCTCTGATAAAGAACCCTCATGCGGGGCCAGTGGGGGACTGCAGCGCCACGCCCACGAGGAGCACTACCGATGAAAGTATCTTTTTTTTACACTGACTTGATTCTATTTTTTCATGGTGATTACACATAGCGAATGATCAGAATTTACAAGCAGTATATTTTCTCTATACATCTACACATTGATAGAACTCCCTTTAAAAAACATTTTATTCAAAGTACAAAATATGTTCATTAAATCCAAAACCTATATTCTACAACCATCGGGACAAAATGCAACATGGTGGACGGTCTGTATCTAATTACATGGTTATTGTTTTAGAAATGTTTCTAGTGTTGTTCTTTTCTTTCCTTGTTGAACTTTTGAACACTGCAGAATAACTTACTATTCAAAAAAATATTTATTTGATTGAAAGGTGTATTATTACAGTCATAGCATTGGTTGAAATTGAAATGCCTTAGAAGAATGTAAGTATATCTAGTCTAAAAGTGTGCCAAACGCTCCCTGTTCGACGTATGGACAAAATAATCAGGTAAAAAATTTGAGTTACAGAAATATCGAGTTTTTAAGATTGTGACACAGAAATATTGTGTGCAAAAATATTGTTGACAAAAATATCGTTTTGTAAGTTTTTTTATGTGTTTAAATAATATTTGGATTGTATATGTTTTATATTGTTTGTTTTTTTGTTGTTAATGTTTTTAAATATAATTTGTATTTTTAAGTTATTTATATTTTTCATGTAATTGTAAAATAGTACTTTATAGTGTTATAACGGGTTGTGAGGATTGTAGGGGTACAGGGTTCAAAGTTACTTAAGTATAATTTATTTATATATATTTTTCATTAAAATTAATTCTTTATTTGATTATTAAGTATGTCTATTGTGTAAATAATTTTTGTTAAAGTTATATTTTGGGTGGGTGTTAATGGGTTTGTAGAGGTAAAGGGTGGTAAACTAATTAAATAATAAATGATTAATTGTTAATTATTGATAAATTATTAATTATGTATATTGTGTAAATATTATAATGCCTTAACTTACACTTTAGGTGTGGGTTGTTGGGTTTTTAGCAGTATAGGGTAGGAAGTAAATTACATAATAATATATTAATTATTGAAAAATTATTAATTAATTAATTATCAATTAATTATGTGAATTGTATAATTATTATAATTTTTTCAATTTACATTTCAGGTACAGGTTGTTAGGTTTGTAGGAGTATAGGGTGGGAAGTTAATTAAATCATAATTGATTATTTATAAATTAATTATTTATTAATAATTACTTGTTAATTCATTATTTACATTTTACAATTACTATATTTGGTTAATTTAGATATATGTTAAAAGTGTGACTATATTGTGGGAATTTAATGAAATCATTAATAAATACCATTGTTGTTATATTAAATATTTAAAAGATTTTTTTATTATTTTATATTTTCATTTTTTTTAAACTATATATTTAATTTTATGTTATTAGTTTTATAAGCTTATCAAATCAATATTTGTATTAAATTAAGGTATGTTTTTGAAGTGAAGAACTTATCCTACTGTTGCACAGACTGGACTGGAAATAGTTAAATCTACTTCTCCTGAGACTAACACTTTCCCAACTGCTGCACTGACTGGAATGAGAATAGTAAATGGTACCCCTTCTGAGTCCAAAGCTTTCCTTACTGTTGCACAAAGTGGAGTGGAAATAGTAAATTATTATTCCTATACATTTCTAATTTTGTCTATATTGTCTACATTTATATTAATATTATGTTTCTGTGTATTTTAAATTATATGTTTTAATTAGTAATGTCATACAAAATGGACTAACAATTAATATAAAAAAGACAAAAATAATGACTATGGGAAAAGGGAAACCGAGAATAAAAGAATGGACTATCAACGGCCTGGTAATTGAAAATGTTAAATCATATAAATATCTAGGGATTACTTTTGATGACGGACTGATATTTAGGCAGCATTTTAACAATCTTGAAGCCAGGGGTTCCTCTCGCATTTGCCTTTAGAAAATTGAGAAACAAATTATCATGCCCTAACTATGAACATCTAATGAGGGTGATGAGAGCAAAGTTAATTCCATCTTTGGACTAATGCTCCACCATCTTTAGGGGCAAAGACGCGAAACTGCATCGACGATATAGAAATTAAGACATATAAAACGGTTTTTAAGATCCCTAAATATATCAGTCGTGCCAATATAAGATTAGAATTTGGGTTGAAGAACCAATTACTGGCGTGTCAATCTACATTTCTAAAGTCCTTATTATCATTATTCCGATCAGAGGAAGGATCTTTAGCAAAGCTGTGTTGGCTCGAAATTTCAGAAGGTGAATATTCGAAGGATTGGCCGCTGTATTTAAATGAATGCCTATGTAATTTTGAATGTTCAAAATTAGAAGATGAAATGAGGAGTAAAATAGTTTTTAAGAAGGAAATGAAGCAAACGGCTGCATTACTAACAACTATATCGGATAAGGAGGACTTAAGGAAAAAAAACTCATTTCTGGTCAATAGCTAACTCTTTTGGTAGGTTGTCGCCCCAACCCTATCTGTCATATCATCTAAGACCTTTGATTAAGAATACATTTATGCACTTAAGGTTGGGAAGATATCCGACAAAAGATGGAACTCCAAAATGGGGGAATAAATGGTCATCGAGTATCTGCAGGCTTTGTGGGCTAAGTGAGGAAACCCTAATGCATATTGCAACTCTATGCCCAGCCTTGGCAGGCGCTCGGAAGTCTATCCTTAAACCGATTTTTAACGAACTGGGAGTTAGAACATGTAGGAATGCAATTATTACCTGTTTGAGTGTGGTCGATATTAAAACTTATTCATCTTTTTGTTAAGTTCGTCATTATTGCGGAAAAGAAATTCAAAAAAGTAGATGGTCTAAGTAAATGAATTCCATGTTAAAATATTTTAGGAAAATAACTGGTATGGCAATAAGGCTCTTAAAAAATTGTAATCTTTTTTTAAAAGGGAGACTGCTTTAGTTACTCTATAATACAGTATTAAGTATTGCCCTATAACAGTGGATGCTATTTTAAAACATTGCCTGTGTCATTATAATTCGCTTGTTTGAGTTTTAAGTAATGGTCATGGTACTCAAATTCTATTGTAAGGATTTTATTTTAGACTGCAGAATCAATTTGTTCTAGTTTCAATGGCTAAGAGCTGTTTGAAGAACAATGTTATACAAGCTTAGGGGACTAGTAGCATAATCTAATCTAATGAGTCTGTTGATAAGTATTGAAGAAATTGCATTTTGTCCTGTTGGGGAGAATTGTTAATGGCAAACTACTGAAATTATGGAAGGTGTTGCTATTATACGCCATTTCAGTTTAAAGGTTGTATCTCATTAATTGCTGTTAACAAAAGGCATTTTATTAAGATGTTTATCTACAATTGTCCTGATTTTTCTTTTGGCTGAGGAATGTTTTCTTTTTACTAAATAATTTGAATTGGCTGCTAAATCTGGGTACTGAATGCATTTTGCACTTTACTTTGCTTTGTGATCTGTTAATAGCTAATTTTTGAAGCTTTATTACCTGCGCAAGCAGAAGTTAGCTTAGCTCTGTGGTCGTATGTATAATATCTATAAATTAACCTTGGTAGTGATGCACATTGCACTATATTATTGCTTGTGAATGGATAATAGCTAAACATTTGTAATCATAATACCTGCTGCTAACACATATCACTTTAGTTAGATGCTGCTAAAATAGTATTTGCTGCTAGCATAAGGCACCTTAGTAAGTATAATGCATTTTAATTATTTTTATGTAATGTTTTTAATATTTTGTCAAAATGTCATTTATCAACTCATAATTGGTGGATCATTCCAAGGATGTTCATAGCTTTATGCATATTTGTTAGTTTGTTTTTTGGTTTTTCTCGTTTGTAATGATATTGATTAATCAACAAATACAATTCTACTACTACTACTACTACTACTACTACTAATGTTTGTAAATATGATATATTTTTATTAAAATGTATTTTTTTACATTGTTTATTTTTTTATGTGTAATTAGATTGGTATTTTTTTTATTTTTTTCGTCCAGTTATTTGTTATAGTTTTTAATTCATTGTGTAAATGCATATATGTATATAGATATGGAACTGCATATATAACAGCATTAGGCATTTCTATTGTTTTATTTTGATGAAATGTTGCAGTTTAAGTTGCTGATGTGACATATGCCGTAAATGGCTTTCACACAGTATCTTGTTTCATAGTTGACAAATTTGACTTTATAAATATCATTTTTTGCACTATGTATTGATTAGATGTATTAGCAGAAGCATGCACTTTATATACTTTATATATTTTATATACTTTATATATTCCATTACTGCATTTATGTGACCATTCAAATATTGCCATAGTCTGTTGTTTATGTTTATTTGCACAGCATTCAAGCAATCGATTTTCTATGGCTGATTTTGCACTTAGTTTACTTTAAATACGTCATACTCACTGAGACGCATCATGAGATCAAGCTCCCTAGAGGAGCGAAACGCGTCATGGAGGACACTGGTCTGTCTATTTATATGCCGAAAATAAAGATTTTTCACTGCTGACACACAGTGTGAAGAGTCAGTGATTTAAGAGGAAGAAGTATCCGTGCCTGTGGTTTCGCCTGTGCATCTGGGTGGTCAGGACGTGTTTTGTATGTATATAGATATATATAGTTATTGAATTTTGACAGTATGTCTTCTATGTCTTTTGTGAAACACAACACACTATTGGCACTTTTCACTTTAAAAGGAGCACTCCCGCCCCATAACGTTGTCATGTGATCAAGGTCTTGTTTGACCGAAACGCGTAGTGGCGGTGTGGTGAAGACTGCTGCTTCACTTAAGTGACCCCCAGGGTACCGGGGTGGTGCATACTCCGCGGCTGGACAGCCGCGTATAAATCAATGCTCGAAGGTGTCCACCTTTGAGTAGCACGCGAACGTACTTGGAATCGAGGACGGGCCCACTTGTGGAGTCCATACAGGACTTGATTGTGTGCTTCCCAGACCACACTTCCCAGAATGCACAGTCTCATTTGAGCCTCCCATCGGTGGGTGTGTTATATATAAAATGGGGAAGTGGGTCAGCGGTTGCGCACACTGCTTCCGTTAAAACCCCTGAAGAGAAGCATATGGAGCTTCGACACGCGTCGGGCAGATCCCCTACGGAGCGGCGTCTACGAGTGGATCCCCGTCCTCACCTACACATAAACCAAGCTGCTGTTTGCGTGCTACTCAAAGGTGGACACCTTTGAGCATTGATTTATACGCGGCCGTCCAGCCGTGGAGTATGCACCACCCCGGTACCCTGGGGGTCACTAAAGTGAAGCAGCAGTCGTACTTGGAATCGAGGACGGGCCCACTTGTGGAGTCCATACAGGACTTGATTGTGTGCTTCCCCGACCACACTTCCCAGAATGCACATTCTCATTTGAGCCTCCCATCGGTGGGTGTGTTATATATAAAATGGGGAAGTGGGTCGGCGGTTGCGCACACCGCTTCCGTTAAAGCCCCTGAAGAGGAGCATATGGAGCTTCGAAATGCATCGGGCAGATCCCGTACGGAGCGGCGTCTACGAGTGGATCCCCGTCCTCACCTATACATAAACCAAGCTGCTGTTCGCCTGCTACTCAAAGGTGGACACCTTCGAGCATTGATTTATACGCGGCCGTCCAGCCACGGAGTATGCACCACCACGGTAACCTGGGGGTCACTAAAGTGAAGCAGCAGTCGTACTTGGAATCGAGGACGGGCCCACTTGTGGAGTCCATACAGGACTTGATTGTGTGCTTCCCGGACCACACTTCCCAGAATGCACAGTCTCATTTGAGCCTCCCATCGGTGGGTGTGTTATATATAAAATGGGGAAGTGGGTCGGTGGTTGCGCACACCGCTTCTGTTAAAGCCCCTGAAGAGAAGCATATGGAGCTTCGAAACACGTCGGGCGTATCCCGTACGAAGCGGCATCTACGAGTGGATCCCCGTCCTCACCTATACATAAACCAAGCTGCTGTTCGCGTGCTACTCAAAGGTGGACACCTTCGAGCATTGATTTATACGCGGCCGTCCAGCCGTGGAGTATGCACCACCCCGGTACCCTTGGGGTCACTAAAGTGAAGCAGCAGTCGTACTTGGAATCGAGGACGGGCCCACTTGTGGAGTCCATACAGGACTTGATTGTGTGCTTCCCGGACCACACTTCCCAGAATGCACAGTCTCATTTGAGCCTCCCATCGGTGGGTGTTTTATATATAAAATGGGGAAGTGGGTCGGCGGTTGCGCACACCGCTTCCGTTAAAGCCCCTGAAGAGAAGCATATGGAGCTTCGAAACCCGTCGGGCAGATCCCACACGCCTTTTCAATCCAACGATTAGATAGACCACTGCAGCGGGGAGGTGGCCTGGCAATCATCTATCGTACCGCTATCAAATGTACAACGTTTGAGCTGCCTGACATTAAAGGAGCGGAAGCTATGGCTTTTTGTCTTACCATCCATGATTCCTTCTCCTTCTCCGGTGCTTTGATCTATTGTCCACCAGGCCCATTGACAGATTTTTTTGAAAGTGTTGGAGATGCTTTGAGCGAGCTTACTCTCAGGTTCGCACACTGCACAGTGATGGGAGATCTTAACCTCTATTTAGACTCCCCTAAGGAACCAGGCACTAGTGAGTTTATTGATATTATAAATACACTTGGCCTTGCCCTGTTGACATTAGAACCTACCCATGCAGCAGGCCATGTTTTGGACTGTATTTGCTCTAATATGGATGGTTTGTCAGTTAAAGTTCCATATACTTTAACTTGGTCAGACCATAAACTCATTCCATTTCATCTTTTGGTGAAACAGAAGGTTCCGGTGCCAAATGCAAACCTGAACTCTGTTAGTTGTAAGCCAGATTGGATCGCTGCCCTAGCACGACCTGAGCTTTTGGAGAAGTTGAGTGCCAGTAAACCTGTCTTAACAGGTTGCACTCTAACAGATAACCAGCAATATTGTGAATGGCTAGCAACATTTGGGTCGTCTCTGGATGTGAGGAAGAAGTATAGAAACGTACGTGGCCCCACAAATAAAAAGAGCGCCCCATGGTTTACATTAGCCTTGAAAATCGAACTGAGTGCAGTAAGATCCTTGGAGCGTAGGTGGCGAAGGAATTATGAGCCAGCTGCTCGCGAATTTTATAAATCGGCATGTAAGAACTATCATGCCGCAATTAAGCTGGCAAAAAAAACGTACTACTTGGAGGTTATTTCTTCTTCGGATAAGGGACAGAAGGAGATCTTCAAGATAGTTAAGAGTTTTACTAATCCCACTGTACTCTCCCAGGAGCTTCTGTCTTCTCTTTCGCTCTGTAATGACATAGCCAATTATTTCGAAAAGAAAATCCAGGATATTGTTAGGGATTTTCCATCGGTTCCCACCATCTTGGCAACTCCAGACAGAATGAGGACAGGCGCTATGACACCCAACACTCCTCGCTTGGATTCATTTACGCATGTTCCTCTGGAGGACTCGCATCAGGCCATTTCGGCCATAAAATCTGGGTCTCCATTTGATCCTTGCCCGCCTATGGTCCTTCGAACTTTGGTTGCGGAGTTAAACCCAACTATAAATAGTATCATCAACTCCTCGTTGGCCACAGCAGTAATCCTAGATGACTGAAAATGTGCAGCGGTTATGCCACTGCAGAAAAAAGCCCTGCCAGACCCAACCATTCCGTCTAACCTGCGTCCCATTTCCCTACTCCCGGCGGTGTTTAAACTGACGGAGAAATTCGTTAACTATCAGCTTACGAGTTTCTTGGAGGAGAATAACATCCTGCACTCCAACCAATCAGGGTTTCGGTCCAAGCACTCGACTGACTCCGTTCTTTTGTTCTCAGCCGAGACATTACGAATGGCATTGGACCAAGGGAAGAAGGCCGTCTTCATTTTACTCGACCTATCGGCGGCCTTCGATACGGTCGGACATTCAATCTTGACTGACCGCTTGGAGAACGCAGGCATAGGAGGAATGGTGCTGGCATTGCTCACTAATTTCCTTTCTCAGAGACGTCAGGTAATAGTACTAGGTGACTATAAATCTGAGGAAAAGATCATCAGCTCAGGGGTCCCACAGGGCGCTAGTTTGAGTCCTGTTCTTTTTAATCTTTATATGGTCCCCTTGATTGAGCTGATTGCGTCCTATCAGATTGAAGTCATATCGTACGCTGACGATACCCAGCTGATTTTAGTGCTGGATAGGGAGCTGCCTGGGGCGGAAGAAAATCTGATGAACTGTCTAAGGGCTACATTTGAGTGGATGACTAACAATCACCTCAAGTGTAACTCGGGGAAGACAGAAATAATATATTTTGGACCTCAAAATCTGTTCTCCCCCTCACAATGGTGGCCCGAGGATGCAGAAGCTCCTCCTAATACTATTGTTTCTGCGCGAAATCTTGGGATTAAATTCGACGACCAACTTTCATTCAAACAGCAAGCGGTGGGCGTAGCTGGCTCGTGTTTTCAGATCATCAAATCACTGAGGAAGTTTTTTGATCTTCTTCCTCTGGCAGCCAGAAAGACTGTGGCAGTAGCCCTTATAACATCCAGATTAGACCACTGCAACGGTCTTTATGCAGGCACTAATAAAGCAGTGCTGCACAGGCTGCAGATGGTCCAGCATGCTGCTGCTCGCCTGGTACTCCGCTGGCCGAGAAGGTCATCTGCTTCGCGGCGCTTAAGGCCTTACACTGGCCGCCCATTCATAAGCGTGTATTATTTAAGATTCTTGTTATCACCTTTAGAGCCTTTCAGTCTCAAGGCCCCAGATATCTTCTGAATGGCTTTAAACGCTATGTGCCAACACGCTGCTTGAGGTCTGCCAATCAAAATCTCTTGGTGATCCCCAGATTCAGACTGGCCACCAAAGGGGGGAAATCTCTTTTTGTGCTAGGATCAAGAGCTTGGAATAAATTGCCAGCTCAGCTTCGCCGTATAGTCAAGGAGAGTGATTTTAGGAAATCCCTGAAGACATGGATCTTCTCACTCTCCGATGCGGCCTGCAGAGCATTAGTGTAAAGCTTGTACTGCGTGATACTGCCTTTTGTCCACCAACTTATTCCAGCAGGGTTGGGTGCTGAGCGCCAAGATGCTCCTTGGAGCGATAGTAGCGCTATATAAATGCGTGCTTACATTACATTACATTACATTACATTACATCCCGTACGGAGCGCCGTCTACGAGTGGATCCCCGTCCTCACCTATACATAAACCAAGCTGCTGTTCGCATGCTACTCAAAGGTGGACACCTTCGAGCATTGATTTATACGCGGCCGTCCAGCCGTGGAGTATGCACCACCCCGGTAACCTGGGGGTCACTAAAGTGAAGCAGCAGTCTTACTTGGAATCGAGGAGGGGCCCACTTGTGGAGTCCATACAGGACTTGATTGTGTGCTTCCCGGACCACACTTCCCAGAATGCACAATCTCATTTGAGCCTCCTATCGGTGGGTGTGTTATATATAAAATGGGGAAGTGGGTCGGCGGTTGTGCACACCGCTTCCGTTAAAGCCCCTGAAGAGAAGCATATGGAGCTTCGAAACGCGTCGGGCAGATCCCGTACGGAGCGGCGTCTGCGAGTGGATCCCCGTCCTCACCTATACATAAACCAAGCTGCTGTTCGCGTGCTACTCAAAGGTGGACACCTTCGAGCATTGATTTATATGCGGCCGTCCAGCCGCGGAGTATGCACCACCCCGGTACCCTGGGGGTCACTAAAGTGAAGCAGCAGTCGTACTTGGGATCGAAGACGGGCCCACTTGTGGAGTCCATACAGGACTTGATTGTGTGCTTCCCGGACCACACTTCCCAGAATGCACAGTCTCATTTGAGCCTCCCATCGGTGGGTGTGTTATATATAACATGGGGAAGTGGGTCGGCAGTTGTGCACACCGCTTCCGTTAAAGCCCCTGAAGAGAAGCATATGGAGCTTCGAAACGCGTCGGGCAGATCCTGTACGGAGCGGCGCCTACGAGTGGATCCCCGTCCTCACCTATACATAAACCAAGCTGCTGTTCGCGTGCTACTCAAAGGTGGACACCTTCGAGCATTGATTTATACGCGGCCGTCCAGCCGCGGAGTATGCACCACCCCGGTACCCTGGGGGTCACTAAAGTGAAGCAGCAGTCGTACTTGGAATCGAGGACGGGCCCACTTGTGGAGTCCATACAGGACTTGATTGTGTGCTTCCCGGACCACACTTCCCAGAATGCAACAGTCTCATTTGAGCCTCCCATGGGTGGGTGTGTTATATATAAAATGGGGAAGTGGGTCGGCGGTTGCGCACACCGCTTCCGTTAAAGCCCCTGAAGAGAAGCATATGGAGCTTTGAAACGCGTCGGGCAGATCCCGTACGGAGCGGCGTCTACGAGTGGATCCCCGTCCTCACCTATACATAAACCAAGCTGCTGTTCGCGTGCTACTCAAAGGTGGACACCTTCGAGCATTGATATATATATATATATATATTACCTACTGGCGGTCGCCAGTAGGTATATATAGTTAGGATTTTTTCCCTATGGGATTTTTGAAAATTCTATGTCGAATAACTTTGGCGTTTGAGGATGGAATTGGCTGAAATTTTCTGGAAAATGGAACATTTTGTTTCTGAGCAGCCCCTGAAAATTTGGGGGGGGGTTCGTCAAGGGGGGGCCGAGAAAAAAGGGGGGTCCCAAAACGTGTTTTTAACATTGAGTTTTCCATAGGGCGGTTGGCCTCACTTTTAGCCCGAACGGCTGAATGGATTTGCACGAAACTTGGCAAAATTGTAGGGACTGGTAGCCCGATGTGCCTTTTGTAGGTCTCAATATATGTGCTCCAGTGGATTTTGAGAAATTAACGTTTAAAAAAAGATATATATCTGTAACAGCGCTCTGGGCAGCGCTCCGGTCCGCGGACCTTAAGCGTACCGGAACTTCGCGTAGCGAAGCTGATTGGCTCTCCGGTGTCTGTCAACATTCTAAACAGTCCGGAGCGGCCGCCATCTTGTCTCTCGGTAGGATTGAGAGACAAGAGGAGGCCAAAACAAAGGGGGAAATAACCATAAGGGGGCATACTAGATCCTCCCTGACCCCCTAGGTTTAATGTGGAGGTTTTAAAAGGGCCCCGCGGGGCAAAAAAAACAAAACATTTTTTTTGTTTTTTTTGCGTGGGTAGCGCCCGGTCCGCGAACCGGGAAGCATTCTGGGCAGCGTACTGCAATGAAAAATGAATGATAGACTTTTCAAATGCTGTATGTTAATTGATTGTTGGTTTTGTTTATTATTTTTTTTTTTTTTATTTTTTAAGCATTTTTTTTATTGTGATTGTGTTTCATAATTTATTAAACTTTCTAACATTTCAATGTCAGAAATTTCATAATTATCATTGAATATACATTGTAGTCTCTGAGGGTGTAAAATGTCCTCATTTTCAAGGAGGTTATCTACTGCTTGCACACATTGCAGTAGTTCTTTGTCCCAAGTTTCATCGAAAAATTCAATATCATTTTCATCAATGATTTCTTGGCTGCTCTCTTGCAGGACAATTTGAAATTCAACTTTCTGTTCGCCTTCCATTTTGCCTGAAATTTAGATTAAAAAAATATATATTAGTAGAGATAGGGCACTGTTGGGATTAATTTTAGATAGGCAGTTTTTATCAGTGAATTTATCTTTGGGGAGTGTATAGTATCAGAGTGGAAGTAGGAATATAAAAAAAGTGTATGTGATTTAACGTAAGTAATTTCATAATTATACAAGAGAAACCTAACTCCATCCATAACTATAACAGAGAAGTCTATCTAAATCTATAAGTACTACAGAGGGATAGTATATAACTATCAGAAAAAGTTTACCATATTAACTTATAGTGCACAATATACTTCAGTTTTAAAAATAAAAACTTACCTTTAGAAAGAAGTTGAAGGAATTAGTGAAAATACTATTGAAATGTACACCAAGAAGTAGTAGTCAAAATGGCTGTGTTTTCTTCTCTTCCTTTATATATATTCAGGTATATAACCAATGAAATGTCAGGTAAAAAAAGTAGAAAATGAAAGTAACATTTTCATTGGTTGTCAATTCCAACACTTCAGATGTGTTTTGTGAAGTAATTTACCTCAGGGTATTTAGAGAGGTCTACAGGCTAAATGGCTCAATGGAATTCCAACCAAATTTGTGAAAATGGTAGGGATTGGTATGTAGTATGAGCTAATCTATATTTGGTGAAATTGTCTCCAGTGGCTTTTCTGTGAACTACTTTCCCACCTTTTTTGATGGTGCGCTTCCCAGGGAGCGACCCGGTACGCGAACCGTTGAGCGCCCCGGTTCGCGAACCTTAAGCGTTCCGGGAGTCCACCATTTTGTGTTTCGGTCGAATTAAGATACAAGATGGAGGGCAAATAATGTTCAGAATGGGTAGAAGGGGGCACGGTAGAGTTATCTTGACCCCCTAGGTTTTCTGAGGGTGGCTGAGGAGGCTTATATGTGCGAAAAAAAAACATTTTTTAAAAAAATTTCGCGTACCGGGTAGCGCCCCAGGGAGCGTACTTTGTTGAAAATTAGTGAAAAATGTTAGAGTAAAATAATAATTGTGAGTGATCAGATGTAGGGTAGCTCTGAGAAGAGCTTTTGGGTTTATGGTACATTTAGGTACTTATAAGTAGGTACCAATGCACATTCTTAAATTCAGAGTGAAAATTCTGTTGCCCTCATCTGAGAAGTGAACTCCATCTCCTCTGTAGATATCTTGCATGTAGTAACGCAAGTTATTGTTGTACAGGGAGCCCATTCCATGGTCTCTCATGTAAGCTGAAACAGATTTGTTTACATGCTTCCTCGACTTCTCAATTTGTGGACAAAATTGGTTTGACCACCTCCATTTCTGTCTTTGGCATATATTTGAATATACCAAGGCAGTCTGAGGAAAAAGTGCCATTAATTGCTCAAAGGTGTCCTTTAAAAGCATTTCCAGACCTACACCAGTCAAAGTGCCCAAGTCATTACCTCCACAGTGCACAATTAACAGGTCAGGTTTGGGCAAATGCATAAAGGTTTTCACCAATGGTATCAATTGGTGACATTTTAATCCTCTGTGGCCAAACCACTTAATTTCCACATCTTGTAAATTGAGGTTAGGTACATTCCTGTTTTCAGCGTACCTTTGAGCCCAGTGAATATAACTATGTCCAACAATCCAGACAGAAAACATGGTGAGAGAAGGTTCTCCTGCAGTCAGATGAAGTGTGGCAATGAAATGGCAGTTGAAAAAATGAGAGTTTAAAATGAAAAAAACTGTGGAGTGTCTGTGTTCATGAAGCAGTAACAGTGATTGGTGGATTTTGATTGCTGAAAACAGAAAGTTAGGGTGCACGGATGAGTTATTTGAAAGATGTATTTTGAATGGTCAATAAAAAATCATTAAATGAAAGAATGCACTGGATATGCAGGTGCACTGAGAGTTCAGAGTTCAATTGCAACATTGTTGTGTGAACTTGCAAACACCAGAAGTCTTCCAAGAGGTGGTTGCCATGCAGAAAAGGCAGAAAGGGCAGAGGGGGGAAGGGTTTTCATTTGAAAAAAAGTGAGGGAAGAGTTTTGATTGGGTGACATGAGAGATATGTGTGAAGAATTACAGCATTTCTGTGCTTTTGATAGCTGCAGACTCTGGAGTGCATACCTTTTGCTCTGCTGAAGACAAATTGGTGTGTTTCTGAGACTGTTTTCAAACTCAAAGTATTTGCTAAGGTGAGAAAATATTTCTTTAATTTAGATAGAGAATAGTGTGCTTTAAGGAGAAAATTATGAATTATGTGGCGCAAATTGCTTGTAAATATGCTCCCACCTGTGCATGGAAAATTTAGATTTTGAATGTTTGTGTTACATAGCCATGTTAAAAGTGATACAAACATGCTGCAAAGGCAATCAAAAAACGCTTTTATGTGTCTTAAGGACATTTTAAGTAATTTTCCCATGTGCAGTGTTTTGAAATTATGATTTGAAAATCGTTTTTGGGGAAAAGGAATTGTTTTTAAATTTATGACAAGGACATAATGGTGTATGCTTCTTTATAAGGCAATTGAATGTCCCTGATGTTATTTTTCCCATTTTAATGTAAGACCTTTCTCAGTGGCGCAAGTTGCTTGTAAATATGCTCCCACCTGTGCATGGCAAATTTAGATTTTAAATGTTTGTGTTACATAGCCATGTTAAAAGTGACCCAACCATGCTGGAAAGGCAATAAAAAAACACTTTCATGTGTCTTAAGGACATTTTAAGTAATTTCCCTGTGGGCAGTGTTTTCAAATTATGAATTGAAAATCGTTTTTGAGGTAAAGGAATGTTGTTAAAATTTATGTGCGCCATATGCCCCCAAATTTCTTTTTCAAGGGTGCAGCAGGGTGTTATTGAGACACCCCTGCACCTTTGGAAAAATTCCTAATTTGCGATGAGCTAATTGCTAATCGCAAATTGCACCTTCTTTCATATGGGCATCCTGGCGCATGGAAATGAATGGGTAATTTGCAATTAGCAATTTGCTCATCGCAAATTTGGAATGGTAAAGAATCGCTATTTATTCCTTAAAATTCGCTATTTTGGAAATGCAAAATAGTTATATGATACATATGGCGGTTGATGTCTAACAAGATAAGAAGCTTAGGGATACATTTATGATGACTGGCGCAATGAAGTGGACATCACTTACTTCATTGGTAGAGCTTTACATGTATTATGTCCTCTGTATTCTTCATCAAGCGTAACTTTAATCTGCAATCCTGAGTAGGCCTCACCTTAAACAAACCTCTGGATAGGCCACATCTTATTGTCATCCTGAATTAATCATTTAAAATGCTAGGGACAGATTTATGATAGGTGTATGCCTCTGTTGCGCCACTTAGAAAACACTGTCCATGGGGAAATGACTTAAAATGTCCTTAAGACACATGAATGTGTTTTTTTAAAGCGTTTGCAATTTTTTTGGGTCACTTTTAATATGGCTATGTGACTCAAACAGTCAAAATCTAAATTCACCATGCACAGGTGGGAGCATATTTACAAGGAATGTGCTCCATGGGGAAAGGTCTTATAATGTAATATGGGAAAAATGACATCAGAGACACTGAAATGCCTTATAGAGAAGCATACACCATTATGTCCTTGTCATAAATTTGCAAACCATTACTTTTCCACAAAAACGATTTTCAAATCATAATTTGAAAACACTGCACATGTGGAAATGACTTAAAATGTCCTTAATTCAAAATTTGCTATTCCTTATTTTGCGATTGCACTGAAGGATTTGCAAATTTTGCGATTCCTTAAATGCAATGTATCAAACAAAAAATATGTAAAAAATGATATTAAGGATTTGGAAACTACCACCAACTTCTAGTTTGTGGTAATTTGCGAATTCTTTTCAAAAAGCATTTTTTTCCAAAAAACAAAAGGTGCCATATGACGCCAATACATGTCCTTAGGGCATGTATGTGTGCCATATGCCCCCAAATTTCTTTTTCAGGGGTGCAGCAGGGTGTTCTTGAGATACCCCTGCACGCTTGAAAAAATTCCTATTTTGTGATGAGCTAATTGCTAATCGCAAATTGCAACCTTCATTCCTATGAGCCTCCTAGCCCATGGAAATGAATGGGTAATTTGCAATTAGCAATTTGCTCATTGCAAATTAGGAATGGTAAAGAATCGCTATTTATTCCTTAAAATTTGCTATTTAGGAAATGCAAAATAGTTTGATGGTACATATGGTGGTTCATCTGTAACAAGATAAGAAGCTTAGGGATACATTTATGATGACTGGCGCAATAAAGTGGACATTACTTACTTCATTGGTAGGCCTTTACATGTATTATCTCCTCTGTATTCTTCATCAAGCGTAACTTTAATCTGCAATCCTGAGTAGGCCTCACCTTAAACAAACCTTTGGATAGGCCACACCTTATTGTCATCCTGGATTAATCATTTAAAATGCTAGGGACAGATTTATGATAGGTGTATGCCTCTTTTGTGCCACTGTGCGTCACTTTTATGATGCAGCGGCGGTGCTAATTTGCAATTAGCAATTTGCTCATTGCAAATTAGGAATGGTAAAGAATTGCTATTTATTCCTTAAAATTTGCTATTTAGGAAATGCAAAATAGTTTGATGGTACATATGGTGGTTCATCTGTAACAAGATAAGAAGCATAGGGATACATTTATGATGACTGGCGCAATAAAGTGCACATTACTTACTTCATTGGTAGGCCTTTACATGTATTATCTCCTCTGTATTCTTCATCAAGCGTAACTTTAATCTGCAATCCTGAGTAGGCCTCACCTTAAACAAACCTTTGGATAGGCCACACCTTATCGTCATCCTGGATTAATCATTTAAAATGATAGGGACAGATTTATGATAGGTGTATGCCTCTTTTGTGCCACTGTGCGTCACTTTTATGATGCAGCGGCGGTGCAAAAGATTTGCTATGAGGCGACAAAATTACAAATTGATGCATTTAGGCAGATATGTCATGGTGTAAAAAAAACGTACCACATGAAACCGATGCAGCAGTGATGCAAAAGATGCACCATGTCGCAAGACAGGCCTCACTTGGGGCCATATGTATCAAGCTAATTAGCATTCGCAAAGATCAAAATTCTACGAATTTCGGCCTTTGCAAATGTTAATTAGACAAATGGTATGTATCAAACAAGTTTGATGCAAAATAAGGAGTAGCAAAATTTGCTATTCCTTATTTTGCGATTGCACTGAAGGATTTGCAAATTTTGTGATTACTTAAATGCAATGTATCAAACAAAAAATATGTAAAAAATGACATTAAGGATTTGGAAACTATTGTGGTAAATTGGTGGTAATTTGTGAATTCTTTTCAAAAAGCTTTTTTTCAAAAAAACAAAAGGTCCCATATGACGCCAACACATGCCCTTAGGGCATGTATGTGTGCCATATGCCCCCAAATTTCTTTTTCAGGGGTGCAGCAGGGTGTTCTTGAGACACCCCTGCACCCTTGGAAAAATTCCTAATTTGTGATGAGCAAATTGCTAATCGCAAATTAAACCTTCATTCCTATGAGCCTCCTAGCCCATGGAAATGAATGGGTAACTTGCAATTAGCAATTTGCTCATTGCAAATTAGGAATGGTAAAGAATTGCTATTTATTCCTTAAAATTCGCTATTTAGGAAATGCAAAATAGTTTGATGGTACATATGGCGGTTCATCTGTAACAAGATAAGAAGCTTAGGGATAGATTTATGATGACTGGTGCATCACCAGGGATGTGTCAGTCATCCTGCGCCGCTGTTCCGCCACCCATGGTGTGCTGCATTTACAATGCGGGGCATCATGGGGCAAAAATGGCACAGATGCGTGACGTATCTGTGCTGTAAAGGTAGTGATTGCTGGAGTTGTATCGCAAGTGCGATGCAGCTCAAGCAAGGCTCAGGGGTGCCCCATCTCCACAATGTTGCGTCAAGACCTATGCCTGCTTAAAGCAGGCGCAGGGTTTTGACGAAGCTTTCTCCTATCTGATTGTAAATACGGCACACCATGGGTGGCAGAGTAGTGGTGCACGTTAACTGGTGCATGCCTGGGGATGTGCCATTTAACATAAATCTGCCCCTTTACATTTAAGTATGTGCAGGACACACAGAGTCGGTGAGGCTTATCCAAGGTTAAGAAGAGATGAGTCCTGTTCACTGAAAAATTAGACATAGTCTTCACCTGCTCAGCATTGCTGGACATGGCTAAATAATAGCTGCAAAATATTACTCTTGTTAAACAATTTTACTATTATAATCTCTGAGATTTGTCTCTTACTCTGCAACATCTCATTGTTGTTATCTTTCTTTAAAGATAAAGACAACATCAACATGAGCGACAATCTGCAATCAGTTGATTTTGACCTCATCATTGAACTTGTAATTGAAACATCAGTGGATGTTGATCCCTTGGATGATTTAAATCCTGAGGATGAAGAAGAGCGTGATGAGGATGCAGATTTGTCCGAATTATATGACATAGGGTGGGAAGCTGACCTGCTTGAGCCTATGGAAATATAAACATTTATTTTTAAAATTTATAATTAATAAAAAGTAAAAATGTAAACCGTTTAATTTAAAAATAAAGACACCTTCAAAAACAGGTTATGTGTAGTGTCTTCAATAAAATATTAAAATATGCTCATAAAATTAGATCAGATTCACATATAAAATAGCACAGGTAACATAAATATAAATGTCATTTCTTTTCTGCTATTTCTGTATTGTAAATTTGCCAAGGACTAAAAAATCTTTTATTTAAAATGTCAAGTAGTGTGTTAAGTTTTTGATCACTGTTATTGATTTACTGTTTGGTAATAATGGTTAATAACATTTTTTATTATATTTTACCACAGATTCAACTGCAGATCATTTCAAGATTTCACCATGCCAACAATAGAAAGACAGAGAAAGGCTGCAAAACGTCAAAGACAGCAGGTGAAACAAAATAAGCAGCAGTCCTCTAACAAAAAGATTTGTCAAGTCACGAAGAAAGCACCGGGTAAGAGCACAAAATATTTCATAAGAAATATGTGTAGTAAAAAAAATATTACTACAGAAAATGTTTCAGTCCATAAAACGAGAAGGAATTCAAATGGAAAGGAAAGGCCAATCAAAAATGTCACTGCTAGAGCAAGAGATAACTCTGTGCATGATAGTAGAAGGAAACAACAGTTTAGGGAGATTCGTAAACGAATGTTCTGCAACAGGATAATTGGCAATTTGTTAAAAAATATTAAGAAAGGTCAACAGAAACTGGTTTTTTATAAGAGAAAAAAAAAAGTTGAGAAAGTTATTGATCAGGCATTTGAAATTAAACGTAAGTTATTTATTTTGATAATCAATAGAATTAGGAAGCTAAACAAGGCAATTTATGATTTCAAAAGAAATAGTAGATGGAAGAGAATAGTTAATCGTAGTAATTTTTGTGAAGTTTTTTCTGGAGAATGGATGCATAGTTCAAGCTGTGAGGCATTTTTTAATGAGGAGAGTTATTTCCAGGATAATGATTTGGTGCATGCAGTTGACACCA
The DNA here is from genome assembly GCF_964261635.1 of Lissotriton helveticus. Lineage (NCBI taxonomy): Eukaryota > Metazoa > Chordata > Amphibia > Caudata > Salamandridae > Lissotriton > Lissotriton helveticus. The sequence goes on from NC_136068.1 coordinate 1,654,759,516, forward strand.
GTGGTCGTGCTTATGAAGTGAAAGATGGTTGTCCAGTTGAAAAAGAAAAACTTGTGACAACAGAGACAGAAGAGGTGTTAGGTAATGAGGTTTTAGGAAGACGTGCTAAGGGTCCTGTCTACACCTGGAAGTGTAGTAGTATTTGTAGTGTGCGACAGGATTCCATCAATTTGCTTTGTGATTTTGTACGGTCATTTAATAAGAAAAGTTTGAAGCAGAAAATAAGGTTGTTGCAAGAATTAGATCCTTGCAGAGTGAGAGAAGTGACAGGTTTGCATGGTCATTCACTGGCTTGTCTTTCCAGGAGAGTATGCCAGAGTGTTTTTCATCATTTCAGGATGCTAGCAGTGCATCATAATAAAGTGAGGAAATTAGTTAGAATGTTGTATTATGCTAAGAGTCCAGCAATTATGCTTAAACAATTATGCGCTGCTCTTTTGCATGGTTCTGAAATAGATGTGAAGAATATATGTGAAGAAATTGAGTTTTGTTACTTTGGAAGTAAAGAGGAGAATGTTGAAATTGACCAAGAAGAAGAGGGTAATGTGGAAGATAGTGTACAGGTTTCCAGTACAGATCATTTTCAGAAGGAAATTGCGACGTTTCAGGTGAAATCAAGTGAGAGGCCTAATTTCACTTGTGTGTGTTGTCGACGCACTTATTATAAGAATCAGACTAAGTTAGTGGATTTATATGCAAAAAGTGAAAGGGAAAATAATAGTGAATGGAAGGATTTTGCAACATACTTGATGGTAGAAAATTGTTTTGATTTGGGATTCGATCAACGTGTGTGTACTTATTGTTGTTGCAAATTAAATCAAAACCAGATGCCTGCTAGAGCAGTTCATAATAATCTGGAATTGGTTGAGATTCCTTCTGAATTGAAGGATTTAAATACTTATGAATCTATTTTGATTCAAAGTATCCATCCCTTTCAGGCTATTGTAAGAATGGAGCCAAAGACAGGGAAATTGCCTCCATCAGATTTACAGAGAGGATTAAAGGGAAGAGTTGTTTATTTGCCTCTAGATTTGAAGAAAAACATTAACACAATTGGAGTAGAAAAAGTGGAAGAGGAACCTCTGGTTATCTTAGTTAATGGGGTTCCGACAAAGAATAAGAAAATATGGCAAGATTTAGTAGATGTTAGGAAAGTTAAAAAGGCAACATTGTATTTGAAAAAAAATAATAAATACTATAAGAATGTATATGTTGCAGAAGAGGAAGTAAGTGAGGAAGAGGATAGCGATTTGTGTGCTGGTCAAATTGAGAAAGTAGAACCCTCTACTAGTGAAGAAATATATGAACATTATAGTGTTCATCCTTTGCATTCCAAGGAAGTCATGGGGAATGCTATTGAGTTGTTTCAAATGAAACAAGCCAAAGGGAGTCCCATTAGTGTTTGGGAGGAAAGTTTGGAAGCTCGGTGTTTCCCACAGCTTTTTCCAACAGGTCAGGGAGGAAGATATGATGAGCGACCTCATCAAATTCCTGCTTCTGAATACCGGACTTTGCGATTGTATGCAGGAGATGCTAGGTTTCGACAATGCATTCCTTATTTGTTTCATCTCCTGTTTGAAAGCGATCTGTCTGGACTGTCATATGCAGTGAACCACATCTTGAAAAGTGGTATACACATGCAAAACATCTCGGCAAGTGACTTTATGGATAAAGTCAATGTCCAAGACAGTATTTTGGATTCTCACCTGATTAATCTCATGGCGTGTCAGCGTGGTACTAATGAGTACTGGTACCGTCGTCATGGTGATTTAAAATGTATGCTGAGGAACTTAGGTACTCCCACATGGTTCCTCACTCTGAGCTGTGCCGAGTATGGCTGGGAAGACTTACTTGAATTTCTACGAGAGGCAAATGCTAATGTAGATAACATCGAATTCAAGACACCCGGAGAACTGTGCTCTTTGGATCCAGTCAATGTATGTAGGTACTTCAATCATAGATTTGAAGCTATGATGTCTTTCATCATGAATAAGAAGAATCCACCTCTTGGAGAGGTGTTGGATTTCTTCTGGAGAAAGGAGTACCAAGCAAGAGGTGCTCCTCATATACATATGTTGCTGTGGATCAAGGATGCACCTAAATTTGGAACGGATCCAGAAGACTCAGTGATGAGTTTCATCCAACAGTATTCTACGTGTGCTGTTCCAAACGCAAAGGAGAAGAAAAGCCTAAGAGAAAAAGTTCTGCGTTTCCAAAGCCATCGATGTGGAAAGTACTGCCGTCGTAAATTCCGAAACAAGGACAAGTTCTACACTAAATGTCGTTTCGGGTTTCCACGACCGGTGATTTCTAAAGGAAGAGTAAACAGTTTGATGTCTTCGCTGCGACACAATGTCATGAAGAAATCACCTAAAAACACATACAATTTGAAGAGGAACGAAGAGTCCAAGTACATCAATGACTACAACCCGGTGATTTTGTCCATGTGGAATGCTAACATGGATATACAGTTTGTGGCTGATAACTGTATGGCTGTGGCTCGGTATGTGACGTCTTACATCACCAAAAAAGAGAAGACAGAATTGAAGGATATGTGGGAGGACATTTCCCATGAAAAGAGCCTCAGCAAGAAGTTGTACAGTTTCAGTCTGAAGATGTTGTCGCATCAAGAAATCGGAGCGTACGAATGTTCTGACCGGTTGTCTTCAGCAAGTCTCTATGCCAAGTCCAGGAGTATCGTTTGGGCGAGTCTTGGTCTTGCTGCAACGCGTAATCGAGTTCTCAAACCTGTCCGGGAAATTGAGTATTTGGCGGAAAAGGAGCCAAACAGTACCGACATTTTGAAGACCAACATGTTGGATACATATTATCCAAATAGAAGCATTCACCTCGAGAATGTTTGTCTGTATGAGGTTCTTCAAAATTACATATTCAAGAGGAACATCAAAGAAGATACTGAGAAAGGAGTGTATGCTGTAATAGGAAGTGAGGGATGTCTGGTCAAGCAAAGAAAATGCCACTTGGTAAACCATCGAAAATTGAGTGGCGAATCTCCTGAAAAAAAGGAGTTTTTCTATTTAGCACTTTTGCAACTTTTCAAGCCTTGGCGTGCAGAAGAGGAACTGCTTGGAGATTTTCTCTGTTACGAAGACTCTTTCAATGCCGCCAAGGAGACCATAGAATGTCCTGCTTTTCCCAAATATGTAGAAATGTTGAATGCGGAAATTGAGCAGGAAGCAACGATTGCAGCCGAGATTGCCAGAGACAGTTCTCAGGACAGTCAGAGTTCTGCTTCATTGAGTCAGGATCCACTAGGAGGACCTGTTATTGAAAATGAAGCTGCCACTGCTATGAATGAAGTGGAAAGAGCCATGGCACATGCTCAAGAGGATGCGGTTAACTTAGAAGAGTTGGAAAGACAACTCAACGTTGAGCAGAGGAAAATATATGACGAAGTTACCATGCAAATTGATCATGGATTAAGTCATGATAAGAAAGAGTGCTCATGTACGTCGTTGAAGCCTGTCCGACTGTACGTGAGTGGAGAAGCGGGAACTGGAAAAAGTTTCCTCATTAAAGCAATTTCATGCTATTTGCAGGAAAGGACAGAGTCATCGCTGTCTTGTGTTGTCACTGCTCCAACTGGACTGGCAGCACATAATATTAAAGGGATTACTTTACATCGTTTACTGATGCTGCCAGTGGAGCATGACAACAAATTACAATATCACAAGCTATCTGGAGATGCTTGTTTTGAAGTTTCAAGAATCTTGAGGAAAATGAAACTTCTTATCATTGACGAAGTAAGCATGGTTTCCAATTTCATGCTTGCCTTTGTGCATTTGAGAATGCAAGAAGTTCTCAAAACAGAGTATGATGTGTTATTTGGTGGCAAACACATCATTGTTTTCGGAGATCTTCTGCAGCTGACACCAGTGAAAGGGCAACCTGTGTTCAAAATGCTCACGCATGAAGATACCAGGAAGTGCCTAGGCAGCATTGGCAACGTCAATATATGGTTAAACTTCAATTATGCTGAACTGCATGAAAATATGCGTCAGGCGAAGGATGAAGTTTACAAGACTATTCTACAAGATGTTAGAATTGGAAAAGTGACCGAGCATGGGAAAGAAGCTTTACATGCACGATTACTGTCAAATTTATATCCAGAACAAGATGTTGTGCCTGAGAATATTTTTCAGAAAATTACTGAGAAGAAATCTGGAATATGTTTGATGCCAACTCTTGCAGAATGTGCCAAATTTAACAACAAAATGTTGCATTTAGAAAAGCAAGAGATTGTGAAACTGGAAGCTATTGACAGAGTAGAGCATATGGGATCAACAATTATTTTGTCTGAGAATCTGAAAACAAAATTGGATTCATTAGAGAAGAGTATATCTAAAACTGCAGGTTTTGAAAAGACTCTGAATGTGTGCTTGAACTGCCGTATAATTTTAAGAAGGAATTTACATGTTGAAAGAGGTCTGGTAAATGGATCAATGGGTAATGTTGTTGATTTTGTGAAATACAGAAATAGAGATGGAATTGAATTTTTAAAAATTAAATTTGATGGCATTGAGGAAGTACAGCTAATTGGTCGTTGTTCTGCTAGATTTTTGCTTGTAAAAGACTTATATGTTCGCCGTAAGCAGTTTCCTGTTTGCTTGGCATATGCGGTGAAAATCCATAAATCGCAAGGTTTAAGTGTAGACAGTGCATTGGTGAATATTGGCAGTTCTGTGTTCAAGGAGGGTATGGCATATGTGGCATTGTCACGAGTTAGAACTTTATCGGGATTGTACTTGATTGAGTGTGATGTCACAAACATTTGTGCAGATCTAGATTGTGTTAAGGAATACAATAGGTTAAGAAGAGAGTATGCGCCACATTTGCCTCAGTATCCTTTGTTTGAGAAACGTGTGGTAGGCCGGAAACGAAGAAATGTGACCAATACTGGGGAGGTTGTAGCAAAAAGACAAAAAGTCAATGAACCTAAAATTACAAGCAGAAAGAAAAAGGATTCTGTTGAAGATGTTGTTGGTTTTCAGTTTGAAAACAGTTCTGGTGTCAACTGCTATGCTAATGTAGTGGTTAATGTTTTGTTTTCTCTAGAAAATGTAAAAGAAGAGATTGTGGTCAATTCTGATCAAAGATTTTGCAGTTTGTTAAATTCTGTGTTAGAGAAATGTAGCACTGATAGAAGAAACATAGAAAGTGTGTCTGAAATTCGAAATCTGTTAGACAGATGTTCAGGCCAAACACAATTCTCTCAAAATATTCAGCAAGATTGTCAGGAGTTTTTAATGTATATGCTTGATGTATTACATGCTGAAGGTGTAGATGTAGATCAGCTGTTTGGGCTTTCTTATCAATGGCAGCATGACTGCGAGAACTGTATGGTATCAAGTACTACTAGTGTAGACTCAGAAAGATTTATATATTTAACTTTGCCAGACAGTAAATCAGTCTCCTTTAATAAGCTAGTAAAAGCAGCTGATCACAACATGGAGTGTAGCCAATGTAAATCTGAAATGATGTCCACATTATTTATACGAACATATGGCCAGTTGTCATTTTAATGTTCCAACGATGTAGGCCTGATGGAACAAAATTGACAACTTTAATAAAAAATTTTGTAGCTTCGCAGTTGTCAATATCAGGAAGGACTTTTGTAACTGCAGCAATTATATATCATGACGGCCCTTCAATAACATCAGGACATTACACAGCTTATTTAAAGTCTAGAAATGGCTGGTCATTCTGCAATGATTCTATTTTAATTTTCAAAAAAAAATTGCCGTATGACCTTAAAAACTCTTACCTGGTGTTTTTAAAACCAAAATTTTAGGGAAATAATCTCGGAATGTGCTCTGTGGAATTTCAAGAAGTTCTAATGGCTCCTACACAATTTGGCCTTGAGGATAAGTGTAGTTCAGAGACATAACTTCTAACAATAAGACTGGACGTCATGGAGAAATACGTGCACTTTGAATGAGTTCAGAAAAACTGTTTCTTTTTATAAGCTAATTGAAGCAGCCAATCAAAACATGGAGTAGAGGGAATGTAAGTCTGCAATGCTGTCTACTGTTTTACATTGCTTTGTGATTAAAAGTGATGTAGAGAATTAAATAATTGTAGTAGTCATAGAGGTAGTGTAAGTCTGCTTCATAGTAAGCAGTATCAGTCTCATAGGAAATGTAGAACATGACTGAGCAAGAAGGGGAAGATATTACTATTCCAGGATTGTGAAAATGATCTTCAACATTTTAATTCTGAAAGTTGCGGAAATGCCAAATGACGGGATTGGCTTACAAGAAATCCAAGAGTTATAAATGGGTCTGACAAGATTTGGCCTTGTGGAAACTTGTGGTAGAGAGTAAGAAGTCATTTATTGCATGTAACATGTTTTTAAAAACGATGGAGATTTTCTTTCAGAAAGTGGCGGGCTGAAAGTAATAACAGCACAAAAGAGTGTAAGCTGTTCATAGGACATCCTTTGACGTCATGGAAAGTAAGTTAACTTTAAGGAGTTCTGAATTCTGATTTCTTATGTTGTATGGGTTTTTTAAACACAATCATTTTGATTGTGTTTTTTTTTCCCCGCTGTTATATGATGAATACCTTCAAGTCACTGTTTTTAGTGAATTTTGATACATTCTGAGAACAGCAAAAATAAACCATTTAACATATATAATTAATTCTGTACTGTTTGCATTTATGATGTATATGTAGAACTGTGTAGGAGGCATGGAGAAGGTGAGGCTTCTGTAAGTGTCAAAGTTGTTGCATGCAGTGCTGCACTACTGCATATTCTTTCATATGCTAGACTACATCTGCACAATGAGATACCTAAGCAAAGGAAACACAAGTGATGTGATTGTGAAATGAGCAAAATAAATTGCACGTATTTCAATTACATCACCTGTGTTTCCTATCATTACGAATCACATTGTGCAGATCAAGTTTAGGTCTGTCCAGGGAAACATAGGAGGTTTGGACTTTGTTCAAGAGTGCAGTGGACATGACTCACTTCATTGGTAGACCTTCACATATATTATCTCCTCTGTACTGTTCAACAAGTGTAAATCTCATCTGCAACCCTGAGTAGGCCTCACCTCAAACAAACCTCTGGATAGGAGACATCTTATTGGCATCCTGAAGCAATTATTTAAAATTTTAGTGTCTTGCGACACTTTTCTGAAACAACAGCAATGCAAAAGATGCACCATGTTTTAAGATAGGCCTCACTTCATCTGCATCAAGATACTGTTAGTTTAAAATGTATATCTTTAGGACTGTGTAGGTGGCCTGGAGAAGCAGAAGCTTCTGTAAGTGTCAAAGTTGTTGAAAAACTGTTTGTCCTTCAATCTTTTCCCTTGTCTTTTGTAATTTTTAAATACATGTTTTAATATTTTTCAAATGTTTGTTCTCTCTTTCACAGATTGAAAGTATAAAAACAAAAAGTGAGTAATTTAACGACAATTATAAGGTAAATATTTTGTACTCTTTTCGTTACATTTCTATCACATTTAACTACTATTAGTTCCACTGCTTCATTTCTTTAACCCTCAGTTTCCTGCCTTTGCTACTTCCCTCATTCCTTTCTCTATTACCTACTTACTCAACTCCTTCCACTCTTTTTCTCAGTCCCTCTCTTCTCATAGTTCCTCACTCTTGTTCACTCACTCCGTCTCTATTACTCTTAGTGTCTTTGACTGATCACTCTATCACTACTTGTTCATAATGCTTTCTCTGTGTAGTTGAAGCACACTAAGGGGAATATTATGAACACAGCCAATAAAATTATTGCTCTTTTTATTGGCAGAAAACTGGTGCAAAAGTGGTTTTAGCGGCAGTTTTCTGCCGCAAAAGCAGCTTTAGCGACACATTTCTGCCAATAAAAGCTGCAAAACTTTTATTGCCTATGTTGATGATATGGCTCTATGTTACTTACATTTCTTTGCTGTTTCTTTTTTTTTTTTTTTTTTTTTATTGTTTTCAGTGGCAGAGGTATACAATACAAGGATGAGGAAAACATTTTGAATTTAACATATTGGTACTCATTCACGTAGCGGTCAATACATTTTTGACGGAACCAAAGACGAGAAAATAAACCGGTAAAACATTGTTAAATTAAATCCAATTATCAATAGGAGACCATAATTTCCTAGCAAATGTCCTCTTTCTATGTCCTTTCAGTTTGTACACTGCTTTGTCCATTCTATACACATCTAGCAGCTTACCCAACCATTGTTCGAAAGATGGTGGGTCAACATCTAACCATCTTAAAGTAATACAAAAACGATAGATAGACATTCCGATAAACATAAAATATTCTTGGTCAGCTGATAGACTCTTGGATGGAAAATATAAACCAAAAATAATCACAGATGGACATAATTTGATATTAGTATTAAGCAAATTGGTCAAAAACTTTTCTATCCTATTAATATATACAATTAATTTAGAGCAGCTAAAGAACATGTGACAAGAATCTGCTGCTACAGTACCACATCGGCTGCAATTAATGCCTTTCGTAGCTTTCCATTTGGCCAATTTTGCCGGTGTGTAGTAAAGATCTAAACAGGCCATATAATGTTGGCTTTTGAGAGAGCTATTGATTAATATTTTATTGCTGATCTCAAACGCCCTTGCCAGATCTATCCCTTCTGTACCCAACTTCCTTTCCCATTTCTGTGTTTGTTGGTCAAGATCATCGTGCAGCCTATTGACCATTAGTTGATAAATTGTACCAATACGGCTATCCCTCCTACCACTCTCCATAACAGCATTAGACACCATTTCATCATTGTATAAAAGGTTTTTTTTCCCAAAAAACTACGGATTTGTAGATATTTAAAAAAATCCTTTCTAAGGAGGCCAAATATATCTTGAAGTTCAGAAAAAGACATCAAGGCCCCATTATGGTAGAGTTGCCCAATTGAGTGTATCTGTCCCAAACGAAATCGATTCGTGGGGATATCTTCAGGGATGTCGGATATTGGTATATTGCAGCAAATGGGTGAGTAAAAATTATATTTTGGAATAATCCGTAAAGCTTTATTAATTTGTCTCCAAACCAAAAAAGCAGAGAGAAAAACCTTAAATTTTGTTTTCTTGTAGTAGCTCTGTTCCATAAATATCAATAAGCATTGGCGTGCGTGAGTACCCAGAAGCATTTCATAGATGGAGGGTGAAGCAAAAATTTCATTAATATGATCATGAAATAATAAAACCTTAATTGTTTTAAGAGTTATAGCCCAATAATACATCCTAAAATTCGGAAATCCCAGCCCGCCACATCCTTGCGGTAGGGTACACCATTTTAGCGATCTCCTTGAACGACGATACCCCCATAGAAATCTGGACAGCATCCTATCTATTTTGTTAAAAAGAGACATAGAAAAAAATAAGGGAATGGTTCGAAACAAATAAAGAAATTTTGGAAAAATCAACATCTTAATAACATTGGTCCGTCCAAATAAGGATAAATGTAAATTATTTATTCTTTCTAAGGTTCTGTTAGTGGATATGAGTAATGGATCCACATTGAGTCCAACAATGTCATCTATTTTCGATGATATAGTTACACCGAGATATGTGGCGGTGTCATTAATAGGAATATCGGTAGGTATACCAGTTTTAGAGTGTATAATTTGGGTTTTTGAGATGTTTAATTTGTATCCGGATAGCTTGCCAAATTCGCTTGCAATTTCTATTATTTTAGGTAATGCAGAGGAGAGATCAGAGGTTACAATGGCCACGTCGTCCGCGTAAGCTAGTACTTTATGGTCTATCTCATAGAGACGAACATGTGGAATGCCAGGTTCTATAATTAGTCTATTCAAATAAGGTTCTAAATAAAGTGCAAATAAAAGTGGAGAGCAAGGGCATCCTTGCCTGGTCCCCCTGGTGATCGAGAATGGGTTAGAAATATCCGTACCTAGTCTTATTACACCCTGTGCGTTAAAGTAAAGTGATTGTATAGCTTTAATGAATTGTGGTGGGAAACCCTTCCATTTTAGCACAGACCAAAGGAACCCCCAGTCGACTCTGTCAAACGCCTTTTCAGCATCAAGCAGAATAACTCCGGCTGGGGATTCCTTTGCCTGAGCCCAATCCAGCAATGCAATAACCCTTTTCACATGATCTGTAGTGTCCCTGTGCTTAATAAACCCATGTTGAATATTAGAAACTAAACCCGGCATAACGTCGTTTAATCTATTTGCAAGAATTTTAGAGTAGATCTTGCTGTCGGCTGTAATCAGAGAAATAGGACGATACGAGCCTAATTCTTTTGGATCTTTGTTCTTTTTAACAAATACAACTATAGTAGCTGTAGACCAGGAATCAGGAGCTTTGTCTTGAAACGCTACATTAAAAATTTTGATCAGCTCTGGTTTCAGCAAGAATCTAAATGTCCGATAAAATTCGAGAGGAATCTGATCAGGCCCCATGGCTTTACCGGCTGCAAGACTCGTGATAGCCCTTTCAATCTCTTCCCAGCTTATTGGGCTAGTAAATAGATCTATATCATCTATACACAAGGAAGGTTGATTAATAACTTGAAAATATTCTATAGGATCAAGAGTCTTGTCAATTTCGTTATTAGAGTCATTATACAGCATCTTATAGAAGCCCTGAAATGCCGCTAATATTCCTTCCCTGCTTTCGCAGAGAATCCCATTTGTATCTTTAACGCACTGTATTTCGTTATAAGATGATTTTTGTCGTAAGCGCTGGGCTAAGATTTTTCCCGTACGTTCACTCAATTCGTAGCGTTCCGATTTATATTGTTTAAATTTTGCCGCTACTTCTTCAGCAATATGTGTGCGAAGACCAGAGCGTTCAATGGTTAGTCGCCTTTGTACATCCTCTATATTAGCCTTATTTTTGCATGCGATAGATAAATCAAACTCGATCTGCCTAATCTTATTTAGTTTATCCCTGAAGTCTGTTTGATTTTTTTTCCTCTTATAATTTGCAAAACTAATAGTCTCGCCCCGTATAATAGATTTAAAAGAATCCCAGACTACTTGTGGGGAAGCAGTGTCGTTATTAATCAAAAAATAATCTTTAATAATATTGACCATATTTTGAAGATAATCTTCATCTAACAATAAATTTCTTTGAAATGACCAGGGTCTAGTAAGGTTTTGACAGTCGACAGAAAATTGTATCTCAACCATTATTGGGTTATGGTCTGAGATGACTTGTGGTAATATCTCAATATGAATTTTTTCTAAAAAAACTAAGGATACAAAAAAATAGTCTAAACGGGCAAATTTTTGATGAGGAGTAGAGAAAAAAGTATATCCGGGGTCATTATAATAGAATTTATTCCAGACATCAGTTAGCCCATTGCTAAGTATTAAGTTTCTGAGAGCTTTATAAGTTTTAACCTTTCGGCCCATGTATCTCTTCGCTAATCGAATATTCCAACTAGCTGACATATGTATATTTAAATCTCCACAAACTATAATTGGTTGAGTCCAAGTTGACAGCTCTGTATTCATAGTATTAAACAAGTCAGCATCATCTAAATTAGGGCCGTAGATGCAACATAGAGTAAATTTACAGCTTCCAATTTTTAGCTCGGCCAATCCCCATCTGCCCCATTTATCGGAGAGTGTTTTTGTGCAATTCCCTACTCCTTTTCGCATGCAAATTGCTACGCCTCTTTTAATACCCATTTGTTTAGAGGTAATCAAAACTTCCAGTCCCAAATTATTCAAAAGAGAACGTTTGTCCCATGAAATATGGGTTTCCTGTATACATAGCAGATCGATATTCAGTACCTGAAGCATTGTTCGAAACATAGCAATCTTCTTGACATCATTAAGACCATTAATATTAATAGTGCATATTTTCACGGGGAATATTATGAACACAGCCAATAAAATTATTGCTCTTTTTATTGGCAGAAAACTGGTGCAAAAGTGGTTTTAGTGGCAGTTTTCTGCCACAAAAGCAGCTTTAGCGACACATTTCTGCCAATAAAAGCTACAAAACTTTTATTGCCTATGTTGATGATATGGCTCTATGTTAATTACATTTCTTTGCTGTTTCAATTAATCTTTTTCTGTTATTTTTTGTTTTCTGTTTTCTATTTTTTCTCTCTGTTATTCCTCATGTTTTAATCTTATTTTGAACATTCACTCACATTCTCCAAGAAACTCTTCTTTGTTAATGTTATACTCTCTTTTTTTTTCTTTCACTTCGTTATCTATTTTGTTTTTCACAATTATACCCTCTTCCGTCTTTTCTTCGGTAAATAGATCTATTAAACAGTATCTCTTCTTTACTCCCTATAGCTGTCTTTCTTTTAACATCACTCTCTGTTTACTTTCCTTATACTTACACTTTTTTTAATTTTTTTTATTTTTTGGGTTAGCTCCCGGTCCGCGGACCGGGAAGCTAACCGGGGAGCGAACCAAAAGAAATAGAGCTTGCCAGAGTGCTAAACATTCTAGCAATTTTTTTTGAAAGGGAAGGTAGTTCTGAAAAGAACTTTTTTTTTATATTTTTGTTGTTTTATATTTTGTTTTTATTTTTTGAACATTTTTTGTTTTTTTTTGGAACGATTTTATATTTTTTTGGGTTTTTTTTTTGGGGGGGGAAACAACAAAAAACAGGCATTGAAAAGGGCTCAACAGGAGCAAAAAAAAAATTACTGGGGGCGGTTAGGGCAATTATGGTGTTCATATGCCAGGTTTATAGCATTTATGCTCATGTTGCCACAAGCTAACAATGCACGACAGTGCATACAAGAGTGAATCATGTGCCCAAAATTTTCTTGAATATTTGGCACAGTTTCCCGTGCCTCTTCTGGTGTTAAAGAAATAGGTATTCTTGGTCTGACCACAGGAGTTGGTCTTGGATTGTCCTGTAATTCCCTTATTTCCGCCCGGCTGTAATTGAGCGGATGCTTCCTTGTCATGTGCCTGTGCATTGTGTGATTTCCGTAACTATATTTCTTGTCCGTCCCTCTGGACAATTGTTCTTTGCATATGAGGCAGGTGACATACCTCGCATTGACTTTTTTTTGGCCACGAGGGATCGAATAAAACTGCCAGATGAAACTGGCTTTCTTTCGGGAAACCCGGGGCACCTCCTCTAAGAACTGTGGTTCTTCTCCCTCCTCTTCATCCATTTCTTCCTCTTCCTCCTCAGTGTTGGTCAGGACCTGGGGAGGTGGTCCTCTCTTCCCATGAGGAGGTGGTGGTGGTGGTGGGGGTCCACCAGCTGAAGCTACCAATGAAGCCATTTTCCAACAAGCAAAATAGGTCTTCCTCTCACAATGATGAAAGTCAGAGTGAGGAAAGAAGGAGGGGTTTTCATCATTTGGGAAAAACAATACTTCTCAACCAATGAAAAGTGTTATTTTTAGGTCACCTGACCTAGCCTTACATCATTATGAAACCAAAAGTGAAATGAACCAATGAAAAGTTTTATTAACAAGTCACATGACCTCTCACGCTCATGTTACGCGCTGCGGAACGCGCCCCGGTTAGCTTCCGGGTCGCTAAGCTTCGCGCCTCGGTCCGCGCCCCGGGACACTTCCGGGTGCGCTAACGCGGTACGTCACAAGACGCATTACGCGGCAACGCGATACGTCGCGCTTTCGCGACGCGCCGCGGATCGCTTCCGGAGAGCTGCGTTTCGCGCCTCGGTCCGCGCCCCGGGGCACTTCCGGGTGCGCTAACGCAGTACGTCATAAGACGCATTACGCGGCAACGCGATACCGTCACTATGTTGATTTTTTACCGGTTCGCGGACCGGGTCGCGGCTTTAAATTGAGCTAACGGGAAGCTTCCCGGTTCGCGGACCGGGAGCGAAACAAAAAAAATATTTAAAAAAAATTATTAATAAACATATAAAATATATTTTTGGATTTAAATAGGAATACATTTTACAGCTATAGATATTTGCTATTAAAAAACCATTGAAATTCACTGAAAAAACCATAGGTTATAAACCATATATAGTTAGGAATTAGCATTTACAAAACCTTGAAAAATTCACTGAAAAAACCATAGGTTATAGACCATATATAGTTAGGAATTAGCATTTAAAAAACCTTATTTTACTCACACAAAACCAATGAAATTCCATATATAGTTAGTTGTACTAACTATATATCACGCACCCGCAATCCACTGCTGATGATGTCACATATTACATCATTCATGACATGGTCAGTGACATCACTGATGACATCACTGATGACATCTCAAATGACATCACTGATGACATCACTGATGACATCTCAAATGACATCACTGATGACATCACTGATGACATCTCAAATGACATCACTGATGACATCTCATTTGACATTACTGATCACATCACTGATGACATCATTCATGTGATAATACGATGAACCTCTTCAGACTCTAATATAACCTTAGATACACTCAGTGTAAACAGACACTCACAGACTGTCACTCATCCATGGAGTTACTTACACACCTAGTCAGTCATGCAAAGAATCAATCACAGCTCCATTTTCACAACTAAATAGTTATACACACCTTACTTATTCAAACATATACTAAAACATATTTACTCACTTATACAATCCTGGATACAAGAGCACAATGATCCATACAGCCACTCACACATTCACTGGCTCTTATGCACAGTTATTTATATATGTCAACTCTCACATGTACTGTGTTTTACATATGTACTTACTTTGACATGTAGCACTGAGATATCCATTCACTCACCAATACAGTCATGCACACAGTCAACCGCCCATACAGCTGTTTCCACATGCACTTTTGAACCCATACATCTATGCACAGAGTCATACACCTCCCAGCCACCCACACACACACTCAGTCTCCCATACAAATGCTTGGGCAACCAATCAATAACCCATATAGTTACTCATATAGCTACTGATCAACACATGCAGCAGTTTACAGAACAACAGACATAATGATGCACAAATTAAGACAGTTTAGTCACTAACCCATGCACTCAGTGAGACACATTTAACCACTCACTCATACAGTCAGTCATGCACCTACTAAATCCTTCATCCAGACACTTATACATCCACTCATTCTTAAATATGTAAGACATATTTTAACTTTACAGAAAAATACAGTCACTGGATGTTGTCATCAATGATGTCATCAGTGATGTCATTTGAGATGTCATCAGTGATGTCATCAGTGATGTCATTTGAGATGTCATCAGTGATGTCATCAGTGATGTCATTTGAGATGTCATCAGTGATGTCATCAGTGATGTCACTGACCATGTCATGAATGATGTAATATGTGACATCATCAGCAGTGGATTGCGGGTGCGTGATATATAGTTAGTACAACTAACTATATATGGAATTTCATTGGTTTTGTGTGAGTAAAATAAGGTTTTTTAAATGCTAATTCCTAACTATATATGGTCTATAACCTATGGTTTTTTCAGTGAATTTTCAAGGTTTTGTAAATGCTAATTCCTAACTATATATGGTTTATAACCTATGGTTTTTTCAGTGAATATATATATATATATATATATATATATATTACCTACTGGCGGTCGCCAGTAGGTATATATAGTTAGGATTTTTTCTCTATGGGATTTTTGAAAATTCTATGTCTAATAACTTTGGCGTTTGTGGACGGAATTGGCTGAAATTTTCTGGAAAATGGAACATTTTGTTTCTGAGCAGCCCCTGTATGTAATTTGGGGGGGGTTCGTCAAGGGGGGGCTGAGAAAAAAGGGGGGTCCCAAAACGTGTTTTTAACATTGAGTTTTCCATAGGGCGGTTGGCCTCACTTTTAGCCCGAACGGCTGAATGGATTTGCACGAAACTTGGCAAAATTGTAGGGACTGGTAGCCCGATGTGCCTTTTGTAGGTCTCAATATATGTGCTTCAGTGGATTTTGAGAAATTAACGTTCAAAAAAAGATATATATCTGTAACAGCGGACCGGGCAGCGCTCCGGTTCGCGGACTTTTCGCGCAACGGAGCTTTGTGAAGCGAAGCTGATTGGTTCTCCGGCGTCTGTAAACATTCCAAACAGTCCTTAGCGGCCGCCATCTTGTCTCTCGGTAGGATCGAGAGACAAGAGGAGGCAAAAGCAAAGGGGCAAATGACCATAAGGGGGCATAGTAGATCCTCGCTGACCCCCTAGGTTTGATGTGGAGGTTTTAAAAGGGCCCCGCGGGGCAAAAAAAAATAATAATAATAATAATAATCGAACGGCTGAATGGATTTGCACGAAACTTGGTAAAATATTAGGGACTGGTAGCCCGATGTGCCTTTGCTAGGTCTCAATATATGTGCTCCAGTGGATTTTGAGAAATTAACGTTCAAAAAAAGATATATATCTGTAACAGCGCTCCGCTTCGCGTAACGGAGGTTTGCGAAGCTGATTGGTCATTCTGTCACTGGGCTATAGTTGGGCTACATCTGGCTGATATTTGGGCTACATTTGTTTTTTTTGTCTCTGGCGGCCATCTTTGGGCTACATTGGGCTACATTGGGCTTCATTGGGCTTCATTGGGCTACATTGGGCTACATTTGGGCTCCAACATATATATAGGCCAATGTAGCCCAATATATATTTTTCAAAGTTAATTTTCGTAAAAACCACTGGAGCATATATCTTGAGACATAGCAAAGGCACATCGGGCTACCAGTCCCTACAATTTTGCCAAGTTTCGTGGAAATCCATTCAGCCGTTCGAGCTAAAAGTGAGTCCAACCGCCCTATGGAAATGAAGGAAATGAATGGGTAATTTGTAATTAGCAAATAGCTCATCGCAAACTAGGAATGGTAAAGAATCGCTATTTATTCCTTAAAGTTCGCTATTTAGGAAATGCAAAAAACTTTGATGATACATATGGCGGTTCATCTCTAACAAGATAAGAAGCATAGGGATAGATTTATGATGACTGGCGCATCACCAGGGATGTGTTAGTCATTCTGTGCCGCTGTTCCGTCACCTATGGTGTGCTGCATTTACAATGCGGCGCATCATGGGGCAAAAACAGCACAGATGCGTGATGTATCTGTGCCGTAAAGGTGGCGCATTGCTGGAGTTGTATCGCAAGTGTGATGAAGCTCCAGCAAGGGTCGGGGGTGCCCCTGTCGCAGGGTTTCTGTTCTCACACAGAACTGTGGACAGAGGATTGGAACCTCGGCGAATTAGGGTGCCCCAAAACTCACGTTAGTAATCAAAAACCCCTTAGCAAGCTAGGTACAGTGTCACATTGGATATAACAAACTCTCAATGTTTAGACAATCCAGAATATGAACTTATAGTACCTCAGGATACGTGGAACTCATGAACAGTCGGTCGTTATATATTTCTTAGAAACCAGAACATGGAGTTAAGAAGAACACGTGTGTATTTGAAATGTTTATTTACTAATGCCGTCTTCTCAGGCGTAGTATCTTAGATAATACAAGTACACATATTATCAGTAGCAAAATTACCAGCATAGTTACTAGTACATAAAAAGCGAATGGTGACAGTATGTTAACATGCTGTAAATGAATAAGAGTTATCAACACTTATAAGCAGCCACGGGCCGTGGAGGGAGTTACGGTGGGGCAGGGAGGCGGGGAGGGGGAGGGGCAGGGTGGAGAGGGCTCCACCCTGCCCCTCCCCCTCCCCGCCTCCCTGCCCCACCGTAACTCCCTCCACGGCCCGCGGCTGCTTATATCTCACCCTCCCTAATACACATATTATATTATTTGCTAAGAAGGTCTGTTTGTGTTGGTTTAGGGCGTGCCCATACTTTAGTGTCTTAGATTTGAAGGAATCACATCAGCATACACCAGCTCTCTCTTCATGTGAACCGCATCAACTGTTGTGTATGTGTGTTCGGCAAAGCAATATAAAACCCGCCTCATGCCCAGAATTGGCAGAAGCTGCACTTATGTTATGAGTATGAAGTCGTGCAGATCAGACCTCATAACAATTCTGTATCGTGTTGTTCTTGAAACTTCAGCACTCGCTGTACAGATATAGTTTAACAAGCAAAGCAGATAGTAGAGCAATAACATATTATTCTCATGTAAACCACGATGAACTACTAGGTTGAAAGCTAAAGCAACAACTAAGTGTCGTGTGCAGAAGTTGCAAAAAAGGAAAAATGGCGTTTAAACCGGTAATGAGCCCATGCTAACTTAACACGGTGTAAAGATATCCAGGACCTAGATGACACCTCCCCATGAACCGGAAACGAACTGAATAAGATAATAGAAGTGCCATCTCATGAGAGCAGATTGCAACTTTATATGTGGACGGTCCGCAAGGTAAAACATTAAAAACTAGGAAAATTTAATGCTAAAGAAAAATAAAACAGCCAAGTACTTTATCGAGTCTTAAGCCAATAGGCAAGCTAAATAATAAAAACTTGACAAATAAGTCAATGAATTGTCAATGAAATGCTAGTACTCAGCATATCAAACATGAAAAAGGTCTATGACATAACTGTGTATGCAAAATAAGCTGCAACAGCCTCCAATAGGAAGTCACCGTCTTCATCCGAAAAGAGTTCAGCCATCCAATTTAAAAGCGGAAAAGAACATACGTGCTCTCCCAGCACCGGATCCTCTATCACCATCAGAGGACAGCTCGGTGGGTTTTCAAGAAAGCTCTGTTCCAAGAAAGACTGTGTTGCCGCCAGTAAATTCCAGGGACCAATTAGTCCATGCATCAATGCCACAGCCATAATCCTTTCGCCAGGACAAACCAACTCGTGAGTAATGATAGGAGTCATCAGCTGATTAAAGTCGACGTCAGGAGAAACCGGTCCGCAGAGACACAAATCAATGGCCCAATCGAAATCACAGGTCAGGCAGTGAAATACAGGCTGGACACAGGTGAAGTAGGAGAATCGAAAAGATAATCCATATGCCGTGCTTAATATCGCCAACGGCATTGTGCCATAATATTCTAGCATGCGATTGCGGAACAGTGTCAGCAGCTGCAGGGCGGGAGCTTGCACAGGAGGGACATCCATATTTAAAAATGTAAAAAAGCACAAGAGCGTCCGCTGGTAATGGAAGTAAAAACTGGGAATCCACGAAGCCCAGTGGAAAAAATAGAATGAAAGAAAGCAGGGATGACTCCAAAGATTTTCTCAAATGAAGTCACGAGACCACTGGTAACAACTTTAAAAAAGTGCGCCAGGGCCTTTGTGGACGACGCGTTACAGATAGTCCGAACCATCTTGCTGAAATGGAAAGGCGAATCAGTATTGAAAAGGGTCTGCACCTCTGTACGGGTGTTCGCTATGTGAAGCACGAAAGTTTCACGGGCCGAACTCAAGGCCACCTCTCTCTGAGACAAAAGAGCTCTTATTCTTGCCATGCCGTTGAAATCTGCTCCCAAGGTTGGTATTTGTGGCCAGATTGAAAACTCCCTATGTTCATGTGTGGGAGGAAATAGAACATTTCTGCAGCAAATAACCCGTTCACTTACTGTTATGATAAAAGGAATACTTTTAATTAACCCAGAACAATCTTCATTATTGAGCATCAAATAACTACCATTTTCCAACAACTTGAACGTGGGGATGATAGCAGGAACTGGCGTGCCTTGCAACACGCAAGCCATATTTGGTGGGTGTTTGTTGCATGAACCGTGTAACTGTATGTGCCTACACATTAGTGAATGATCTGGCGTCTCAGTGCATTCCTCTCCATTCAGATAAACTTCTTGATCATCTTTGAAACATCTGTATGTGTATGGAAGCGACCAGACCTCATGAAGAAAAGCACTACCTAAAGGTTCATAACGACCTATTGGTATATATTTCATACAATTTGAAAACTTATATAAAGCAAAAGGCAGCGTTATTAAACCGTGGATAAGGCACGTTGCCAAAAAACCCGCAATCCTCTGCTGATGATGTCACTGAGCATGTCATGAATGATGTAATATGTGACATCATCAGCAGTGGATTACGGGTAATAGTATCTCTAGTTTACTCCCCTATAGCTGTCTTTCTTTTAACATAAGTGTCTGTTTCCTTCCCTTATACTTACTGTTTTTGGTTCGCTTCCGGTTCGCGTACCGGCGAGCGAACTGGGAAGCGAACTACGAGAAATAGAGGTTGGCACAGTTCCAAATATTGTACCAATTTTTTAATAACGGGGAGGTAGTTCTGAAAAGAACTTTTTTTTTTATTGTTTTTGTTGTTTTATATTTTTTTTATTATTTTTCTGAACATTTTTTTACTTTTTTTGAATTTTTCTGAACAGTTTTATATTTTTTGGGGTTTTTCTTGCAGGGGGCAATGAAAACGATTCATTGTAAAGGGCTCAACAGGAGCAACAAAACAAAAAAAAAGTATTTATTATTTGGGGCGTTTCGTACAAACTTGCATATGATAGTCAATAGCTCTGTTGATCAGAGTGATGCTTCTTTCTCCGTAGCAAATGAATCCACTGCAATGTACGCAGACGTGTTTTACTTCATGAAATCTCGTTTGAATATTTGGCACCATCTCCCTGCCCTCTGGTCCCGTTACTTCCGGTACAACAGATCTTCCGGCCATAATAGGGAGATTATCTAGGTCGTTACGAAACTGTGCAGCACTGTAGTTGTTAGGATGCCACCTAGTCATATGGCGATGCATTGTGTAGTTTCCGAAACTGTATTTTTTGTCGGTCTCTCTGGACAGTCTATCTTGACATATAAGGCAAGTTACGTATCTTGCATTTACTTTTTTCTGACCTTTGGGAATTTTAAAAAATTGCCAAATGAAGTTTTCTTTCCGGTGAGACGTCCTGGGCTCCTCAGGCAAAAAGTGCCTCTCTTCGTGCTCGTCGTCCTGTTCCTCTTCTTCCTCTTCTTGCTGAATTATAACTTGAGCAGGTGGTCCACTCTTCCTTGGATGTGGTGGAGGTGGTGGGGAAGCACCGGCTGAAGCTACTAAAGAAGCCATTGCTCACTGGTAACAAAGGGTCTTTCTCTCACAATGATGAAAGTCAGAGTGAGGAAAGAAGGAGGGATTTTCATCATTTGGGAAAAACAATAGTTCTCAACCAATGAAAAGTGTTCATTTTAGATTATATGACCTAGTCTTACATCATTAGGAAACCAAAAGTGAAATGAACCAATGAAAAGTGTTATTACCAAGTCACATGACCTGCTGTGTTTACGTTAAGCGCTTTGCAGGGCCTCCCGCTTTGCTTCCAGAAACCTGTGCTTTGCGACTCGGTAAGCGTACCAGTTCGCTAACGTAGCACGTCATATGACGTATCACGCGACAACGCGAAACGTCATGCGGACGGGAGGCGTCACGATGTTGTTTTCTAACGCGGCAGTTGCGGTAAAGAAACGTTTACCGGCTCGCGGTCTATTTCGCGGCATCAAGGTCAGCTAACGGGAAGCTTCCCGATTCGCGAAGCGGGAACGAATAAAAAAAAATATTTAAAAAAAAAATGATTAATAAACATATAAAATATATTTTGGGATTTAAAGAAGAATACATTTTATAGCTACAGATATTAGCTGTCAAAAAACCAATGAAATTCCCTGAAAAAACCATAGGTTATAGACCATATATAGTTAGGAATTAGCATTTACAAAACCTTGAAAATTCACTGAAAAAACCATAGGTTATAGACCATATATAGTTAGGAATTAGCATTTAGAAAACCTTATTTTACTCACACAAAACCATTGAAATTCCATATATAGTTAGTTGCACTAACTATATATCGCGCACCCGCAATCCACTGCTGATGATGTCACATATTACATCATTCATGACATGGTCAGTAATATGATGCCATCATCAGCAGTGGATTGCGGGTGCGCGATATATAGTTAGTGCAACTAACTATATATGGAATTTCAATGGTTTTGTGTGAGTAAAATAAGGTTTTCTAAATGCTAATTCCTAACTATATATGGTCTATAACCTATGGTTTTTTCAGTGAATTTTCAAGGTTTTGTAAATGCTAATTCCTAACTATATATGGTCTATAACCTATGGTTTTTTCAGTGAATATATATATATATATATATATATATATATATATATATATCACGCTCAAGCTTGTACCAACAGGCGGGGGGAACGCATGCACGGACACGGGCCTCAAGCTGCAGCCCAATACCAATCCCTCTGGACTGCAGGTACCAGCAATCAATGCGTTATTGCGCTATCAGCTGATCCACAGCGCGCCAATAATAAAGCCTAACTGCAGTACTGGCATATGTGTGTCTTTCTCCTTCACCGAAGCCTCTGATGAAGACTTATCGAAACGCGTCAGGCAGTGGTGTCTGGGGCTGCTAAAGGATGTGGTAAACAGGCAGCTTCTAGATCACGGATTGGTATTGGGCTGCAGCTTGAGGCCCGTGTCCGTGCATGCGTTCCCCCCGCCTGTTGGTACAAGCTTGAGCGTGATGTTTTAGCGGCCGCCATGCCGCTGGGAGCGAACCAACCCTCTATCCCTGGGGGCCACAGAGGAGTGCATCCAGCATCCCTCTCTTCGTGGATTCACGGACACTGAATGCAGAACCCACCTGTTTGCCGGGGCCCATTGCGGGGCCGAAATTGCCAGCAGAAAATGTTTTCGCTCATATGCTGAGGAGATATCCAAATCCCTCTGGACTGCAGGTACCAGCAATCAATGCGTTATTGCGCTATCAGCTGATCCACAGCGCGCCAATAATAAAGCCTAACTGCAGTACTGGCATATGTGTGTCTTTCTCCTTCACCAAAGCCTCTGATGAAGACTTATCGAAACGCGTCAGGCAGTGGTGTCTGGGGCTGCTAAAGGATGTGGTAAACAGGCAGCTTCTAGATCACGGATTGGTATTGGGCTGCAGCTTGAGGCCCGTGTCCGTGCATGCGTTCCCCCCGCCTGTTGGTACAAGCTTGAGCGTGATGTATATATATATATATATATCAAACCACCACCTCCTTCTCTCCTGTAAAGAGGCACAACACACCTACTGAAAGAAGTTTTAAGTGCTTTATTCCACACAGAGATACGCGCAGAGTTTCTCTTTTTGAAATTACCACATGTTTTTTAAAGACGTGGATCATATTATCTCCTAGAAGGCGCACCTAAAAACAGCAATGTCCATTTATTAACAGAAAGCAGCATGATTGTATTATAAAATAATTGTCACAATGCTGCAGTCAAAATATTCAATTAACACTGTTCAAGGCGCTTTTCATTGTTGCAAACCTGCATATCCAAGCTATTTTGTCATCAGGTAGCGCAGTCCACTCTTTCAACCAGCAAGTAGAAACATTCCTTCTCACTTCCCATTCCGGCTCGCACTGTGATTTTCATTAGGGGTTATCCTGTCTTTTCTCCGTGAAAGCCGGTGGGTCAGGCTCACATAAGTGAATCCAAACAGCTTGCTCCTTCAACTTGCAGGCGGGTAAGGCTCAAATCGAAGGATATATATAAATATATATATATATATATATATATATATATATTCACTGAAAAAACCATAGGTTATAGACCATATATAGTTAGGAAATAGCATTTAGAAAACCTTATTTTACTCACACAAAACCATTGAAATTCCATATATAGTTAGTTGCACTAACTATATATCGCGCACCTGCAATCCACTGCTGATGATGTCACATATTACATCATTCATGACATGGTCAGTGACATCACTGATGACATCACTGATGACATCTCAAATGACATCACTGATGACATCACTGATGACATCTCATTTGACATCAATGACCACATCACTGATGACATCATTCATGTGATGATACAATGAACCTCTTCAGACTCTAATATAACCTTAGATACACTCAGTGTAAACAGACACTCACAGACTGTCACTCATCCATGGAGTTACTCACACACCTAGTCAGTCTTGCAAAGAATCAATCACACCTCGATTTCCTCAACTATATAGTTATACACACCTTACTTATTGGAACATATAATAACACATATTTACTCTGTTATACAATCCCTGATACAAGTTCACAATAATCCATACAGCCACTCACACATTCACTGGCTCTTATGCACAGTTATTTATATATGTCAACTATCACATGTACTGTGTTTTACATATGTACTTACTTTGACATGTAGCACTGAGATATCCATTCACTCACCAATACACTCATGCACACAGTCAACCGCCCATACAGATGTTTCCACATGCACTTTTGAACCCATACATCTAGTGAATCAACTGCTCACACATCTATGCACAGAGTCATACACCTCCCAGACACCCACACACACACTCAGTCTCCCATACAAATACTTGGGCAACTAATCAATAACCCATATAGTTAGTCATATAGCTAATGATCAACACATGCATCAGATTACAAAACAACAGACACAATGATGCACAATTTAAAACAGTTTAGTCACTAACCCATGCACTCAGTGAGACACATTTAATCACTCACTTATACAGTCAGTCATGCACCTACTAAATCCTTCATCCAGACACTTATACATCCACTCATTCTTCAATATGTAAGACATATTTTAACTTTACAGAAGCATACAGTCACTGGATGTTGTCATCAGTGATGTCATCAGTGATGTCATTTGAGATGTCATCAGTGATGTCATCAGTGATGTCACTGACCATGTCATGAATGATGTAATATGTGACATCATCAGCAGTGGATTGCAGGTGCGCGATATATAGTTAGTGCAACTAACTATATATGGAATTTCAATGGTTTTGTGTGAGTAAAATAAGGTTTTCTAAATGCTATTTCCTAACTATATATGGTCTATAACCTATGGTTTTTTCAGTGAATTTTCAAGGTTTTGTAAATGCTAATTCCTAACTATATATGGTCTATAACCTATGGTTTTTTCTGTGAATTTCATTGGTTTTTTAACAGCTAATATCTGTAGCTGTAAAATGTATTCTTCTTTAAATCCAAAAATATATTTTATATGTTTATGAATAATTTTTTTTTAAAATATTTTTTTTTCTTCGTTCCCGCTTCGCGAATCGGGAAGCTTCCCGTTAGCTGACCTTGATGCCGCGAAATAGACCGCGAGCCGGTAAACGTTTCTTTACCGCAAGTGCCGCGTTAGAAAACAACATCGTGACGCCTCCCGTCCGCATGACGTTCCACGTTGTCGCTTGATACGTCATATGACGTGCTACGTTAGCGAACTGGTACGCGAAGCGAGTGCCAAAGCGCAGGTTTCTGGAAGCAAACAGGGAGGCCCTGCAAAGCGCTTAACGTAAACACAGCAAGTCATGTGACTTGGTAATAACACTTTTCATTGGTTCATTTCACTTTTGGTTTCCTAATGATGTAAGACTAGGTCATATAATCTAAAATGAACACTTTTGATTGGTTGAGAACTCTTGTTTTTCCCAAATGATGAAAATCCCTCCTTCTTTCCTCACTCTGACTTTCATCATTGTGAGAGAAAGACCCTTTGTGATCACTGAGCAATGGCTTCTTTAGTAGCTTCAGCTGGTGCTTCCCCACCACCTCCACCACATCCAAGGAAGAGTGGACCACCTGCTCAAGTTGTAATTCAACAAGAAGAAGAAGAAGAGGAACAGGAGGACGAGCACGAAGAGAGGCAGTTTTTGCCTGAGCAGCCCAAGACGTCTCACCGGAAAGAAAACTTCATTTGGCAATTTTTTAAAATTCCCAAAGGTCAGAAAAAAGTAAATGCAAGATACGTAACTTGCCTTATATGTCAAGATAGACTGTCCAGAGGGACCGACAAAAAATACAGTTTCGGAAACTACACAATGCATCGCCATATGACTAGGTGGCATCCTAACAACTACAGTGCTGCACAGTTTCGGAACGACCTAGATAATCTCCCTATTATGGCCAGAAGATCTGTTGTACCGGAAGTAACGGGACCAGAGGGCAGGGAGATGGTGCCAAATATACAAATGAGATTTGGTGAAGTAAAACACACCTGCGTATTTTGCGATGGATTCATTTCCTACGGAGAAAGAAGCATCACTCTGATCAACAGAGCTATTGACTATCATATGCAAGTTTGTCCGAAACGCCCAAAATAATAAATACTTCTTTTTTTTGTTTTGTTGCTCCTGTTGAGCCCTTTACAATGAATCGTTTTCATTGCCCCCTCCAAGAAAAACCCAAAAAAATATAAAACTGTTCCGAAAAATTCAAAAACAGTAAAAAAATGTTCAGAAAAATAAAAAAAAAAGTTATTTTCAGAACTACCTCCCCGTTATTAAAAAATTGGTACAATATTTGGAACTGTGCCAACCTCTATTTCTCTTAGTTCGCTTCCTAGTTCGCTCGCTGGTACGCGAACTGGAAGCGAACCAAAAACAGTAAGTATAAGGGAAGGAAACACACTTATGTTAAAAGAAAGACAGCTATAGGGGAGTAAACTAGAGATACTATTACCCATAATCCACTACTGATGATGTCACATATTACATCATTCATGACATGCTCAGTGACATCATCAGCAGAGGATTGCGGGTTTTTTGGCAACATGCCTTATCCACGGTTAAATAACGCTGCCTTTTGCTTTATATAAGTTTTCAAATTGTATGAAATATATACCAATAGGTCTTTATGAACCTTTAGGTAGTGCTTTTGTTCATGAGGTCTGGTCGCTTCCATACACATACAGATGTTTCAAAGATGATCAAGAAGTTTATCTGAATGGAGAGGAATGCACTGAGACGCCAGATCATTCACTAATGTGTAGGCACATACAGTTACACGATTCATGCAACAAACACCGACCAAATATGGCTTGC
This sequence comes from Lissotriton helveticus, assembly GCF_964261635.1. Lineage (NCBI taxonomy): Eukaryota > Metazoa > Chordata > Amphibia > Caudata > Salamandridae > Lissotriton > Lissotriton helveticus. The sequence continues at coordinate 1,654,786,220 of NC_136068.1, forward strand.
GTGTTGCAAGGCACGCCAGTTCCTGCTATCATCCCCACGTTCAAGTTGTTGGAAAATGGTAGTTATTTGATGCTCAATAATGAAGATTGTTCTGAGTTAATTAAAAGTATTCCTTTTATCGTAACAGTAAGTGAACGGGTTATTTGCTGCAGAAATGTTCTATTTCCTCCCACACATGAACATAGGGAGTTTTCAATCTGGCCACAAATACCAACCTTGGGACACGTTTCAACGGCATGACAAGAATAAGAGCTCTTTTGTCTCAGAGAGAGGTGGCCTTGAGTTCGGCCCGTGAAACTTTCGTACTTCACATAGCGAACACCCGTACACAGGTTTGCCTTTCAATTTCAGCAACATGTTTCCGACTATCTTTAACGCATCCTCCACAAAATCCCTGGCACACTTTTTTAAAGTTGTTACCAGTGGTCTCGTGACTTCATTTGAGAAAATCTTTGGAGTCATCCCTGCTCCCTTTCATTCCATTTTCTCCATTCTGGTTCGTGGATTGCATTTTTACTTGCATTACCAGCGGACGCTCTTGTGCTTTTTTACATTTTTAAATATGGATGTCCCTCCTATGCAACCTCCGACCCTGCAGCTGCTGACACTGTTCCGCAATCGCATGCTAGAATATTATGGCACAATGCCGTTGGCGATATTAAGCACGGCATATGGATTATCTTTTCGGTTCTCCTACTTCACCTGTGTCCAGCCTGTATTTCACTGCCTGACCTGTGATTTCGATTGGGCCATTGATTTGTGTCTCTGCGGACCGGTTTCTCCTGACGTCGACTTTAATCAGCTGATGACTCCTATCATTACTCACGAGTTGATTTGTCCTGGCGAAAGGATTATGGCTGTGGCATTGATGCATGGACTACTTGGTCCCTGGAATTTACTGGCGGCAGCACAGTCTTTCTTGGAACACAGCTTTCTTGAAAACCCACCGAGCTGTCCTCTGATGGTGATAGAGGATCCGGTGCTGGGAGAGCACGTATGTTCTTTTCCGCTTTTAAATTGGATGGCTGAACTGTTTTCGGATGAAGACGGTGACTTCCTATTGGAGGCTGTTGCAGCTTATTTTGCATACACAGTTATGTCATAGACCTTTTTCATGTTTGATATGCTGAGTACTAGCATTTCATTGACAATTCATTGACTTATTTGTCAAGTTTTTATTATTTACCTTGCCTATTGGCTTAAGACTCGATAAAGTACTTGGCTGTTTTATTTTTCTTTAGCATTGAATTTTCCTAGTTTTTAATGCTTTACCTTGCGGACCGTCCACATATAAACTTGCAATCTGCTCTCATGAGATGGCACTTCTATTATCTTATTCAGTTCGTTTCCGGATCATGAGGAGGTGTCATCTAGGTCCTGGATATCTTTACACCGTGTTAAGTTAGCATGGGCTCATTACCGGTTTAAACGCCATTTTTCCTTTTTTGCAACTTCTGCACACAACACTTAGTTGTTGCTTTAGCTTTCCACCTAGTAGTTCATCGTGGTTTACATGAGAATAATATGTTATTGGTCTACTATCTGCTTTACTTGTTAAACTATATCTGTACAGCGAGTGCTAAAGTTTCAAGAACAACACGATACAGAATTGTTATGAGGTCTGATCTCCACGACTTCATACTCATAACATAAGTGCAACTTCTGCCAATTCTGGGCATGAGGCGGGTTTTATATTGCTTTGCCGAACACACATACACAACAGTTGATGCGGTTCACATGAAGAGAGAGCTGGTGTATGCTGATGTGATTCCTTCAAATCTAAGACACTAAAGTATGGACACGCCCTAAACCAACACAAAGAGACCTTCTTAGCAAATAATATAATATGTGTATTAGGGAGGGTGAGATATAAGCAGCCGCGGGCCGTGGAGGGAGTTACGATGGGGCAGGGAGGCGGGGAGGGGGAGAAGCAGGGTGGAGCCCTCTCTACCTTGCCCCTCCCCCTCCCCGCCTCCCTGCCCCACCGTAACTCCCTCCACGGCCCGCGGCTGCTTATAAGTGTTGCTAACTCTTATTCATTTACAGCATGTTAACATACTGTCACCATTCGCTTTTTATGTACTAGTAACTATGCTGGTAATTTTGCTACTGATAATATGTGTACTTGTATTCTCCACCCTGCTTCTCCCCCTCCCCGCCTCCCTGCCTCACCGTAACTCCCTCCACGGCCCGCGGCTGCTTATAAGTGTTGCTAACTCTTATTCATTTACAGCATGTTAACATACTATCACCATTCACTTTTTATGTACTAGTAACTATGCTGGTAATTTTGCTACTGATAATATGTGTACTTTTATTATCTAAGGTACTACGCCTGAGAAGACGGCATTAGTAAATAAACATTTCAAATACACATGTGTTCTTCTTAACTCCATGTTCTGGTTTCTAAGAAATATATAACGACCGACTGTTCATGAGTTCCACGTATCCTGAGGTACTATAAGTTCATATTCTGGATTGTCTAAACATTGAGAGTTTGTTATATCCAATGTGACACTGTACCTAGCTTGCTAAATAGTTTTTGATTACTAACGTGAGTTTTGGGACACCCTAATTCGCCGAGGTTCCAATCCTCTGTCCACAGTTCTGTGTGAGAACAGAAACCCTGCGACAGGGGCACCCCCGACCCTTGCTGGAGCTTCATCACACTTGCGATACAACTCCAGCAATGCGCCACCTTTACGGCACAGATACATCACGCATCTGTGCTGTTTTTGCCCCATGATGCGCCGCATTGTAAATGCAGCACACCATAGGTGACGGAACAGCGGCACAGAATGACTAACACATCCCTGGTGATGCGCCAGTCATCATAAATCTATCCCTATGCTTCTTATCTTGTTAGAGATGAACCGCCATATGTATCATCAAAGTTATTTGCATTTCCTAAATAGCGAACTTTAAGGAATAAATAGCGATTCTTTACCATTCCCAGTTTGCGATGAGCTATTTGCTAATTAGCCGAATGTAGCCCAATGAAGCCCAATGTAGCCCAATGTAGCCCAAAGATGGCCGCCAGACACACAAAAAAACAAATGTAGCCCAAATATCAGCCAGATGTAGCCCAACTATAGCCCAGTGACAGAATGACCAATCAGCTTCGCAAACCTCCGTTACGCGAAGCGGAGCGCTGTTACAGATATATATCTTTTTTTGAACGTTAATTTCTCAAAATCCACTGGAGCACATATATTGAGACCTAGCAAAGGCACATCGGGCTACCAGTCCCTAATATTTTGCCAAGTTTCGTGCAAATCCATTCAGCCGTTCAATTATTATTTTTATTATTTTTTTTTGCCCCGCGGGGCCCTTTTAAAACCTCCACATCAAACCTAGGGGGTCAGCGAGGATCTACTATGCCCCCTTATAGTTATTTCCCCCTTTGTTTTGACCTCCTCTTGTCTCTCGATCCTACCGAGAGACAAGATGGCGGCCGCTACGGACTGTTTGGAATGTTGACAGACGCCGGAGAACCAATCAGCTTCGCTTCACAAAGCTCCGTTGCGCGAAAAGTCCGCGAACCAGAGCGCTAACCGGTCCGCTGTTACAGATATATATCTTTTTTTAAACGTTAATTTCTCAAAATCCACTGGAGCACATATATTGAGACCTACAAAAGGCACATCGGGCTACCAGTCCCTACAATTTTGCCAAGTTTCGTGCAAATCCATTCAGCCGTTCGGGCTAAAAGTGAGGCCAACCGCCCTATGGAAAACTCAATGTTAAAAACACGTTTTGGGACCCCCCTTTTTTCTCGGCCCCCACTGGACGAACCCCCCCCAAATTTTCAAGGGCTGCTCAGAAACAAAATGTGCCATTTTCCTGAAAATTTCAGCCAATTCCGTCCACAAACGCCAAAGTTATTAGACATAGAATTTTCAAAAAACCCATAGAGAAAAAATCCTAACTATATATACCTACTGGCGACCGCCAGTAGGTAATATATATATATATATATATATATATATATATATATATATATATTTATATATATATATACATATGACCAAGGCTGCATGTAGCATAAATAAAATCAGAGTAAAAATTCATGGAGTGCAGGTTTCATTTCATTTGCGGATTGAAGTGTTGTTGCTTTTTTATATATATGGTCACATGACTAAGCTGGAGTTTGTTGGTAGGTGTGTATTTTGCACTATAAAAACGAAAAGAAAATGTAAATTCTCTGCATGTGAACAAGGGCTCTTGAGCCTGAAACGCGTCATTGCTGTTACCTGAAACCTGAACAAGTAAAGAATTTTTGGTCAGATCCTGTGGTCCGTCTCCTGCTTCGCCGGTCCGTGGGGATTGGAGGTGGCTTTTGGGAGTGTTTGCGCATATATATATATATATATATATATATATATATATATATATATATATATATATCAAAGCTCCACAATTCTCCCTAAAGTTCTTGTAGTGAGAAGAAATACAGCACTCACGGGATCTTCAGTTTCAACGGTTTATTGATATAAAGACAGACGCGTTTCGGGAAGCGTCCCTTCCTCGGTGTCTAAAGAATCGCGCTGCGCGGCACCATTTTAAATGAACCTGCATCAAGTGATAGACATAGGCGAGGGACTATGTTGCATACAATAATGCGAGCGCCATCTTTAAAACATTCTTAGCGCCCACAGCCTACATACTATTTGCAAAACTGTAATGTTTAACACCTAAATTCACGTGTATTTCTTAATCTTGCCGTGTATCGGCACTTGCAATCCCTCAGGGATTGTGTCCCCTCTTATTTAACATATGAAGTCAAAGGCTGTAGAGGGGGAAGGAGGATAAATAAGTTCATGTCTTGTCACACTAGTCATGCCGTATATTGTCTATGCTGTCCTTGCAATTTGAAATACATCGGCAGCACTATCAATCCAGTAAAGTTTAGAATTCTGGAGCATATGAGAGCTATTGCCAACAAAGACTTCTCCTACCCTGTCGCACGACATTTCGCTATTAAGCAAAATAGTGATAGGAGCCTTCTACAATATTTCTGTTTGGACTGTGTCCCAGATAATATTAGAGGAGGCAATAAACTACAAAAACTGAGGAGACTAGAGTCGCGCTATATAGTGGACCTAGAAACTAAGGCGCCAAGGGGTTTCAATATTGGAGAAGAAATGTCAGCTCATTTGGGCTGAAGATATGCTGTAATTGAATAGGAATGCACTGATAGCGGATGGATATCCGAGTGATGACTGATATATTGAAAATACTGTTAATTTTACTTGGCTGAGGTGTCTAATCGCCATGTTTGTAGTTCTCCGGGAACTGATGAAAAGCTAGTGATTTTGAAATTGAAATGTAATATAGATTGGGAGATGTGATGATTCAATTCATTTTCATTTTTATTCATTTTACAATAGAACCAGAAATTGACTGTTGGTTTCTCTGCCTACCGAAAATTTTATGAATAATGTTCATTGAATTGAATGAGAAGGAGGGTGGGAGCAGCTATAGGCTGCAATTGCCTATCCACGGCCTTGATGGAGTTTGGAATAGTTTTGAAACTTATAAATTGAGATCAAATGAATTTAGATCGTATTTAAGTATACGTAACCAATAGCAGGTTACGCATAGCCCTCGTGATTGTGTATTTTCAGGTATGGACAGATGAAACCACAAGTAAAATATTATTGTGTGATGAGACTTGGTAAATAAGAGGGGACGCAATCCCTGAGGGATTGCAAGTGCCGATACACGGCAAGATTAAGAAATACACGTGAATTTAAGTGTTAAACAATACAGTTTTGCAAATAGTATGTTGGCTGTGGGCGCTACAAATGTTTTAAAGATGGCGCTCGCATTATTGTATGCAACATAGTCCCTCGCCTATGTCTATCAATTGATAACGGTTCATTTAAAATGGTGCAGCGCAGCGCGATTCTTTAGACACTGAGGAAGGGACGCTTCCCGAAACGCATCTGTCTTTATATCAATAAACTGTTGAAACTGAAGATCCCGTGAGTGCTGTATTTCTTCTCACTACAAGAACTTTGGGGAGAATTGTGGAGCTTTGATATTTACGCGGTACACCACCGCGTCACAGCACCCGCCATGGGAGTGACTCGCAGGATGTTGTTGTTGGAGCAGGAATATATATATATATATATATTCACTGAAAAAACCATAGGTTATAGACCATATATAGTTAGGAATTAGTGATGTCATCAGTGATGTCACTGACCATGTCATGAATGATGTAATATGTGACATCATCAGCAGTGGATTGCGGGTGCGCGATATATAGTTAGTGCAACTAACTATATATGGAATTTCAATGGTTTTGTGTGAGTAAAATAAGGTTTTTTAAATGCTAATTCCTAACTATATATGGTCTATAACCTATGGTTTTTTCAGTGAATTTTCAAGGTTTTGTAAATGCTAATTCCTAACTATATATGGTCTATAACCTATGGTTTTTTCAGTGAATTTCAATGGTTTTTTAATAGCAAATATCATAAGCTGTCGAATGTCAAGTACGTGGTAAGTAAAAACATTTTCGTGTTTATGCACACTGATCTGCTTTGAATGCTACCCCCCCCCCCTCATTTCTATTAGGAGTACTCTCTCTTTGCAGATAGTGAAGGGTAGTTAACGCAGGCCTTTGCCCCCGTTGTAATCCGTCGTGCCTGCTTCTCTCTCCATTTGATTGATTGTTATCCAAGCATTTACTGTTTTAGAATTGGTTCTCTTTGGTTCATTCTCTATTTACAAACAAGCACAGAGTCGCAATACTCTGTTTAGTCTTTGCAGATAGCGAAAAATCGTGTAAAAAAACAAAAGGAATCGAGCAAAATCAGTAGGCCACTAATTATTATTATTATTATTATTATATGAAACTTATAACGCGCTCAGCTTACCCGGGGGCATCCCGGCGCGACAGACCAAAGAAGTGGAGACTCAAATGATCACTACTGTGGAAACAAGTAGGTTTTAAGAAGTTTCCTGAATAGTAGGATCTTGGGCTCTGAGCGAATCATAAGGGGCAGAGAGTTCCATAGAGTTGCCACCTGCACCGAGAAACGCCTGCCCCCAGTACGAGCTCTCCTAACTCTCGCTGATTGCAGCAGATGTTTTTGGTCCGAGCGCAAAAGGCGTAGGGGTTTATAAGGACGGGCCATATTAAAAAGGATGGGGGGGCCTTTGCCATGTAGAATTTTATGGGCCGTACACAGCGCCTTAAATTTCACCCGCTCCTTCACAGGGAGCCAGTGAAGCGCTTTGAGGGCCGGGGTGGCAGACTACCTCTTTTTGACCTCGCTAAAATAGAAACATTAGGAACAACCCCTCATGAGAAATACGAAACTAGTGAGATGAACTGAACTCCACAACATGATGGCTGCAAGACAGCTCGGCTCCGCCACCCACCCCGCCTCTGATAGTTCAAAGTTTTGAGGAGTGCTTGTAACACTGTCTGAAGCCTATTTGCACTTGCTACAGCTTCACTATTCTCAATGTAAGTGGGGGCTGTTTGAGGACGTGACTGCATTTGAAAACAATGTGATGCGGTGCCACCCTGAACCGCTTGACGGAGGCCCCCGAGGGACGGTGTGATGGCCGGACTCGGAGGGGGCGCTTGGCTCCGGCCCCCTCCCCAAGTCGTGTTGCCCTGGTGTGGCCTGAGATCGCCCCCGACATAGGTGGCCGGCTCCCGGGGTCAAGCGGAACTTTTTGCCTTTTGGTGACTCTTCCATTCTTGACCTTGTCCCACAATCCGTTTCACCTAAAGACACGCTGTAGTGGGGCGCCCCTTTACCGTTTCAGTTGCCATTCCGCCCGCTTTTGCTAAACTGTGCCTCTTCCGCTATTCAGCTGTTTACCGCCCGCTCTTTCGACTACAGCGTCTCGCTCACCATGTACTTGAGTTGCTCCCGCTCTTGCGGTGCAGCGATAGGCGGCTGCCACAGGACTCTCAAAATGGCGGCCGGCTCTTCAGATTTGGGCGTGGTCCACTAAAATGGCCCTGCGACACCTTGGAACTCGGACGCTTGTCTGCTAGAGCTTGGGCTCCATTCTCGAAAGCGTCCCCTCAGCCTTGAAGATTCTACAAAAGTCTTGGGGGCCCCCGACTCCCGCAGGCTTCTGGTGGGGAGCGGCTGCCATGATTGCTCGTGGAATTTCCACGACGGAGCTACGAGATGGTGGTGCTCTCATGCTGACGCCAGCTTCAGTCTGAAACATCCAGAAACACTGTAGACTACCAATTCGATCAGTTCCGGTAGCGCCCCAACGTGACCCGGTAGAGAAGAACTTGCCCTCCCCTCTTTGACTGATGGTTCTTGTTGCCTGTCCCTTCTGTTGTCATTTAACAGAACTATTTAGCCTGCTGAAAGGGGTTGTGTTCCAACCGCTGGTTGGTGGAGACATTTTGACTATATTCTGGACCTCCGTTGTCGCGTAATGCGTCATATGAGGCGCCGCGTTAGCGCATCCGGAAGTGCTCCGGTGCGCGAAGCGCAGCTTCCCGGAAGCGATCCGGGGCGCGGCGCGCAGCGCGTAACGTAAGCATAACAGGTCATGTGACTTGTTAATACAACTTTTCACTGGTTCATTTTACTTTTCTTATTCTAATGATGAAAGGCTTGGTCATATGACCTAAAAATTACGCTTTTTATTACTTTCCAACATTATTTTTTCTTAAACATATGTTATAATGTTCCAGGCTAATGTACTTTCCCGGAAAATTTACAACTGTCCTGCAAGTAAAATATATTCCTTTTTCGAGAAAAAGGGCGTTTCTTCGTCCCATGACGGAGCCGTTGAGCAAAAGAGGCTCGGCCTGCTGTCTTAGTCGCCGATACGCCTGAATATCAGATTCTTATCGATCACTTTATGTTGCAGGAGTAGAAAACACAACAGCCCTTGACCATTTATCTTTACTGCGTTCCTGCGTATTATACCTTTTACCCTTCATGTAATTGGACTGCTTTATTTCACTTGCCTTTTACTGATTCTAAAACAGTGACTATTATTAAAAACGTTACCAATGTAAATACTACTACCATGTTTTCTTTTAAAAACCTTTATTGTGAAAATGTCAGTATACAAATACGGGCCTATAACCACGTGGGCCAGCCACGGAGCAAACTGTAATCGTATATGATGAGTAGACATTTATACTGTAGAGGAACGTAACAGGCGGGCCATTAGGTTGCAAGAACTAAGGTGTCTAACAGTTTCGGAATCGGTGGACGTACATTTTATAATTAAAATACGACAGGGCCAGTTACAATAAAATTATCTAGATATACATTTGCGGGCAAGTACCATGGGTGACGTTAATTCGAACTTTCAATAGTATAGTAATCAATAACACATCAGAACTTAATATCAATAGGGATGTCGAAATATTCAATCAATTCTCGTCCCCGCCCGCCATGTGCTTCAAAACTGCATACGTATCTCGTGATATCAAGGTTCTGCAACCAGTACACAACAAGGAGTTACGAGTCCCATTTATTCCGGCGCCATTTTGGGCGAGGACGGGCAGGTCCAGGATATAGTCAAAATGTCTCCACCAACCATCGACTATGATGATGTTCATATGCTGTATTTATTAGAGTAACATTCATCTGTCCACATGAAATTAATTTGCCACAATCTAAACATGTCATTTTAATCTTTCCAAAGTACTTCTAAATATTTGGGACCGTTTTCCTTGCCTCTGATGCTGTCAGTGCCACTTCTTTGGTGAATGTACTGGCAGGTCGGGGGTTCTCCTCCAAATCTCTCTTTTGTGCAGCACTATAATTAATCGGTGCCACCTCTCCATATGACGATGCATGGTATAGTTACCATAACTATATTTTTTTTCGGTTCTTCTGGAGAGTACATCGTGGCAGATGAGGCAGGTAACGTACCGGGCATTTACCTTTTTCCTTTTTTGCATGTAGAGGAAAGGAAAAAAAATTCGAGCGTCCGAGTTCTAAGGTGTCCCAGGGCCATTTTAGTGGACCAGGCCCAAATCCAAAGAACAGGCCGCCATTTTGAGTCCTGTTGCAGCCGCCTGTCGCTGTAGCATCAAGAGCGGCCGAAACTCAGCTGAATGGCAACTGAAACGGTAAAGGGGCGCCCCACTACAGCAGACGAGCCTCCACCTGGGGAGGCCCGTTCACGCCGCCTCCCCCCCCCCTTCGGGCACCCCACGCCATTATTCGGAGCAGCATTGTAGGATGGCCAAACCAGTGCGGCAACTTGCTAGACACCACCTCGGTGCCAACCGAATCTCAGCACCTTGTGGTGTCTTCCATTCTGAAAATATTGTTGTGCTGCCTTCGGCCTATTCGCCGCAAGTGCACACGCAACTCAGCTGCATAGCGAGTGAAACACCAAGGGGCGCCCCACTGCAGCCGAGGAACCTTCATCTTGGGGGCGACGCACAGCATCACATTGCTTTCCAATGCAGTCAGATCCTCAAACAACCCCCACTGACTGACGCGAACTCACAGGCCAACGGAGCGCCCCACGCCGACTTTCGGCGCAGCATTGTAGGATGGCCACACCAGTGCGGCAACTTGCTGGACCCCACCTCGGTGCCATCCGGATCTTGGCGCGTTCTGCTGCCTTCGGCCTATTCGCACATTGGTCCGCTAATGACGCCGCCTCACAGGCCAACGGGGCGCCCCACGCCGACTTTCGGCGCAGCATTGTAGGATGGCCACACCAGTGCGGCAACTTGCTGGACACCACTCGGTGCCATCCGGATCTTGGCGCGTTCTGCTGCCTTCGGCCTATTCGCACATTGGTCCGCTAATGACGCCGCCTCACAGGCCAACGGGGCACCCCACGCCGACTTTCGCCGCAGCATTGTAGGATGGCCACACCAGTGCGGCAACTTGCTGGACCCCACCTCGGTGCCATCCGGATCTTGGCGCGTTGTGCTGCCTTCGGCCTATTCGCACATCGGTCCGCTACTGACGCGAACTCACAGGCCAACGGGGCGCCCCACGCCGACTTTCGGCGCAGCATTGTAGGATGGCCACACCAGTGCGGCAACTTGCTGGACACCACCTCGGTGCCATCCGGATCTTGGCACGTTCTGCTGCCTTCGGCCTATTCGCACATCGGTCCGCTACTGACGCCGCCTCACAGGCCAACGAGGCACCCCACGCCGACTTTCGGCGCAGCATTGTAGGATGGCCACACCAGTGCGGCAACTTGGTGGACACCACCTCGGTGCCATCCGGATCTTGGCGCGTTGTGCTGCCTTCGGCCTATTCGCACATCGGTCCGCTACTGACGCCGCCTCACGTGCCAACGGATTTTCTACGCTTTTTATACCCTATGCCGCATAACAGGTCATGTGACTTGTTTATAAAACTTTTCATTGGTTCATTTTACTTTTGGTTTCCTAATGATGGAAGGCTTGATCATATGACCTAAAAATAACACTTTTCATTGGATGAAAACTTTTTTTTTCCCCAAACGATTAAAGCCCCACCTTGTTTCTGGATGTTTCAGACTGAAGCTGGCGTCAGCATGAAAGCACCACCATCTCGTGGCTCCGTCGTGGTCATTCCGCGAGCAATCATGGCAGCCGCTCCCCACCGGAAGCCTGCAGGAGTCGGGGGCCCCCAAGACTTTTGTAGAATCCTCAAGGCTGAGGTGACGCTTTCGAGAATGGGGTCCAAGACCTAGCAGACAAGTGTCCGATTTCCAAGGTGTCCCAGGGCCATTTCAGTGGACCAGGCCCAAAAAGGAAAGAGCCTGCCGCCATTTTGAGAGTCCTGTGGCAGCCGCCTATCGCTGCACCGCAAGAGTGGGCGCAACTCAGCTGAATGGCGTATTTTGGCACAGTGTACCAAAAGCGGGCGGAATGGCAACTGAAACGGTAAAGGGGCGCCCCACTACAGCAGACGAGCCTTCACCTGGGTTGGCACATTCACGCCGCCTCACACTCCCCCCCCCGGGGCGCCCCACGCCGTTATTCGGAGCAGCATTGTAGGATACCAAAACCAGTGCGGCAACTTACTTGACATCACCTGGGTGCCATCCACATCTCAGCGCGTTCTGCTGCCTTGGGACTATTCGCACAACAGACCGCTACTGACGAGCCACCCCCCGGGACGCCCCACGCCGTTATTCGGAGCAGCATTGTAGGATACCCAAAACCAGTGCGGCACCCAGGCAACATCACCTGGGTGCCATCCAGAACTCAGCACGTTGTGCTGCCTTGGAACTATTCGCACAAAACACAGCTACTGACCATTGTTGCTTCTTTTTTCCTAAAAATGTTTAAATGTTTTTACTGTTTTTGTTGCGTTGTATATATTTATAAGTTATTAAAGTTTTATAATCCTACTACTTTGTTGGAGTGCTATATATTTTTAAAGTGACACATAATTGTAAAAACTTTGATGTACAATGAGGCATCCCTGGAATCTTCCGCTTCAGGCTCGGTCCCCTCCCCAATCACAATACAGGATGGTTTTCAGATAGTAGGAACGCGTGTGGTGTGACGGATCTCATCGGGAGGGGGCCTTGATCTACTGTAACTCCTTTGAAGAGGGGTGATTCTTTACAGCTGGGGCCATAAACTACATCTGCAGGGCTACCTGATAGCCTGGGACCGGCCTGGACAATCGGACACAGAGGAAGAGGAGTGTCAGAGGGTGCGGTAGTGAATAGGGCGAAAGGGAGTTGTCGGGCGGGCACAGGGTGTGATTCTCAGGGAAGAGCAGCGCAGATGGGGGGAGGTTTATTGCCCATGCATAAGACAGAGAGCGGGGGTGACCAGTGCCTGGGGGAGATGCTTGCGAGGGTGGGGAGCCATGCTAAGGATCGACAGCGTGCAGAGAGTGGGTCTGGTCAAGACATCTAAAATGGCTGCCATGCACGACAAAAGTGTGGCATTTGAAAAAAGGCAAGATGGCGCAGACAATGTTTATCAACACTTCCTGATTTCCTTCCCACACTACCGGTCCCCCTGGGCTTAAACGCCGAGATGGTAGGGACTGCATCCCGTGGACATAGGCCGAGACGTCACTCAGCAGAAAAAAAAGAAAAAAAAAAGTCTATAAACATACAATAAGTTAAAAGTCAATCATTCTTGTTTCCTTGTAGTACGCTCCCCAGTCCGCTTCCCGTTACCCGAACCGGACGCACCCCACCAAAAAAGGGGCCCTTTTAAAGCCTCCACATCAAACCTAGGGGGTCAGGGAGGATCTACTATGCCCCCTTATGGTCATTTGCCCCTTCGCTTTGGCCTCCTCTTGTCTCTCGATCCTACCGAGAGACAAGATGGCGGCCGCTCCGTACTGTTTGGAATGTTTACAGACACCGGAGAGCCAATCAGCTTCGCTTCGCAAAGCTCCGTAACGCGAAAAGTACGCGAAACGGAGCGCTACCCGGGACGCTGTCACAGATATATATCTTTTTTTAAACGTTAATTTCTCAAAATCCAGTCCCTACAATTTTGCCAAGTTTCGTGCAAATCCATTCAGCCGTTCGGGCTAAAAGTGAGGCCAACCGCCCTATGGAAATTAACATGGGAAAAACGCGTTTTGGGACCCCCCTTTTTTCTCGGCCCCCCCTTGACGAACCCCCCCCAAATTTTCAGGGGCTGCTCAGAAACAAAAATGTTCCATTTTCCTGAAAATTTCAGCCAATTCCGTCCACAAACGCCAGTTATTAGACATAGAATTTTCAAAAATCCCGTAGAGAAAAAATCCTAACTATATATACCTACTGGCGACCGCCAGTAGGTAATATGACCTAGAAGTGTATGTGTGTATGTAAAAGGTAACACACTACATACCCGGACATTTAGAAAGCCTACGGCTGGCAATTCCATCCTGCACGCCCCTAGTTTTCACCCCCTAGAAACTAAAAAACAGCTTCCCCTAAGTTGATCACATCAGAATGAATAGAAATTGCAGTGAGGTATCAGCATTGATAGAAGCCCAGAATAGCCTCACCCAGAGAGGCTATAATACTCGAGTATTAGATCAAGCATTGAATAAAGTAAATGGGATTAGGAGGGAGGTGTTACTCCGACCCAATGAATTAAAAAGAGCTGATAACTAATCAGGAGATACGGATGATCACAGGGTACAGTGCTTACCATACCAGGGTGAGAGACTGTTTGAGTAAGCACTGGTACCTTGTGAAAAGGGACCCCATTCTAAGTGCTGTAATTCCACGTAGACCACTAATCACTTTCAAGAAAGCAAGGTCAATGAGACAAGATTTGGTGAACAGAAGTCCAGAGATTGGAAACATGGAGGGATGGCTAAAAGTGAGTCCTAATTTCATGTAAATGCCGTAAATGTAAAGCCTGTAAGATTATTCGTGATGAGAGACAAATAACATCACCTCTGAAGAAAAGTCCATGGAAGATCAGTAGCGTTTTAAATTGCAGAAGTGAATTGGTGTACATTTTGCAGTGCACATGTCCCAAAATGTATGTTGACAGCACTATTCACATGGTGCATGCACGGATATTACAGCACTTAACCCTTTCCATGCTCATGACTGTTCTATGCCGTCATGAGCCACGGGCAGCGTGTGCTCATGATGGCTTGGATCCGCCATTCAACTGCCGCTCCGCCCATGCTCCCCCATGCTCCGCCTATGCGGCACTAATTTCCCGTCTGTGCGGGCGAATTAGTGAGAGGACGGGGTCATGACAGCTCCACGCCGTTATGAGCACGCGCCGCCCGTGACTCATGACGGCGTGGAGCCGTCATGAGTAAGGGAGCGCCATGCCCACCCCTAGCGCCACCTGCGCCGCTGCCGAATTTGTGCCGCGGTGAAAAGGCTAAGGGCAGTCGAAAAAAAAGAGAAAAACTACACTGTTGCCAGACATATTATTGAAGTACACAAGGGAAATGTGAATATTCTCACATATTTTACGATACATCAAGTAGCAAAAATAAGAAGGGGAGGTAATTGTGAGCAAAAACTATGACCGCTAGAATTCAGATATATACTGTTGTTTACTACTAAAATCCAACAGGACTAAATTCAGAAGAGGACCTTCATGTTCACTTAGGTTTCTAGAAGTATCTATATTCAGAATTTAAAATGTTAAATGTCAGTAAGGAACTGCAGGTCAAAAGAAAATACAATGAATTTGTGAATGCGCTTTTTCGGAATCATTGTTGGCTACAGAGGTATCTAAGTACAATTTTGTAAAAGGATTTTCTATATATTATATTTTTTGGGGAAAATATGTACAACATCAGTGATGACATTTGAATTTGGAGCAATGGAGCAAATGCAACTTGTATTTATAGATGTCATCAGATATTTGAGTCTCTCACAAGTGTATGTGAGACCCTGGGTGCTTGCTCCTTTCCGTAATGACCTAATGAATTGGAGGTGGTACGGCGAAGACATAAATACTCAAAATTTTATGTATTGGAATATTTACACTTGCACTTAACACCCCAGTAAATTAACTCGGAAGGAGACAATTATTGCTGGTAATAATCCCCATGGCTCCTAGTAATAGGTGATAAACTTTAAAGCACTTGCATTTTATCAAGGTTGTTTTCCATAAGCCATTAGGCTTCAGATACCCTATTTACGCAGGTTGATAACCTAACAATTATGATGTTGCACTTGCACTTTAAGAAATGTAGACTGTGGGGTAACCAATAGAGGTGATAACCTGTAGTTAAAGGCTGCGAAAGCACTTGCACATTACAAAGGTTATACTCTATAAGTCATCTGACGTGAGACACTTTATCGTTAAGTTGGTCCATAACCGAATAACTGGTAATGCTGTACTTGCACTTTATTTAGCCAGTAATGCGGGGTAACTGAGTCAAGAGGGTGAGGCTAAGGCAGAGCCGTGGAAATACTTGTAGTATTTGTATTCGTAAAAAACTATATCATTGGAAAATACACCATAGAGTAATTTGGAATTTTAAAATATTTGAATGAGCCGTTATGTTAAAAAGCTTTAAAGACACCCCCAATGTATAATTTTATTTTTATCCTAATCCTGAATGTTGCCAAGACTATTAATGTATAATGTTGATTGACTAAGCACTTGACAAAAAGATAGGCATTGACAAAACATAATTGTAACTAAGATTCCCCAATTTTGATGAATTGTGAGATTTTGTTATCATGGACAATATCACTTAAAGTTTTGATGAAACGGTAATTGCAAAGGTCTCTCAAGATGGGCTTTGAGTCTATTTTTAATGGCTGTGTAAAGAAAAAATCATGGGACCTGTAGTCCTGTTATTTTAATGGGTAATTGCAAATGACCTTTGTAGTGTGAGCAAGGCAGGAAATGCCGAAGTGCACAACAGCGGAATGAATAAATACAGAACAGATCAAAAATCCGGCCCCTGTGACAGTGTCCGTGTCCGGAAATTGGAAGTGGAGTATATTTAAATAAATATATATATATAAATAAATATATATATATATATATATATATTCACTGAAAAAAACATAGGTTCCATAGGTTTCAGGCACGTTATAGTTAGAAATTAGCATTTAAAAAACCTTAGAAATTCACTAAAAAAACATAGGTTTCAGGGGAATTATAATTAGTTGGACATTTCACTCGTACACAACCATAGAAATTCCCCTGTTATAGTTAGTTCAGCTAACTATAACTCGCGCGCCCGCAATGCACTGCTGATGACGTCACATATTACATCACTCATGACATGGTCAGTGACATCACTCATGACATCACTGCTGACATCTCAAATGACATCACTGATGATATCATCCAGTGAATGTGTGTTTTTCTGAAAATTAAATAATTTTATATATGTATATCTCAAGGTCGTTGAACAATAAATGGGTATATAAGTGTCTAAATGGATGATTTTTTTTGTAAAATGTATTGTATAACTGACTGATTAAGTGAATACATGGATAAGCAAGTAATGTTTGAATATGTACATATCTGTATCAGTCTCTCACTTTGTGTATAAGTGGCTGCATAGGTTGGTGAATAGCTACATGAGTGTCTATATGGGTTATTAATTGTTTTTTGAGTATCAGTATGAGTGTCTATATGGGTTATTAATTGTTTTTTGAGTATCAGTATGAGTGTCAGAATATCTGTATGGTTCGGTGGGGGGTACTGCTTAGCGCATAGATGCATGAATGAGTGACTCACTGTTTGTATGTGTTGAAGGCAGCATGTGTGCAGGACCGTATGGGTGGATGTGTGTACGTATGGGTGTGTTAGTGAGTGAATGACTGTCTCAATAGTGTTTTTTATGAGTAACTACATGTGTTTTAAACTACTATATGTACGTTTTGGTGTACATAAATGAGTATATGTGAGAGTGAGAGATTGGAAGAGTTTCTGTATAAATGAGTATGTTTTTCTTTAAGTGATTATTTAGGAGAGTAAGTATGTGTACGTTTCTGTAGAACTAAGTGTGGTGGTGTGTGTATAACTGTATATGCAAGTATATGCAAGTAAATGAATGTTTGATACTTTATTTGCATGTGTGACTAGGTGTGTGAGTAACTTTATGGATGAATGGCGGCGTGTAACAGGATGTATAAGTTTATGAGTACATATGGTGAGTGAGTACATGTATGAGTGATGGAATAGAACTGTTGCTGAATGAGTGGATGTGTAAGTAGATCTTGGAATTACTGAATAGGTGTGTTGTAACTGGTATTGGTGTGTTCATTGTTTTGAAAATGTTAGTTTCAATTTTTTAGTGTGTGTATCAAAGGTTATATTAGGATGAGAGGAGGTCTGCCACTCTATCACAAGGATGATGTCATTGGTGATGTCATCAGTGATGCCATTTCAGATGTTATCAGTGATGCCATGAGTGATGTTACTGACCATGTCATGAGTGATATAATATGTGACGTCATCAGCAGTGCATTGTGGGTGCACGAGTTATAGTTAACTGAACTAACTACAACGGGGGAATTTCTATGGTTTAGTACAAGTGAAATGTCCAACTAAATATAATGCCCCTCAAACCTATGATTTTTTCAGTGAACTTCTAAGGTTTTTCAAATGCTAATTTCTAACTATAACGTGTCTGAAACCTATGGTTTTTTCAGTGAATTTCAAAGTTTTTTCTAAAGTTTTTTAAAATGTTAATTCCTAACTATAACATGCCTGAAACCTATGGTATTTTAAGTGAATTTCAAAGGTTTTTAAAATGCTAGTTTCTAACTATGCAGAAAGAAGAAAAAACGCACAGAACGAAGCAAAAGAAATGCAGAAGCAACAGAAGTCCTCAAAGATGAAGAAACGTGCAGGGAGAAGCAAGACATCTGTGGAAAGAACCAACAAAGGAGCAGAAAGAGGCCTTGTTAAAGAATCAACCTGTGCCCACAACTTTTTCAGACAGCTACTGGTGTTAACTGACTCTGACTAACCAGGCCTAGAGCCAGTGGTATGCTAAAAGGCACTTAGAATACAGTGAAAAAACCCATATACACTAGGGAACACAATGCGTTGGGGTACCACCGTGATTAGCATGACCTCCTCTGCAAGCCCCTAGTACATAATAGGGCAGGGGGATTAAAACTACCTCTTAAAAATGCAACAAGGGGTGCGTTTGCACACTGGTGAAGGGAGGGAGGAGCCTGAGGTGACAAGTGTGCAAACAAGCCCTGTGGCCATGTAAGTTGGGAGATTAAGTCCCCTTTAATCCTGAGGGTCCCTAGGGTCCAACTAACCCACTAAGTACCTCCAGTAAGTGCCACAGAGCTGCACTGCAGAGATGTGTAAAAAGGGGCACAGCCTGGTCCTCCTCTCAGCAATGCAGCGCAGTGGCGCTTACTGGAAGCACCTGGTGGGCTAGTTGGCCCCCCGGGGCCCTCAGGATTGACGGGGAATTATTTTCCCAACTGAAAACGCTCCACAGGACGTGTTTGCACACGTCACCTCAGGCCACGTCCGCTCCCTTCACCACTGTGTACACCGCCCTGTGGCTGTGAGATTAAGACCCCTTGAATCCTGAGGGTCCCTAGGGTATAACTAGCCCACTAGGTACCTCCAGTAAGCGCCACAAAGCTGTGTTGCAGAGAGGTGTAAAAAGGGGTGTGACCTCTGAACACCTCTCTGCAACGCAGCTCCCTGGTGCATACTAGAGGTACTTGGTGGGCTAGTTGGCCTCCAGAGACCCTCAGTATTCAAGGGGAATTAGTTCCCCATCTGCAAACGCTCCAGGGGCGCATTTGCAGAGTGCTGCAGGGATGGGGCGGGGCTCCGGGGCGATGTGGGTCTTTTTTTGATTTGGAAGAAGGGGGGCTGTTTGGCCCCCCTTCTTTTCCTATTTTATTGGCCCTGGGGACACAAACCCACAGGGCCTGACCCCTACTTTATTTATTTATTTATTTATTTTAAATTGGAAGGGGGCCGGGTGACCGCCCTCCCCGAAGCCATAATCGCCCCTGGGACCCCATCCCCCGGGGCATGGGCAGTTTTTATTTTTACATTTATTTGGAGTGGGGCTGCGTTGCCCCCCTCCTCATGCCATTTATGGCCCCCGGGGACCCAATCACCCAGGGACAGCCTTTGTTTTTTATGATTTAATTCTTTTTTTTGAGTAGGTGGGCCATGTGGCCCCCCTGACGGGCCACTCATGGCCCCGGGGACCCATCCTCCGGGGCCGGCCCTATCCATTGATCCCGCCAGCTCCCCGCGTCCCGCGGGAGCCGGCATTGCTTTTCCACATGGGGAGCTGCTAAGATGCAGCTCTCCATGTGGAAAAGCTATTGGCTTTGATTTTTGGAAGAGAGAGCAGGTTTCCTGCTCTCTCTTCCAAAAACCAAAGCAGTTTGCTATGGCAGGGCGGAACTGGGGGGGTGGTGGTCCCTGGGGATTGGGAGGGCCTTTTAGCCCCCCACCCATTTATTATGGAAGGTTCAGGGTGTGGTGGTCCGGGGGGCTTTGAGCCTGGGGAAAACACATTTTGGGACACCCTTTTTTCTCGGCCCCCGCTTGCCGAATCACCCTGAAACTTTCAAGATAGGAGCGGACCAGAGCGGGCCATAAGTTTTGAAAATTTCGTGAAGAATCGTCAATTGGCGCCAAAGTTATTGAGAATAGAATGTTGCAAGTTTCCTATGGTATCTAGGTCCTAACTATACCTACATATCTATATTCATGTTTATATATGTTTGCACATATATTTGCTATATGATTAAATAAAAAAATACATTCTACATGTGTACATAAACCTACACAGATACATATATATGTGTGTTTTTGTTTAAGGAAGTATATATTTAAATATATATTTTTTATTTAAATATATTTAATTTGCATCATATTTACTGTTACATGTTAATATATTTAATCTTTACTATTATCAACTTTGTATATCCTAATAAACAACAATTTTGTATATACTTTTCAACATTAGTGTAAAGCAAATTTTATTCAACATGTTTTTACTCAGCATTATATGTATAGGATATTTTTAACACAATATTTATTACCACTATATTTAGGGTTTTGATATTTTGTCAGTGAACCCACACCACATCATAATATAATCCCGCCAAGTAATGCATTGTCAGAAAATTGAAGTGTCTTTTATGGCAGTTTGCCTTTTATCTCACTGAGCGTTTTTAACAGGGGGTTCAGCTTGCAATTATCTCTGACAAAGGAAAGATGTATACTTCCCACCAGTAAATGGTGCCTCTCAGATTCCCTTATGTGGTGAGTAAGAACTCGTTGTAAATATGTGTCACATCGGTATTCAGTGGGAGCTGTCTATCGCCAATGCCCTCAGTGGCACCACTCATAATTGGACAATCACATATCTTGTTTTATACTATCAAATATTACGTCTTCCATTGTCATATAGTTCCTAATACTACATAGGATGTGCACTTTTATCCAATATAAATGTAAATGGAAATGTGGGATACTTGTAAAGCGCACTGTTACTCTACCCGAGTGTCCTGGCGATGTAGACCGCTGGGGAACCCGTCCTGGTTTTCCCTGTGAGATGGTCCCTTTCTGGGTATCTCCAGGGTGAAACCAGGCATCCCCAGCGTCTGTGGGGGGCCGTTGTAGAGCTGAGGCAAGCTTAATGCCCAGAGTTACTCAGTGTGTTCCCTGGTTAGAGTAGGCACTGAGGCGAGAATTATCGAGTCCATTAACCCTGGTCCAAGACCCTGCCGCGTCGGGAATTGAACCCTGGTCCCGGGCCGTTTTCTGCTTACAGGTCTGCCGCCTCTAACCAGTGAGCCACACCTCTCCACTAAGGGATTGTAGTCTACTGATTCCAGCCCCCCCAAAAGGATACGTTTCAGCCAGCTAGCTCACAGTGCCACCATAAGTCCCTTACCTTTACCAAGGAGCTAACAGTTTCTTGCAACTATCGAACATGACAACCCTTGATCCTTCAGGGATCATGGAAACAGTGTACTACCTTTTGCTCAGTCACTCGTGCTCATTTGATCTCAGAGAGATACACAGAATAATCAGTGGGGACATTTTCAATAAGCATTTATTGAACCAGAATCATTCTAGGATAAAACATGTTGGCTGAAAAATCATTAGACAGAAACAGATATTTAAGATCACAAGCACTGACAGAGTAAATAAAACATAGAATTCTACCGTGGTGCTAAAACAGTAAATATATGCAGGCATATCGATACATGATAGTAAGGAAGTGTACTCCTACGATGCAAGTAGTAAGTGTAACTTCTTATACCTAGCATGTATGTGGGGTAAAGCCAAGAAGATTCTAGGAGAGAGACAATCCCATTACCTGATGGGAGATAACAAATGACCCCGTCTTGGTCTCGAGTTAGACACTCTGCAAGCTTCTGCAGGCCAGGACCTCATAGTTTTGGGTCAGTATGGAAGCTTCTCTGGTTACCCAGCGAAGATGTAGTTCTTGTATACCCAAAAGATACCCTCAGGTGT
Organism: Lissotriton helveticus; assembly: GCF_964261635.1. NCBI lineage: Eukaryota > Metazoa > Chordata > Amphibia > Caudata > Salamandridae > Lissotriton > Lissotriton helveticus. Next base: position 1,654,808,091 of record NC_136068.1, read on the forward strand.
TCTAGCTAGATATGTAATGGCTTGCCATTATGTATAGTGAACCTGTTGTCCAAAGTTAATGATAGCAGTGACTTTTGTACAACGTTATTATACTGAAGATGGTAATCCTGCTGTGTATGTCATAGGCAGGGGATTAAGATATGGTACTAGTTATCCTCATGCATAATAAATGAGAGCAGTTTTGGAGAAAATTGATTGACATTTATTCAGCACAAAACTAGGTAAAAGGTCATTACCAGAACCCTTATGCAAAGAAAGGTAGGACGAATGTAGGTAAAATGTTGTGTAGCTACCAAGACCTACATTGGGGTACATTGGGGCTCATAACACAATTTGGCTTCACCTTGGCCAATATTACCTCTTCCTCCTCTGGAAGTATTATTCCACGTAGTCATCAGGAGCATATGCAAGAGTGTACCAAATAGGTATTTTAACTTCCAGTTAAGTACCCCACTGGCTGTGTTCAGTCATTACGTATGGCTGACTGGAGAGTCACCCAAATGGATACAAAGTCCCTTTCATAAGATCATGAAGTTTTAAGTTTAACATGTAGACATACACTACAGTTCAAAGAAAGACACTGGTCCACTGAATGGTTACTTAAGTAAAAAAATGTACATTGCCATGTCATGATGGAGCGGTGTACTCCCTCGCAATGTGTTTTCCCACCCTTTCAGCAGAATGGGGCACATGCATTAAAATCAGAATTAGCGCTTCATAAATAGTGATTATTAAGGAATCGTAATTTAGGAATCACTATCTGCAATGCATGACCCCCCTAGTGAATAATTACTGGATCGGTAAAATTTGCAATTGCAAATTGCGATCTGACAATAGAGATGCGCAAATACAGATAAAGCTGTTTTGCAATCTCCCTATTTGCGAAATTGCTATTACCAAATCACAAATAGCCAGTTGCAGTGGAAGCATGCTGATGACATCACAACCAGGAAGTCATCCAGCCCATGCTTCATTCAGTGCCCAGGGAAAGTGAGAGGAGGAAGCTGAGTGCTGGAGTAGAGCAGAACTAGCATCCAAATTGGCTTGCAGACCCTTCCAGTGCACAAAAATAGATCCACCCACATCAGGGGAGAGTGCAGTTCCCAGGAAGCGCAAGTTGAAATTTAGTGAGAGGGAACTTGAAAACCTCATGGAGGAGGTGGCCAAGAGCCCAGACAAGCTCTTTGGCAAACTCTCACTCAAAGTGCCGTAGGCAGAGTGCACAATCCAGCCAGAAGTGGTGGAAGTGACCCAGCTGGATACATCCGAAGCGGCCAATACTTAACTAGGTAAGATGCATGCAACTATACATATCAAAGTTCTAATCAGTTGTGCACATCCCCTCAGTCCAAACCCAGTGTACAGATACAAACTCCAGTCCACATTTTCCCTCAAAACACTAATGCATTATGGGAGTTGTCGGCAGGTCAGGCAAGTGGGTAGTAAAACACAACAATGGCAAGTAAAACACGTCAACACTGCATGCTAGTTCGTGATTACAGTCAGTGATTTAGTGAGAGCCAAGTATGCTTAATGTCACACAACATTAGCCTTACCACAAATTCACATTGCACTGTTTCACATCACAGATGCAGCAGAAGAAGACACTGAGGTCAGTGAATGTGAAGACATCACAGAGACTCCTGCAGAGGCTGACGTGGCGACACCTGTGGCCCCACCAAGCATAGCCCCACACCCACAAAACGCAGGGCCCTAGTTACATTACTGCAGCCCATGGAATCTGAGCTGGATCCTGAATCCGCTCCAGGGACTAGTTAGCCTCGTGTGAGCCCCACAACCACACCCCAGGCACAGGTCCAGCAGAGACAGAGGCGCAGGTCAAGGGCCGGCATTGCAGCACAGGATGAACAAACTACAAATGTGTGGGGTGGCATGGGGTCCCATGTGTTGAGGGTGCAGTGCATGGAAGTGAGACATATGGGGTCAATACAGATGCAAATCACCAAATTGGTTAGGAACATCACATTGATGACTGATTGTGTGTGGGAACTAACTACATCGGTAGTAGAAGGAAACATGCAGACTAACTCAACCATGCAGGAGCTGACCCGGGTGATGCAGGAGGGCCACGACACACAGAGGAGAAGGCATCAGCAGTTCATAAAGCGCTTGGCTGGCTATACCAGGTCAAACAATAACCTTTGCAACACCACTGCACTGCTGTCACGCCAGTCCGTGGCCATAAAAATCGACATGGGCCATTGTTGTGGGATTGTGGCCAGGCTGCTACTGTTGGGGGTAGCAAGTTTACGGGAGAAGTGGGGGAAGAGGGAGTGAGGAGGCATCCAGCCTTAGCAGCCTGTCAGTGCCAGTCCCCACTGGCAGGAGGCACAGTACCCGCAGCACGACACCTTCCGGTGCACCCATGAGGGATGTCGCAGATACAGGAGAAGGGCGTTTGGGGGTGCGTGGTAGGAAGCGCTAAACTGACTAGTCCATCTTTATTTGCCTATGGTGACGTAATCATGAACAAAACCATAATAGTGACTGAGTTCCAGGTCCTGAAATAAGTTTATTTGCTATTTTGTGCATGCAATCACTGTGGTACTTAGCATCTTCTATGTGCGGCTTAACACTACAAAATGGTGTTGTGTCTCATCATTACATACCTCTGAATTAATGTTGTTTGAAGTCTGCGTCTCCTTTGCCCTTCTGCTGAGCTTATCTTATGTGCTTGTCATAGTTGTCCCGGTGGCTGGTTGTCCCCCTCAGACTCACTGTCAGAAACTTCAGTGTGTATGCCTCTCCTGGTTGCAATATTGCGCAACATGGCACATGCAGCCACAATCCTGCAACAGGTCTCTGGCCGGTACTGCAACGCTCCGCCAGTTTTGTGGAGGATGCAAAAGCGACTTTTCAGCAGTCCAAATGTGTGTTCAATTACATTCCATGTGCTGATGTATGCTGCATTGTACCTCTGCTCATGTGGGGTGGCTGGGTTGAGGTATGGTGTCAATGTGTAGTTCCGCTCGGCGTATGTGCTGTCACCTACAGGCCAGTGAGCAAAGGGTTATCGACAGTTATACATTGCCATTTTGTAATTTTGTGTGGGGAATAAGTATATGTGTTTACCAAGCAGATGTCCTTCACCAAATTCACTCCTGAGCAGACAGGTGTGAATGCCACTGTGTCGAAATATAAAGGAGTCATGTCTGCTTCCACGGTATTGCGCCGCAATGTCTGTTATGATATATTTTGCATTGCACACTACTTGTACTTTGATAGAATGATACGATTTCCAGTTCCTGAAAATGTATTCATTGTCTGCTGGAGGACAAATGGCAACATGTGTACAATCTATGCAACCAATCACAGGAGGGAACTGTGCTACCTGGTCTTGTTCAATTCCTGTTGGGTTGTGGGGAAGGTGATGTGGGTGTGGATCCTTGACATCATGGCATCCAGGAGAGACTTGAGGAAACATGAAAGGGAGCTTTGTGATACCCCTCCAGCAACAGCTACTACCCCTTGTAAACGTCCTGACACAAGTAGGTGCAACAACATAGTACCTGGACATGAGTGGGGATGGCATGGGTCCTATGGGTCTGGCGCCGCATTAGGGGTTCCAATTCTGCTATTAGGTCAAGGATCATTGCACCGTTTAACCTGTACTTGTCGTAGATTTAATCAGGTGTTTGTCCCAACAATTTGATGCGCCTGTATTCTCCTACTGAGCTGGGAGGCTGCATGGATCCTCTTCCTCCTCACCATCACGTAGAGCGCTGCCATTGTGAAAAGGTTCAGAGGCCTCCTGGGTCAATTTAAATAGGTTTCTGAGGGGTTGCACCTGTGTGATTTTTTATACTCCTGTTTACCATTAGATTGTTATTCCCCTTAATCTGCACTTGCTAAATAGCGAATTTTGTGTGAATTGATATTTGCGAAGTTACATGCATTGGTTTGTGATTCTCTGTCTGCTAATCGCTATTTGCTCTCACTATTAAGGTACTCGCAGATAAGGATTCACTAAATTTGCTTTCACATTTTTTGCGATTCCTTATTTTTGCAAATTTGTCTATTATAGAGTTTTTGGGTTCCTGCATTGGAAAGGGCTAAATTGCGCTCGCAAACAGTGATTCGCTATTTTTGCGAGCCCAATTTAGCACGTGCCTGAATATCGTTTAGCAAAAACTCCCCACTATATTGTAATTGTAATTGTTATTTGTAGAGCGCGTTATCACCGTACGGTCTCTAAGCGCTGTGAGAGGGTGCTGCCTTAGCCCCGATGGGAGTGGAGTAAGTTACCGTGTGCCCCTTGCCTCCTGAAAGAGTACTGTCTTGAGCTTCTTCCTGAACAGAAGCAGAGAGTGTTCCTTTCGTACATTCTCAGGCAGCTTGTTCCAGATTTGAGGGATGCAAGTGGAGAACACTCTTCCTCCGATGGAGGACAAGCAGGAACGGGGGCAAACCAGCAGACTGGCTTCTGATGACCGTAGCGTTCTACTTGGGTTGTATATGGTTAGACTGTCTTTAATATATCTCGGGCCTTGGCCATAAATGGCTTAATGTGCAATGCAGAGGCCTTTGAACTTTGTCCTCTGCCTGATTGGAAGCCAATGTAACTGGCGTAGGAGGCGAGTGGCATGCGTTCGTCTGGGCACTCTAAAGATCAGTCTGGAGGCCTCATTCATTACTATCTGCAATTTTGCCAGTAGCTTTACCGGGAGGCCGAGGTAAAGGGAGTTGCCACAATCCGATCTTGATATTATTAGGGCTGATACAGCTAGTCTTAGGGTGTCAAAAGTGAGAAGGGGGGCCAGTTTTCGTAGCTGTCTCAGCAAGCCTATGCAAGTGCCCACTATTGCCGACACCTGTTGAGTCATGGACAGCTTGGCATCTATTTTGATACCCATGTTTTTTGCAGCCAAGACTGGCTCTGGGTATTTGCCTAACTCTTGTGGCCAGATATATGGGTAGTGTTCTGTTGTAAGTTGTGGTGACTGCAGCTGAGAGGGGATGGTGTGGAGCAGAGACACAGCTTATTCCATTGATCTCTAAACCACCCCTTAATTGTTATGATTGAAGTATGAAAAAGGCTGGATTTGTCTTACAGTAAGGGAGGATGAGAAAAGAAGATGTGACTGAGAAATTTAGAGTTTTACAAATATAGAGCAGTACATAATGGATTCAGCCATAAGGATAAAAGTGTAGTACAAAAATGTTCTCAGCATCAATACATTTCTATATTCCTGTTTGACTTCAGTATGCTGAATTTTAAGCAAAGTAAAGTGGTACAATTTAATTTGAATTCTGTGGCACATTTTAGTGCTAATAGGAGCCTGTGTCAATGTGAGGACAGGTCCAACCAGCTAGAATAGATTGCAAGCACAATTCTTGATTCAATAAATCTGAAGGTACCATGTGGTAATGGTGTCCTGATTTTAAAGGCAGGATCAGAATCTGAACTATCACTGCAGGGACTGACAGGTTAAACAGGAACATTGACTGAGTATTGTAGGGAGGCAATGCCCTAAAGCTGCAACGTACAGGTATGATGGCTGTGTTACTGCATAAAGCAATATAGCAGAAACAACCTTTATAACGCATTGTTTACAATGCATTCATTTACAAAGCAAGTCATTACAGTGATGCGTTGTTACATCGCATGCCATTACAGCGCAAGTCATTTCAACAACTTGCTGTAGAGGCGGAAGGTGTTGGATTTTTAATCCAACACCTTTTCCACTGTTGCACACACTGGAGTTGGAATAGTAAATTATGTTATTCCAAACTCCAGTGCCCCTCCTACCGCAAGTCATTGTAACAACTTGTGTTATAATGCCATGCAATGTAACAATGCGTCATTGGAATTAAGCATGGGCGTAAAATCCGCTCCGCTCGCGTATTTTTCGGATTTTCGGCAAATTCGCAATCCGCGAACTCTCGCGAATTTGTCGAAAATCCGTGAATCCGCTCGCGGCAGATTTTTTGCTTGGTTGCGGCGCGCGGCGTGGTGCACGGCGTTCACTTTCCGTCATTAAGCGTTTGCCGAGTTGTTTTTCTCGATCATATTTTGCGAGTGCCGCGCCATTTTGGATCTTGCTGCGTGATCCCGCGGGAGTTTGGCGCCCGCGAATACGTAATCGCAGCTTGCCACCATGCACAGCACACCTCGCGAGAGTTCGCAATTGCGAACACGTAGTTGCGGCGGAAAGGAACAATCTCGCACTCGCGAAATAGAGATTTTGCAATTCTGCACAAGAAATCCACTAGCAAACAGGATAAACCTTCAGAAAATGATGATTTTTATCAGAATCACTCCTCAGGTTGACATTTGCATGGCCTTTTTTTTTGCAAGGAGTCCATTTTTGGGGGGGGGGAGGGAAGGAAGTGCCCCACAGTCTCCAACTTCCTGTTCCTGTCCAGCAGGCTCCTCCCAGTGCTTTGTCCATCTCCTGGTCACTTTCATTTGGATCTGGAGCTGGAAGGATTACTTTTTGTGGGTGCTGCTGGATATTTGGATTTGAGGCCTTTTTGACTTTCTTTGGATCACTTTTGGATTAGAAATCAACTTTCACAAGTAAGTTTGTTTGGGGCATTACAGTTGCTGCAACTACAATTTTGGAACTTTTTCAGAACATTAAATAAATTATATTGTGGGTAGCCACAGTATCCAGTAGGACCAGGGTTGGTTATGGGTGCATGATACAACTGTTTTGTTGAATTTAAACACCATTGAGGCCATGGATGGGCTGGGATTGTGCTGATTTTTGTTGTTTTTGTCGTTTTTTGGGGCTGCTGGTGGGGCCCTTTGCCCAGGGGTGGTGAGTGTTGCATGGGCCTAGTCTTTCTGTGGGGTGTCTTCTTGAATTTAAACATCATTGAGGCCATGGATGGGCTGAGATTGCGCTTATTTTATTGTTTTTTGTCGTTTTTTTGGGGCTGCTGGTGTGGCCTTTTGCCCAGGGGTGGTGGTGCATGGACTGAGTGTGCCTGTGGTGTGGTCTCACTCTCTATAATGTAAACATCATGGATGGCATTGGATTGTGGTGATTTCTGGCTGGTTTTCTGTTTTTTGGGGGTGTACTGTTGATGTGGACTGGCAATGTGGGTGGTGGTGGTGGCCATCTTGAGTGCTGGCTGGTACAGGCAACATGTGCTTGGGGTGCAAGGGGCCATTTTGAGGAGAGGCAGTGTCTGAGGCCTGCACTTATTTTGCCTACTTTTCATCCATTATGCCCAGGGGTAGTGAGTGTTGCATGGGCCTAGTGTTTCTGAGGGGTGTCTTCTTGAATTTAAACACCATTGAGGCCATGGATGGGCTGGGATTGTGCTGATTTTATTGTTTTTTGTAGTTTTTTTGGGGCTGCTGGTGGGGCCCTTTGCCCAGGGGTGGTGAGTGTTGCATGGGCCTAGTCTTTCTGTGGGGTGTCCTCTTGAATTTAAACACCATTGAGGCCATGGATGGGCTGGAATTGTGCTGTTTTTTGTTGTTTTTGTCGTTTTTTTGGGGCTGCTGGTGTGGCCTTTTGCCTAGGGGTAGTGGTGCATGGACTGAGTGTGCCTGTAGTGTGGTCTCACTCTCTTTAATGTAAACATCCTGGATGGCATTGGATTGTGGTGATTTTTGGCTTTTTCCTGTTTTTTTGGGGTGTACTGTTGATGTGGACTGGCCATGTGGGTGGTGGTGGTGGCCATCTTGAGTGCTGGCTGGTACAGGCAACATGTGCTTGGGGTGCAAGGGGCCATTTTGAAGAGAGGCAGTGTCTGAGGCCTGCACTTATTTTGCCTACCTTCCATCCATTATGCCCAGGGGTAGTGAGTGTTGCATGGGCCTAGTGTTTCTGAGGGGTGTCTTCTTGAATTTCAACACCATTGAGGCCATGGATGGGCTGGGATTGTGCTGATTTTATTGTTTTTTGTCGTTTTTTTGAGGCTGCTGGTGGGGCCCTTTGCCCAGGGGTGGTGAGTGTTGCATGGGCCTAGTCTTTCTGTGGGGTGTCCTCTTGAATTTAAACACCATTGAGGCCATGGATGGGCTGGGATTGTGCTGTTTTTTGTTGTTTTTGTCGTTTTTTTGGGGCTGCTGGTGTGGCCTTTTGCCCAGGGGTAGTGGTGCATGGACTGAGTGTGCCTGTAGTGTGGTCTCACTCTCTTTAATGTAAACATCCTGGATGGCATTGGATTGTGGTGATTTTTGGCTGTTTTTCTGTTTTTTTTGGGGTGTACTGTTGATGTGGACTGGCTTGGGGTGTAAGGGGCCATTTTGAAGAGAGGCAGTGTCTGAGGCCTGCACTTATTTTGCCTACTTTTCATCCATTATGCCCAGGGGTAGTGAGTGTTGCATACTTGCATGGCCCTAGTCTTTCTGTGGGGTGTCTTCAATGTAAACATCATGGATGGCATGGGATTGTGCTGATTTTTCTGTGTTTTGTCGATTTTTTGGGGTGTATAACTGAACTGATGTTCCTCTGTCTTCCATTGCTTTTAGGTGCACAAGACTCAAGAGAACCACCAGTGCCAGGAAGAAGTCCTGCAGCGGTGTGTGTGTGCAGCATAACGTCACGCGACGTCACGTCTGGACACAGACAACTCAGCAACTCGTGCAACTGCTGCCTGCTGTTCTGACCTGCTCTGAAGAAGATGGCCCCAAAAAAAGTTACCCGTAGCTCCTCTAGCAAGAAAGGTGCCAGTAAGGAGCAGAAGAAGCAAGTTACCAAGGAGACTGGTGTGCCGGCCGCCCCTTTTTTTGGGAGTAAAAAAAAAAGTATGCCTGCAGCAGCAGCGGGATCTGCTGGCGACCAAGCTGGCAGCAGCACCCCCGCTCCATTGGGCTCAGTGCCACCACCACCACCACGCCAACTTAAGTCCAAGCCCTTGAGTGCTGCAGAGGCAGCCAGTATAGTTCTTCAATCACCATCGACCAGTGATGTTGGCTCATCGCAAGAAAGCAGCAGCAATGTCCCTCAATCAACACAGGTTGTTGAAGCTCATCTGACGAGTGTTGAACAACCACAGCCGCAACAACAATCACATGTGCAAGTACAAGCCCAAGTACATGTGGAAGGAGAGGCAGCGCAAGGAGATGCGCAAGCAGAGGTTCATGGAGGGTCACAAGTGCCCACAATAGTTGTTCCTCCCGAAGTAGGGGCACATCAGGAAATCGACAATCAAGGCGAGGTATCATTTGAGGAAGACACTCCTCCTGATGATCATTCATTGTCTTCCACACCCCTAGCAAGGAAGAGATCAAGGGTGGTGTCTACATCTTTTTCAAGCACACCTCCTTCTGATGATACGGATCAAAATTGGGAACCAGCACCACTGCCGTCTGAGAGTGAGGCACACCATGATCTGACAAAGGTAGTTAAGCGTAAAAGGAAGCTCGTCCAAAGTCTCAGACTTATGGAGTGTGATGATGAGGCTCAACAAAAAGTGGCGGATACTGCTGCTGATGAAGACTCTGACAACGACGACCCAGTCATCATAAAGGTCACTGCAGCCCCAGCGGGCATGCAGCAAACAGACATTTTGACCCTAGCCCGAAAAGCTGCTGAGCGTGATGATGATGATGTTGTCGACGAGGAGGCAGTGGAAACACCACCACAATCATTGGAGTTAAGTAGTACACCAACTCGTACCGCTTCCATATTTCTTTCTGGCAAGAAGGGACCTCCATCCACCTCGACCTTAATTAGTGGCGGTGAAAGTGCACAACGTACAAAAGTTGGGCAATCCAGATCCTCCACTTCATCTGGCATTAGCAGCATGACCACCACCACCAGTATCGCCGCCTCCTCGGGCCCCCACAGACACTTCAAGTCCCCAGTTTGGGACTTCTTTACTGTTTGCCCACAAAGGGAAAAGTTCGCCATTTGTACCATTTGTAAGCTTGCAGTTAGTCGTGGTAAGTTAGGTACCAACTATGGTACCGGAGGCCAGAGAGGTCATCTTAGGAGACAGCACACTGTCCAATGGTTTGCGCACCTAAAGGCGATCAAGGAAGCCCGAATTGGAAGTCAAGAAAACGTTGATGTTTCATCTGATGATGACGAGGAGGAAGAAGATGTGTCAAACACTTCACTTACACCCAGTACCCCTGTCAGCAGCACACCCAATGTGAGGCATACTAAGAGTGTTGGAGCGAGTGAGACACCAACGCGCAAAAGTTCACCAGCGAGCATAATTGGGTCAACGAAGTCATTATCAACCCGTAAATGCTTGGTCCAGGGCAACATTAGAACCATGTTTTCTTCAGACGCGCCATATGTACGCAACCACCCACTGACGCGTCTGTATAACACTAAGCTGGCTAAAATGCTAGCTGTGGACCTTCTCCCTTTTTCTTTTGTAGAAGCGGTAGGTTTTCTAGAATTAGTGGCAACGCTCTGCCCTAAATGGAAGGTTCCTAGCCGGTTCTATTTTGCCAGAGTTGCGGTTCCAGCACTACATGAAGATGTGCTAGAGGCGATTGGGGCAGCTTTGCAGAAGAGTGCTGTTCACACTATACATCTGACAACAGACATGTGGACCAGTGGCGCAGGCGCTGATTACATGTGCATCACTGCACACTGGGTCTCTTTTTCAGGTGTTAAAGCAAAGCTAAACGCAGGTGTTGACCCGGACCAAGTTTTTAAAGCTGCTCGGAAACATGCAACACTAGCCATGTTTGGCTTGGAGAAAAGTCACACAGCAGAAAACATTTTGGACGAGTTTAACAAAAAGGTCTTTCACTGGCTGTCCCCAAAAAAACGCCAGATTGGTTATGTTTCCACGGATAATGGCGCCAATGTAGTTAAGGCTATGGCGCTGGGTGCATATTTCAGAGTGCCGTGTTTGGCGCACTGTATCAACCTGGTAGTTCAAAAATTCTTGAGTGATAGAGACAGTACAGCGTTCGAGGTAATGGCCACCTGCCGCAAAATGTGCAACCATTTCAGCCATTCTTTTAAGGCCCGGAAGCATCTGAGGAGACTGCTACTTCAACGTCGAATGCCAGTGAAAGCACTCCTCCAGGAGGTGGCAACACGTTGGAACTCAACCTTCTACATGCTTGAGCGTCTGTATGAGCAGTATACGGTACTCGATCACTATTTCTTAACAGAGGGTACAGCTCAGAAGGACATGCGGATGGGTGCGGCGCAATGGGACATAGTTAAAAGCCTGACAGACATGCTTCGTCCTTTTGAGTTCTGCACGCGTGCAGTCAGCCAGGAGGACTGTAATTTGGGAAAAGCTATCCCATTGTTGTGCATGCTGGAGCACCAACTGAAGGCGGTGTCTTCTGAGTTTGAAAAAGATGAAAAAAAAAAGACCCTTTTATTTTGTCGGAGAAATTATTAGAGCGCCTACGTGGTGATGAACGTCTTAAAAAGATCAACTCAGAACAGCATTACATTTGTGCTACTATTCTGGATCTACGCTACAAAAAGGCGCTGGCAGGCCAAGCATTCTTTCCTTTTGGTGATGAAGATGTTAAAAAGTACAAACGTTGGCTAGCCTGGTCAGCCAAGAGGTTTGAAAAAGAACGGCAGGATATTGAAGGAGAAGGCAGTACATCAGCATCAGCATCAGCAGGCCATCCCCAGTCAAAAAAATCCACTTCTGCACCTGTGGCTGTGGCACAAGTGACCTCTCAGCCGTTAAAGACACCGGCAACCGGATCATCTGCACCACACACAACAGTAACAGTGGCTGCTGTAGAGGATTGGCTAACTTTGCTTGGGTATGGTTCTCGAAAAAATGTCACAGGCACAGCAAAAAGTAAGCAAAGTGGAGGAACCGTTGAGGACCTTGAGTCGATGGTGCAGGACTATCTGAATGAGTCAACAGAGGTCTTTCTTAATGATGAGCCATTGCAGTATTGGCATGGGAAAAAACAATTGTGGCCACAGCTCTCCAACCTGACTATAAACTATTTGTCTTGCCCACTCGCAAGAGTGTCTTCTGAACGTGTTTTCAGTGCTGCTGGTGGCATTGTAACTCCCAAACGGAGCCGCCTCTCGCCCAAAAATGTGGAGCGGCTGACAATGATCAAGATGAATCAGCACCTCATACCACCAGATTACAAAGTACGAGAAAGCATGCCGCATGAAGACGAGGAGGACGGCAACGTGGATGAGGGGATTTGGTCTCTGTTCGGTGACACTGACCTCATCCTGCCTGAAATTCGCAGAGTATGATGACGAATTCTTCTTCTTATTCCCTGACACCGAGCCCTGAAAATGAGACAATGAATCAATAACTTTCTTTTTCGTCCTTATTCACTTTTATTCCTGTGTGTCTGTCTTTCTTTGTTTTGCACAGTTAATTTAATTCAAACTTTAATCACCTAATCCCAAAAACAAGCCCATCAGCAGAACTGTCTTCACTTGTTTGCTTATTGATTTGAAGGTGCCGCAGTCTACATTCCTCAGGTTCACAAGTTCTGAAGAACATGCTCCTCTATCCTCCTCCTCCAGACTCCGATTTCCCTCAAAGCAGAGGGCTGGATTACGCCCAATGAAGAAAGACTCAGCACTTGTGGGGGTGTTCTACTTCTTTGCGGGTGAGTTGACGGCTCTGGGCCCATTGCTGTGAAGCTCTAATAACGGATAAAAGTGTTTTGGACCAAATATGAGGCGGAAATTTCTTGCCGTTTTTGCTGACTTGCTTGCCTTTGAGGTGCTCTTTGGCGGGGTTCCGGGTGTTTGTGGGTGAGTTTTGGGGTCTGGGAGCACTCCTGCAACAGTCTAATGTTGATTGCATTTGCTTTTCAGGAAATCCATGGTGGAAAACAGGAGTTATGATGATGACCTAGCTGCACAGCGCGTTTGGACCGAAGGCCGAGAGATATTGTAAGTATGAGATTTTGCTTTTTTGCTGTTTGGGGGTGTTGTCGCGTGCTTTTTTGCGGGTGGGTTGGCGGGTCTTGGGGCATTCCTGGGAAGGTCTAATACCGGATAGAAGTGTTTTGGACAAAATCCATAAGGAAAAGCCTTTTTTTTGCTATTTCTTCTGACATCTTGCTCAATGTAGCGTTTTGGGGGGCTTCCTGGTGTTTGTGGGTGGGTTGCGGGGTCTCTGTCAAAGCACTGCTGCGACAGTCTAATCTTGATTGCATTTGCTTTTCAGGAAATCCGTGGTGGAAAACAGGAGTTATGATGATGACCTAGCTGCACAGCGCGTTTGGACCGAAGGCCGAGAGATATTGTAAATATGGGATTTTGCTTTTTTGCTGTTTGGGGGTGTTGTCGCGTGCTTTTTTGCGGGTGGGTTGGCGGGTCTTGGGGCATTCCTGGGAAGGTCTAATATCGGATAGAAGTGTTTTGGACAAAATCCATAAGGAAAAGCCTTTTTTTTGCTATTTCTTCTGACATCTTGCTCAATGTAGCGTTTTGGGGGGCTTCCTGGTGTTTGTGGGTGGGTTGCGGGGTCTCTGTCGAAGCACTGCTGCGACAATCTAATCTTGATTGCATTTGCTTTTCAGGAAATCCGTGGTGGAAAACAGGAGTTATGATGATGACCTAGCTGCACAGCGCATTTGGACCGAAGGGCGAGAGATATTGTAAGTATGAGATTTTGCATTTTTGCTGTTTGGGGGTGTTGTCGCGTGCTTTTTTGCGGGTGGGTTGGCGGGTCTTGGGGCATTCCTGGGAAGGTCTCATACCGGATAGAAGTGTTTTGGACAAAATCCATAAGGAAAAGCCTTTTTTTTGCTATTTCTTCTGACATCTTGCTCAATGTAGCGTTTTGGGGGGCTTCCTGGTGTTTGTGGGTGGGTTGCGGGGTCTCTGTCGAAGCACTGCTGCGACAGTCTAATCTTGATTGCATTTGCTTTTCAGGAAATCCGTGGTGGAAAACAGGAGTTATGATGATGACCTAGCTGCACAGCCCGTTTGGATCGAAGGCCGAGAGATATTGTAAGTATGAGATTTTGCTTTTTTGCTGTTTGGGGGTGTTGTCGCGTGCTTTTTTGCGGGTGGGTTGGCGGGTCTTGGGGCATTCCTGGGAAGGTCTAATACCGGATAGAAGTGTTTTGGACAAAATCCATAAGGAAAAGCCTTTTTTTTGCTATTTCTTCTGACATCTTGCTCAATGTAGCGTTTTGGGGGGCTTCCTGGTGTTTGTGGGTGGGTTGCGGGGTCTCTGTCGAAGCACTGCTGCGACAGTCCAATCTTGATTGCATTTGATTTTCAGGAAATCCGTGGTGGAAAACAGGAGTTATGATGATGACCTAGCTGCACAGCGCGTTTGGACCGAAGGCCGAGAGATATTGTAAGTATGAGATTTTGCTTTTTTGCTGTTTGGGGGTGTTGTCGCGTGCTTTTTTGCGGGTGGGTTGGCGGGTCTTGGGGCATTCCTGGGACGGTCTAATACCGGATAGAAGTGTTTTGGACAAAATCCATGAGGCAAAACCTTTTGGCACTTTTTGTAACTTAGTGTTCGTTAGGGTTAGCCCTAGCAGCAGGATTGCATGTGTTTCGGGGTGTTCTATTGCAACTCAGGTCTGGGGTTTTAGAGCACTCTTGGAGCGATGCTGGCTATGGATACTTTTGCTTGCTTGCAAGTGGTTTGAATACTATCCACGGTGGGTAAGGGTGTATTTGGGCCTACTTTTACTTTTAAAGTACGTTTTGTCACCATTTTTCTGCTAGGCCTTGTTTTTTGAGATCTGATTGGGGGTCTTCTACATTTGCGACTGACTTTAGTAAGGGTCTTGGTGGGAGCATTGCTGGGAAGGTCAAATTTTGTTCTAAAACACAGTTTACAGTACACCTACCTTGAGGGGAAAGATCCGCTATAATATTTTGGCCATACTTATTTATCCTTAAAAAGGTGACTCAGACAGACTACGCAATTTCTAAAATATTGTACTGTCTATTAGGGAAATCAAAGTGTGACTTTTTGCACCACACAGCGTACATACCTTATATTTATTTATCAGTGGTATTGTAATAGCACTTCCTGTTTTCCGTTCAATAATTACAGGCCGGGTTTCAGTCGACATCCGCCAGGCAGGCAGTGGACAGGGTGTCTTCTGTCAGTGGTCACCAACATTGATGGACGAAGCGTCAGCTGGAATGGAGGAGTGCCGCTAATAAGAGGAATTGTTTGCTGCATGCAACTTACTTACCAAATTCAACAGGACAACTCCAACAACATACAGAATACAGATACAGTATCCATCGTTTTCTTCTATGAGTGTGACTGCATGTGGTTAGCTTTAGTTTGTACCCAAAGATTTCTTTATCTTCAATTATTGTTAGTCCATGCTGTGCTTTTTTTTCTTCTCTCAACAAAACCTACCCAAAAAGAAACCCCCATTCCCATCCATTTTCCAAACCCTAACCCTCTTCCCCCGGGCTGTGTGGTTTTGCTTGATGTCTGACTAAATGACATAAATAATTCCACACACTTGCTGGGGAGGATAAGGTCATAGCAACAGGCTGGTGAAGGAATACGAGGATATCTTCTAGTCTTACTCAGCTTCAGTACTATTTCTTGTAGTAGTAGGAGCCAATGTCAAATAAATTCAACGCAAGTACTAGTTATACTTGCAATACTTTACCATTTGTTAGGCTACATTGTGGCCCTGTTCTAGTTTACTGTCACCTGCTATATTCTGGATCGTACCGTAACCGTTGTAATGCTACAGTAAGGACAAACCAGGTTTCGTTTTCTTTTTTCCCATAGGCATGCAACTGCCACTGTGTCACACCACTAGTACCACCGCAATGAGGAAATTTCATCCGCCCAGGATTGCCAACCTTAATCCCCATTTCACGTGGAGCCAGCCCTGGGCCTAGCCCTAATTTCTAACACAAATTACAGGTAAGATAAGCGTTTGGTGGGAGGTAGTATAATGGAGTATTAGGACTAGACGAGAGATTGACGGTAGTACTACTAAAGTCCTATGACTCTTCAGGAAAACAAACTTACTGTTACACCCCCACCCACCAGACTGAAAAGCAGTAAAAAACAGGTATGGTCAGATAAAGTTCAAAAAAGTATATTTATGTAGCCCTAACAAAATAATCTCCCTCAAGACCCTCCCTATCCCCAACGATTGTCTTTGAAAAGTCCCAAAAAGAACCCAACTCCCAAATCCCCCCCCCCAAAAGTCTCTAAAAAAAGGGCAAGGGACACTCCACTACTGGAGGGTGCTGGTGAATTTTGCGGCCAGGGCATCATACTCCTTGTGGAGGGTGGCAAGGTCGAAGCGGAGGCCCTCCACCAAGTTCTTGTACCTAAGGACCTCCTGCTCCAGGTAGGACATTCTGACTCCTAGGCGGCGCTGGCGTGCCTTGCAGCTCCTGTGGGGGGCAGCTGGTCTTTTTGCTGCTTGGAGGTGGTGGTTGGCTTTGTTAGCCCGGCTCCGTACCGCTGGAGCACTGCGCTGGCTGGCAGCCCGTGGGGTCACGGAGGAGGATGCAGCTCTCCCAGTCGAGGATGTTGTGGTTGCACCGGTCGACTGCGTGTCCTCCTCCTCCTCCAGGGCCACCAGCCGCCGATATTCGGCGACAGTGGCATCCAGCCTCCGTTGCCGGGCCAGTCGGGCCTGCTCCCTCCGTGATGTCGATTTGGAAGGAGCAACTATATGAAGAAAGAAAGACATAGTCTGTAACCAATGCTCCTTCACATTAATAACACAAAGTGATTGAGCCGAAAGTTGTGTCACAGTACAAGTAGCAAATTGAAAGCACAGTACATAACTATTGAGGACAGTATCTATCTAACCTCCCACTTCTGCATCCTTGCTCTAACATTAGTGGTAGTTTAATGAACAAATTCTACGACCACTATGGACTTCCATTACAGTCGACTATGACAGTACACCAGTCTTATTCTTCTTCTTCTCTCTTGTTTAGGAAAATTGGTACGTTATCTTATGCAAGCCGGCAGAATGCCAGCGCAGTGAACTTGCACCCGAGAAAAACGCACACCATGATGAGTGAGACAGACTTGCGTTACTGTACCGGTCCAGTACATGCAGGTGGTGAAGCTATTACTTTTCTATTACGGGTGGCACTGAGAATACTCTGTTACAAGGGCTACTGCTTAATTAATTTACCTTTCACCCTACAGTGCAAATGAGTACTAGAAAAGGAAAATGAAGAAGCTAAATAATTAGATTATCTATCACTTCACATGGGATGTGTTAGAAACGGGACCCTGGCCGGCCAAGACTCGCGTCGAGGTCAGTCAGGGATCACCATTTCTAAGGTCAGGGCTAGGGAGTCACACACCAAGATAACCCCCGCTCACCCTCTAGGTAACGTGGCGCGAGCAGCAAGGCTAATCTCAGAGGCGATGTGTAAAGCGTTTGCGCGCGCACCCCAGCGACAACAACCAAAGGCCCACCACAAAGGAAACTCCACACAAGGTTATATCAAAAATAGCCTTTGTATTATAATAATAAGAACACATTAGATAACACACACACTTTACAATGTGCCAACAGGCACGGGCAAGATTTACAAGGGATTATGTACAGGACAGGGCCACCTGGACCACTGTCAGGGGTATGCACTTTTAGAAATAATACTTGTAGGTATAACACTTTAGCACATAAACATACAATGACTGTAACACAGAAATAGTAAATGTAGCATACAACCAGTAACTACTGGTAAAGAGAAAATACCTCCTACGCCACCCTAGTCTCTGTAGGGAAATCACGCAGGGAGCTAGGACCTATGGAAGGAAAACCTATCACCTCCTACGCCACCCTAGTCTCTGTAGGGAAATCACGCAGGGAGCTAGGACCTTATCATCAGGACCTATGGAAGGAAAACCTATCACCTCCTACGCCACCCTAGTCTCTGTAGGGAAATCACGCAGGGGGAAGGAAACCTAAGATAATCACCTAGGCAAGTAACATTTAGCAAAGGCAATCAAACATCAACATTCCTCTAAGCAGGTTACTTTTAGCAAAGGGAAATAAAAGAACAAGGCATTACCTAAGCAGGTCACTTTTAGCAAAGGTAATGACACAACCAATCCTCTAAGCAGGTCACTTTTAGCAAAGGGGATAAACACATAAAGAATTACCTAAGCAGGTCACTTTTAGCAAAGGTAAAAACAAACATTCCTCTAAGCAGGTCACTTTTAGCAAAGGGGAATAAAAGAACAAAGAATCACCTAAGCAGGTCACTTTTAGCAAAGGCAATAACAAACAAGGGCACATGAAACATTAAAACACATTCAGAGGTGCAGGTAGAACATTTGCGCACAAATCAAATGAGCAGTAATCATAAATTGCGCAGGGTGCACATGGCACAACACTAGAAAGGTCCCTCAGGCCAACTGGCCTCGAAAGGGGCTGAATGCCCTGAGTCTCAATGTCAGGGAAGGCTGCGCAGGCAGCACACAAAAGCCTAAACGTAGCAACTGTCCACTAAGTGCTGGACAGTTGTGAATAGCAGGTAGGCAAACGTTGGAGCCAGGTGGGCTCAAGCACACAGGTGGGGAGACACAGCGTGGGAGCCTCGGGGCTACAACCAACTAGCTGCCTGTGTCCCCCTAGAGCCTCTGTGGCTCGCAAAGCAAATGTGCACTAGTGTAGAGCTTCAGCGCTCTCAAACAATTAAAATGGCCCCAGAGCCTCTCGGGGCTCAAAGATCAATAACATGCCCCCTCGAGCCTCGGGGCTCGTAAATCAAATGGGCCGACACCAGGGGGAGCGACCCGCTGCCAAGTGGGGCCGCTCTATCACCCCTTGGTCCCTTCACAACGATGGAGTCCCTCCCGGGGGACTCAGACACCGATACTGCCCCCAGAGCCTCAGGCGGCTCGTAACATAGGAGTAGGGCGGGAGCCTCTCGGGCTCTAAATAAACCAATTGCCCCCAGGAGCCTCGGGGCTCCAAGCACCAAAAATGCGGCCACGTGGGAGTCCCTCACGGGGGACTCAGGAATCAATAATGCCCCCGGAGCCTATCGAGGCTCCACGCAACAGTGCGCACGAGATCGCGCTACGGGGGAGGGGCGGACACCGGCAATGTGTCCCGCGGCCCCTCTCCCTCCTCGGCACTCACCGGGTGTCTTGTGGCGGGCGGAGCTCCTCTTCACACGGGGAGCCTCCTAGCAGCGCGGGGCTCCTCTCCACACGGGGAGCCTCGGCGAGACGCGCCAAGCTGCTTCCTGGTTCCGCTCTCCTCCCCCGATGACGCGGCGGGAGGCTCGACCGCCTGGGCCAATCCCAGCGCGGCCGGGCTATGACGCTGGCGGCTGCTTCTGCTCGGCCCGGGGCTGCGGCGGTGATCACGGGGCAATGCGGCGTGGGCAGCCGCTCTTCAAAATAAATATAACGGGGCAATGCCGGGTGGCACCGGCTCTCCGAAAATAAAGGTAAAGCGAGGTAGGCACTCGCTCGGTCCTGGCAAAGCGCTCCAAAGCGCTAGAAGCAAAATAAAGCGCACCCAGCGCTTAGGGGGGAAATAAAGCGCTCTTCAGCGCTAAAAGCAAAACGAAGCGCTCCCAGCGCTGGGGACAAGGGAGAGCGCTCCCCCAGCACAGCAAAGCTCCAGCAAGGTCTGGAGGCAGACAGGGGGGCAAGGCAGGGCCAGAGCCAGCACACTGGGTCTCCAGGCAGGGAGACAAGCCAAGTGGCGGTCCTCCTGGCCCCAGCAGCAGCAACAGCCCCCTCTGGCAAGGATCCACAAGTAGAACCATTTCTGTGGGGACACAGCCCCATATTTATACAGAGAAATCCTTTGTTAGGAGGTGCAGGGTGGGGGGAAACCAGTTGCAGCTGGCTTGGGAGTACCCTTGATGGCCCAACCACCCCTTTCATTCACTGGGGAGGCTTGGGTCATTAGACAAACCACAGGGGGGCGGAGCCAGCATTGTGTGGGGAAAAACCCAGCCCATCCAGGACACAGATCTACTCCTCCCACACATCACTCATGCTGATCTCACACTCACCACCGGGCAGACCCATCCAGACTTCCTGGAGCCTGGCATGCCAGCCAGCTCCAGCCAATCACGCTCCAGTATCCTCACTGCACACATACATCAATGTCCAGAAGTAGCACTTCCCTTCTAGACACATACAAGCCGCACATACCATTGCGCAGCATTCATTCTCACGAGTTCATACCTACTAAACTCGAGCCTGCACTCCCCACACATCAGGAACTACCAGGGCACACACATTCCCCATGCATTCCTATGGGAGGGCAGGCCAGCCATACTACACGCACGCACTTTCACTCTGGGACACAGGGAAAAAGTGCGCCAAGACCCAAAAATCACTACACAGGGTCACAAATAAAGGCAAAAAGATTAGGGGTGAACCTGCCCTAAGGCCCAAGTCTAACACGACCCCCTTCCAGCCAAAACGCAGGGCAGACCGATCACCACCGTGATGGGCTTCCCTGCTTGGGGCGATAAAACAAGGACGCGGGCCCACAACTGCAGGGACACCCTCCTGTTTTACGCCACGGTGAACCCCTAGGGTTCCTTCTAAAACTACTGTAGGGACTAACTGGGGTACCCCACTGATACTCTCCAGCTGCCCTCGGCCAGGACCAGGCCCTAGGCCATTCAGGTACCACTGGATCCTGCCTACTCACAAAGTGGGGGGTAGTAACCCCTGGCACATAATAGCCATGCTCCACTCTTCCTGTCCGCAAGACAGGGCTAGACTTCCACTGGTTCTCCAGCCTAGGGTCTACAACCTTAGGTGGACCAGGAGTCTCAGGGAAGGCTCTCCTCCCCTTACCTCTTCTCCTAGGGTTCCTCCTCCTCCTGCGAGGGGTCCCCTCTAAACAACATTCTCCCAACCTAGGGTTTAACCCCTCAGGTGGTACCGGGGTCAGAGGTGGGCTTTCCCACCCTCTGCACCCCCTTCCAGAGTCCTGCTCCCTCCCAACCGGGGCGGTACTTCTGGAGAAAGAACTGGTCAGGACACTGATTACAGTAGTCCCACCCTTCAGGTCAGGCTGATCCTGAACCTGGCCATCCAACCTCTGGTCTAAAACCTTCGGTGGAACCAATGCCTGGCACTCCAGGACTTCTGGGGACTCACATCCTATCCCCAAATCACTCCTTTCACTGGACTTCTGTACTCTCCCTCCTGGAGCGGTACTGCCAGCTTCTAGGACCATAGAAGCTCCGCTTACAGATGCTCCAGGTTCTCTACACACTAGGAGATCTCCCTCAAGTGAACTAACAGGCAAGTCTAGGTTCCTTTCCTGGTGTTCCCTAAAGAAACCATCCAGGCTCTGTGACAGGGCTTCGGGCATCTGGGGACTCTCGGTCACACACTCACTCCCGCTCCACTGAGACAGGCAGTCAGCCCCTACACCCTTCTCACTAACCAAGGACCTAGCTGGGCTACTCTCACCCTCCTCCACCACACTGGGCTGGAAGACACCTGACCCACTATTGTTGGAATCACTCACTAGTGACTCAAAAGAACCTTTCGCACTGTCCCAACGGTCTGCTTCCGCTGCAAGCTCACATGCAATAAACGATCCAAACTTCAACAGGTGCTGGCGCAACTCTGGCACACAACAACTGAGCAACTGCTCTCTGATAAACATATCGAACAATATGTCCCAATCACATTTCGTGGGCTCCCGTACCCAATCACACAGGGCTCCACAACAGTCATCCTCAAAGTCTACCCAAGACTGATGAGACGGTTTCCTAAGGTTCCGAAACCTCAACCTATTCTCCTCCTCTGGGGAAACAGGAACCATACTCGGGGAACTGAGAGTGGGACGGTCTACACAAATATTTAAAAAGCTGCCACCACTGGACTCCACCCTCCATGGGGAATCCAGACAATTACAATTACACTCAGGGGATAACCTACTCTCCCTGAACAAGGCCCTCTCTTCCTTCCTATCCAACCACTCCTCTGGGGACAGGGCAAGGGATGGGGCGCTGACACTGGACCCAGCAAGGGACTCCCTATCTATGGGGTCCTCACTATCTGCTGACATCCATCCACTGTCATCATCATACCACTCACATTCTTCAGGGCTCTCCACAGACTCACCATCCTCATGACGTGCGGCCCGGGCCCTCTCTCTCTCACTGTACTCAAGATCCCACTGACCCTTTTGCCATTGGATCAGGCTGTCCCTAAGCTGGGACTGAGTATCCGACACACTCACCTCCATGCCTCCCTCTTCACAGAATCTGACCAGCTCTGACCTACTGTACCTAAAAAGACAACAGAGATCAAAAACAGGCTCCATTTTGGCGGACGTTCTCAAGAAGAGTTTGACACAGGGAACCTGGGGGTCTGAGCTTAACAGGAGTACACAATTACAATTCAGCAAGATTCCTATCTCAGAGAACTTGCACTCCACTGTCCAGTGTAACACACCACTCATTCACACACACCCTCCCCTCGGACCGGTAAGGCAGTTTCTACCACCCCTGATTATCTCAACCTGACCACTAGCGACACAGGTACCAAACTCTGGGAGCAGGGCGGGGAACAAGGTACTGGACAAAATACAAATGACACCTTTCAGGAGAAGCAAAACTGAACTTCCCTAAAAAACAATAATCCCAAAAATGTGGTTATCTAAAATTGTAGAGTTTTGAAGTGTGGCCTGTCGCCACTGTGGTACAACGCAAACGCAAGTCCAATCCCACCGCTGCCACCAATGTTAGAAACGGGACCCTGGCCGGCCAAGACTCGCGTCGAGGTCAGTCAGGGATCACCATTTCTAAGGTCAGGGCTAGGGAGTCACACACCAAGATAACCCCCGCTCACCCTCTAGGTAACGTGGCGCGAGCAGCAAGGCTAATCTCAGAGGCGATGTGTAAAGCGTTTGCGCGCGCACCCCAGCGACAACAACCAAAGGCCCACCACAAAGGAAACTCCACACAAGGTTATATCAAAAATAGCCTTTGTATTATAATAATAAGAACACATTAGATAACACACACACTTTACAATGTGCCAACAGGCACGGGCAAGATTTACAAGGGATTATGTACAGGACAGGGCCACCTGGACCACTGTCAGGGGTATGCACTTTTAGAAATAATACTTGTAGGTATAACACTTTAGCACATAAACATACAATGACTGTAACACAGAAATAGTAAATGTAGCATACAACCAGTAACTACTGGTAAAGAGAAAATACCTCCTACGCCACCCTAGTCTCTGTAGGGAAATCACGCAGGGAGCTAGGACCTATGGAAGGAAAACCTATCACCTCCTACGCCACCCTAGTCTCTGTAGGGAAATCACGCAGGGAGCTAGGACCTTATCATCAGGACCTATGGAAGGAAAACCTATCACCTCCTACGCCACCCTAGTCTCTGTAGGGAAATCACGCAGGGGGAAGGAAACCTAAGATAATCACCTAGGCAAGTAACATTTAGCAAAGGCAATCAAACATCAACATTCCTCTAAGCAGGTTACTTTTAGCAAAGGGAAATAAAAGAACAAGGCATTACCTAAGCAGGTCACTTTTAGCAAAGGTAATGACACAACCAATCCTCTAAGCAGGTCACTTTTAGCAAAGGGGATAAACACATAAAGAATTACCTAAGCAGGTCACTTTTAGCAAAGGTAAAAACAAACATTCCTCTAAGCAGGTCACTTTTAGCAAAGGGGAATAAAAGAACAAAGAATCACCTAAGCAGGTCACTTTTAGCAAAGGCAATAACAAACAAGGGCACATGAAACATTAAAACACATTCAGAGGTGCAGGTAGAACATTTGCGCACAAATCAAATGAGCAGTAATCATAAATTGCGCAGGGTGCACATGGCACAACACTAGAAAGGTCCCTCAGGCCAACTGGCCTCGAAAGGGGCTGAATGCCCTGAGTCTCAATGTCAGGGAAGGCTGCGCAGGCAGCACACAAAAGCCTAAACGTAGCAACTGTCCACTAAGTGCTGGACAGTTGTGAATAGCAGGTAGGCAAACGTTGGAGCCAGGTGGGCTCAAGCACACAGGTGGGGAGACACAGCGTGGGAGCCTCGGGGCTACAACCAACTAGCTGCCTGTGTCCCCCTAGAGCCTCTGTGGCTCGCAAAGCAAATGTGCACTAGTGTAGAGCTTCAGCGCTCTCAAACAATTAAAATG
Source organism: Lissotriton helveticus (assembly GCF_964261635.1). Taxonomy (NCBI): domain Eukaryota; kingdom Metazoa; phylum Chordata; class Amphibia; order Caudata; family Salamandridae; genus Lissotriton; species Lissotriton helveticus. The sequence continues at coordinate 1,654,832,100 of NC_136068.1, forward strand.
GCCCCAGAGCCTCTCGGGGCTCAAAGATCAATAACATGCCCCCTCGAGCCTCGGGGCTCGTAAATCAAATGGGCCGACACCAGGGGGAGCGACCCGCTGCCAAGTGGGGCCGCTCTATCACCCCTTGGTCCCTTCACAACGATGGAGTCCCTCCCGGGGGACTCAGACACCGATACTGCCCCCAGAGCCTCAGGCGGCTCGTAACATAGGAGTAGGGCGGGAGCCTCTCGGGCTCTAAATAAACCAATTGCCCCCAGGAGCCTCGGGGCTCCAAGCACCAAAAATGCGGCCACGTGGGAGTCCCTCACGGGGGACTCAGGAATCAATAATGCCCCCGGAGCCTATCGAGGCTCCACGCAACAGTGCGCACGAGATCGCGCTACGGGGGAGGGGCGGACACCGGCAATGTGTCCCGCGGCCCCTCTCCCTCCTCGGCACTCACCGGGTGTCTTGTGGCGGGCGGAGCTCCTCTTCACACGGGGAGCCTCCTAGCAGCGCGGGGCTCCTCTCCACACGGGGAGCCTCGGCGAGACGCGCCAAGCTGCTTCCTGGTTCCGCTCTCCTCCCCCGATGACGCGGCGGGAGGCTCGACCGCCTGGGCCAATCCCAGCGCGGCCGGGCTATGACGCTGGCGGCTGCTTCTGCTCGGCCCGGGGCTGCGGCGGTGATCACGGGGCAATGCGGCGTGGGCAGCCGCTCTTCAAAATAAATATAACGGGGCAATGCCGGGTGGCACCGGCTCTCCGAAAATAAAGGTAAAGCGAGGTAGGCACTCGCTCGGTCCTGGCAAAGCGCTCCAAAGCGCTAGAAGCAAAATAAAGCGCACCCAGCGCTTAGGGGGGAAATAAAGCGCTCTTCAGCGCTAAAAGCAAAACGAAGCGCTCCCAGCGCTGGGGACAAGGGAGAGCGCTCCCCCAGCACAGCAAAGCTCCAGCAAGGTCTGGAGGCAGACAGGGGGGCAAGGCAGGGCCAGAGCCAGCACACTGGGTCTCCAGGCAGGGAGACAAGCCAAGTGGCGGTCCTCCTGGCCCCAGCAGCAGCAACAGCCCCCTCTGGCAAGGATCCACAAGTAGAACCATTTCTGTGGGGACACAGCCCCATATTTATACAGAGAAATCCTTTGTTAGGAGGTGCAGGGTGGGGGGAAACCAGTTGCAGCTGGCTTGGGAGTACCCTTGATGGCCCAACCACCCCTTTCATTCACTGGGGAGGCTTGGGTCATTAGACAAACCACAGGGGGGCGGAGCCAGCATTGTGTGGGGAAAAACCCAGCCCATCCAGGACACAGATCTACTCCTCCCACACATCACTCATGCTGATCTCACACTCACCACCGGGCAGACCCATCCAGACTTCCTGGAGCCTGGCATGCCAGCCAGCTCCAGCCAATCACGCTCCAGTATCCTCACTGCACACATACATCAATGTCCAGAAGTAGCACTTCCCTTCTAGACACATACAAGCCGCACATACCATTGCGCAGCATTCATTCTCACGAGTTCATACCTACTAAACTCGAGCCTGCACTCCCCACACATCAGGAACTACCAGGGCACACACATTCCCCATGCATTCCTATGGGAGGGCAGGCCAGCCATACTACACGCACGCACTTTCACTCTGGGACACAGGGAAAAAGTGCGCCAAGACCCAAAAATCACTACACAGGGTCACAAATAAAGGCAAAAAGATTAGGGGTGAACCTGCCCTAAGGCCCAAGTCTAACAGGATGTATTTGATGACATATGGGATGACTTTAGGTGCTTTGCTTATTATTGAGTGAACAGTGATACACCCACACATGAATGACGTACTACTACTAAACTAAAGTTATTAAAAGAGATACGGAGTGTCCACCGTAATAACCGGATATATGCTGTGCTTGCAGTTGCAATACAAACTACTGCTACTATTCATGGTAGTATTGGACAAATTTACAATTTCTTTTCCTTGCCTTCCCTACACTGGAACGGACGTGCGGGTGCGGTGTTACATGCTCTTCAAGGTAACACTTAGTTCATCCAGCGACCATCTACTCTCTCTAGATACACATGTGCTATCTAAGAGTCAGATAATACCATGCTCCAGGCATCCATCCATTCAAAGTATATGCAGACATACAGTTTCTGTTTCACCCACCCAGGCTGTTGTCCTTCCACCCATCCTTGCTTCATCATTGACCCAGCCATGCACCATACCATATTCTTTCCTTCCCAGCCACCTCGGGGGCCAAGCAAACACATATCATTCTTCTTTGCCAGCCATCATAAAATTTCTCGTCCTTCCACACTTACTTACACCTTTGTTTCGCTTTTCGTTCATCCCATCGATCAAGTTCATCTAAGATCTTATTGGGATTCTTCTCACCAAAAACTTCACAGCTAAGTCGAAGTACATTTCGAGGAGGCTGATACCTGGTTGATTTGTAATACACCCGTGCAGAAAGCACACTATGCAGTCTTCAATCTCAATAAGTAAGGAATATATAGCTTACCTCTTCCCGCCACCACCGTGCGAACCCTCACAGGAACGTCCGCCGGCACTTCCACCGCATCCTCCCCAGAGTCCTCGTCCAACACCACCACCTCCGCGCTGGCCCCGCCACCAGATGTTACACCTACAAAGTACATTTAAGAATGTTAGAAATACACCACTCACTACTATATAATATTTGGTCTAGGAGGAATAAAGAAATTTAAAAAAAACGAAATACAATGTAATAATTTGTAACTGTATACTCTACAGTAAAAGTGTCCCTTTTTCCAGGGAAGGCTGTTGTCTTGCTGCCCTTTTTGGCACAACTGATGAATGCTTGCTTTTTATTTTTAACACACAACACTTTTTCTCCTAACAGAAGCTTGACTTCTAAGAACACGATCAGGGTCAAGCTCAAGTTCAAACCAGGTGAGAGCTCAGCTCGACCACAAGAAATGTGTCCAATTAATCGTTAGCACTAAGCACTTTTCCATTTTCAGTTAAACGTTTACTTTTATGACAAAGTTGATTTTAATAAATGTGTTTAGTTTTAATAAAGCTTTTAAACTTAAATAGACTCTGTGGTTTTTGGTCCTCCAGACTAGAGTGGATGAGCTAAAGGTTTTGGAATTTTTGCAAGCATGAGTGCCTCTGACACTTCTTGACTGTGACTCCGTACTCTTGTCCTGCGTAGGATAATCTAATGATCATTGGGGATCAATCATCGGTGACTTAGGGAGCTAAATGACTCTGCCACACTATCTAGTCAGTAAGGAGATTGGGGGTTCTTCAAAGTCTGATATCACTGAGGTATGTGGAAAGAAAGTCTACCTGCGCCTATTATAATTGATAAACAATGCACTATTTAGTGTTCATAGTTCGGTTTGTGCAGATTTGTCCCTGCAACAGTAGTAGAATGGATTGTCCTCCTATCCAAACCAAAAGTAAAGTAGTATCTTATTCTTTCTTGGTGGTCATTCACCTTTTTATTGTTGGCAATTGTCAAAGCATAAACATTTAGAAGACTTGAAAAGACATTATGGACAATCCCAGAGGACTGCACTCAGTGCATAGAGCTATTGCTGACTAGAATGGGAGTCCAATGGAATTGACAAATGTGCAATCTTAGTTAGCTACACAGACAGACTAATAAGAATAATCTAGTAATACCACAGGGAGTCATAGTCGAGGCAGGATAAGAATTTAGATCCAGTCTACAAGAAGATCAAAGACGATTTAGAAAAAATCGAATGAGGAACACTAGGAAAAAATAGGTACTCTTTATTAAAATTAAAACTTACTGGGGCCAGCAAAGGAGCCCTCGCCTGCCCGATCCTGGCCTGCATCCTCCTGAACAGCACCCTCCTCCTCCTCCTCCTGTGTCCTCTTGCCCTTGGGGGGAGCTGATGTACAACATGAAAGAAAGAAAGACCAGAAAACATGGATGAGATTTGTCAACCATATCAAACATTTCAAAAGAACAATAACAAAATATTTTGGAGAAATAGCAAATAGATAGACAACTATTCCACGGGATATATTGACCTATCTCATGTGGTATACTACGTTATTCGTACGGCCTGATTTGCGGACCGTTGACTTTGAAAGTTCCTATGTAACTCAAGAAACAGACTACTAAAAAGGTTTGCCTAGGCCTGGCAGGCAGCAGTCCGCAGCACGAGAAGTGACAGACAAAGTCCATCCTGCTTGCAGATCAGTGAATACTCAAACTATCAATCCACCGACCACCACCACTATTTCTTCTTATAGCGATGTGTCTAAAGGAAGGACTGGACTTCAGTCTGTTGGGGCTGATTTAGAAGTCCCTTGCGGCTCATTTTCCTCCATTGTTGCGTGACTTTTGTGACGCAGCGGCAGAACAAAAGAGTCGCCATGGTGCGGCGTATATATTAAAAAAAACGCATATGGGAGATGCATCACGTTGTAAAGCCCTGCGCCATCAGGGGGCGTTCCGGCGCAAGGGAGGGCGTTCCTGCGCAGGAACGAATCCTAAAAGTGGCTGAGGGAAATCTACAAGATGTCAATCAGTCACTTTTAGGACAATGATGCGTGACTCAAACCCTGCGCCTGCTTGAAGCCGACGTACGGCTTGATGCAGCATTGGGGAGATAGGGCACCCCAGAGCATTGCTGGAGCTGCGCCATCGTTGGCACGCAACTCCAGCAATGCGCCGCCTTTACGGCACAGATGCGTAAGGCTTCTGTGACGTTTTGGGCCAATGGGTGGTGGTGGCATGGCGCACAATTACTGCCGCATCCCTGCTACTTTGCAGGGATGAGCCGGTAATTGAAAATATGACCCTTAGTGTCTAGCATTACGCAGTTCTTATCTTTACACTACACTCATACATAATTAATCAGGCCAATGAAATGAACACAAAATACAAAACAAATAAGCATAGTAGCAAGCAAGGCTACTGAGAAGGAAAGCAGTGCAACTGAAATGCATAGAAGATTTTGAAATATAATTTACCTACAATGTAATCGGCAGCATTATTGCTCTTGGTAAAGAACAAAGATTTGCAAATAACAGAGCCGATAAAACAGAGTAGTGATGAATAGCTACTACTACTCACCAAGCCCGGGGACCTCTACGCCGAGCGCGTCCAGCAAGTCCCGTTCCCGGTCCATGACATCCGTCCAGCGGTGGGTGGCCTGGTTATAGGTGCGCCGGACCCCAGAGAGCTTAAACATGGCCCGGCACACCTTCTCCCACCGCTTCCGGCGCTCCCGGATGCCATAGCCGGTTGCGATCTTGCCGGCTCCCAGGATGGTCTTGGGGAGGCGGCGCTGGACGTAGAAGATTAGTGCGCCCACCTCCTCCGCGCTAAAGATCTCCCGTGGCACCACTTGCTCCCCCCTCAAACGGGAGCCGGGCACGGGGTGCGGGACCCTTCCCCTTCTCAGGGTGCTTCCCGGCTCCCTTTACCATGGTCTGGGCAGAAATAAAGTTAAATGATAAAGAAGAAATAGAATAGGGAAGAAGAAAAGAAAAGAGTTTAAAAAAGTTGTTTAAAATGAACTAAAAGTAGCAGAAAACACAAAAATATAGAGCTAGAAAAATAGAGGGATAGATAATAAGTAAAATAGATCAAATAAACTTCAAACAAGCAAAGGATGGCAGAGATTCAGAGAGGATACAGAAAGCATGCCCAGAACCATAGCAATGAATGAGAAACAAGATGGCCGCGCCCATTCACGACCGCGTGGGTAAGTTCGCGTGAGATTTTCCTCGCGATCACGCGCGAAATTGTACTAGCGAGCAGCACACTTTGCGAGATTACACATAGCGTCCGGAAACGGAATTACGTCACGCAAACAAGATGGCCGCGCCCGTGTACGACCACGTGGGTAAGTTCGCAAACGTATCACTACAAGCGCCTTGCGAACATGCAAAAAATCACGCGAACATACACGCCGCAAAAAAAAAAATAGTGTATTCGCACGCATTCGCGGCTTCCAAAATCGATCTCGCACGGATTCGCGCCCCGCAAATCGCGCGAAATTGCAGAAAAACGATTTTTGCTAAACTGAAAGCAATCACCAGGTGCAAAAGTTCAAACTTAACATTAGTAACCATTCACTCTAGTGCTTCCTGAGGGGCCCCTCCAGAGTTCAGTTGCCTATTTGCAACTATTCTATGACCCTGCTATGACCCAAACAGCAGGCTCAGAATAGGCAGAATAGCTACAAGTAGACCATAAAGGTCCTGTGAAAAAAAATTGCACTGCAACAGAAAGCAAATTACAGATAAGGAAGGAAGCAGGTGCCAGCCAGACTGAAAGTTTCAAAATTACTGACACATTAATCACCCCCAAATTAATTCATGGCAGTTGAAGAAGGGCAGGTGTGCTTGCTTTCACTGCAACAGAAAGCAAATTACAGATAAGGAAGGAAGCAGGTGCCAGCCAGACTGGAAGTTTCAAAATCACTGACACATTAATCAACCCCAAATTAATTCATGGCAGTTGAAGCAGGGCAGGTGTGCTTGCTTTTTTTCACCCCCATAATCTACAGTGATAAACAAACCTAATGGGTGGCAGTGAGGATGTACCAGAGGGTGGCATGGGTGTACCAGAGGGTGGCAGTGGTGAAACAGAGGGTGCTGTGAACCTGTGATGATAAACCAGACGTAGAAACAACATAGTCGCGGCCGTTGCGAGCCGAAAAGTAAATTCGCAATTGCGAAATCGTCCACAAATCCTCGCGAACGCGCGCCAACACAAAAAATGTAAAAATCCGCAAATCGCAGATTGCGAATCCGTAAATTCGCAAATTCGCGTACGCGAGATCCGCTAGATCCGCCCATGCTTAATTGGAATGACTTGCGTTGAAAATCCATGTGTTGTAAACGCATGCTTTGTAAAGAGTGCTATTCCAATATTGGCTGTGCATGCTAGGTGTTTAAAACCCAACAGTAACCGTTGCCAAATAATATTGCAGGCTGTAGTCAATTACAATAGTCAACATGTATGCTGTGCACACTAATAATGCTTTGACCTCAGGATTCAATGCCAGTAACTTAGCTTTAAGAAGACTCCTTTACTCCTGGACTAAATCATATGCTGAGCCTGTAGACTGGAGCAGAATACCTCAATCAGAACAGCGACTTCCACCCTGGAAGTGTCTGAGACATTTAGCGGCACATTTACTCATGCAATGCAAAGTAGCAAGCAAAGTTGTATAAGCATTGTATGAAAAAGAGAGAGCAGAAATGCTCCGTATTTACAAAGTTATTAGAGCATGTATGCCTTCTACTTGTGCTGGTGCACTGTGTGCAGGTGTTGAACCTAACATCCTTGGCATGGTTTTCTCCTAGGTTTTTGCTTTACAACCTCTTATTTTTGCTGACTTTGTTTCTGCTGGGTTTAGGACTCAGCACAATCTACCATTGCTTACCAGTGCTGAAGTGCTTACGCGCTCTCCTTTAAACATGGTTACATTGGCTTACTCCTAATTGGCAAATTTCCTTTATGTGTAAGCCCCTAGTAAAGTGGTACTCTATGTACAAATGACCTTTAAATGAAATGCCACTAGTGGGCCTGCAGCAATCATTGTGACACCCACTTAAGTAGCACTTTAAACATTAATACACAGGGGTATGAGAGGCAATATATATACACAAGATAAAGAATCTGTGGTATATACAAGAAGAAAAATAATGAGTAAGTCCACGTCGTTGTTGGTGATCTTTAGGTGCTTTTCACTGGAAATGGTGGTACCACCATTTCTAGTGAACACGTAATCGTGCTGATGGTTTCCCGAACACGGAGCTCCATGCCAAAAAACCCACGTCCCTACTAAGGGCCAGCCGAAAAGAGGCATTAATTTGATTCCTCTTCAATCTTGGACCTCCTCTGCTACTATTCTGAGAGGTTGTTGCCACGTGATTCCTCTGTCCGGACACAGACTTGAGTATGACAGTAGTAGAACGTGAACTAACACTTGCTTTGCCCTGAAGAAGTCCATGTCTGGGCAAAACACGTTGGCTGTGTTGAAAACCAAGTGCATCTTGAATAAAAGCACGTAAAGATCACCAACAATGACGTAGACTTACTCAATATTTTTCTTTTTGTACATACCACAGATTATTTATCTTGTAAATATATTGCTGCTCATACCCCTGTGTATTAATGTTGAACTTTGTGGTCATGTGGCAGCTGGCCATCTGAGGTGGGCAATATCCTTCTACTTTTTGTGACTTGTTTTGGCAAGTGCAAACCTATACATCCCAGCTGCATGTTTCAAAAATCAGTAAGCGCTTTAAACTTGTCTCAAGTCTGCCATTGCAGCCAGTAAATGCAGTTTTAAACTGACATTTTGAGCTAGCAAACTGAACCATTTGCCAGGCCTAAACCCTCCTTTTTAAGATATATGTCACCCTTGGGGGAAGGCCCAAACAGCCCAGAGGGCAGGGTGCAGGGTATATCAAAATTTGAACTAGTACTTTAAGTTTTACATGTCTTCGTAGTGAAAAGCTGTTAAACAGATTTTTCACTATTGCAAGTCCTATTTCTCCCATAGGATTGCAATAGGTGAGAGTAATACATTTAATACGTGACAACTTTTAAGTAGGGGTGTCAAATATGGTTTCTAAAGAATTGTAATTATAAACTTGGATTTTAAGTCACAATTTTAAAAATGCCACTTATAGCAAATTCACTCACAAATACAACTAGGTATGTGTGGTTTATGAAAATAATGTTGATCTGTACTCCCCAAAAATGTCTTTATTTAGGACAAGAACTCCCACCAAACCTTAGGAGGCATGCTTTATCACTGAGTCCATCCTCACACCAGGAACAATGGTACCTGGTGTGGGATACAACTCTCTATATTAGAACATAGCTCTTGAAGTGTTTTCAGGTAATATCGGCCCTTATGAAAATTATGGTATGGTTGAGGGGTATAGAGTGCAGAGGTGACTATTTTTTAATCGGGGTGAATTTTTCACTCCACCTTACTCATTTTAATCTATCTCTTGGGGGCACCAGAATAAAGTTTAGATTCAGCCTACCAAGCACTTTGAGGTTGTATGCACTGTTTTTACCTAAACCGCTTAAATTACATATCTCCGTTTCTACTGATTGAATTTTTGTCATTTAGGTCTGAAATTATGTATTACATTTTATTCTATAGTTCTAAATTGATGTGGGATTTTTCTCTTGTGTTGTTCTTTCACTTTATTACTGTTTGAAGTGCTACATAAATACTTTACACATTGCCTCTAAGTTAGACCTCACTGCTTTTTGCCAAGCTACCAGAGAGGTAAGAACAGTTGAATTTGCAGTTAGCTGGTGTTTCACCCTGACAGAGAGTGTATTTGCTGCTTGAGTTTCACCCCTTTAACCAGTAACCTAATTTCTGACAACAGCCAGGAGCCAAAGCAGGCACCCTTGAACTATGATGCAAGAGTGCCTGTGTTACAGTCAGGATTTTTTTGTGCGGGAAGGGACATCTTCCTGCACAAGAACAATCCTTAAAGGAATTTTCCTCTTTCTATGTGTGCTGCAGAATGCAAAAAACATGGAAAGAGGAAATACCAAGAGTAATAAATATATTTCTCCTGGTTAAGCTTCATTTGGGAAGGCTTAGCATTTTTACGAATTCCCAGGTTAACAAGTGTTCGTAAATTTGCAAATGCGCCAACTTTCGTGGGTGGATGCATGGGGGAACTCCCATGCTCCACCCCTGGAACATCTCCCAATTTGAAATGTATTGTAATGCAGGGCAAGCTGCTGCCAAGTGTTACCTTTCTTTACAAAGCCATGCCTGGCCACTCAAATCAGGCCTTGAATGGCTTTGTAAATATTACTGAGGTTTTTGTTTTATCCTTGCCTCGCCTTGCATTACTCAAGGACAACACAACGGCTTAGTAAATATGGGCCTTGGAATAATGCGACCTGCACTGTTAAGACAAGATGAGTGATGTAATTTGAAGGATTTGTATTTAAAGGTTAAAAGTCGCGGGCACAGATTAACAAAGATTTCGAATCAGGCTTGTGTTACTTTTTCAATGCAGACCTTGCACAAAATCTTATTTTTGATTGTTTTGTAAGAGCAAGTATTGTGAACCTGCACAAAAAGCTGCTTTGTGTTACTCTGCATCAAGAGAGTGGTTCATAGGTGGTATATCGGGTTTCCGTCCTACCACCTATGGTTTTTGATGCAAACCTCTATTGTTGGAAAGTGGGTATTAGTATTGATAAGTAGGGACCTACAACTAGTAATAAAAAGTTTCATTCAAGGTCTCAATAACTTATTCCCTTGCTCAACCCTTGATAGCTGTCAACTAGCAGGCAGGCTTAACTTATTAGACCAATGTGTAAAGCATTTAAAAACACCAACACATTAAACAAGTTAGACACAGCACACAATAAAAATCCAACGTACATTTAAGCAAAAGGTTTATATTTTTATGATTAAACTGACACCAAAATGATAAAAATGTAATGTAGGAAACCAGAAATAGATACCATTGTTTACAGATTAACTAGCCCTTAGAAGAAATAGGGCTCAGAGGGTTAAAAAAAGTTGCACTAGACCAGAAGTGTTGCTTGATGCAGAAAAGTGGTCAACAGCACCAGGGTTTAGATGCTCTGGTTTGTCTCATGGGATCTGAGACTACAATGTCCGTAATGCACCTGGTCAACTTATTACGCTTCTAAAAAAAGTTTCTCCAAACCTCTCACACTTCTTTCTAAAGCTCCTCCTGTGGGTTCGAAGTGTCCAAAATATCAATCCAAGGGTCTAGAAGCGCTGAGATAACCCTTTGGATTTTCGGGCTAAGTTCCCCACAATGCACGCCTCCAAATCCCTAAAAGTCCACTGGGTGCACTCCAGATAGGTCCTTCTTGATGGAATAGATGCAGGTGGAGCTCTTTTAACTGGTTGCTGTCAAGGAGTCTGCTCATTCCACTTTTGAAGCAAGGCAAACTTCTTAGTTATGAAGTTCCAAGCATTCAGCATGTGCACTTATCCAGAGTGCAATCCTTTGGGTGCAGTCCAGGGTTCCAGCAGGGCAGTTCTTCTTCTTCTGTAGTGTTAGGCAGGAAGCTCTTGTAGTTCTTTTGTACCTGTTGCCTTCAGGTAGTCCTTCCATAATCCTTTTCAAGAAAGGCAAAGTCCTTAGGGTTCATAAGGAATGTAGCAAGTACAAACCTTATGAGTGTAGTCCCCTTGGGCTGCAGACCAGAGGTTCCAGCAAGGCAGTCCTTCTTCTCTTGATTATTCCAGGCAGGGTTCTGAGTTGCTGTGCAGCTCTCCCATATTTCTCCATTGTTCCTGTGAAACAAGCAGGGGGGTACCCCTGACAAATGGGGTACAGGGTGACACCCCGAAGTATGACAACTTCCTCCAAAATGTGGCATCTTTTTGTCCCTGAAAGCATCATTCTTCCAAAACCAAAATGAAGAAACCCTCTTCTGGACAGTTAGAGATTTAGAGTTAGGAGCAAGACCTCTGACCTTCATGGTCAATGTCACTTCTCTCCCCCGCGCAGCTCCGCCGTTAAGTGTCTGCCCTGAAGGTTTTAGCCCAAGTTCCTTACAGGTAGGTGTTCAAGGCCCTCCTCCATGCACAGGCTTCTACCTGCGCCTCATCCTTGGTGGTCTATTGGAAGAGCGGTTTGCTCTTGTGCTATTCTGCTCTGAGTCCTCTGTTCTCTCTTGCCTCTTATCTATATTTATTTCTTTGCCTCTTTTCTTTGTCTTTTTCTCTCTTTGCCAATTTCTCTTTCTCTTCATTCTTTTCTCTATTTCTATGACTATTTTCTCTTTTATTTGCCCCTTTCTCTTTCTTTTGCCTCTTTTCTCTATCTTTGCCACTTTCCCTCTGCTCACCTCCTCTTCCTGCACTCCCTGCTGCTGCTGCCCCGTGCCCCCCGTGTGTCACTCCCGCCTCCCAGCTGCTCACCCTCCCCGACCCTTCCCTAATGGCTTCCCCAACCCTGGTCTCCTGACCCCCTGCTGTTACGACCCCAGCAGCCTCCACGCTCTCAACCCTGGATGCAACAATAACTGCTAGCTCTCGGCACTGGGCAACACCCAGAGCCAGTTCTCCTGCTATCACTGCCACTGCACCATCACCCACCAATGGAGTCAAGCAGCAGCCCCCAGCCAACTGGATGCATCCTCCTCAATGTATGCTCCTTGCTCAGACATGCCGTAAAAATCGGGGCCCTCCTCATCACCTACACACCCGACGTTGCCTTCCTCACACAGACCTGGATCAACGCCAGCTCCGCACCCAACATCGCAACCACCATCTCTGACAGACGCAAGATCCTGAAAAAAGACTGCGCCACCCGCCCAGGAGGAGGCCTTGCCATCATTCATAAAAGCTCCCTTCGATTGACAAACACAGACTCGGATGACGCCTCACCCCTGTGGAACGCATCCACTTCCAGATCCACACCAGTCCCAGAACGGTGCTCCATGGAACACTCATCTGCAGACTGCCTGGCCCCTGCACTCCATTCACCAACATTATAACCAACTCCATTGCACCCCACGCCCTCACCTCCACTGAATACATACTACTTGGAGACCTAAACTTCGGCCTGGACAACCACAATGACCCCCAACATCATCACCCACCTAGAGAACCTCAACAACATACGGCGGAAGCAACTCGTCTCCACCCCCACTCACACAGTGGGACACACACTTGATCCTGTCTTCGCAGGCAGGAACAGCATCCTATTCAGCCACACCACAGAACTACTCTGGACTGACCACTACTGCATTCATTTCTCATTTAGTAAACCCACATCACACAAGCACTTGTGCCTACTCCCACACAGAATCTGGAACAAAGTCTCAGAAGAACACCTCACCCTCGCCCTCACCTAAACTCCACCCCCAAATATCACAGACACCAACAACGTGGTAAGCCACCTCCACCAATGGATTGCCAACTGTACCAACACACTCACCCCCCTACAGAACCCTACGAGATAACACAACAAGAAATCTAACTAGTTCACCATGGAACTCGAAGAAGCCTAGCGCTCCTGCCGACGACTTGAAAAGACGTGGAGAAACAGCAAAACTCTGGAGGCATGCTCTGCCTAAAAAAAGCCACCATGGCACACCACCAACTAATCAAATCCACGAAGAAAAACTTCCTCCAAGATAGAATTCTGTCCAACGCCCATAACTCTAAGGAACTCTTTGTCATCATACAGGAATATGCCAAACCCAACAGTGAAAATACTAACGTCCCTCCCTCCCAAGACCTCTTCAACAGACTCAGCTCCTTCTTTCACTTCAAGATCAAGATGCTCTACAACAACTTTGATGACCAAAGGCATCTGCACTGCACCAACCCCCAGGTAGGCCACCCAACAGACCCTTCTTACCTGGAACTCACTCACGACAGAAGACACCCTAATGATCATGAAGAGCATCCACACCGGAGCACCTTCTGACCCCAGCCCACCGCATATCTTATGCAGGGCCGCCACAGCTATCGCACCCAAGCAGAGGTCAACCCTCTCCTAAAGAAGCCCTTCGCATACCAGATGGACCTCAAAAACTTATGGACCATCTCACTGCTTCCTTTTGCATCCAAGGTCATCGAAAAAGATGTCTACGCCGAGCTAGCACACTTTATCAAAGCCAACAACATCCTAGACACCTCTCAATCCAGATTCTGCAGCAATCATAGCAGTCAGACCACCCTCCTTGCTGCCACAGACGACATCTGCACCCTCCTCGACCAAGGCCAAACAGCAGCCCTCATCCTCCTGGGCAGCCTTCGACACGTCTCCCACCGCACACTAGCTACCAAACTCCAGGATGCCGGCATCAAAGGAAAGGCCCTAAACTGGTTAGGATCATTCCTCACAGGCAGAACATAGAGAATAAGACTCCCGCCCTTCCTCTCAGAACCAACAAAGATCAGATGCGGAGTTGCCCAAGGATCCTCCCTCATCCCCACCCTCTTCAATGTCTACATGGCCTCCCTCACAACCATCAACATACACCACAAGCTCAACATCTTCCCCTATATTGATGACACCGAGCTCATCTCCTTCCTCACCAAGGAACACGACATCACCAGGCAAAACTTCCAAGAAGGGATGAAAACCATCGCAACCTGGATGACGAACAGTGGCCCGAAACTCAACTCAGAGAAAACAGAAGTCATCATCCTCGGCTCTACCCCCTCCGCATGGGACGACACCTTGTGGCCCCGACCCTGGAAACCCACCCACCCCAATGGACCATGCAAGTAACCTCAGCATCATACTCATCACTCACCATGAATTGGCAGATTAACGCAGTCTCTTCTGCATGCTTCAATATTAATAATAATAATAATAATAATTATAATAATAATAATAATATTTCCATTTATAGAGTGCCTGGTCACACCCAAGAGTGTGTCCCTGCTCTAGATTCCAGTCCTGTGAAAAGAGAAGAGAGAGCAGCTAAGAAAACCAAAAAACCCATAAAAAGTGGCCCTAAGGAAAGACTAAGATTAGGGTTTGAAAGAGCCAAGTTTTTAAACCTTTATGGAAGATGCTCTTAGACGGCTCGGGTCTCAGGGTAAGTGGTAGGGAGTAAGCATGAGCGCAAAATCCGCTCCGATCGCGGATTTTGCGGATTTTCGGTGAATCCGCGGTCCGCGAACTCTCGCGAATTCACCGAAAATCCGCAATCCGCGATCGGAGCGGATTTTGCGGTCAAAAGTTCAAGCCTAATGCCTAATTTACGATGGCGCCGGCAAGCTGCCAGCTCCATCCTCAAATGGTTACTTAATTAGCTTCAACAGGAAGCTCTAACAGATAAGATAAAGCAGGGGCTCGAGCGCCTGCTTTATTTTATCAGTTGGAGCTTCCTGTTGAAGCTAATTAAGTAACTTTTGCAGGATGGCGCTGGCAGCTTGCCGGCGCCATCGTAAATTATTTGCATGGGGAAAAACGGTGGTGTCTTCTTGAATAAATATGAAGGGCAGGGTTCATTCTGGCACGACGGTCCTGGCACAAAAAATAAACCTCAACAGGAAACACTTGCAGATATCAATAACGCATGTGCCCTAGTTGAAGCTTAAATTCAGTGACTCATTCATCAGCCCAAAAATAATCGTGAGCGTTGTGGAGGCTGGGCAGGTGTGTCGAGCACGAGTCTGTCTCTTAATCTGCTGCTCTGATCGGTCTCTGACCTTTTATACACACAAGCGCCATGTGCGCTCGCATGGAAGCCCCGTCCGTTTGGCCCCGCCCGAGCTTCTGTCTCTTAATCTGCTGCTCTGATCGGTCTCTGACCTTTTATACACACAAGCGGCATGCGCGCTCGCATGGAAGCCCCGTCCGTTTGGCCCCGCCCACACACTCGAGGAAGCCCCGCCCACAAATCCGCCGATCCGCATAATCCGCGGATTTTGCGGATCCACGATCCGTGAATCCGCAAATTCGTGAATCGTGGATCCGCAAAATCCGCCCATGCTTAGTAGGGAGTTCCCCTTTTTAGCTGCCAGATATCCAAAGGAACGTGCCCCCATTCTCTCCCTTTGGACCAGATATGCTCCCGTCGACCTCAAATTGCGAACAGGATTATGTTGGGTTAACATGGGGTGGAGATAACTAGTAACTCATCTTCACAAAATTCTCTGGCAGTACTATATTGCTTTGTAGATGATCCTTTTATTCACTGGCAACCAGTGGAGGGTATCCAGGGCCCTGGCACAGGAGGCTCTTCTGGGAAGGGTTAGGACCAATTGTGCAGCTGCATTCTGAATGCATTGCAGTTGCTTTTGGCATTTGTTTTGCAGCTCCTAAGTATAGTATAATGCCATAGTCCATCTGGGATATGACTAGAGCATGAACAAGAGTTGTCCTGGCCGATAAAGGTAGTAAGTCTAGGGTTTTTCTCAGGACTTTAGAGTCCCGAAGCATTTTCCAACAACCTTCTTGAATTAATTCTCAAAGTAGAGTTTAGGGTCAAACCAGACCCCAACATTTTTAGTTTCGTCCTTGGGGGACGGGGATGGGCCCAAGGTCTGGGGCCACCATGCCGAGGACCAGATAGAGGGCGTCTTCCCCATGATCAGTACCTCAGTCTTACTGCCGTTCAATTTAACCCCTTGGGGGCTATCCAACGCCACGGTGCTCGTGTGCTTCGGACGGCTGGGAAACGTCCAATTTGAACACGCGTGAAATTTGCCCATACTGCGGGAAAATGTTGTCCGCATTCAAGGGGTTAAGGCAGTTGTTAGACATCCAGGTAACAAGCTTGCATAGACAGGAGGAAAATTGGTTGGCTGCGTCCTTCGATTTTTGTGATAGAGTGACAATCAGTTGCATATAGTCCGCATAAAATACAATGGTCACTTTTATTTATCTACAATTCCTGCCAAGGGGCCAATGTACATATTGAAAAGGGTGGGGCTCAGTATCGAACCCTGCGGGAACTCTTGCATAAGCGGGACACTTTGGGAACTAGGTGGGTGCTGCATAACTTGAAAGCTGCGGGCCTTAATCTCTGAGGGAGCATGGTATGGGAGACAGCGTCAAAGGTTGCACTAAGGTCAAGCAGGACCAGTGCAGCAGTATGGCCTTCATTGGCACTCTTCCGCAGGGTTTCCGGAGTGAGAAGTAAAGCTGTTTCCATGGAATGGGCGGCTCAGAAGCCATACTGCAAGAGATGGAATAAGTTGTTAAGAATGATGTGATTCATCAATTGTGTATTCACTACTTGCTCCGCAATTTTGGCAAACTAGGGCAGAAGAGAAATAGGGCATAGGTTGTCTAGCAGACCTGGTTCAGTCCTTTCTTCAACTGGAGGACTATTGCTTGTTTCCACTTCAGTGGAACTTCACCGCAGCAAAAGGATAGATCCAAGAATTGTTGAACATAGGGTAAAATTACATCTAACCCTTGCATCAGCATTTTAGGTGAGGCTGGGTCCATAGGGGAACCAGATGCTCAAGGGCAGACTTTTAAGATCATTAAGCTCCGGTGATTTGAATTCAAAGAGACTAGTCCCCTCAAAAGGGGTTTCATAGGAGTGTCAGGATTAGTACAGTTACGTGCATCTTACGGGAAAGCGTCATAGATTTTTCCTACTTTTGTTGCAAAGAAGTCAGCAATATTATTACAGTTCTCCAGTGAGCTAGGAGCGTTGGCCACAGTGCGCTCAAGTGAAGATAAAGATTTGAGAATTGAGAAGAGTTCTTTAGAAGAACAGTTAACCTGCTCTATTTTATCTGTGTAAAAGGCACTGAGTGTTTCCATGATGAGAGTGTGGTATTATTTTAGCTCATTCTTGTAAGCAGTTTTACCCTCTGCATACTACGCAAGACATTCAAGTGGATCCCCCTGACTCCAAGAAAATGGTCACTCACACACTCTTCACCAACAGACTGGACTGCAGCAATGCCCTCTAAGCCGGAATCAACAACAAACTCCTCCGCGAACTCCAGACCGTACAGAATGTCGCAGCCAGAATAATCCTCGATATCCCATGGCACAAACACATTACCCAACAGCTCCATGACATCCACTGGCTCCCCATCAAAAGAAGAATAACTTTCAAGCTGCTCACGTTCACCTATAAGGCACTCCACAACACCGGACCCCAATGCCTCAACAACCGTAACTCCTTCTATGCCCCCAAGAGAAACCTTTGCTCAGTTGACCCCTCCCTAGCCACCGTCCAATACTTATACAGAACCAGAGTGGGTGGGAGGTCATTCTCCTACCTCGCAGCCAAGACCCAGAACGATCTCCCCTTACCCCTCCGGCAAAGCCAGACACTGCACCAATTCATGAAAGACCTCAAGACCTGGCTTTTCGAATGACCCCAACAGAGCTGCGCACACCCACCTATCAGCGCCTTGAGACCCTACGGGTCAGTAGTGCGCTTTACAAAACACTGATTGATTGATTGCTTGATAGATCTGGCTAAGCCAAACGATTGGTTTGACTAAGTTTCCCTATTATGCCCCTTCTAGCCCGTCTTCTAATCTAATTACTTGGGCTTTTTTTCTGGCTGGGTGTGCAGGATGTGGGGTGAGCCGGTGCTGCTCTAAACTGTCAGAACTTCTTTGAAGACCAGATTTGGCTACTCCACCCCATATCCTGACTTTTGCTCTGCAGCTTGCAGTTCTCCTCCCACAGTAAATTCTTTGTCTCTAGTCAGGCCACTTTACACCTCATTAAGACAGCTTGGCTCAGCCTGGCAGAGGCTGACTAATCAGATCAGGGCTGCTGGAAGGCTGGATTTTGGCTCACATATATACCTTATTTTCTGTGTGTTATAATAAATCTAACAATTGTGAGTTGTTGGATTTATTCTATCATATTGATACTTTGAAGTATAAGTTTAGCTACCCCTATCAATAGTTATTCTTTATTAAAGTATACACATGTTACCCTATGGAGCCAATGCTTATGTTGTCCCTGCTTATAGGTACAATGCACCCTACCCTAAGGGCGCCTAGTGGAGACCTTAGGGCAGTGGTCACTTATATGTAAATATAGGGAGGTTTGAGACTTTGGAAGTACCTTTAATTCCAAAGGAGAATTTGCATATAATTTACATATAAAATCTTCCTGCAAGGCAGGGATAGCTTTTAAAATGACAGCAGGCACAGCAGTAGTACACACTTAAGTACTTTAAATATACTGGGCCTCCAAACCTACGTGCTGTAACATGCTGTACCATGGTGAACCATATACTAGGGACTTACAGGTAGGTTGTCAGTAGCAATTGTAAATATACCTAATCACTATGTACTTTACTATGATCTTTTAGTCAGAGCACTGGACCTTGGTCTGGTTAGCAGAGTCAGAAAACCATCTTAGTAGTCAAAATCGGGAAAAAATTAGGGGGGTCCTGGTTTCTCACATTTATCTACTAACAATAGTAGACAGGGCTTTGCACTAAAAAATTAATACTGCCTGAAAGCCGGATACAAAATGAGAAATGCTTTTCCTTTCGTTTCCAACTTTGCAACTGGACTGCACGTACAAAGTAGAAAAAGTTCTAAAGTCAGTCTAAGCATAGTGCTTTGTACAGAAAGTGTACCCTTCCAGTATAAAATCTATGCTAGACTCATGCAGACACCTTTGTACTATAGCACAAACGTGTGTGCGTGGCACTCGGCAGCATTCTGCGCTGGCCTTAGAGAGAGAGTGAGGATAGTGCCTTATTTCTGTAGATATGTCTTTTCCTTCTCTTTCCCTCTCATGCAACACAGCACAGCAACTTTCGATGCTGCTCTGCCCTTCATAAGACTTTTGTAATTGTGGGTCAATGTGTTCAGCAATGGCAGAAGAGATGAGTAACTGGTATATGGTCATTTTATTTGGCCTAATTTCTGCCCAGAGTTATATGTTCTGAACTGGATATGAAATATGTTCAAGCAGTGTAAAAGCTTTTCATGTGCATTTTTCTAATTTATGTATGCGAGTGTTTAAGAATGGCAATACAGGACAACAGGTTTTGGCTTAAAAGCGATACATCCTTTAACACATATTAGAACATTGGAATGTTGGGAGCTCCATTGAAGACAATGGAGTGCTCCATGCTTTTAGGGGTTGGTAAAGGCATGCAAAGCAACATTCCAATGTTGCTTTCAAAGGCCTCTCAGAGCCCGAGGGATTTAAACCCCTCAAACTCTGAGAGGCCTTTGTTTTATTTGTTGTAACATTCTGCCCTCTAGTGGCAGAATGTTATAATAGCCTTTTAGCCCTTACTAGCTGGGCTATACCATCTATTAAAGTCCCTTGCCTTCGGCTCAGGCCTTTAACGCTGGAGTGGGCCTTTAATAGCCAGTATAGCCCGCTATGGCGGGCTATAAGGCTATATTAGAACATTGGAATGTCAGGTGCTCCATTGAAGACAATGCAGTGCTACATGTTTTTACGGGTTGGTAAAGGCCCGCAAATCAACATTCCAATGTTGTTTTCAAAGGTCTCTCGGAGCCCGAGGGAATTTAAACCCCTCCAACTCTGAGAGGCCTTTGTTTTATTTGTTGGAACATTCTGCCCTCTAGTGGCAGAATGTTCTAATATCCTTATAGCCCTTCGTAGCTGGGCTATACCGGCTATTAAAATCCCGCTCCCTCGTTAAAGTCCCTCGTCTTTGGCTCGGGCCTTTAACGCTGGAGCGGACCTTTATTAGGGGGTATAGCCCGCTACGGAGGGCTATGAGGCTATATTATATGAAATCCCCTGGTCCGGATGTGTTTCCGACACAATTTTCCCATAGCTTAGAGCAAAAACTTCAATGTGTAATGCCTACCACTGCCGGCTGTTCCACGTTACGCCCATCAACAGCCAGGTGTGACCAGTCCCCCAACCTGCCGCCTGCGGCAGAGCAATCTCGAGGCTTTCAATGACGACTTTCATAATCCGCAAAGCATGTAGACAGCTCAGGGTCATGTGATGTGCCTGTGGCAAATTGCCATTTTTGTTTTGTAACGCAAGCAGCATAACAGCCCACACATTCACAACTAGGGTTTTCTATATCTGCATTGCATAGTTATAAGGAAATTACCCTGTGCATTTGCCAATTTCACAATTTCTGTCAACCCCCCATTCATCCGTGGTGGGCTCGATTACTTTCAAGCCATAACTATCTAGAGTAGCACCAAATGGGAAGGCATATTTACATACATTTTACAAAACACACGGCAGCAAGCTAAGTTGATGGGATGCATTACGTGAAAGGAAGGCAGCTGAAATGTCCCATATCTACTAGTATATAGTGTATTTCTGCTGTATCCTAGTGCTGGTGCATTGTTTGCAGCTGAACCTCAATGTAGGCACTCTTGCACCACGGTGCAAGGGTGACTGCATTACAGGCAGGATTGTTTTTGTGGTTCAGGAAGGGTACCTTCCTACACTAAGCAATTTTTAATTGTATTTCCTCATTTAAAGAGAAAGTAATGAGGAGAAATAAATATATTTCTCCATGTTACATACACCTGCTTCACTGAGGTGTAGCTTTTTGACACATTCCCATACTCACTAGATTTGGAAAATCTGGTAATGTGCCAAAATCCATTGGTGGATGCATGAAAACGCCCATGCTCTAGCTCAGGGACACCTCCCTGATGCAAATTAAAGCAAGGCAGCACTATGTACTGCCTTGCATTACTTTGCATTTAGTAAACTACGCAAAACCATGCAAAGTGGCTTTGTGTGTCTTAGTAAAAGCCACAAAGGATTTTGCATCGGGCTGTGCCATAAAAGTGATGCCCTTGGTTTCCAAGATAACATTTTTGAGGCTCGCCCCCAGTTCCAGAACTTATGTCCCTGAATGTAGCAACCCAGTTCTCTAAGTCATTGTAGACAGAAAGTCTGTAACTCCCTGCCAGAGTGTGTCCAAGTCAGCACATTGCCAAAACATATGCAACAAATTATCATTCACATTTCTGCCTCTGGGAAAAATATCCTTTATTTTTTAAAGTATAATATGCAACCTCTGCAGTGTAAAGTATGCTCTATAAAGGACTTAATAATGTATTATGTCTGGACACCTTTGCCGGGTGTTCAAGGATTTTCACCCATTCCCCATCAGTGAATTGTGTATACATGTCTGTTTTCCATTTTTCTTTAAACGCCTCTAGACTTATGTTAGGTTTATCATTAATTGCACTGTATAACACTGACATGGCCCCTTCAGTGTGGTAATGCTTCCTGCAGTGCAGGGTGTCTAACGGGCTCATTTTGTCAGGAATTGCCCAACAAGTGGACCCACAGACCGAGGTAATTTTTAAAATTATCTAAATTGGTGGTCTAATAATAATGCACCCAGAGTATCCAATGTTGCCTTCCACCACTGCATCACATGTACCTTGGTTGCTAAGTGAATAAAATGATGATGCCACCATTGCGGCCGGTCCATACTCCAGCGTAGTCATAGTCGAGCACAATCACAACTGCCAATAATGCTGTGTGACCCTTGTTGGAACTGGCCCTTCTTGCAGGGTCATCCCCAAACATTTTGCTTCTTCCTCCCTTATTTTTCCTGACCTGTGGCTGTTGGCAATAGGACTCTGAGCACCTTACCACTGCTGATCAGTGCTAAAGTGCATATGCTCTCTGTGTATATTGTTATTATGATTGGATATACATGATTGGCATATTTGTATCACCAAGAAGTCCCTAGTAAAGTGCACAGGGTGTGCCAGGGCTGGTGATGTCAAATGCTACTAGTGAGCCTGCAGCACTGATTATGCCGCCCACAGGAGTAGCCCCAAAATGGTGTCTCAGGCCTGCCACCGCAGTGCCTGTGTGCAGTCTGTGAACTGCCATGTCCTCCTGGTCAGTGTCCCCACTGACCAGGCCTAACCCTTCCCTTTTTGTGCACATTGGTCACCCCTACGGAAGGCCCAAGGTACCACCTTGGGCAGGGTGCAGTGTATGTGAAAGGTAGAGCATGTACTTGTGGAGGTGACATGCTCTGGTAGTGAATTACAGCCAATTTCGTTTTTCACTGCTGCAAGGCTATCTTGCTTCATAGGCTATCATGGGGGATGCTGGAACAAAATAGGACATACAAGTCTAGTATCCCTGAACTCAGAATTTAATAACACACCTTTTAGGAAAGGTTGTTTTTAAATCCTGTGTTTGAGAACAGCACTTTAGAAAGTTGCTGTTCTCTTGTCTGCCCTTTCTGTGTGCCTTGGCCTGTTTGTGTATTGACTGTCTGGTTTAAGAGTGACAGGGGCTGAGGATTCCCCAGGAGGCTGCTAAACATGACACAACTGTGAACTTTTCGCGCAACTGTGGATTATTTTTATCGCAACCTAAAGAACTTTATCGCAACCATATTCTTGAACTGTGTATGTTGGATTTTTGTTGTTTTGGTCTTGTGTAGTTTAGATTAAATACCTTTATTTTTCTAAACTGTTGTGGAGTCAGTTCGTGGTGTTTTCACTGTGTTACTGTGAGTGTTGGTACAAATACTTTACACATTGCCTTCTGATTACCCTTGACTGCTCGTGCCAAGCTACCTAGAGGGTGAGCAGGGGTTATCTCAGAGGGTTTCCTCCCTACCCTGACTAGAAGCAAGGGTCCCTATTTGGACAGTGGTACCTACCTCTGCCAACTAGAGACCCCCAGTTCTAACAACCCTCAACAGAGGAAGTTCTGTGGGTGACTTGGGATATAGCACAAGTGGATGTGAGACTCTCTATCTGCGCTCTTTTGCTCTCCCCCTCTCACTCGCTCTACTTTCCTCTCTCCCTCTCACTTGTGTGCCATGGCTCTTTTCCAGCTTTTTTGCCCCTTTTTGCCTTTCACTTGTGCCTCCTTGATTCTTTGCTCTTTTCCAGCTTTTGCTTCTTTTTGCTCATTTTGCCTTTCACTTGTGCTTCTTAGCTTTGTTGTTCTTTTCCACCTTTTTGTTCCTTTTTTGCCTTTTACCTGTACCCCTTAGCTTCCATGCTCTTTCTCAGCTTTTGATTTTTTTCTACCTTCACACATGCTTCTTTTCTCCTTTCTGCTTTGCCTCATTTGCCATCTCTTATGTCCCCCTTCCTTCACTCTAGTTGCTGCTACCAATAGCCTTCATCCGCTTCCCCCTTCTGCCACCCCTAATCCTTACCTGCTCACCTTCCTGCCTGCGCAAACCCCGCCCTGCCCACAGCAAACCTCCTATCTCCCATCACACAGTGACACAAACCCATGTCCATCGAACCTCTAGAGCTACACCTTCACTGCACTTCCTGCCCTAAAAATCGGTCACTGCCATGAAAATTGCTGCAGTGCTGGCTGACTCGTTGTTATGTTATGTTAGTTGATATTTATAAAGTGCATGGCAACTCCTAGCAGTGTCCCGGCGCTTTGAAGAAAAACGTGTTACACCAACAGAGAGCACCCACGCAGAAGCCGGCCAAGATCTAATGTTGAAAAAGCTATGTTTCTAATTTTCTCCTGAAGGTGAGGAGATCCTGCACCTGTCTAAGAGAAAGAGGTGGGCTATTCCACAGGCAAGAGGCCACCATTTGAAAAGATCTGCCCCCCTACCTGGGAAAGTAGGACCTTTGGAGTGGAGGTCAGAAGCTGAGCAGAGGACCTCAAGGTTTGTTGAGGAGTATAGTGCTGAAATCTTTCCCTAAGGCAAGGGGCTCCTATCTTATGAAAGACTTTGAAGACCAAAACTAACGCTTTGAAATTAATCCACTTCTGAAACGGAAGCCAGTGTAAGGAAGACAGAAGAAGGGTCATTCGTGTCCTAGGTCCTGCCAAAAAATTGGCTCTGGCTGCCACATTCTGGACCACCTGAAATATGCAGAGTAAATAATCCATGAGGTGAGGCCCAAGTACAGGGAATTTACATAATCCAGTCTCGAGACCACCAAGGCCTGGACTACCGTTTTCTTGTGAGAGACTGGGAGCAGGGAGAGAAGGTTCCTCAGCATTCTCAGTATCCGAAAACAGGTCCCGACCACCAATTGGATCTGAACCTTCATAGAGAGGTTAGCATCCAATTTGACCACAAGATTTTTCACAGTGGTGACTGAAGATGTAAGGAGGGACATGTCCTGCGGCCACCATTTGTGCCATGGTTTACAGGGATGGGAGCTGAAGAAGATAATCTCTGACTTTTGCACTTCAGTCGGTTTTGTCTAAGCCAATAGAATATCTCTGAAAGACAGGTGTTGATCACATTGCCTTTTAACTCAACACCCTTCTTGCAAGTGAACAACAATTGTGTGTCGTCCCCATATGACACTATTTTGGCACCGTATTTCTCAGTGAGGCATGCAAGAGGGGCCATATATAAGTTAAGCAGGGTTGGGCTCAGGATTGAGCCCTGTGGGACCCTGACATTCATGGGAGGGATTATAGCTGTAGATGTTTCGCCTGCAGCACCTGTCATTTCACCTGTTGCCACATGCACACTCATATGTCCCAAAGTCTCTTTCAGTCGACTACATTAACTACACTTGCAACAGAACAGTGTATCACATGGTCACATCTTAATACACGCTCTCTCACCAACACTCCACCGAAGCCTAGGACCTCACCAACTTGCTTGCACTGGAAATCCTCTCCTCACAGAGTACTGGCTCAACCCATCATCAGACATTGCAAAGGCCATCCCAGAGGGATACAAGCTCACCCACAGTGACTGCATCAACTAACCAGGAGAAGGGCTTGCCGTCCTCCACTGAGACTCCATCCAATGCACCACCATCACAGACAACACCACCAGGGCCATGGAACACATGAACGGCAAACTCCAGACCAACAAAATAGCAACTTTCAAGAGAACTCTTGTGTCCTGCCCACCGGAACCAACAGCCATTTTCACAAAACTCATTTCAGACTTCATCGCACCTCTCGATGTGGACTTCAAAGAGTACATGCTCCTCGGAGACCTCAATTTCTCCCTAGACAACCTCACGGACCCAATCTCCACAGACCTTCTCGAATACCTGGACATCATCAGCCTCCACCCACACAACAAGTCACATGCTCAACCCCATTTTCACCTCCAGCGATAGCATCAAATACAGCCACACCACCCAGCTCATCTGAACGGACCACTTAGTAGTACACTTAAGCATCACCACCTCACAGGCCCTACCCTAAGAAGGCCCAGCGAACCCAGCCACAACTGGAGCAAAGACACAGAAGCAGACTGGATCAATGCACTCATACTCCAGTCCAACTAGCCAGGAACCCACCAGCAGCCTGGACCTCAGCATCAGAAACTTTAACACCTGGATAACAAACTGTGCCAACATCCTTGTACCAGTCAAATACAACAGACCCAGAAGAACCAACAAGTAAGCCTGCTGGTACATTGAATACATCTGGGACTCCAAAAAACACAGAAAACAGCTAGAGAGGAGATAGAGAACGAGCAGAAATGCCACAGATAGGACCACTTACAAAACTGCACTGAACCATTTACACCACAAGCTGCAGGAAACAAGGAAAAGAGCACTTACAGCAAAAATTGAAGCTGGCCCTATAACAACAGGGAACTCTTTGTGATTGACAAGGAATTCTCCAATCCCCCATCTGCAGCAACAACATCACACCTTCAAAAGAACTTTGCGACAATCTTGGGTCGAGTAAGGCATGAATAACATTCATGCCTTACTGGACCCAGGTAAGTGAGCTGCTCTCATTCTCTTTGACTTCTTCATGGCATTCAGCACCGTCTCATGCCAAATACTCATTGCAAGACTCCACAACATTGGAATCCGGGGAGCAAGACTCAATTTGCTCACCCCCTTCCTCACAGGATGAACTTAACGGGTAAGGATCCCACCTTTCGCCTCAGAACCCAAGGAAATCATCTGCAGAGTCCCCCAAAGCTCATCTCTAAGCCCCAAAATTTTCAACACTTACATAACACCACTAGCCAATATTGTCAGATCACATAGACTCAATGTTATCTCTTACACCTATGACACACAAATCATCCTCTCTCTCTTAGAATATCCCACCAACACCAGGAACAACTTCCACAATTGCATGACCAGCATTGCAGGCAGGAATAAAGGTAAACTGCCTGAAGCTCAACACCGACATGACAGAAGAGCTGATCTTCAGAAACAAGAACTCCCCGGGGACTCTCACTGTTGGCCCTCAGAGCTCAGCCCCACACCTACCCCAACTGAGCCAGCCAAAAACTCGAGGATAATTCTCAACAGCAAACATACCATAGTCTCACAAGTAAACACCAATACATCCTCCTGGTACTTCTTCCTGCGCATGCTGCACAAGTACTTCAAGTGGCTCCCCTTGACTCAAGGTGCACCGTCACCCAGGCCCTCGTCACAAGCAGACTTAACTACAGCAATATACTCTATGAAGGAATATCAGCCCACCTCCTCCAAAGACTCCAGACCATCTAGAACTCTGCTGCCCTACCCATACTGGACCTACCTTGATGTACCCACATCACTTCCCACCTAAGGCAACTGCACTGGCTCCAGGTCCAGAGACATTGCTAGTTTAAGCGATTCACAAAAGCATTCAAGGTTCTGCCCAACACCAGACCCTCCTACCTCAACTACCACCTCCACTTCCATCAACCGATCAGACACCTTTGTCCTTAACCCACTACAAGGCGAAGTCCTGGAATGGCCTATCTCTCTACATCAGGACTTCTACCTTGCTGCTGGAATTTTTAAAGATGCTGAAGACCTGGCTCTTCAACTGGCGCTTTAGTCCCTCCACTGACCACTGCTTGTCTCAGTTTTAACTGCCTATCTTCTTGATACTTTCACAGGTGATAAACCATGCTTTATAAATCCTCTAATCAAATACAGCATAACACAGCAAAATATAACATATGATAACATAACAAAACATAACATAACACAACATTACATTACATAATATCAACAGTGTAACCAAGAATGCAAGCTGGTTCACTCACGACGCCAGCTCCATACAACCGAGACACCCTCTGAAACTGTGACACCATATAATAACTTTGAAAGTCTGGTACATTCAACCCTCCCTCAGCACTGGAGTTTGCACAGTGCGAGATTGTGTTGACTTGTGCATAAATTAGATTTACGAATCACATACTAACCTGCTACACGTATTTTGGTGATATTTCACATATCACCAATATTATTTTGTTTACTATTATGGAGTAGGTTTTGCATAGAGCATGCTCTTGCAATCAAAATGTTCCCAACAGAGGGTTTTCTACAAGAAGAACAACTTCAACATGTGTATTTCTTTATTAAGGGTTGGTGCTGTCATCATAATTAGTCTATTATTATGCCAACCCACTAAGTTAATTAGCTCTATTTCCCCTATAATTAATTTATCTTAATATACACTTGCTGCCAGCTAAGTAGACAGTCTGCCAGGAACGTTTCCATGCACAGTTGAAAGCAGTACCTTTTGTACTGACATGTTTCAAGGAAGAGGCCTGGGTGTCTCCAGCACCACAATAAATAGAAATAGAAGAAATAAAAGAAGATGAATTGTAATACCGCGTGTGAACACTGAGTACCAGATCTGTGCAACAACAATAAAGAGTAAAATTACAAGTGATGTAGCGGAAATTGCACTTTGGTTGTAGGGGTACATTATTATCACACGTGTAGAGTACACCTGCATACAACCCTTTGTCGTGTTAACATGAAGTGTTAGAATTTGAAATGTATTAACATGAAATGTGATGTATTAGGCCACTGGAAAGTAACATCAAGAACTAAATGAAGAAAGTAAATGTAACTATCAGAAAACATTAAAGTGAAGAGCGTATGTTGTGACACTGACAAGTATTCGTTTATTAAGATTGCTTATTAATCATGTCTTTTTACATGTAGGTAAATACATTATTAGAGTGTGCCTTATTTTTCTATGCAAATGTTTTGAGCTCATATGCCATTTTCTAATGTTAGCTGAATCTTCTAGGCTTGAGAGGCATTACACTGAAAACTTTTGCTTTAGAATTATTAGTTGAATTTCATGTGTGCTGTGAAATTTGTTCTTTTGTGTTGCAAGTGAAAGAAGCGCTTTTGTTAGCTAGAACATTGTCTTTGTTTTATTAGTCAGACAAGGAGAGAAGAAGTTACATCTCATAGGTCAAGTCGATATAGGAAGGTCATTGTGCTTCTCACAGGAGAAGGCATGGGACCCAAGGACAGATAGGGGCAGATCTACAAGAAAGTGCTGCAGCGCGGCACCAAGCCCTTTGGCTGTGCCACGCTGAAACACTTTCGGAGCACAGGAATGTAACATATTTACAATGATATGTCGCATTCCTGCGCAATAGGGAGATTGTTTTTGTGCAGGAGGCGCACCTTCCTGTACAAAAAAAATTCACTAAAGGGATTTTCCTCTTTCAATGCGTGCTGTAGAATGCATCACACATTGAGAGAGGAAAAAACGAGGAGATATGAAAACATTCCTCCTCGTTGTGCCTGGCTACACCACCCCAAGATGACACTTATGCCATATTGCTCTATGAGTGGGGCTAAGGGGGCAAGATAAATGTTAAAAAGGGTGGAGCTAAGGGCCGAGCCCTGTGGAACACCACAGATCACGGGGTGGGGTGAAGAGATGTGCGGCTGCAGGCTTGCTTTTTCGAATCGCCCCTCCAGAAAGGATCTGAACCAGGTCAGGGTGGTCCCATTAACTGCCATTTGCCTAAGCCTGTCAAGGAGGATCTCATGAGACACAGTGTCAGACGCTGCTGACAGATCGAGCAGCACCACCATTGTGCAGTTACCCTTGTCCATGGTTTCCCGGATTGTTTCAGCTACCTCTAGCAGTGCTGTCTCAGTGCTGTAGCCAGCTCTAAATACAGACTGCGTGCCGTGTAGCAGTTTGTTGGATTCCAGGTAGTAGGGAAGCCATGTCTGGACCTCTTTTTTCAGAACCTTGGCTGGTGCTGGTAGAAGGGAGGTAGGTCTGAAATTTGTTAGTACCGCTGGGTCTGCATCCTCTTTTTTAAGGACAGGTTGAATAAGTGCAGTCTTCCAAATGGACGGGTATGTGCCTAATTTTAGGGATGCGCTCCAAAGCAAATTTAATGGAGGGTTAATCAGATTGGCGAGTAGTTTGAAAAACCTCGCCGGGCAAGGATCCATAGGGGACCCGGATTTAAGTTTTTTCCAGTTGCCTAAGAGAGGTGTAAAGGTTGATGAGACAGAATTCTGAGGTGTTTATGTGTGGGTAAGAGGGTGTTTCAGGGGTGTCGGTCTTAGTAAATGAGGCGTAGGTATCTTGGATTTTTTGGGGGGAAAAATATCGAGAGATTTTCACAGTGTCAGATGGGGAGATATTGCTTTTCATTGTCTCAGGTTTCAAGAAGTTTTGGACAATTTAAAACACTTTAGTAAAATTGTCTGAAAATTTGATTTGGTTACCAATATGACTTTTTATGGTGGTGCGTTTTAGTTTATGAAATTGGTTTACTGCTTTCCTGTAGATGTTTTTCATCTCAGTGCTGTAAGTTTTGCGCCAAGTCCGCTCGAGTTTTTTGCAGCTGCTTTTTTCTGCGTACAGTTCTTGCGTGAACCAAGGAGCTGAGGGTTTATGCCTGGCCGATTTTGTGGCATACATGGGGGCTCCGTGTCTAAAGCGGAGGTGACCCAGTGATTGAAGGTTGCCGCATCACTATTTGGTTCTCCAATAAGTGGTAAGGGGGTGTTGAGTAATGTGGGGCCCATGCTTTCAAGAGTAACTTTCTACCAGTATCTTCAGACTATGTGCTTGCTTTCCCTGTGGCCCAGGTTTGTGGTGAAGGTTAGATTAAATGGTATCAGGCTATGGTCTGCCCATGCGAGAGGGATGGGGTTCTCTGCTGTAAGAATTGAGATATTGGTAAAGATGAGATCTAATATGTGTCCTGCCAGATGTGTGGCCCTAGAGACCAATTGGTTAATTTATTGTAAAGGTTTTATATAGCGCTGGCTAGACCTGGAGGTAACAGAGTGCTTTACATGAGCATCAGATCATAGTTACAGGTTACATTTTTACAAAGGTTACACAGTTAATAGAGCATGGCAACATAGTTACTTGTAAGGTCGAGATAAACAATAAGCAGAAATACGTAAGGGGAAAAGCAGGCAGGGGTAAAGATTAAGGGTAGGGGAAGGAGCTGGGGAAGTAGACAGGTAATGAAGGTGGGAAAGAGGAGGGGAGGGTGAAGGACACCACATGGAAAGAGGAGGGAAAGGGCGATGGGGACACAAACCGGTAGACGAGTCAAAGCAACGTCCAAAGTCTAGTAAGCTGTGATCCCAGGGGAAGTACATACTGGATCCTTCCCCAAAAAGGGGAGAGGGAGTGCTTTGCCAAGGGGTGCCATACCATACCTCAGCTGTGAGTGGCTCCCTTGGCGCAGTAGACTCTCTCAGCGGGTTTGCTAAGACTCCAGAGGATAAATATTTGATTTTTCCCCAACAAAGGGAGAAGGAGTGCTTAGTCAAAGGGCACAAAGGACAGGGGGCTAGGCAGACTAGCAAGCACGGTGAGAGATTCAGGGGAGAGGGGATAGGAGCTAGGAGCTAGGGATATAGACAAAAAGAGAAAGAGTACTAAATGGGAATAAATGTAATTAATGAGTTATTATATAGCGCTGGCTAGACCTGAAGGAATCAGAGGGCTTTACATGAGGAACAATAATACTGCAATTTACATCAGTTAAAAGTTACATAAGTATCAAGAAAAGCATTTAAAGAACATAGGTGACAAGGTGAATGGAGCAGGGAAGGGTAAGGGGATAGGGTAAAGGGTAACCCTGGGCGCAGTGCTTTGCTCCGTCCACGGAGTGTACGTAGTGTTGCCTACTTCGCGATTTGCAAAGCAGGCGTTGTAGGCAACACTACGCACACTCCGTAGATGGAGCGAAGTTGCATGCCACCCGCCTCCCTCCCGCCCTCTTCTACATGCCTAATTTAATTTAAAATAGAGTAAAAGTAAATAAAGAAGACTTACCTTATATGCGGCGTCTCGGGGCTCCCTCTTCTGCTGAGGTGCCGACTTCTTCCAGACAAATGCGCATGCGCGGGCGCCCGCGCATGCGCATTTCTTGTAAGAAATGCACATGCACGGGCGCAGAGGGCGGGAGGGAGGTGAGCGGCTCGTAGTGGGGCTACGCAGAGTGCGTGGGTGGGCGTAGCGTCCTCCCCACTGCACGCACACTACGCCCACCCCTAGTAAAGGGGTAGGAGGAAGATAGGATGTAGAGACGAGGGGAAAAATCTGCACAAGGTCCGGCTGGGTAGGTGACGGCGGGTGGGGAGTCAACAACCCATCTCCTCTTTAGCTATAATGTAGGTGCACCGGGCATCAGCCAAATCACTAGATCTCCATCTTGGGGTCAGGCAGGGGACTGTACTGTACACTGGTACACTGGTGGCCATTCTAAGGTCAGGCATCTGGCAGTTAAAGTCAATATCCGGCAGATAATAACAAATCCAGTGTGCACACACCATCATACGCACAGACATGCACAAGCACACACAATTGTGAGCAATCACTCTCATATGCGCACACATACAAGCACATAGACAGAAAACATCCAAGAACAGAAGTACACATAAAATCCAATGCTCTAATACAAAAACACCCAAATACATGTACACGCAAACACCATCACATGCACAGACATGCACAAGCACACACAAATGCGCTCACACTCTCATACACGCACACTCACACAAGCACACATACAGAAACTATCAAAAACACAAGCACACATACAATCACATGCTCCAGAACAAAAATACCCAAGGACGTACACAAAAATACATGCACACACACTATCACACGCACAGACATGCACAGGCACACACAAATGTGCGCACACACTCTCATACGCGAACAGAGTGCAAATACAAGCACACATACAGAAACATCCACACGCACAAGCCCACATCCAATCCCATGCTCTAACACAAAGACACTCAAATACATGCACACACCATCACACGCACAGACATAAACACACATACAGAAACATCTGTGCTCACAAACACAAACATAGAATCACATGCTCTAATACAAATACACCCAAATACATGTCCACACCATCACACGCACAGACATGCACAAGCACACACAAATGTGAACATAGTCTTTCATACACGCACAGGTGCACACACCCCCTCATACACGCACAGACGCAAACGCAAAAGCACTCCAATGACACATTTCTCCAGGACTGCCGCAGCATTGATGGCAAACATTTGGCAGTTTTGGACAGACTAATGAAAGAAGGCTAGTTCTACACGCACTTATTGTGACTGCTGCATCTTTCGCTCCATTATGCAAAGTGGTGTCTTTATGGGCGAGCCATGTCCACCATCTAATATCCCCCATGCATCACATCTGTGGGGCAATGAAGTGGGCTCCGAGGTCTTTGCCCTGCCTTGCTGCCCATCACATGCTGACTTTTGTCTGCCTCATGGTTGGAGCCTCCTAGCAGACAGTGGAGAGGAGGGCTGGCTCCCGACCCGCGTCTCTGTCCCAAGGAGCCGCCATCTTTTTGGTGGCGCAACCCCAAGGACTGCAGGGAGAGATCACCAGAGGTAGCGCAGAAGAGGATTCTTAGAAAATGTAGGCTGTAAAGTCCCCGCTTTCAAAGGGGGGCATTTATTATGCATTTGAGCAGTGTGTGGTCAATACTAACGTCCGCTTGCCTCCCGGCGGGTGCGGTCCCTAAAGCGAGTCCAGCCGCATAGCAAGTCATGGGTCAGGATCTCGGCCCCTCCTCCCTCAGGCACACTCGTACCTCACAGTGGGCGCAAGCCGGTAAAGTCCGTAGATGGGAGTTTTGTTCCACCTGGAGTGAAGCCAGCAATACTACTCACCAGGGAGTGGGGATGGGGTGATGAGAACCCCATCAGTAGCTTGGGGCCTGGTCTAGCACATGGCAGAGAGGTGCATGGTGTGCAGGATGTCAGCCATATACCGGGTGTACGCTGCCACAGAGGACCCACTAGATGCCACAGAGTCTCAGCAGCTCACCGATTGAGTTATTTGAGTGTGTCAACTAGTTGAGACACTAGAGGACAATGGGAGTTGTCAATATGGACATTGAAATTCCCTAAAACTAAGAAGTGTGAGTATTTCAATGAAAGGTCAGCGAACAATTCACATATGTTCCATAGCTCAGTGGGTTTGGAACCAGGAGGTCTATAGACCAGCATTCCAGCAATGGAGAGAGTTGGGGAGATTGTTACATTGAAGGACATTGCTTCCATCCAGTCCATGGATTCAACCCTTTTGTGCGATATCTCCCAATCCTTTTTTATGATAATAGCTAATCCGCCACCTAGTCTGTTGCCAGTTTGATTTTCTGTGACTATTTTATACTCCTCAGGGATGGCCAGACAGACATCCGGTGTGTTATTTTCACGTAACCATGTTTCTGTGAGAAACTTGATGTCCCAGGTTTTAGTCTCTAGAAGTAGCCGTGTATCATCAGCATGCTTTGGGAGAGACCTGCAATTTATCAAGCAGGCGCTAATGCATATATTTGACCCGCTACTTGTCGTCATTGTGTCTGAGGCTACGACCTCATCTAAGGATTTACACCCTTTACCTATACGGTCTATACCAATGGCAAGCACTAGTTCAGACATACAGATCTGTGAAACACCAGTTAGGGGACCAATGGGTGCAGCCTCGGAAGCAAGTACAAGTCAGGGAGCTGCTAGAAATTAACATCTAGATGTTACCAACTTAGAATCCTGGTTGAGAGACCCCAATAGCACCAAGAAGGGTCGGAGTAGTACATCAAGTCAGGGAACAATCAAGGCTGCAGTAAAAGCAAAGCTATTGGATGGTGTGCGGTTGAAGGTTGCCTTTGGATAGGATAGAGACCTATGAGCCAGATAACCTGTTGTTTGTAGCAAAGGATATAATCCGCAGGGCAAGAAGAGCGCATCAGAATTAGCTCAGAGGTATGAAGTAGACTTGACTTGGACAAACATGTTACAGGGAAACCATAGGCTTAACTACAGTGA
This sequence comes from Lissotriton helveticus, assembly GCF_964261635.1. Taxonomy (NCBI): domain Eukaryota; kingdom Metazoa; phylum Chordata; class Amphibia; order Caudata; family Salamandridae; genus Lissotriton; species Lissotriton helveticus. The sequence continues at coordinate 1,654,866,521 of NC_136068.1, forward strand.
CCAGGAGCTGGAGGAAAAGAGAGTGATGGGATTGAAGACACATATTCGAGAGTTGGTTGTAAGAATATTGACAAGAAGGGGGAATACAGAGAGTTGAGGCATGTCCATTAAGGAGGTACATAGCGGAGGGTATGTGCATATTCCTTGGAGTAAAGGTGAGCCGGCTTCATTTACAAAGGGATTTCCCAAACCTGCTGAGTGGTATAAGCAAGTTGATCGCTTCGTCAAAATCTCGAAAGTGATGTGGATTGACTTAAATACTTTGTTCGAAATTGTGGTTGCTAGTGATTTGTGATCTACTTGTAAAATAGCTATTGATTGGCCTGCTGCTGACCTTGAGAGGGACTCAGTGACTTGTGGTCCTTCACCAATGGTTATGAAAAAATTACGATCAGGTGATCACATGGTTAATGTCCAAAATAGCCCCTCAAGATATCGACTCGGTTAAGAAAGATCGATTGACCCAGGAGTCTAAAGAGTCAGTTTATGCTTATTATGAAAGGCTGTCACAAACCTTTAAGCAGTACAGTAGGTTAGATACGCTCAACCCTAAAAACGTGGGCCAATTTGTCTCAAAGATTGTGACAGGATTGAGACTGGAGGTTTGCCCCATGATCCAGCAATATTTAGCCTGCTGGCAAAATAAGTTCATGGACAAAATTCTACGGTATGCCAGGTATTGTAGTGATGAGGTGGATTGCAAGCATAGGAGAGTAAAGAAGAAGTTGATGGTGGTTCAAATGCAAAATGCTCAGAAGGGAGAGCAGGTACAGGCAACAGCCGTTCGCAGTCAAGGGAACGTCTCAAAAGGTGTCTAAGCTACCTCAGCTGCAGGGTCGATAGGACGGGGAAGGGAAGAAGTGTCCGCATAGATACTAAACCAGGGCTAGATGTTGCGACCCCCAAAAAGACCACTGCTTGTCATTTTTTCACAAGATCTGGCATTGTAAGCACGAGTGTGGCTTAATCCTGTGAATTAAGTGCAGGAAGAAGGACTCGTACAAATGGTAGAGGTGGTAAATCAGTTACCGACAGTGATTAGTCCAAGATATCTTAATGTGGGAGGTAATCAGAGCCAGTTAGTGCAAGTGCCCCAACCTCCGAGAATCTCGCAGGGTAATCAAACATACCATCAGAGTCCCTTAATGGAAGCGCTGGATGGATTTGATCAGTTCTTGGCACAGTCTTAGAGGTAGACCAGAGTGAACCATATGTAGAAGCAGACATAGATGCCACACCCCTACATTCCTGATTGGTACTGGTTCTTCGAAATCTACTGTGAGATATGCAGTAGTCCAAATCCTACCCCTCTCGGGAAAATTGATCCAAGTTGTAGGAGTTGCTAACAAAAGAATGACCAACCAGTTGCTGGTGAAAATTGGAACCTTTCAAGATCACCATCAGTTCGTGGTGTGAGATTCGAGTCCAGTCTGTTTGTTAGGGCATGATCTCCTATTCAAATGGAATTGTACACCAAAGGGAATCGTGTTGTAGGCTACTGATGAGGATAATGCTTTCAAATTGTCAAATCAGAATTATTATACCTCTATGTTTCCGTTATTGATAGTGGACGAAATGCCACTGGATTTGAGAGACAATGTCTCTCTAGCGGTATGAGACTTCACTGGATAGGAAATCGGACTGATTCAAGGAGTCGAGCCAATCTGCATACAGACTAAACCTAATGCAGATATTCAGAGAGCACCCCAATACAACCTGACCCCGAAAATTGTGGCAGGGATTACACCTGTGATTGAGTCCATGATTGCGCAGGGAATTCTAAAGGAGATCATAGGAAGCCCATGCAATTCAGCCAGCATGGGATTGCAGAAACCGAGAGGAAAATATTGCATTGCTCAGGACCTAAGAACGGTGAATACCATTGTGATTTCATGTTTTCCTGTGGTACAGAATCCATCTGGAAACCTGTTTCAGATCCCTTCTTTGGCTGAATGGTTTACAGTTACTGACCTCTGTCAGGCATTTTCCTCCATTCCAAGGCATGAGGAAGGCCAATTTGTATTTGCTTTTTGTCTGGCGAACCGTGTCTTAAAGTGTTATGGTATCCCTCAAGGATATACTGAAAGTCTATCCATATTCAATCAGGTCTTGAAGAAGAACCTTGAGAGTTTGATTCTGCCCCGAAACTCAGTGTAAGTCCACTATATTGATGACCTCCTCATTGCATCTGAAACATGGGAGTCTTGCATAGACTATACAATTACCTCACTGAACCATCTGGCTGACAATGGGCACAAGGTGTCTCTGACTTCAGTACTTTGTTGAATGAAGTTCAATATTTGAGTCGTCAAATCGAAAAGGGCAAGAAAAAAGCTGTCCCCAGAACGAGTGGGGGCGATCATGAAAATAAATCGCCTATCACCCAGAAAGAGGTCAGAATGTTCTTGGGAATGGTTGGCTACTGTCGACAATGGATCTCAAATTTCTCCTTGATGGCAAAGCCTTTGCAGATGCTGACCAAAAATGATGTAGGCAATCCGGTACCTTGGGATAGCGACTGGGTTGTGTTCTTTCTGTACTCAACCAGAAACATGGGGGTGTCTGTAGACCAGTGGACTATTACTCATCTACGTTACATCCTGTAGCTTCAGCGTTGTCCAGATGTCTCAAATCCGTTCCTGCAATAGGTGTCAGTATTGAATGATGTGAGAGCATTGTGATGGGTCATCCACTTACTGTATATGTGCCGTATTCAGTTGAGCTTCTGATGACAAGATCCAAAACAAGGCATTGGACTGATAACAGGCTGACACAATATGAGCAGGTATTGCTCGCTGCATAGTACATCACTCTGATGTGTTGTTCTGGGCTAAATCCTGCTATCTTGTTACCGGTTCCCGGTGCGGTTCGGGGAAGATTATGAAGACCATGACTGTCTGGATGTTACTGAGCATTGCACCAAGCTGAGCCCAGACATTGTTGAGGAGCTATTGTCTGATCCTGGTCACGTCTGTTTTGTTTATGGTGCATGCCTAAGAGACAATTAACGCCTTAACCACGGCGGTTTTTCCGCCGCGGTGCAGGCGTTCTAAAGGGTGGGCGGGGCTGCGTCGGCCGTTGGTCATGCGCAACACTGGGTAGGGAGTCTGAGAGCAGCATTTGCAGTCTGTACCATCACTGGAGTAGTGGAAGTTGCTTGCATAGAGTGAGTACACTCCATGCACGTAGCCGTAATAATTGCTTTAACCTGTGCGTGTCTTGTCTCTCAGCAGATCTGAGTCACCATCTATTCTGAAAGCCAGTGTGGTTTCAGTGTAGTTCATGACTTCGAACAGCTATGGTCGCAGAGAGGGTTCCTTACGTCATCAGGCTCTCCCCATTAGGAATCGGACATATGTGAGACAACTGTTGGAAGCATTGAAATTACCAAAGAAAGACGCCATTGTTACATGTGCTGCCTCTGGAAGGGAGATGACTTTGTCATAGCAGAAAACCGCTATGCGGATGAAGTTGCTCGCTTTTGTACTACACATGCATGCATTTTTAATGGGGAACATGTTGGTGAGAGTGTAGAGAAGACCAAACTCTGTATGATGCTAGCTGTTGCAGACATATGATGAAGTTAGGCATTTACAAATAAGAACAGCAGATCAGGAACAATGGGGTTGGACCAGAGCAGGTTGTGAGAAAGGAGAAAGTAATATATGGGTTTCAACTGATGGCAGGGCAGCGTTGCCAGATTGTTTGTTAAACCCAATTGCAAGGCAGATTCATGGAGCAGCTCATATACGAAGGGATGCGATATTGGTATTGTTCAGGCAGGCTTGGTTCAATCGAGCTTTCGTGTGATTGCGGAAGCATTGTGTCATCGGTGTGCCACGTGCCAATAAATGAATGCGGGTAAATAGGCAGTTGTTGCTCTGAGTCTCATTGGCAGATCAAGAGTTCCCTAGAATCGGACCCAATTGGATTTGTTTGAGATGCCTGTGTGTAATGGATTGAGATACATCTTGGTTGTTGGGTGCATCTGTTCTTGATGGGTGTAAGCCTATCCAATTAGAAGGTATTATAGTCTCACAGTAGTAAAGTTATTGTTGATAATGCTTATTCCTTGATTCAGATTTCTAACTGCAATGGAGTTGGATAGAGGAACTCACTTGTGTACTGCCTTGAGTGTGGATCAAAGACTGCCTTTTAGTTACATACCGAAGGCATCAGGTATTGTTGAGCAAATTAATTCCACCTTAAAGGCGAGACTTGCTAAAGCGTGTGCTTCAACAGCTTTGAAATGGCCCGATGTGTTGCCCTTGGTCCTAATGAGTTTGCACAGCATTCTTGACAGGAGAACTAGGTTATCGCTGCATGAAAATTTTATGGGAAGCGTGATGAGCTTGCCTGCAGTGCCAGCAACTGCTTTGATTAACATCGAGATGACTTGATCCTTGACTACAGTGAAGGTTTGGCTGATGTGCTTTGTTCTGTGTCTCTTCAGGTGGAAGCGACAACTGCTCTGACATCAAAAGACCTCTGCCATGACCTGAACCCAGGTGAGTGGGTGCTGGTCCAAAAGCATGTAAGAAAGAACTGCCTTGACTCTCGGTGTTGTGGACCATATCAGGTGATATTCGACTGATATTCCCGAGGGGGTGAGTGGAGAGGGTACGCCAAGCTGTAGAGGTTCCTGAAGAGGCGAATACCCGTCAGATCAAGTAGAGGGTGGTCACGCTACACAAAACCTAGGGATAGATTCTGAGGTAGAAGGTGAAGTTACGAATGGTATAGAGACTGACACAGCTGAAGAGACTGGTGTGGAAATCAGTCATGAGCAGTCCAGGATGAGGGATGCTACAGATGAAACGTGCCTGTGAGACGAAGGAACTTGAGACCCGCATCTGAAAGAGAACTTGGACCAATAAGTAAATCTTTTGAGTCTGATCTGAGTGAGTCTGAGTAATCCCCAGGAGTTGAAAGGAGATCCAGGAGAGCAAGAGTGTTGTGTCAGAGATATTCCTTTCCTGAGTGTACTTATCTGGTTATAAATGCCGGGAGGGTGAGGTCTGAGTTCTCAATAATGATTGACGAGTTCTGCTGAGAGTTCCTGAAACAGAGGTTAATAAAGTTCTGACATTGACTGTGCCTTATCCACCCCAGTTGAGTAGTTTGCAAACTCTAATTCGAGAAGACATCTAATTCCTGAGCCTCGGGATTCCACCATCTCCTAGAGAGATGGCGGAATCCCACCAGGGTTAAAACGAGTCATAGAGGAGATTGCCACTGATCTCATGAGGGACGTAAATTGAACTGTTTGAACTGTAAATAAGTCACTTGAAAGAAAATAACCTAGTAACAAGAAAGATTACTAGGGAAGTCTTCCAAACTGTGTAAATACTGTGTCAAAGACTGTTGAGGAATTTGCCAAAGAACGCTGTTCAAAGAATTTTGTTACACAAAAATAAGAGGCGGAGAAAAGAGACTCTGTGTGTTGACCCTCTTACAGCTTCAATCCGAGCCATTTTTGAAAATGGAGTCAGCAAATTCCAATTGTGGGCACAAATGTATTATATGAATCACAAACAAGAACCCAGGAGGTCTATAAGCCAAACATTATCCTGGCCAGACTGACAAGTCTTTCACTATGTCAGTTGGTGCTACAGTCACCATATAGTAGATTCTAAAAGTAGAACAGAAAAGAGCAGGAGACACGTGTGTAGGAGACAAGAAAGATAATGTCTAGAAACAATCACAAACTGGTCGACCAAATCCAGTACACAAACTTTGTGGATAACCATCAAACAAACCAAGTGATCCGTCCTATCATTTGGCCGTCCACACCGTGGCTTGGCGGGTCCCTAGATCATCTAGACCCCATGCCACATAGTAAAGCATAAATACTGGGTGCGGTCCAGAGTGTAATATGAACCTCCAATTGTTGGCCAATTTATGATGGTTAGTGAAAAGTGATAGAAATACAGTGCAACAAACAAAAAAGTGGTGGATATAAAATAGGGTGAAACGTTTTAGAATCTTCTATATGGTGACTGTAGCACCAACTGACATAGTGAAAGACTTGTCAGTCTGGCCAGGATAATGTTTGGCTTATAGACCTCCTGGGTTCTTGTTTGTGATTCATATGTTGTTGCTGGGGAAATGAACCAGTAGTAGGTCTTTAATCTTTTTCCCTTTGACCCTTCTCTCCCTGTATGTTTTTTATACAAATGTATTATAGGCACACTGATTGCAGGAGTAATCATAGTGATAGCTGTAGTCATTAGGGAGTCCATTTTAAACACACACAAAAATGAGGAACAGGGAGTGGGGGTTCATGGGACATCCCACCTACCACTTCTGCCTCAAAAGAGGGTTTATTAGGATCTGATAAAGGCATAACAGAGCAAACTCGTCGCTTTCTGCAGGTACACTAGTCTAAAGGGGAATACAGGCTGAAAGCTTATACTAAGCTGTTAAACGAATATGTGAACATTATGGATGTGAGAGATTGGTATGTGTGTATGCAATTGCCTGCTTCAGTTGAGCAAGGCATGAGGTGCCATCAGCTACTCTTGACTTACAGCAGTACTTCGAGTTTGCGCCTTAGCATGTTTTATTGAAAGGCTCATTACGTGTACTACTTCTTGAACTATCGTTTGGTGCTCTCAGAGATACCTGTCTATAAACACATGAACAAATATGATTATTACAAGCAAGAAGAAAGAATGGGAAAGTATTTTTTCCGACAGTAACAATAGAAACTGCCTATGTGGATAGAAATAAGTTAGCTTGCACAATAATAAAGATAGAAAAGAAGTATGTAGACCAAGTAGAGGATAGGCATAGAGGTTTAACTGTTACACTTAACAATAGGGAAGGAAACTTTGAGAGGACCAAGGAGGAGTTAGTTCACAAGGATAAGGGAAGCTATGATCCTATACCTCTAGATTGGGAACAGCAAAACAAGCTTTGCATTCAACATATACAGACCCGTTATGACACTATTTTTGTAGGACAGAGTGTGTGCGAAAAACTTGGATTGAGTGCTGGTGAAGTTGTAGGAGTCATATTTGGAGTGATGATACCTAGTTTAGGAGTATTGTGGAATGATATCAAGATTATAAAGTTGTCTACCATTGCGAATAAATTGTTGCTAAACCCAGCTCAATCATTAATACCAGATAGAGAAATGGTTTCGATAAGGGCGATAGTGATGCAAAACCATCTTGCTTTAGATGTGCTTTTGGCAAAAGAAGGCAGAGTCTGTCAGATGCTGAAAGTCCAACCGTGTTGTACTTAAATTCCTGACAAAAGTAAAGATCTGAGGGGATTTATAAATAACATCACTAAGATCACCATGAGATACATGACTTGGCTACCGAGGAAATCTGGGATACGATTTGAAAAAGATTTTGTATGGTTGGAAGCTGCTTTGCTAGCATAAGAAAGGGGGCACTTGGAAATATCTTCAAGCCAATCATAAATGTTGAGATCTATGTTATTATCTTGTTAGTTATGATAAGGGCATACAAATGGCACACGGCAAAGCAAATGGGGAACTCCTTTAGAGAAAGAGAGAGAAGGGTGGAAAGACTGCAGGACAGTCATTATGAGAATCTGAAGCGGTTGGAGGAGTTCAGACAGAGGAGACCAGCTACGACATCTGTTTAGATTAGTCTGCTCCACAGAGATTTAAAGGTGTTTTGTGATGACTCAACGTCATGGGGGGACTGATGTAGCAGAAATCACAATTTGGTTTTAAGGGTGCATTATAATCACACATGTAGAGCGCACCCGCATATAACCCTTTGTTGTGTTAACATGCAGTGTTAGAATTTGAAATGTGTTAACATGAAGGTTGATGTAATAGACTGTTGGAAAGTAACATCAAGAATTAAACCTAGTAAGTGAATGTAACTAGCAGAAAACATTAACGTGAAAAGCTCATGTTGTGAAACTAACAAGTATGCATGTATTAAGATTGCTTATTAATCATGTCGGTTTACATGAAGGTAAATGCAATAATCAAGTGTGCTTATTTTTCTATGCAAATTTGTAAAGAGCAGATGACATTTTCTTACGTTAGCGGAATCTTGCAGGCCTGAAATGTATTTCCCTGGAAACTCTCCCTTTAGAATAAATAGTTGAATTTCATGTGCACTGTGAAATTTGTTCTTTTTCACGTTTTGTGTTGCAGGTGAAATAAGCACACTTGTTAGCTATAATAATGTCTTTGTTTTCTTAGTAAGGCAAGGAGAGAACAAGTTACATCTCATAGCCCGGGCCAATTTATGAAGGTCATTGTGCTTCGCACAAGTGAAGGCCTGGGTAACAAGGAAAAATAGTTTTGAAAGAAGAACTCCGATGTCCCATGTAAAACTACCTTTAGGACAGTACCCAGAGCAGATGGCGTGACCTGCAAAGGATCCAGGGAAAGCTATCTACAATATTTTGTTCTTGGAAGTAGGGTATGTGCCCACTTCTTCCTCTGCCTTCAGAGAAAGAGCATCTTAGAACAAGCTATGTCTTGATAGCTTCATGCTATCGGACCAATCGATGGTGGAGAGACTTCTTAGGACGACTCCACATGCTGACACCTTTTATTCCTTTTCCTGAAGATGCTTAAGTAGGGATGTCATCTTAGTGTTAGTGTAGGGATAGATTAATTCTTTATACTCACCAATCCTCGATGCCCATTCACAAGTAATAGGGCTACTTAGCAACAATAAAAGAAATTGAGTCAGGCCTAGGGCAACATGAGGTAACCAATGAGGAATGTAAACAGCAAGAAGGCCTTGAACTGGCTTCCTCTTGAAGGCAGAATCCAGCTCAAGCTGGCCTGCATCAGTCACAAAGCCTTGTACACAAACTCCCCGTAGTATCTCACCCAGAAAATTGTGATATCCAGGAAAACAAGAAACTCCTGGTCAGCCAAAGACCGTGTGCTCCAGCCTTCCTGCTTCCGTGATGTAAAAACACATATCCAAGCGTTCTCTAGGGCCACACCAAGAATCTGGAACTCACTACCTCCCTCCATCAGAAGAATTCCCACCTGTTGTGCTTCAAAAAGGAAGAGAAAACATTCCTAATGAGCAAATTCCTCCAATAACTCCCCCTTTGCTACGCTTACCGCCTTTTTATGGCTTTGTGTCTCTGCATAATCGCCTGTATTCGCTTGGCCCTCTTCGTATATTAACTGTTTGTCCTGTTTTACTGCTTACATGTCGCTAGCTGTTTTTGTACTGTGCTACTTATTGTATATAACTCTTGCTTTTATCCTACTGTAGTCATTTCCCTAACCCTCATCCCTATATTTTGCCAATGCCTATCATGTACGTAACATGTTTTTCCCTGTAAAGCGCTATCATAGCCTAACGAGTCATGTTCGCGCTATATAAAACCTCAAATAAAATAAAAATAAAATAAAAAGAATATTAAAGATGAGTAGTGAGAACACGCAGACCTAGAAGGTAGTATGAAAGTCAGAAATGAGAAGAAAACAGCTCAAGAGTTGAGTGTAACCACACTAGTTTGATGAGGCTTCCAAGTGACTGCATGCTAAAAGTGGCATATTGATCCAGCCCTGCTGCATGAATGATGTGTTTCTTTTCTTTTATAGGCCTTCAACTCTCGCTATGCAAAGTGTTATTAGCTAAAAAGTCTGAAGTGTTTATGTTGATATGGGGCCATTTGGCGGTTATGCTGTTGGAAATACTGACATATTGGTTTGGTAGTGGATTGGAACATTCTAGATGTGAACTGGAACTCTGTGAACTTTTTCTGGCTCTTCTGTAAATGTAAACAGATTAAAGAACCTCACATAATGTGGCATTATTTGAAAGGGAATAGCCCTGCTAAGATCTAGAGAATACCTGAACGTTTTTTCAATGTATATCATTACATCTGGATAGTCGAACTTTTTATTTATTTTTATATAGCACGAACAGGTATCAGAATGCTGTACAACATGGAGGCAAGCAGATAAGCATATACAAGTGGCCCTTTCGGGAATCAGAGCGTTGTACATCCGGCAAAGTAAACAGATAGGAGTTTACAAATGTGGGAGAACAGCAAAAGTGAAGATAAGGCTGGAGTGACAATCATAGAAAATAACCAAGGGTATGTAATGCTGCCCGATAGTTCCAAGACATATGTACTCTTCTATCTAAAAAATAGAAATTTTTGAAGAAAAAGGTAGAATTGCTGAAGGAATTCTAAACCGATATATTCAGCCTAGGTTGTGTTAATCGCCATACCTACCATAGAGCCTTACTTTTAGTTCTTAACACCTTTGGGCGAATCCAAATTAGAGGCCCTTGAACCTCTTTGGCTTTACTGTAATTTTAGGTGTTTATAAATGAATGCATCTTTTGTTGGACTTTCATCAAGTTATGTTATTTTGGATATATGGGATAGAAGCCTGAGAATAGTCCCCTTGGAGAAATAAGTAGGACATTTAAGAGTCTGCACTCTCGCCTAAGGTGCTGAGTTAGCTGATGTCTGACGTCAGTATTGAACTTGAACTAGTAAGTATCCCCTTTCTGGGTTTTCTAGTTCAACCCAGTTTTATTATTAACAAAGCTATCCCAATCATCACGTCTGTTTATCTTGCAGACAAGCTCACTATTTCTGGTGGTTCTTGCCATACCTGCAGCTAGGACACCATCAGACTGCATACTAGAAAATGTAAAAAAGAAAAAACAAACCAGCTGGACTTTTCTGACTGCATTCAAATTATGGAACAACATTCCTGTATGACTCAGGGCTTCATGACCTCTCCAGGTGAGTTTTTATTTAAATTAACACACTTCATTATGGAACACACATCAGAATGCATTAACATTCTACAAACCACTTATCTCACCAATCACTTGTAGTGGTTACACTTGTCTTTGACCATGTACAGCACTAAGCTGCATTTGGATAGTATTACACTATAGAACTACCCGCACTATAGAACTACCACATGCATACATACATACCAAGGGCCCGATTCACAGAATGAACTTAAGACTCAATCCTAAACTTACTACTATTTTGGTATTCACAGAATGCACTTACTACTTTTGGCATTCACAGAATGAACTTAAAACTTTTGGTATTCACAGAAGTCAGGATTTTGTCTTAAGTTTGTCTTAAGACAAACTTAAGACAGACTTAAGACAGACTTAAGACAAAATCCTAACTTCTGGTATAATTCCCTCCCTTCCAAGATGGCGGCTAGACTTGCTATAGAATCATTGCTACATTGGCGATCACATGATTATGATCATGTGATACTGTTTCAGTGCTCACGGTTTTTATGGTGGATAATCCTTCCGCCTTGATACTATCGAGCATTGACTCGGGCGTTCGCCACATTCCCCATTTGCCATTTGGATTTTTCGAGTATTCCCTCGCACGTCGCGCCAGACTTCCGATTTCGGAGCCTTTTTGCAGACCTTCTGGTAAGACGCTGTGCTTTATATAATCATTGTAAGACGCTTTGCTATTTCTCCGCTCTGCATAAACTGAGCAATCTTTTGCTCTATCTTGCAGGAACTGATCTAAGAGCTACCAGCAACTTCCTACCGTTGGTAAGTCGCTCTTTAGATCTGACATGATACTCTTTATCAGAATGGACCGCTAAAATTTAATAAAGGTTAACATCCCTTTATGACCCCTCATTTTAATTGTAGATAAATCTTGACCTCGGTCTTACCCTCGTTGATCCTTACGCATTATTTGGATTGCATTAGTGGTAAGCAGCTTCCATGGATTTCCCACTTTTTCCAGGTTTAAGTTATGCACTTGTCCTAATGTCCTATATCCAATTTTTCCAGATTATTGTATGCACCGGTCCTTTTCGCCATGCACTTACAGATGATTTTGTTCCACATTGAGGTACGGCGCTTGTAATTATGATCTATCTTAAATTACTATATCACCTTGATGAATCGATCCTCATAATAAATGAGTTCCCCAGTCGACCCTGTGTGGCATAATCTTTCCCACAGTGCCGCAATTCTTTTGCTAGATCACTAAAATACGTTAGACCACTTAAATACGCTGCATGAGTCTTCGCCAAAACGCACTTTGAAATATTGGTCTTTGCTTGGTCGCAAACTCAGAGGTGTACAAACTAAAGCACACAGGGAGTAATTTCTTTTGCGTCAGTATTGTGTTCAACATATAATTCTATATTGTATTAACATGTATATATATGTCTTTTCTCACTTCTTTCTTCCCTATCCCTTTTGTTTTTTGAAATTATAATTTTTCTGGTTTTATGTAATTTTTATGTTATGTACCATGTTTGGCAATTTCTTTAAAATACTAAAGGCATTAATTCATATGTCCTGATGATGATCCCATACTAAAAAGGGATCGAAACGTCCTCGACAGCTTACACTTGATGATTTGAAAATCTTTTTATTACGAAATCACATAAAGTGTACCTAATTATTAATTGTCTGTTTTAACTGTGAAGAATTTACAGACCGTTTTCTTTTGCCTTGCATTTATATGTTTCCTTGTTTGTACTCATGTGGTAGTTGGACACAGGCTGTGTCCTACTTGGAAATTGTTGAATAACTTTACCACATCTGATTATAACAACTATTAAATATGTCCGGCTGGACATTTAATATAGATTTCAATTTTGGTCTATATTCATTTTTGTCTTGTTATTTGAATTGAAGTTTGGGACCACCGTCTCTTGTAATACTATTCGTTGGAAGGATAGCTCAGGCACTGCCAGCTCCAGGCAGAGGCAGAGAGGAGGTTGCCAGAGGGCTTCTCAGATTCTTTGGGTACTGGTGGTTCCAGTTGGAGTGGGGGCCAGCTCTTGCATACACAGTGGACGGACAGCTCAAACTATGGTAAAAGAGAAGGCGCCCCCTAGGGTAAGCAAGGCACACTAGACTAATTTGCCAATGCTGCAGAAAAATAGACTGGGACAGACAATGCCGATAGTGCTCGTACCACAAGTTCTGATACCAGTATTATCCTACAGGTGATAACCCAATTGCTCAACAAGCCTTCTTCTTCAAGACACCGGAGGCGGTTTTACAGAGGACCGACGAGCAATGTAAGCTTCAGCCACACACACTCCCTCATGGGCTGTTACACTATATTCAAGATGGTTTCCCTCCCCCAGTTCTTTTATCACCTTCAAAACTACCTGCATGGCACCCCTTGCATAGCTCTCTATAAATGTTTTAAATTCACATATGATGGGGGTCGCCACAGCCAACATTGAGTCCTCTTACTGAGTGTCTCATCGAATAATCAACAGTGAATGGTGGTACAATACACAGGAAGACCCATCTTTTGCGTCAGAAAAGTGAGTGCGCCAGGGCACCATAACCCAACACTTATTGTAGGAGGATGGGTGTGGGTACCACTCTCCTGCGGTGCGATGGGTGGTGCTGCAGAGCTGGGGGCTGGCACTGGGAAAGATGGGATGGAAACAGAGGCTCCTGGAATAGATCTCACTATGGGTGAGACATTTGTTGCATCAAATGGCGGCACTGGCGGGAGTCTCCAAATGGGATGCTAAAGGTAGTTTGACCCTGGGGGATGATAATTAAGATGTCAATTTAAAATCATATGCCACCCTTCAGGGTGAATTTAAAATATATTGTGGCCAATTCTACCACAATCTCCAGCTGCGCCATGCCTTGACATCGCACATTTGCGGGTTGGTGGCCCCTACAACTACAACCCCCTTGAGGCCAAATTACTCCTAGGAGAATTGGACATGCATAAAATCACCCAGGTATATTGATCCATAATTCACTGTATGCCAGGCTAATTTGCTACACTACATACAGCCTGAGAGCTGGACATTGGGCCTCTGCGGATAAAGAATGGACAGAGGTTAGGACATCCCCAAGATTCTCGGCCATTGTGCCCCGACTACTTCTTATACAGCTGAAATACCCCCAATGCGCATATTTCACATGTCACAAACCCTGGGCTATGGGAAGTGTCACCCCCCCTCCTGTCTTCGATGTGCGGAGTCAGAGGGTAACCTTCTTGCACACAGTGTGAAGATGTGTGAAGATGTACTGCAATGCAAACATACTGAACTTAAATTCTGGCCTGTCTTAGGCAAGTATTGGGATGCCGCAAGGTTGATCCTCCTCCATATATTGGTGTACTGTGGGACAACCAATACACAACTATCCTGCTCTGGCCTGACAGTAGTTAAAAGGGCTATTGCTCACCACTGGAAGGAAACCGCGTTACCCTGATCACAGAATGGAAGCAGGGCGTAGACTGGTGGCTGAGCAGAGGAAGTAGAGCCCGGGTTGCGCTAAAAAATGCATTAGAATCTGGCAACGGGGGCTGACCATAGAGGGATCTCCATTGCAAGGCCCGAGGGTCGTAGTTCCGGACTTATGAAGTCCAAACCACTGACATGCCCTTTGGCATTATTTTGGGACTTACCTCCTTGCATGTTCAGGAGTCCTCAATGCTGTCTGTGGGTCTGTGGGTATTATGTGGAAAATTTTGGGCCTTGTTCCTACATGTTTACCATGCTGAGTGATGTTGCAATGTTTCTTTGCTGTCTACATATAAAAACTCCATAAAATTATTTTTTTTCTTCAAAAAACGACAATATTCTGAGTGCTCTAATCACTCAACTCTGATTCCTGAATGGGGAAAGACAATGTGGACTCAGTCTTGACAACTGGTGAAACCACACGCAATGTTACCTTCAAAACTGTTTTCCTCCACAAATCCTTAAAAAAAAAATAGCCGGAGGGATTTTCGTTGGGAAAAACGCGGGCCCAAGCTCAATGTGTCACAACATTCTTTCTAGTTGGATGCTGTATCACCGATTGATTATTGTATAGTGGGCTTGACTGAAGGTAGTCTATGACTGTAAGCTTTGCAAAGATTGTCCTGGTTCTTGAAAATGTTGGATAATAATCTTTTAGACGCATTTTTACGAATCAGTGTGGAGTGTACTTAATAAAGGCATATTTTAAGTATTACAATATATGGCATTTGTGATATCAGCCCAATTTATTGATGAAAGACTGTGTATTTTAAGATGTCTTTATTATGGTTCATAAGTAAATTACTTTGTATTAGGTTGTTTTATTTTTAATGATAACAACGTTTTAGGTGATCATTTTTATGTTTTTTTTTTCTTTTGTAAACAGCCGTGCTTTCTTTTCCTTCTGAATAGTCTATACTTTAATTAATATTTGATGTTAAAATAACATATTTCAAAGTTCAAGTAATGTATTAAGAAGGTTATAGGCATGATTTACAGTTTGAGTAACAGATAATCCTCTCAATTCTGGATCAAATGATAAATAAGGTGTAGATTCTGCTCCACAGAATGTGTCAGTCATGCTATCATATGATGGAGAAACAAACAGTTGGATGGTATTCTAAGCGAATCGAAGAACAAATGGCCTAAGCCAAGGACATGTCCTGGCTATAATTTTGTCTGGACAATTTCTTACTGATTTACCCTGAATACTTTTCAACCAAAATGGCTGGCAACCATATACTGAGCATTTTTGGATGCAGATATGTTAGTGGTCCTTTCTGCAACTCTTTTTGGCTTGTAAAAGGAGCAGCTCGTATTACACACTTTTTGCTCTCACAATAGATAAGCAGTCAATTTTGGCAACAATAAAATACTTGAATTGGGCACAAAAAAACCCAGTTCCTCTGGATTCTAGGTGCCAGTGAATTGCGTTACTGGTTCATAATGAGAGATATTTGCATCTTGTCTTCATGGGGTTATCAAGTATGTTAAATTGGTATTAATGCAGCTGTTGGCTGACACTACTGGTCTTTCGGGATCTAACACTACATGTATTGGCTTTTTTTTCTCTAAATTGTTGGCCCGTGTTACAATGAAAACCGCCCACTTAGCTCTCACTGGTGCTGAGTTACTCAGCACCAGAGCCAGATGTAGGTAAATGTCATTTACCGATTCTTAAATACCGAATTTTACCGAATCGGTATTCAAGAATCGGTAAATGAGATGTAGGGAAAAAATCAGTATTTTTTACCGAATCGGTAAAAATCGGTATCTGACTTTCGGAAATTACCGAATCGGTATTTACCGAATCGGTAATTACCGATTCGGTATTTCCCATTCATTCCTATGGGCAAAAGGCCCATAGGAGTGAATGGGAAATACCGAATCGGTAATTACCGAATCGGTAAAATACCGATTCGGTAATTTCCGAATCGCCAAGCAAGCAAAAGCGAAACTTAAGAAAACAGCCAATCAGGTGCTACCACCCTCCCCCTCCCTACCAGGAAGTGGCTACACAGGCAGCTGCAACTAATTAGACGGTTCTGGAGAGGCAGTTGGAGCAGAGCAGAGACACAGAGCAGCAGGGAGAGTTTTGTTGGGAGTTTACCACAAGAAAAATGGCAAGCAGCAGTAAGAGTCAGAAGGCAGAGAGGAAAAGAAAAATTAAGTTCAGCAGCATGGAGCTGCAGGTACTGGTGGAGGAGGTTGTGAGAGTCCACAAGCAACTATTTGGCAGGCACTCCCTCACTGTAGCTGAGTCTGCCAAACGTAAAATGTGGCTTGCAATTGCAGAAAAAGTAAATGCAGTGGGAGTCACAAGCAGGAATCTTGAGGATCTGAAGAAACAACCCACAGCAACAGAAGGGACTGCACCAGCGAGGGAGGAGAGTGAGGAGGCAGGGCTAAGCCAAGTACAAGCCTCGCAGGAGGAAGAAGACACGACTGCCATCTCCCATGAAGATGAGACAGTACAGACCCCCGAGTTTCCGCACTCCCCACACCTTTCACAATCCCCTACATTGCTTTTCTCACCAGAAACCTCCCCATCACTGTTCCTGTCTGCACCCGCAACTTCACCAGCCAGGAGGCGAGTCGTGGCCCCGCTGCCAGTAATGGAGGCAGCAGAGGGTGAGGCTCAAGCCCCTGTACATGTGAGTCCTGCTGCACTGCAGTCCACCAATGAGCCATCCACCTCGCGCAGAAGGCAACGCAGACCCAGCAGTGCAGGTGGACCTGGAAATGGCACTGTGTTCCGTGGGCTTGAGGGGAGCAAGGTGCGCATACAACGGATGCAGGGGAAATCCATTCAGGCCTGCCATCGCCAATTTCGAGTCCTAAATGAACAAATAGGAGACATGGGGAAGGGCATCAGAGACATTGGCGAATCTAACAGGGAGGTATCAAAAACAAATGCAGACATTGCTGCAGGAATGCAGCAAATGAGCAACTCCATCACCCAGCTCTGCTCAAAACTGGACAGCCTGGAACACACAAGGCGCAGGGATGCCCGTGTCCACAATACGGCCATTAATCGTCTGGCCACTGCCACATCCCAGCTATGCCGTAGAGGCACCAATATGCAGGAGAGCCTGACAAAGAACACGGCCGAGGTCACCAGGGGCATGGCCAGGATCACTGGTGCCCTGGAGGCAATGATCACTTCACACACTGCACAGAATCCTGCCCTGGATGTGGCAGAGGCAGATGACAGCAGTAGCCGCAACAGCTTGGCAAGCGCTGTAGTTGAGCCACGTAGGAGTAGCAGGCGCCCAGCTGAGGCTGCAGGCCATGCGGAAAGCAGCGACCAACATCCCAGTGGCTCAGGGTAGCACGGGCGCAAGTGAAATTGCCGGTGTGGGTGAATTAACCCGGGACATACAGTCCCCACGTTTATTATGTTTATTTTGTTGCACTTCAGTGCATGAACGTTGTGGCAACATTTAATTACGTTCTTCTCATTCACAACCTGTCTGTGTCTCATTACTTACTCAGAAATAGTTGCGTGTAATCTCCTCACGTCTGTATCTGCCATCACTTGGTGTTGACACTCCAGCAGGTTGTGTTTCAGGCACAGCAATGTCATCGTCATGATCCTCATAGTCTGACAACTCCACCTCAGTACCCTTCTTCACAGCAAGCTTGTGCAACATAGCACACGCAGCTATGATCTTACAGCAGGTGATGGGGGTATACTGCCTTGCACCTCCACTCTTGTGCAAGCATCTGAATCTGCTTTTCCAGATACCAAAGGTCCGTTTGACGACATTCCGTGTGCTTTTGTGGGCCCGGTTATATCTCCTTTGGCTGGGTGTTGAGGGGTTGAGGTAGGGGGTGAGAATAAATGAGCGGAGGGCATATGCACTGTCTCCTAAAAGGAAAAGGGAGTACATGACTCACATGCATACATGTACTTCTTACTGCAATAGGTATTATGGGGGTCAGACACTGTTTCTTACCTAGGAGGTATCCTTCACCAAATTCCCCTGCAGTCAGCCGTTCATAGATGCCGCTGTTTTGAAAAATATAGGAGTCGTGGGTACTCCCAGTGAATTTTGTCACAATGTCAGTGATGGCACACTTTGCATTGCAAATCACCTTCACATTGATGGTGTGGGTGGACTTCCTATTCCTGTAGATATATTCTGTGGCAGCAGGGGGACAAATGGGAATGTGCGTGCCATCTATGCAGCCAATTATATTGGGAAATCGAGCCATCTGGTAAAAGTCAGATTTTGTTTGAACCAGTTCAGCATGGGTAGCAGGAAAGGAGATGTAATGCTCCATCCTCTGTAACATGGCATCAAGGAATTTGTGGAAAAACCTTGACAGGCTGCTCTGGGTCACCCCACCTACCGCAGCAACCACGCTCTGGTGGCTCCCAGACGCAAGCAGGTGGAGGCTGCACAGCACCTGCACATGGGGTGGAATAGCATGTGCCCTTGGGGTAGTGTGCTGCAACAGTGGTTGGAGGTCCCTGATGAGCTCCAAGATGGTGTCTGGGGCCAACCTGTACCTCTGCAGTATCTCTGCCTCTGTGAGCATGAACAAGGTGACCCTCTGCCTGTAGACCTGCTCCTCTCTCTGCCATTCCCTCTCTCCTTCCTCCTGTAGCCCTAGCCGTCTTGCAATGACATAAAATGCCGCCATTGTGCAAACAGAATTTCATTTTGGGTCCATTTTTGTAGGCTGCACCTGGTTACCACCTGATTTCAATCCATGGTAAATACCGACTCTTAAATACCGAATTTCAAGCTAATTCGGTATTTCAGAGCTTACCTACATCTCAATCTTCAATTTATACCACTTCTTATTTACCGATTCGGTAATTTACCGATTCGGCAACTTTACCGATTCGGTAAATTTACCGATTCGGTAAATTTACCGATTCGCAAACCGTTGCGATTCGGTAAATTTACCAATTCGGTAAATATTCCGATTCGGTATATTACCGATTCGGTAACTTTACCGATTCGGTAAATTTACCAAATCGGACGATTTTGGGTCTCCTACAACCCGATTGCTCAATACCGGTCGGTAACGGCCGAAAATACCGACTTTCGACCGTTACCGACCGGTAAAGGGCTACCTACATCTGGCCCTAGGTCTCTTTGTCTCCCATTGATGCCTGCTGCTTATAATGTTTTGATGGTGTCTTGTTATTTTCAGTGGTTCGAGCTAACACCCCCCTTTTTCTCTGTAACTAGTAGGACGTTTGTATGCAGTTGGTGCAGGAGACACCTCAATAATGTATTCCTTATGCTGGTAGGAAATAGCATCATAAAATATTGGGAACATGATGTTTTAAGAACAGTTAATCTTACTAAATGTTTGCATAATAAATTTGGTTTCATAATAGGTTGGTCTTTTTTCTTCTCATTTTTCCCTTAGAGAATCATCTGGCCAATTCTTTCTAAGGATGGCGTGCACGAAGAAAAAGGAAAACATGGGTACTGCTGGGAAACACTGCATTCACATTTATGAATCTCCAACTGGCATCACAGACAACCTGCACATTGATGGAATACCATTGGTGTCTGTTGCAGAATATGTGCTCAATGCGGCGGGGTGACTGAAGGGCCACATGGGTATAGTCAAGTGCACCCAGCACACATGATAAGTGGAGATGATATAAAACTCCCTAGATGCCCATTGTCTGCTGACCAGTGTATGGGGCATTTGCATGTGGAGGTGGCCCCTAGAAATGATGCAGCTCAGTACCTGATGCAATCACCGCGACTGGCTTGCCTGGGAGATGCCCACAACATCACTGGTGACCCTTTAAAATGACCCAGTCGCAAGAAAATGTAGAGCAGAAAGGACCTTGAGATAGGCTGGAATAGCATGGGAGCAGCAGGTCACAGATTTAAGTTCCTCCTCCCAATCACATACAATCTCCAAAATGACTTCTGTAGGGAAACAGTATCTGGCCCTGACTTCTTGGCTGGACATCCCAAATAGGTTGATCCTTTGTATGAAGATCCTTCTACTATCCTCCTCCTCCTCCTCCTCCTCACGTCTTTCCGAATGGCAAGATGCAGAGCAACAAACACATTCAGCGACATTTTGAAAGAGAATGTGTGTGTCTGACCTTCTTACATATTTGCTGCAGGTCTGGGAGTGGCTGCAGTGTGTCAGCTGATGCACGGTGGGGGATGGTAGGCACCTGGACAGGTGTTTAGCATTGTGGTTAATCCCTAAATGGCCAAAATGCTGGAATACCGGCCCGGAGGTGGAGATTCTGGCCCGGAGGCGAATCCAGCTCAGAGGCGGAGATTCCGATCCGGGTGCGGAAATTCCGTCCTTAGTGCAGAAATTCCGGCCCAAATGCGGACTTAAAGTTAGTAGTCGTAAGTGATTTCAGTGAATACCATAAATCATAAATGCCTTCTGTGAATACCAAAAGTAGTAAGTTTAGGATGTTGTCTTTGATTAGTTCTGTGAATCGGGCCCGATGTGTTGAAAAATGTAGCCATCAGTTCATTTTTATTCCATCAAACACTACTTAATTCGTGATTAATAAATCATAACATTATCTTATAATGTAATTACCTGTATAAAAATACACTGGTTTATTGTTTCACAATAAATGCTACTTAGCAAGTGTTCATGCCTACAATTATATTGAAACTGGTCTATACACATCATTTTCCAGTTTCCTGTTACCAGAGGGTGACACTCCAACTTCTTCCAATCAGCATGGAAAGACATTAAAATGTGGAGGAAAGAAAACGTTGAGTGTGTGTGTGTGTGTGGGAGAGGGGGTCATTTCCTTCCTCCTTCCCCACTTTGATTCCTAAGAACTAATTCCTAAAAGCAGCAGAGTTCATACAGGTTCCAAGTTATTAATACTTTCCTGTGAAATAGCAATAGTTTTCCTGGTATTTACTTCTAGCTTACTCTAGGAATTCAGGAGTAAGACTGAAGTGCTAAAAGAGTAATTCAGTCACACACAGCAAAATCCTTGTGGATTGGAACCTCTAAAACTTAGCACTTTTGAAAGTCTGCTATTCCTAAAATACCTAATGACTATGGGCCAGATGTAGGTAGGCTTTTACCGGTCGGTAACGGCCGAATTCGGCCGTTACTGACCGTTAAAAGCCTTTTGAGACGTAGGAGGCATTTTACCGATTCGGTAATTACCAAATCATCATTTACCGATTCTGTATTTTCCGAATCGGTAAATGATATGTAGGAAGCACTGTAAACAGTGCTTCAGGGCTTTAAGGATTCATTATTTACCACCAACTATTAGTTGGTGGTAAATAACGCATTCCTATGTAAATGCATAAATATGCATTTACACCTGTGCCCTTAGGGCATGTATGTATGCCACATGTGCACACCTGCACTAATCAGGGGTGCAGCAGGGTGTCAAAGTGACACCCTGCCACCCATGACTATTTTACAATTTTACCGAATCGGTATGGGAATTGACATTCATTCCTATGGGCCTCAAGGCCCATAGGAATGAATGGCAAATATTGAATCGGTAATTACCGATTCGGTAAATACTGAATCTTACCTATTCTGTATTTTTTACCTTTTTTTTTCCTACATACTATTTACCGATTCTGAAATACCGAATCGGTAACATTTTGGTATTTAAGAATCGGTAAATGGAACTTACCTACATCTGGCCCTATGATTGTTGTATCACATTTTCTAATATACAATTTATTGTGTAACTGAAAGTCATTTTATTTTTCCCTGTATGTTTTTTAACATAAATTTGTTTTTACTTCGCGTAATGAGGGTTTTTCCTTCTCTCTTTAAAGATGTTCTTCTACAAGAGAGACAAAGAGCACAGCCACAAAATAGGACTTGACATGACGTCATCTCTCCCCTGTATCATATTAGTAAAGAGATTTGCACTATGATGTAGACACTGATTTAAAATTAAAAGGCAAAATGCGAGCAAAGAAAATTCTGCCACAATGAAGTCTGGGCAATGTCAAATCTTACAAAAACTTAGGATGCCTGGACTTTAGAAACATGACAATTGTGTATGGCTAATAAATGTGCAATAATTTAAGATGATGTAAGAAGGTGTTAAATCATAGTAGCAATAGTTTGGTGTGGCCATATCTAATATACAAGGGTTTGTAAATGTATGGGTGCCAAGTTTACAAGTTATACTTAGAAGGGAGGTGGCTAGGGAACGTCACAATGTTGATGGATGGGTGTGGGAAGGGTTTGCACAGACGGTGTATTCAGGTAAGCCAAAGACCTAGATATACCTCAGGGCTTGATTGCAATATTCAGGTTGCAGGTCAAACTTTTTTTCCGGGTTGTCATAGTATCTATACAAGTACATAAAAACATACGACAACATATTAAACAGAAGTACATATCATAAATAGCAACCTCATTGGTTACGATACTGCCACTGCACAAAGATAGATAGAAACAGTAGAGACACTAATACAAAAAACCTGGATGGCAAGACTTTCCATAGTCTGACAAATCATAAAGTGCAGTGGCAAATTAAAACAGCATTGAATTCCTCCAATTAATATCAGATTTTAAAAAGGAGCATATATTAAGAGAACGTTTGAGGAAATTCTAGAGCATCCTTCGGCCTTCTAATACCCTGTCTCCTGATGATTGGTAATAAAAACTGTTTAATAAAATTACAATAAAATCTACAAAAGAATATAAAGTGCAACAGGCTCTGTGGGTCACATCATGATTTTGGGGGCGGGGGTCTATTTGTCTCAAAGGAAACTCCAAGTGCCAGCGCACAAATCCCATTCTAAAGCGGGCAAGCAGCATTCTATCCCAGGAGCGATCCATCCACCACAAATATGGCTCCAGACCAGGGGTACAACCCAGCACAGCATAGTCCATTACAGATGGTTTAGTAAGCTCGATAGGCTCTCTACGCTGGTGAAAGCATAACTTAAAGGAGTAATTAACCCGTGCCATATCTTGTTTGGTCAGAGACTCGTGCTCTGCAGCTCGCCCAGGTCTGCCAGACTGGTTTCAATATGGAGGAACCAGGGGATTCTAGCCCATTTTTTGCACAAAAGGCAATCTTTCAGAATATAAATTTTAAGGTTGACATGCCGCTTAGTCGATATCGAGCACCACAGAAGTAGCGGGGGGAATTTAGGCATGTCTAATATATATATTCCACCCGAAGCTACTGGTACAAGATAAATGTTGAACATGTCACAGGCCCAGTAGTCTCCTTAGTCTGTTTTGTTTTGTTCTCCTTGTAGTGAATTGACATTAATGTGGCCCCAGATACCTGAACCATATAAGAAAATCAGGAGGCATGTCGTCCAGTAAATCTTCAACAGTGGAGCCACAAGTTTATTTCCGGCATGTTTAGCAAGGTTAACAATAGAGACTGTCAAGGTGGTGAATTTATGGTGGATTTGTGCCACACAAGGGCTCCAGTTGCCTTTGGCATCAAAGATGACGCCCAGATAGGGGAAATCCAGTGCAAGTTGACCGTGGAACAAAATACCCCGTAACTTGGTTTGCTTTGGTTTGTAGGCCATTATATAGGTTTTGAAGTGATTAGTGGCTAATCTGAGTGAGCTCATAAAAGACCCACATTCCTGAAAGAGGATATTAATGCCATTGTAGGTTCTTAACAACAGGACCACTCTCCCATCTAGCTTTACTGTGTAACACTCAGGCAATGGGGGATTGGCCTTTTTTACATTGGCACAATTGCAGCTATGCTCCAGGAGCGAGGGAGACCTGTCCTACAGATGGCGTTAAAGCAGTTACACAGGAGGGGGGCCCAGAGTCCCAGGTTGGATTTATACAGGTCCATAGGCACCCTGTCTGCACGGTGGAACTTTCTTCCCTCTCTTCCCTCTGGGAATTTTGCTTCTCTCTCTTCATCAAGAGTAAATTCTAGCTCTAGGGGAAGGGTCATCTCCTCCTCTGTGATCATGACAGCACTTGAGTTCCCGTAGACTGCGATGAATTGGCTAATCCAGGCCAGGGTTAATGCCTCAAAACTGGTTCCAGAATGCCTGTTTCTGGTCTACGGAGGACCTGACCTGGCAGCTCGGGATGAACTGTTCCTATGGGGAGAAGGGTCAATACTGAATTGCAAATGGCTGGGTCCAAACTGGAAAGGGTGGTGAGTAAAAAAAATATGTAATGGGACCAGATTTATGTCCTGGGGTGAATGTTTGACATTGTTCAGCCTTCTGTTCATCCTATATATATATATATATATATATATATATATATCAAACAAGTGCAATCACCCAGGCTCCGACCACAGCGACCCAGGAAATTACGCGGATCCAGTAAGTATGAAGCACAGATTTTTATTTAAAAGCTGAACCAAGCAATCGGTCGCCAGTAGGTATATATAGTTAGGATTTTTTCTCTATGGGATTTTTGAAAATTCTATGTCTAATAACTTTGGCGTTTGTGGACGGAATTGGCTGAAATTTTCAGGAAAATGGCACATTTTGTTTCTGAGCAGCCCCTGGAAATTTGGGGGGGGTCGTCAAGGGGGGGCCGAGAAAAAAGGGGGGTCCCAAAACGTGTTTTTCCAATGTTAATTTCCATAGGGCGGTTGGCCTCACTTTTAGCCCGAACGGCTGAATGGATTTGCACGAAACTTGGCAAAATTGTAGGGACTGGTAGCCTGATGTGCCTTTGCTAGGTCTCAATATATGTGCTCCAGTGGATTTTGAGAAATTAACGTTTAAAAAAATATATATATCTGTAACAGCGCTCCGGGCAGCGCTCCGCTTCGCGTACTTTTCGCGTTACGGAGCTTTGTGAAGCGAAGCTGATTGGCTCTCCGGCGTGTGTAAACATTCCAAACAGTCCGTAGCGGCCGCCATCTTGTCTCTCGGTAGGATCGAGAGACAAGAGGAGGCCAAAGCGAAGGGGCAAATGACCATAAGGGGGCATAGTAGATCCTCCCTGACCCCCTAGGTTTGATGTGGAGGCTTTAAAAGGGCCCCGCGGGGCAAAAAAAATAAATAATAATAATCGAACGGCTGAATGGATTTGCACGAAACTTGGCAAAATTGTAGGGACTGGTAGCCCGATGTGCCTTTGCTAGGTCTCAATATATGTGCTCCAGTGGATTTTGAGAAATTAACGTTCAAAAAAAGATATATATCTGTAACAGCGCTCCTGGCAGCGCTCCGCTTCGCGTACTTTTCGCGTTACGGAGCTTTGTGAAGCGAAGCTGATTGGTTCTCCGGCGTCTGTAAACATTCTAAACAGTACGGAGCGGCCGCCATCTTGTCTCTCGGTAGGATCGAGAGACAAGAGGAGGCCAAAGCGAAGGGGCAAATGACCATAAGGGGGCATAGTAGATCCTCCCTGACCCCTGTGGCCAGGCTGTGCGTCACGTCCAGCTCCTCTCCTCCGGTGATTATATCTTTGAATGGGTAAAAAAACAAGTTTTTAGAGAAACTGGCAGGAGAAGACATTCATCCATCTCAATTCCGTCCCCAATCCTATGTAGGTGGGGAATAAGTTCATCGGTCACAGTCAGAGGTCGTCACTTATGGAGTCTGTAATTTACATTGCTTATTGAATTCATAGACTTGCTTAGCGTTCATTTGTGACATATGATGAGAGAAGTTGGACTTTTATACACAATGTATTACGTCACATTCAAAATCGAGTCCTTATGTAGAGACTCGTCCTTCCCTTTAACCCAAGTATCGACAATCTTACATCTCCCTTCGGGGTCGGCTAATTCTTGCAAGCAGGGGCGTTATCGTCATGAAGAAGGGGGAAGGGGCAGATGTAAAACATGGCTTTCCTGGGGAATGACCGTTAATCAAGGTCATCAATTACGTTTCGTGGGTAGCTGACATGGGGCTAGGGTTGATCGGGGGCGCGTGGGTGCTTTGGACAGGGAGCTGGGGTCGATCGGGAGGAGTGGGGTACTCTGGACATCCGCACTTAGGTGCAGGGGGGTGGGGCAATCGGGGCATTGGGGATCGCATTTCTAACGAACTGAGGAACAGAAGACCATTGACGTTATAGTTCCCTTATAAAAGGCCAGATTAGGGGACATCCGTCGTCTTACCTGTCCTTTCCTACATTACCAACTCGGGTTCTATCGTTTGCAGAAAGGAGAGGTAGTAATATGGCAAGTCACAATCGTTTTGGTTTTGGTCAATTTTGCTGAACACCTTTGCGTTCGAGGAAACCCAATTATGTTTTGTGCCGGAGGGGCACAACGTCACCATACAAGGAAAAGAGGAAACAGGGGGCTTTTGGAGAGAGAAAGAGAGAGAGAGAGAGAGAGAGAGAGAGGGAGAGAGAGAAAGAGAGAGAGAGGGAGAGAGAGAGAGAGAGAGAGAGAGAGAGAGAGAGAGAGAGAGACCGCACCCTAAATGGTCCATTCGGTACACGTATGACATGGAGAGAGAAAGAGAGAGAGAGACGTGTACAATAATGGGCCATTCAGTGCGCGCACAACACAGAACAACAGGGGTTAAGTGACACAAAAACACAGGCAGAGGGATGACGTATATTCATGCATCACGTACACACAAACTCAGACGGGGGAGACAGTACATGTATTATATACAGAAATCCAAGACAAACATAGAACTGTTATTGGCCAACAATGATCTCCTCCGGTACGCTGCGCATTCTCAGTATCTTAAGCTCTCTTTACTTGTTCTTCTCTCTTTATTGTCGGCTGCCTTTACTGGAGGTTGTCGTTGCGCACACTTACGTCTCTGCCACTTGGTCATGAACTAACCTGATCGGGCTAGTGCTCACGATGGTATTTTCGAGTCATTTTAGCAAATGTGTTTCCAGGCTGAGACAATAGTCGGTGTCAGTTGGAGAACAATGGGGCAGCTTTGAGTTACATGCCTATGAGGATGCGAAAAAGGAGGTAGTAGGTTTTCAAATATTGGCAATATCCCTAGTCCTCTCGGCGGAGGATACTTGTGTAACCCTTACCTCGAAATACCCTAAACTTTTCCCTACTTTAGTTAAAAGTAGGAATGTATTCATTATTGTATGTTATTTTTCGTTGCACTATTCGGGGTTTGTCGTGGTCAGGCACCATAATCAAACGCCTTTTTCCCGTCTCGTCGTTCGTTAGATCACCATTTTCGTACATTAGTCGACATTCCGATGTGACCTGCAGAGAGAGGGAAAAACAAGGGAGGCAGGGGCTACATTGATAGACACACTAGCGCGCATAAACCCAGAAAGGCTTTTACTTACTGCGTACTCGGCCTATCTCCACGGGATACAGTCACTGCCAACTGGGCGTTCAAGCCCAGGTGGACCGTTAGTGTGATTTTTCTTATACAGGCAGCATATAAAGTATAGGCTAAATACCAGGATCTTTAGCGGTTGCCTTTGGCTGTACAAAAATGTGCAAAGTACATACAACAAAAACCTGGACCGTTCATGTTTGCAGTATTTCTGCGTACTATACCCTTTTAACCCTTTTTTTTTAATCAAGCTGAGTCGTTTCACCTGTACTTAAGTTATATCGGATCATTTATTCGAAAGTTATCAATTTACGCGGACAACTATATTTGCTTTCTCAAAAACAATCTTTAATGAGAATGTCGGTGCACAAACACGGGCCTACAACCCCGTGGGCCGGCCACGGAGCAGGCTGGAACTGTAGATGTGGGGATACTTTATTAGTGGAAAACTTAATGGAGTCAGTGGTCGTTAATTTCATAAAAAGTGCGCTAAGTGCAATAAAAATCATATTGAATCTTTAGTGTGAGCGAATATCATAAGCATCGAAATTTCGAACTTTCAATAATCATGATGTGCCAAACTCAACAACAATTCATTGTCCGAATGTTCAATCGGTACCCATCTTATGCTAATTCATTGTCCTTCATTGTCCGAACACCTAATCAGTACCCATCTCATATCAATTCATTGTCCGAGCTGACAGTATACATCCTATATCAATCCATTGTCCGAACTCATAATCAGTACACATCCTATATCAATCTATATGTTTAAAAACTTCATACATATCCTATGACACCGAGGCTGAGCAATCGGGGTACAATAAGGAGTTGAGGGTTTCATTTGCATCGGCACAATTTTGGGTGCAGTCAGGCAGAACCAGGCATAGTCTAAATCTCTATTAACTCGTGGTTGGCCCAGAGC
The DNA here is from genome assembly GCF_964261635.1 of Lissotriton helveticus. Taxonomy (NCBI): domain Eukaryota; kingdom Metazoa; phylum Chordata; class Amphibia; order Caudata; family Salamandridae; genus Lissotriton; species Lissotriton helveticus. Next base: position 1,654,894,851 of record NC_136068.1, read on the forward strand.
TTCCTTTGGCAGTCCAAAGTTCCGTTAAAAGGGCAAAAGAAAGGATCGGTGGATTGAACCATCAGTCAAAAAGGGGAGGGGGTGCAACAATTTTTCCTACCGGGTCACACTGTGCTTTCACCGGAACTGATCCGAACTGTGGTCTGCAGGATTCTAGTCATTCAAACTGAGGCTGGCGCCAGCATGGGAGCTCCGACGTCCCGCGGCTACATTTCCATCGTTCCGTGGGCAATCATGGCAGTCATTCCCCATCAGGGGTATTTGCGGGAGTCGGGGACTCCCGCGGCTCCTCTAGAATCTTCAAGGTTGTGGAGAACTATGACGGTGGAGTCAACAAGTGACCGGGCCATTCCTTCATGCTGGGCCCGCTCTTGCCAGGTCGATCGCCATTTTGAGAGTTCGGCAGCTACCGGCGATCGCGGGGTCAAATGAGCGGACGGGCTCCACCCTGCCGGGCGAGGCGTTGCAGCATCGCCACAGTGGAAGAACCCTTTTCCGGGCGCCTGGAGCGCTGAGGGTGCAGCTGGGAAGCCTCCACCTGGGGAGGCGGGAGAGGCCTGTTCGCACCGTCTCTCCCTCCCAGTGCACCCCACGGCGTCTCGCTTGACATTTGTTATGGCCGGACCAGGCGATGAGGACGAGGGGGGGGGGGCCGGAGGCATGTGCAAGACATCCCCCCCCCAGGGTTGTTGCAGCAATTATAGAAGAAAGAAGAAATGTCCCGTCCGTCTTCGGGCCGGGCTTCTGGTGGATGGTGGCCGGACGCCCTTTGCTCTGGCCCCATGAACGGGTTCCTTGGCTCATCCGGTGGGGCAGGCCTTGGCGTGTGGTGCCTCTCCTGGGCCTTTCGTGCAGTGGCCTCTCCACTCCCAGGCCCTCCATGGATGCTGGTCCAGACTGGGAGGGAGAGAGGGAGAGAGGGAAAACCTGCAACTCTCCAGGGTTACCGCAGCTGCCACCGTGGCCGGACTGGGAGAGAGAGGGGAGGGTCGAGGACACGGACATTCCCCCCCTGCAACTCTCCAGTGTTGTCAAAGCAATCCCCCTGGCCGGGTCCCGCTGGCCTCGGCCTCTCCTCCGGCTACACCCTACGTGATGATCTCCTGGCCGACGGTTGGCAGCAGGACCCGCCTTATATGGGTTCCTTCCGGCTGGGCGTAGCCGCAAACCTGTTGCACTTTGGAAGTTTCCAGAATGGGGCGGATGTCTGCTGACTTGTATCTTTCCCAGTTTGCCGTTATTTGGGCGTGGCAGGCGGTGGGACAGACACGTTTTGGGGTAGTGAGGGGCGATGAAGCCTCGTTGCCTTGTGGCCGTTGCAATGTCACACTTGGTTTCTCTTACTGTTTTCAGGTTTCTTATTACGGGCTTACTTCTAACGTTTCTTGTTTCTAGGACAATAATAGTTTTTATCATTACGTATTGTTATCGTTTCTTTGTTTGTTATTTAATAAAAAGTTCATCAGTGGCCTACTGATTTTCGTTTTCCTATTCCTTTCTTTCCAGGTTGTTTCATGCTAAAGTTTCTGTTAACAGGATACAGTGATCACTTCGTTATTATTGCATATGTCCTTTTCACTAGGGGTGCTCTCTGGTCGGGCCAGATGACCTATCTCTAGTAAATGGTCCGGGTGAAACAGGTGCATCAATCAGTGGGGAGTAGATAGGCATGACAGATTACAACGGGGGACAAAGGTCCGCATTACCTACCCTTTCACTACTTGCAAAGATTTTACTACGTTTATTTCCAAACAGGGAATACCTCCAAAAAGAACCAATTCCCAAACAGTCAATGTTCGGGCAAACAATCAATCAATGAGGAACGAAATAGGCACGACGTGTTAAAGGTTTGCGTTACCTACCCTTCACTATCTGCAAAGGGAGAGAGAATATTCCTATTCTTCCCCGTTTGCAGGCAGAGAAGATGGGTCTATGCTAGCGGGATAACACAGTCAGTGTTTTAGCGATATCTGTTCTGCTTACAACAAGGGGTACTGTGAACACAAATGAACGCCGCTTATGTACATACACATTGCTATTTTCAACAGGTTGTTCCTAATGTTTCTATTTTAGCGAGGTCAAAAAGAGATCCCATTAGTGGCCTACTGATTTTGCTCGATTCCTTTTGTTTTTTTACACGATTTTACGCTATCTGCAAAGACTAAACAGAGTATTGCGACTCTGTGCTTGTTTGTAAATAGAGAATGAACCAAAGAGAACCAATTCTAAAACAGTAAATGCTTGGATAACAATCAATCAAATGGAGAGAGAAGCAGGCACGACGGATTACAACGGGGGCAAAGGCCTGCGTTAACTACCCTTCACTATCTGCAAAGAGAGAGTACTCCTAATAGAAATGAGGGGGGGGGGGCAGCATTGAAAGCAGATCAGTGTGCATAAACACGAAAATGTTTTTTCTTACCACGTACTTGACAATCGACAGCTTATGATATTTGCTATTAAAAAACCATTGAAATTCACTGAAAAAACCATAGGTTATAGACCATATATAGTTAGGAATTAGCATTTACAAAACCTTGAAAATTCACTGAAAAAACCATAGGTTATAGACCATATATAGTTAGGAATTAGCATTTAAAAAACCTTATTTTACTCACACAAAACCATTGAAATTCCATATATAGTTAGTTGTACTAACTATATATCGCGCACCCGCAATCCACTGCTGATCATGTCACATATTACATCATTCATGACATGGTCAGTGACATCACTGATGACATCACTGATGACATCTCAAATGACATCACTGATGACATCACTGATGACATCTCAAATGACATCACTGATGACATCACTGATGACATCTTAAATGACATCACTGATGACATCACTGATGACATCTCATTTGACATTACTGATCACATCACTGATGACATCATTCATGTGATAATACGATAAACCTCTTCAGACTCTAATATAACCTTAGATACACTCAGTGTAAACACAGACTCACAGATTGTCACTCATCCATGAAGTTACACACACACCTAGTCAGTCATGCAAACAATCAATCACACCTCCATTTTCCCAACTATACAGTTATACACACCTTACTTATTCAAACATATACTAAAACATATTTACTCTCTTATACAATCCTGGATACAAGTTCACAATGATGCATACAGCCACTCACACATTCACTGGCTCTTATGCACAGTTATTTATATATGTCAAATGTCACATGTACTGTGTTTTACATATGTACTTACTTTGACATGTAGCACTGAGATATCCATTCACTCACCAATGCACTCAGTCAACCGCCCATACAGGTGTTTCCACATGCACTTTTGAACCCATACATCTAGTGAATCAACTGCTCACACATCTATGCACAGAGTCATACACCTCCCAGCCACCCACACACACACACTCAGTCTCCCATACAAATACTTGGGCAACCAATCAATAACCCATATACTTACTCATATAGCTACTGATCAACACATGCAGCAGTTTACAGAACAACAGACATAATGATGCACAAATTAAGACAGTTTAGTCACTAACCCATGCACTCAGTGAGACACATTTATTCACTCACTCATACAGTCAATCATGCACCTACTAAATCCTTCATCCAGACACTTATACATCCACTCATTCTTCAATATGTAAGACATATTTTAACTTTACAGAAAAATACAGTCACTGGATGTTGTCATCAGTAATGTCATCAGTGATGTCATTTGAGATGTCATCAGTGATGTCATCAGTGATGTCATTTGAGATGTCATCAGTGATGTCATCAGTGATGTCACTGACCATGTCATGAATGATTTAATATGTGACATGATCAGCAGTGGATTGCGGGTGCGCGATATATAGTTAGTACAACTAACTATATATGGAATTTCAATGGTTTTGTGTGAGTAAAATAAGGTTTTTTAAATGCTAATTCCTAACTATATATGGTCTATAACCTATGGTTTTTTCAGTGAATATATATATATATATGTGTCCACAACTCTCCTCCAAGAAGAAGAAAAGGCCTCTGCAGGGGAAAAGTTGGAAGCACTTTATTTAAAAACAGATGGCAAAGAAGTTAAAATCACATGCTGTGGCGAATGCATTTTGGCGTCTTTGCGCCTTCTTCAGCGCCGTGGGTGTGATGATCAGGAAGCAGGTGAGTATCCCAGCTTAAATGTCCTGCCCCATTCTGCTTCGTGAAGGACTGCTCCGCCCCCTGAGGTGAATACCAATCGTCTTAACCTCCTAGTAGACGCCTCATGAATAGTGCCTACAGGTCCCAACATGCAGTGAATAATGCTGGTAGGTAATGCGCGGGGTGAATCAGAGCCACATAGAACCCCAGTAGCCAGGAGTCCCGAAAAAGAGTACTTCCTCGAGTCCCCAACCGCATCAACCACCTTGCCGCAGGAATCCATTTAGCGGGGGCAAGGCTACAGTATCACCTCGCCCAGCGTGATGGCAATGTCATCAACACCGCTCCTTCTCCTCCAGGGCTTGGGGGTGGGCTTTGGTTATTCCTGTAACCAGGATTCCAAAAAAAACACAGAAGCACTGCAATTATGTCCACAACTCTCCTCCAAGAAGAAGAAAAGGCCTCAGCAAAGAGAACGTTGGAAGCACTTTATTTAAAAACAGATGGCAAAGAAATTCAAATCACCCGCTGGGGCGAATGCATTTCGGCGTCTTTCGCCTTCTTCAGCGCTGTGGGTGTGACGATCAGGAAGCAGGTGAGTATCCCAGCTTAAATGTCCTGCCCCATCCTGCTTCGTGAAGGACTGCTCCGCACCCTGAGGTGAATACCAATCGCCTTAACCTCCTATATATATATATAGTCACTGAAAAACCATAGGTTTCAGGCACGTTATGGTTAGAAAATAGCATTGAAAAACCATATAAATTCACTGAAAAAACCATAGGTTTAAGGGGCGTTATAGTTAGTTAGACATTTCACTCGTACAAAACCATAGAAATTCTCCCGTTATAGTTAGTTTAGCTAACTATAACTCGAGACCCAGCAATGCACTGCTGATGACGTCACATTTTACATCACTCAGGACATGATCAGTGACATCACTAATGACATCACTGATGACTTCTCAAATGACATGTCACCTCAGCACCCACTCTCTCCCTACACCACTGTGCAAACGCGCTCCGTGGTGCATTTTAGGTTGAGGGATTAAGTCCCCTTGAATCCTGAGGGTCCCTGGGGTCCAATTAGCCAACCAGGTACCTCCAGTAAGCGCCACAGAGCTGCGTTGCAGAGAGGTTTAAAAAGGGGCGTGGCCTGGACCAGCTCTCTGCGATGCAGCCCTGTGGCGCTTACTGGAGGTACCTGGTGGGCTAGTTGGCCCCCAGGGACTCCCAGTATTGAAGGGGAATTAATTCCCCATTGTAAAACGCCCCACAGGGTTCGTTTGCAGAGTGCTGCTATAAGGAGGCAGGACCTCTGGGACGTTCCCGTTTTTTTTCACATTTATTTTTTTTAGAAGGGGGGCCCTTTTTACAACACTCTGCAACGCAGCTCCCTGGAACTCACTGGAGGTACCTGGTGGGCTAGTTGGCCCCCAGGGAACCCGAGTATTCAAGGCAAATTTGTTCCCCTTCTGCAAACGCGCCAGGGGGCGCATTTGCAGAATGATGAAAGGAGGGGGCGTGGCCTCCTGCGCAATGCCAGTCTTTTGTTTGTTTTCTTTAGAAGGGGGCTGTGTAGCCCCCCCTTCTTTTTCTAATTTTGTGGCCCTGAGAACCCCATCCCCCAGGACCTGCACCCTAATTATTTTTTTTTAAATTTAAAAATTGGGAGGGGGTCCGCGTTGAGGTTCCGTGAATCCAGAACCCGTTACATAAAGGTCACGCTTTCGTTACGAATTTGGTATTAGCGAACCGTAACCAGTTAGTACGGCAAGCATGAGTGCTTTCGTCACGTTACACCGATGGATTCACCACGTATTTAGGGATTCGTTCTGAACCCTTGGGTTCCATTTTGTGTATGGCAGCCATTTTGTGGTTGCCCTCACATAGGCCGATGACTACGGCCAAACGAGTCTTTAGCACACGTACACTTTAGCTGACTTCCAAATGACCCGAGCGAACGACCCTCTTGCCTGAATCCAAACTTGTTAAGCCAGTTCCTTTCCCAGTAGCTGATCGAGATTGAGGTTCAAGGCACAGGAGATCATAAACCCCTTATTGCACACAACTATGTCTTATCTTACTCACACCTGTCTCTGCTCCTTTCTTTATGGCCTGTTTATGATGGAGAGGTGCCCGTTTTTATGATGGTTTCGATCGACCTGCCTGATGAAGAATGTTGGGTTCGACCAATGATCGATCGTGGGCTGGGCAACTGAAAAGTGGGTTTTACCGTCATGCGATACCTGTGGTAAATAAATAATTAATTACCGGTACTATTTTTGAATACATTAATAATAACAGATAGCTCAATAAATAAGAGGCAGGATCCGGGGAATCTGAGTCTAACAGGCTTTAATCAGGCACAAGGGAAGGGACAGGATCGGAACAGCCTGAAATAGAATGGCATAGAAGGCAGCTGCAACGTCTCATTAACAGTACAACGTATATATAGTAAAACATCACAATTACATTACATACAGTAGGCGTAACAAGTGACAAGCGTAAGATAAGAACACATGGGCGTAAAAAGAAGGCGTGCACAAGGCGTACACGTAGACATGTGATGAGAACGTCACAGAAGTGTCATAAAGTGGGTGGATACATGGAGGGGGCAACCTGGGCAGCTGGAACCTTTAACCTAGTGGTGCGCGCAAACGGACCATGACGTGTTACCGGGGAGAACTGGGGGCTATGACTTCTGCACTAGAAGAGGAGACTAAAGTCTGCGGTGTCAGGACGACATGTACCTATAGCATATCTGGTATCTGGTGTTTGGAGTACATGTTGATAGAATCTAAAAGTTATCAGGGCAAAGGCTACTTGACACTAAGACTGGTGCATGCATATATTCTACATGTATTGCGTGTGCTATGAATCTTCTATGGATACTAATTTAGTAATTCTCTTGCATGGAGACAGGAAGACTAGACTATAGCCGGAGATGTTTATGTGGTTCGCTAGCTTAGGAATGTGAAGACGGAGAGCTGAACTGATAACTAGAGGCATAACATATTCTTGGCAGACAGGCAGGCAGAGCCAGGCCGGGCACCGCGCTGCGCGGCAGGAAGTAAGTGAAGGGTCAGGGATGCAGGTGGGGGCTGCATCGCTCCTCGGAGTGGGTTCAGGAGACTGGAGCTTGAATCTGGTGTTCAGGCCCTTTGAGGCCTAGAAACGGGGACAATTCAATGAATTAACGTGCACACCGTAAAACGTGGCAACATAGGCCTAATACTCGTTGCTTTCACGAGAACTGGAAACTGGCATACTAGAGTTGGACACAACTATAATTGCGTCTTTAATCGATCATAGGGGGATATATGCATATCGATCATGCACATACAACATAGGATGGGGAACACGTAGGCACATATAACAAGGCAAAATTCAATTTTCCTCATTGGATACATGTGATTGGACAGTTTGTAAATGTAAGGTATTTGTCTGGAATGTGATTTTTGGCATAAAAAGGATGGCTCGCTTTGTAAAAATTGAGCAGTCTCCTACGAATATACAGCCATTGTACTTGGTGGACCTCTGTTTCTGGTTGCAGCCAATAAATTCGATCTTTGACGTCACCAAGAAGATTCCGTGTCTCTGCATGCCAAGACAGGTGAACTCGGAGACTTTGGGCGTGTTCCCTGACGCCGCTGGGTCTTAAATAACCCGGTTCTTCATTTGGCGCCCGGTCCAAGCCTGAAGATCGTGAGGAGCTTCGTGTGAAAATTCTGGAGGAAGGCCTGCCACTTCATTGACCCCTGTATGTCATCATGGTCCGAAAGTCTTTGCTGCGAAGTTTCCCGCTTTCCGACGGCTACAAAGGACTGCTGCCCTGACTGTCGCCCTGTCTTGGAGCCTTTGATGATTTGTAGAGCGAGACGATAGACGGATCTTCTGGCGACGTCATCGATACTTCAGTTAAGTATGAGTGGAGCGTCTACCAGTCCTTAGTTTTGTTTTTGAGTATCCCTTGGGATCTTTGATTTGGAACTTGCAAGCTCCAAAGCCGAGGGACTTGTGTATGCACGAGACTATCGTATTCGATACTCCCTTGAAGTTTGAAGCTAGACTAGAGAGCAAAGATGCCTGGTCTTAGCAGACTTGGAAGAATATTTTGTTGTGGTCGTAATAGGGATTCCCGATTGGAGGACTCGTGTCCGGTTCTTCCGATTGGAACTCCAACCTATGAGCTCTATGTGAAACATGGCGTGGGCCCCATCACGTATAATGAAGTATGGATTCGGTACACAAGGAAGGAGGGTGTCCTCAAATGGCCCCAATATGGTAGTTTTGACACAGAAGTTTTAGATAATCTAGAGGTTAGACTTTTTAAGAAGAAAGCCCGGCCGGCGATGTTTGACTCTTTCCGCCTATGGCGAAAGGAAGCCAAACAGAAAGAAATTAAATTAGCGAAGAAGAATAAAAGAGAAAAGGGTATATCGATAATGCAAGCTGCTATACAGTTTAAAGATAACGAAGAAGAACAAGCGAGTGAGCAGTTGCAGAGGCAACGTAAAATGGCGATAGATAAATGCTATCCAGTTTTGCCGCCTCTTCAGCAAGATGCGATGAAGCACCCCTTATTCTGACGACAGGTTGTGGTGAGAACTTGTTGGGATTGGATCTGTTGAAAAGATTGTATGCGACATTGTATTGTTCTTCTTCGGGAGTACAACTTACATTGGGTAAGAAAGTGGTCTCTCCAATGTATTTGTCGAGGGATCAACTTCCGACAGAATTGTCTTCTCTACCTGATACTATTTGGGCTACTGGACCTAATGATGTGGGTCTTTTGGAGATACCGCCATATGTTGTGACGCTGAAAGCAAACGTTAAAATGCCACGCATTCCTCAATATAGGATCTCTAGTGATGGTGAAAGAGCGTTGCTAGCGATTATCCATGATCTAATTGAGAAAGATGTAATTGAAGAAACGAGAGGTAATGTTTGCAATAGCCCTGTTTTGCCTGTCTTGAAACGCACTGACTCTTCTCAGCCACCTGTTTACAGGTTTGTGATCGATCTTAGAGAGGTGAATAAGATAGTTGTGCCACAGTTTCCTGTTGTTCCAGATATTACTGCCTTATTGACCATGATTCCAGCTTCGGCCACGTGGTTTTCGGTGATTGATTTGAAGAATGCTTTCTTCAGCATCCCGATTGCCGAGGAGAGTAGGGATATTTTGGCTTCTCTTTAGGAGGCCGAAGCTTCCGGTTTAAGAGAGCTCCTCAAGGCTACTGCGAGAGTCCTTCTATCTATAGTCAGGCTTTCAAAACACAACTTGATACGATTGCTTTACCTGATGGTGCTGCTCTTCTCCAGTACGTTGACGATTTGTTAGTCGCTGCCGATACTGAAGAGATTTGTAAGGAAGCTACCTTGTCGTTGTTGCGTCATTTGTCTGACTTCCATCACAAGGTGTCTCTTTCAAAGTTACAATATTGTCGACAAGAAGTGACCTATTTAGGTCATCTCTTATCGAAGGAGGGAAGAAGATTGACCCCAGAACGAATTCAAGCGATTGCGAACATGAATGTGCCAATTACACAGAGAGAAGTGCGTGCTTTCTTGGGTGTCACGTCATATTGCAGACAATGGATATCGAATTTTTCTTTGCTGGCTAAACCTCTGGTGGCATTGACTTGTAAAGCTACACCGAATCCCCTCCCGTGGTCTGATGACTGTCAGAAAAGTTTTTCTGAATTGTGCGATGCATTATGTTCGGCTCCTGTGTTGGGTACCCCCGACTACAGTAAGCCTTTTACGCTTTATGTCCACGAGAGAGAGGCATGTGCGTTGTCAGTGTTGACGCAATCTTTTGGGGACAAGCAACGTCCATGTGCGTATTTCTCGTCGACCTTGGATCCGGTAGCTAGAGCGTTGCCGATTTGTTTGAGAGCCACAGCGGCAGCAGCCGTTTCTATTCGACAGTCTGCTGGTTTGGTGATGAATAATATGTTGATTGTAATGGTTCCACATGCAGTGGATACCTTGTTAAACAGGACTAAGACACAGCACTTAACTAGTGCTCGATTGTCAGGTTATGAGTTGACACTTTTAGCAAGTCATGTACACATAAAGAGATGCAATACGTTGAATCCAGCTACGTTATTGCCGATTTCAGTAGAAACAGATGTTTCTGAACAGCATGATTGTTTTCTCAGGACAGAAGAGGAAACGAAAGGGAGAGTAGATCTTAGGGACACTCCTCTTGTGAAGTGTGATGGTACCTTATGGGTGGATGGTTCATGCTTCAAGCTTCCGAATGGTGATACGACTGCGGCATATGCTGTTACGACTTTGCATACGATTGTTGAAGCTGCACGTATCCCACGTAATTCAGCTCAAGCAGCCGAGTTGATTGCACTTACGGGAGCGTGTGTGTTATCGAAAGAAAAGAGAGTGACCATATATACCGACAGCCAGTATGCGTTTGGTGTGGCTCATAGTTTTGGACGTTTGTGGAAGGAACGTGGGTTCCTCACGTCTCATGGAACTAAGATTCAGAATGGTCAGTTGGCGAAAGAGCTTCTTGAGTCACTTACCTTGCCGTTGCAAATTGCGATTGTGAAATGCAGTGCACACAAGAAGGTTACCGATGACGTTGGTCGCGGTAACGCGTTTGCCGATGAAGTTGCAAAAGATGTGGCGAGGGATGTGATGAGTCGAATGTATGTTGCAGGCCCTGCAAGATGGATTGGTGATGTTGGAATGTGTGAGGATACGATAGAAAGTGTGAAGTCTATCCAAGCTGAAGCTACAGAGAGAGAGTTGAGTGTATGGAGAGAGAGTACGGGTAAATTGGATGCGAATGGTTGCTGGGTTGAGTTGTCAGAGCATCAGCGATGGTTGTTACCCTATGCATACGTGCTTGCAGTGGTTACGATGGCGCATGGAATGGCTCATATCAGTGTGAAAGGGATTTGTAAGTTGTTGGCTCCAGTATGGCAGAATGCTGGAATTCCTAAGTGTGCAGAGAATGTGGTCAAGAATTGTATGGTCTGCCTGATGTAAAATCCTGGTAAGGGAACCCCAACTCCAGCTTGTCATTTCGCGCCTCCGATGTATCCGTTTGAGGTTTTACAATTAGATTTCATTCACATGGAGAGATGCAAAAACCTGAAATATGTACTCGTGGTTGTTTGTGCCTTTTCGAGATGGATAGAAGCATATCCCCTCAAAGATAAGACTGCCTTCTCCACAGCTAAAGCCCTTGTTAAGGAGTTTTTCCTTAGGTATGGTTTGCTGAGAATGGTCTGGAGTGACAATGGGAGTGAATTTGTGGGTCGAGTGATGAAGAGAGTGTGTGAGGGGTTAGGAATCCGGCAGAAGTTCCACGCTGCAAATCACCCACAATCAGCTGGACTAGTAGAGTGCTATAATGGCACTCTTAAGTTAAAACTTGCCAAGATACAGGCGAACTCTGGTCTTAAATGGCCTGACGCGTTGCCATTAGCACTTTTGTCAACGAGGATGACTGTACATTCTCGAGTGGGACTTAGTCCCTATGAAATAATTTTTGGTCGCCCGGCAAACATATGGGGAGTGCCGAGGCCGACGAAATTCAGCGAGATTGAACACCTTGTATTGCTTGACTATCTGTATGATTTGACGGCTAAATTGCGTGTCTTACTCCAACAGGTTCATGATACACTGCCTCAGGCTTCTGACGATCCAGGACATGTCATCGATCCTGGCTCCTGGGTGCTGATCAAGAACTTTCAGCGGACAAAGAACGATCAGCCTCGCTGGATTGGTCCCTACTTGGTGCTGTTATCAACGCGATCTGCAGTGCGAGTGCAAGGAAAAAAGAACTGGATCGACGGCGTACATTGTAAGAGGGTTCCTTTGTCTCTGCCGTACGACCGGTGGGTCCAGGAGGGCATTCCTGATTCAGAAACTGACACTGTGCCTCGTTTTCTGCCTTTTAGCGATGCACGTTTAATTGGGACAAGTTCTGAGCGAGAGAGCGACGATCTTCTACAAGAAGCTGTGCCACCATCAGTTCGATTGGACACTACTGAGCCTGAACTCTTATTCCGCGACCAGACATTGCCTGATAAAGGCCGTTATAATTTGCGACCAAGAGTCATGGGACAAATAAACTAAAAAATGTTCCTTTTGCTATTTTTTGAAATTCAGCTCCCCCATCTGAGAAACTGTTTTGACCGATTTTTGTTTTTCGAACCGCCATCCGGGTTCAGCTGTAGGGTCGCGGTGTAAAGACCTGGGAGTGCAAGCCGAAGACACAAGGTCGACGGTTCTGGTTGGTCCTAGGGCGTTCCCTGGACTGACAGGCGCATTCCTTAGCACGGAACACCCAACCGCCGCGAACGGCACGGTTAGAGGATGGAGTTTTTCAAGATGGGGAGACCTGTTAAGGAAACGAATTTTAAGAGCAAAATGTGTCGAATTATGAGCAGAAAATGTTTTTTAATATTATGTCTTTTTATGTTACTTAGCTTAATGATGTTTTTAATGGGATATATTGTATTCTCTTTTCAAGTGACGTTTGCACCCACTACACAACCCATACCTTCTTCTACTGTTTCTTCACATTCTTTTCATCCTCTGCCTGAACATGAATCCATTAGAAGATTGGAATTCATTAATAACTCCTTTGTTCAGCTTCTGCACCAAAACCAACTAGTAGTAAACACGACTAACTGCTGGGTGTGTGGCCTTATGCCTCATACTACTGATAAAGGTATTCCTTACCTGGTCCTACCATTCAGCCACAATGGTTCTGTGTAGGCATACAGAACGATGTTCATCTATGCTCGTGAAGTCCACCCCCTATGTTCTGTGAAGGACAATCCAAAGAATAGTGCTCTAGTTAAGGGAATAGTCGATATGATTAGAGGAGTTAGCTCCTATGAGACGATTCCGAGAGATGAGACACTAGCATATATTGGATGGAACGTGACTGGATACGGAGTTAGTCTGAGTGAGAACAGGCAAGCGAAAAGATCCTCTCCGATCTGCATCGTACCCCATCAGGGTCATCTTTGTCTGCAAGGTAATGGCAAGAATCTGAGAGCTCTGTTAGGGAAGAGTATCTGCACGGAGACATATGTTTTTGCGTCCCAGACTTCCCCATTGTTTCTAGCAGCTAAGGGTACCTACTTTGTCTGTTACGATAGGGCGTACACATGGTTGCCCCCTGATTTCTTGGGCACATGTTCTGTCTCGTTCCTGTTGCCTCCCACCTATACAGCTGCGGCAGATTACCACAAGACGAGAATTGTTAGAGGTGTCTTCAGAAAGGAAGATACTGCAGGACAAGAATTAGGAGATTTTTTGAAGGGTTTTCTGCCATTTTGGGGACCGATGGCTAACAGCAGGAACATACGGCAGCTGAGGAGAGTGGTTGAGTCCCCCGTAGTTGAAACTGGCGGTGCCCTTAATAACTTGACTGCTGAGCTCCAGTCGGATCGTCTTATGACACTCCAGAATAGAGTTGCGTTAGACGTCATACTTGCAGATCGAGGTGGGCTATGTAAAGTGATCCAATCGAGCTGCTGTGTTTTCATTCCAGACAATGCTCGGACAGTATACCAGGCCATTTCCAAGTTACATAAGATCTCCGACTCTATACACGTGGATAAAGGAGATTGGTCATTGATGGGATGGTTCTGGGAACTGTTATCCACCTGGGATGGAAGATTCTGATGGTCATTGGGATGGCTTTAGCGATTCTGTTTCTGTTCTGTCTTTGTGTGCAGTGCGCTCCTGCTATATGTGGCCTATGTGCTACTACGTGCGCAAGGAGCCCTGTCCCAAGAGAGGTACTAAGCAATAGGATTATGCTTCAGCAACATCTTGATGATCTGATGAATATAGACCTGGACTCAGATTGACGTGAGTGCAGGTTAATTGCCTATGTAAGGGCAAAAGGAGGGTCTGAGGTTCCGTGAATCCTGAACCCGTTTCATAAAGGTCGTGCTTTCGTTACGAATTTGGTATTAGCGAACCGTAACCAGTTAGTACGGCAAGCATGAGTGTTTTCATCACGTTACACCGATGGATTCACCACGTATTTAGGGATTCGTTCTGAACCCTTGGGTTCCATTTTGTGTATGGCAGCCATTTTGTGGTTGCCCTCACATAGGCCGATGACTACGGCCAAACGGGTCTTTAGCACACGTACACTTTAGCTGATTTCCAAATGACCCGAGCGAACGACCCTCTTGCCTGAAGCCAAACTTGTTAAGCCAGTTCCTTTCCCAGTAGCTGATCGAGATTGAGGATCAAGGCACAGGAGATCATAAACCCTTTATTGCACACAACTATGTCTTATCTTACTCACACCTGTCTCTGCATCTTTTTTATGGCCTGTTTACGATGGGGAGGAGCCCGTTTTTATGATGGTTGCGATCGACCTGCCTGATGAAGAATGTTGGGTTCGACCAATGATCGATCGTGTGCTGGGCAACTGAAAAGTGGGTTTTACCGTCATGCGATACCTCTGATTTGGATACATGTGATTGGACAGTTTGTAAATGTAAGGTATTTGTCTGGAATGTGATTTTTGGCATAAAAAGGATGGCTCGCTTTGTGAAAATTGAGCAGTCTCCTACGAATATACAGCCATTGTACTTCGTGGACCTCAGTTTCTGGTTGCAGCCAATAAATTTGATCTTTGACGTCACCAAGAAGATTCCGTGTCTCTGTATGCCAAGACAGGTGAACTCGAAAACTTTGGGCGTGTCCCCTGACGCCGCTGGGTCTTAAATAACCCGGTTCTTCATTGTGGCCCCCCTCCTGAGGCCTTAATCAGCCCCAGGGATCCTATCCCCCCATGGCCCAGCTTTGTTTTTTAAAAACATTTTTCTTTTCAAATTTTGGGGAGTGGGCCGCGTGGCCCCCCTCCCGGGCCACTTGTAGGCCGGGGCACCCCATCACCCGGGGCTGGCCCTCTCTGTTGGGGGCTATGTGGGGTCCCCAATCCCCCCACGGTCCCTGCCGGCTCCCCGTGTCCTGCGGGAGCAGGCTTTGCTTTTCCACATGGGGAGCTGCTAAGATGCAGCTCCCCATCTGGAAAAGCAATTTGGTTTGAATTTTGAAAGAGAGAGCAGGTTTCCCTGTCCGCGCTTCATTTTTTTTTTATCTGCAGGATCCACGCACCCTGCGCAGATTTTGCCGATTTGTTTTAAAAAAGAAATTTTTTTGGGCCTTGGGGGTCCTTCTCGGACCCCCTGAGCAGGCCTAGGGGGTCAGAGTGTTTCTACCCTGCCCCCTTTTTTGCGTTTTGCACGTTTTTTTCTTAGGTTTCGAGGCACAAGATGGCTGCCAACACTTCCTGGTTTGGAGTGTTAACAGACAATCAGCATACAGCTCATGCTCGGCAGGGTGCGCTTAGGGTGCGTGGATCCTCCGTGCCCATAGATATATATGTGATTTTACTTTAGATTTTTTTAGAAACTAGTGAACAGATTTACACCATTTAACCAAAAGGCACGAGTTGGAACCAAGGGCTACCTCTTTGCCAAATTTGGTGTAATTCCGTTCAGCAGTTCGAGCTGTAGCTGCGGCTAAAGGTTCCTATTGAAAATTGCATGGGGAAAACACGTTTTGGACACCCATTTTTTCTCGCCTCCCGCTTGACGAATCACCCCAAACTTTCAGGATAGGAGGCCGAGGTGGATCGGCGCACCCTGAGCGCATCATGAGTGCACCATAAGCGCACACTTCCGAACATGCGCTGAATGCTAATTGGCTGTCAAGTGGTTGTCAACATTCAAAACCAGCAACTGTTGGCAGCCATTTTGTGCCTCTGTAGAAGCGAAGCTGAAGTAGTCAGTGGAACAAGTGTGCAAAAAGTATAACGGGGCAGGGTAGAAATATCCTGAACCTCTAGACCTGTTTAGGAGACCTCCAGGGCTCAAAATTTTAGTTTAAAAAAAATTAAACCCGGCAGATGCGCTCATGGTGCGCGGATCCTGCCGTAAAAAAGTAAATATAACGGGGCTTCTTTTATAATTAGCCCCGGGGACCGCCACCGCGGGAATATAAAATAAATGGTTGGGGGGCTCCAAGGCACCCCCACTGCAAAATTAGTGGTGGGGAGCCTCAACAACCCCCGGGGCTTTCTGTATTGGGGAGGGGGCTGCGTTGCCCCCTCCTGGAGCCCTCGAGGGCCCTGGGGACCGCCACATCCCAGGGCCGGCTCCTGCAGTTCCCCGGGGTGACTACCCCCGGGACACTGCTGTTTGCTATGAGAGGGCGGGAGTCTCATGGCTCCCACCCTCCCATAGCAAACTTGGTTTGGATTTTGAAAGAGAGAGCAGGGAAATCTGTTCTCTCTTTCAAAATCCAAACAAGATTGCTTTTTCACATGGGGAGCTGCATGTTAGCAGATCTCCATGTGGAAAAGTAATGCTGGCTCCCAAAGGAGGTGGGGAGCCGGCGGGACCGTGGGGGCATTGGGGCTCCCCCCACGGTTCCCAACATTTTTTATAAGCCCCGGGGCATGGGCTCCCTGGGTGTATTAGAAATTACTGATAGGGGCTATTTTTTTTACTGTAAAATTAGGAGTCGCGTACCCAGCTCGGTGCTCAGTGCGGCCCCCTGGTGTACACGCATTAGATGCACGACTCATAATCTGTAGGGTGTGCAAATCCAGCATGTTTGGTTCACGACTTCTACGCATTTGGTGCACGACTCTGACACGTTGGGTACGCGACTCCAAGCAAAAAAATCGCAAAAATGTTTTTAGATATACATCAAGCTTTTGTGTTAAGTTCTTAGGTCAATCTAAAAAGAGCGCTTGTGTTTATTGAGAGATTTTGGTACCTACAAGTAACTACCTATGCATAGTCTAAAGTTCAAGAGGAAGACCGTGTCACCCTCATCTGTAAAATGTACACCATCTCTCCTATAGATGCCATGCATATTGAAATGTTGTTGTGGTAAATGGACAACATTCTATAATCTCGGAGAAAAGCAAAAACAGATTGATTGACATGTTTCGTAGCTTTCTCAATCTGTGGACAAAATTGATTGGACCAGTTCCAGTTCTGCCTTTGGGATATGTTAGAATAGACAAAGGCAGTTTGGGGGAAAAGTGACATCAATTCTCCAAAGGTGTCCTTCATAAGCATTTCCAAACCTACTCCAGTCAAAGTGCCTAGGTCATTGCCACCACAGTGCACAATTATTAGATCAGGGTGTTGGAGATGCAAAAAGGATGTAACCAATTGAATCAATCTGTGCGACTTTAATCCTAGCTGCCCAATCCATTTAATGTCTATATTTGATAAACCTAGGTCTTTGTCCATGTTTCTGTTTTCTGCATACCTTTCGCTCCAGAAAATATAGCTGTGTCTCACAATCCACACGCATTTTGAAGGGAGGTCTGGATGCACTCAGATGGTCTTTGTAAATGAAATGCCAGTTTGAAAAGTAAAATGTTTCTAAAATGGTGGGTAAGATGCAGTTTTGAAAAAAGAAAAGAAATGATTGATTGACAACATTCTACACTAAAAACAAGGGTGCATGTTTCTGTTTTTTTAAAAGCATGATTCTTCTTGGTTAACAAAACTGATTGAAAGGAACATTACATAGGATAAGCTGATATGTTGAAAAGTCAAGCACACTAGCTGTTTTGATTAGTAACATTGTATGGTGAACTTGTGACCTGTGTGCTCAATTAAATGTTCCATGAACTATTTCTATGGTAACAGGCAGAAGGCAGATTGGGGGTAGGGTTCAAATTCATGTCACTTGGAAAGGGCTGAAATGTGACAGCTGCACAGTACAGAGATTCTGTATAAGAAAATCTGGTGTGTGACTGACATACTTCTTAATCTACAACACAACTTGAAGGGTGAGTTATTAATTTATGAGGGGTTGTATGTAGTGTGTTTGTTTTTAATACGATTAATGTGTTTCTCATGCTAAAGTGCAGGGAGTACTGTTTTTTGTCTAGAATTTTATTGCATAGTGGCTCTTTCAGTAGCATGTAGTAATCCTTACAGTAAAGTGCAAGGAATACTGTGATTTGTCTAGAATCACAAGGTGAGTCAGTGTGCATTTGGGAAAATTGAGAGAGAATCATTTGCTTGCTTGATGTGTTTGCAGACACATAAGTACATGTACTCATACAGTGAGCTAGGCTTTAGGATATGTAGTGCTTTAAACTCCTAAGGACTATGCATGTAGTAGACTAACTGAAAGGACGGAAGTCAAACGCTGTGTAGATGTAACTTCAAAGAAGTTTATTCTTGGAAACAGAGAGCCGCCCGACAAGGCACAGCCCAGGCATAAATATACATAACTGACTGATGTCACAGGCTATTCAACACAACACATCACCACACCTCCTCCGTTAATAACTAAAAAACAAAACAAAAAAAACCCAGAAAATGATAAAACAGAAAAAAGAATCCAACATTGTATAAACTAAGCATGGGTGAATTTTGGGAATTCGCAATTCGCGAATTTGCGGATTTGCGAATTCGCGATCCGCAAAATTTGCCAATTTGCGGATTTTTATATTTTTGCGTGTTCGCGGGGCGCTTTGCGTGTTCGCGGGGCGTTTTGGCATGTTCGCAGGGCGCTTTCCGTGTTCGCGGGTATTTTTTTGGGCGAGACCGTGATGCGCCATTTTTTCTCGCCTCCCGCTTGACGAATCACCCCAAACTTTCAGGATAGGAGCGGTTCAGACTCATGCCTTTTGCTTAAATGGTGTTAGTCCGTTCAGTAGTTCCTGAGAAAATGACCGTTAAAATAATTTATATATCTATGGCCGAGGTGGATCAGCGCACCCTGAGCGCATCATGAGTGCACCATAAGCGCACCCTTCCGAACATGCGCTGAATGCTAATTGGCTGTCAAGTGGTTGTCAGCAGGAACAGCACAAGGATTGCGCTCGTGAAAGTTAAGGATGCAAAGGCCTCTATCCAGCATCACAGCTGATTTTCGACGGTAGATTTGGGAAGAAGGCACACCTGCCCAGCCTCGACGATGCTCACGATTGTTTTTGGGCTGATGAATGCGTCACTGAATTGAGCTTCAATTAGTTCCAGCGACTATGTGTGTGTTACTATGCAATCGCGCCCAAGGGCGCAGGGGTCCCTTGAGTGAGCTGTCATCATAGTGGGTAAATGGCGGGAAGACTGTGCACACCACGAGTGTGTAGGCGGGGCCAAACGGGCGGGGCTTCCATGCGAGTTCACATGCCTCTTGTGTGTTTAAAAGGTCAAATAAAGATCAGGGGTCCCTTGAGTGAGCTGTCCATCATCCTGTAACTATTTTAGGATGGCGCCGGCAAGCTGCCAGCGCCATCCTAAAATAGTTACTAAAATTAGCTTCATCAGCACCTGCTTTATTTTATCTATTAGTGCTTCCTGTTGAAGCTAACTTAGTAACTATTTTAGGATGGCGCTGGCAGCTTGCCGGCGCCATCCTAAAATAGTTACAACAACTCCAAGCTTGAAGGCTTGAACTTTTTCCCCCCGGATCGGCCGCTCGTGGATTTGCGGATTTTCAGTAAATTTGCGGGAGTTCGCGGATTGCGAATTTACCGAAAATCCGCAAAATCCGTGAGCGGAACGGATTTTGTGCTCATACTTAGTATAAACTTCAAGCAAACTTTCAATGCTTGTATTCATTTGACTAAACATAATCTCTTAAATATTGTGGTCTATTATGAGTTCTTGAGCTCATTCTTGTGTTACTACTACCTTCAGAAACCTTATTGTTACCTTTCACTTCAAAAGAAAAACACGGATCTCTAGCTACACGCGAAGTGCTCCACCAATTTCCATTAGATTATTTGACTGCATTTTTACGAATATCAACAATCTGTTGTGATTCTAAAAATGTTGACAAACCTTTTCTCACAGAAACAGGATTCTTAATTTTAACCCAATCACCAATACAAAGTGTGTGTGGTATTCTTCTAGTAGCAGACTCACAATTTTTTTAACACATTTCAGTAGACTTTATATTGGCAGAATCCCACATGCACTTCATGTCACAGTTTGGATGGAAAGATTTCACCATCCAGAAAGGGTAAACTTCAGAAGGAGCCTTTCTTCCCCTCATAAGTTCAAATGGACTAAACTTAGTGCTAACATGAGGTGAAGTGCGATACGACCATATTAAATCTTTCACAGCTTGAAAAACACAGGCTCCTGACTTAAAAGCTGCTTGTACATAATCCACCACAACTCTATTGAACCTTTCTGTTTTGCCATTGCTCTGTGGATGATAAAGCGGAGTTCTAGAGTACTTAATTCCACAAGACCGTAGAAAAGAGTTAATTTCTTCAGAAACAAACTGCACACCATTGTCAGTGAGAATCTCTTCAGGATAACCTTCCCTGAGGAAAATTGAGTTCAAACAATTAATTACACTTTTCGAATTGGGAATGTTAATAGGTTCAACTTCAACCCATCTAGACAAATGATCTATGAGAACTAGAAAATACTTTGAATTAGAAGGAAGAACATGAAATGGCCCCAAAAAATCAATACCCAACTTCTGCCAGGCTCTTTCAGGTGGGGGAACAGGAGAATTAGTTACACCTTCAAGTGGCAGTACCTTATCACTGGTATTACATCGTGAACATTGTTTCACAAGATCATCTATCTGGGAATCCATTCTAGGCCAAAAAAAGTCTGTTTTAACCTTCCTCTTGGTAATGGTGGAACCAAGATGACCAGAATGAGCAGCTAACATAATTTTTTCACGAACAATGAGGGAGGTACAAGTTTATTACCCCTGACAACTTTTTTAATTAGAGAAACAACTTCTTTCAATATGGAATCTTTATTAACTTCTATTGCCCAACTATCTTCTGCAAAAGATAAACTATCTTGACTTATGTGAGCCACAAAACATTCCTCAACTTCATTCTCCCATTCTTGCTCTTCTGCATCTTGAATCGGTAGTCTAGATAAACAGTCGGCCCTAGTATTTTTTCCACCAGGAATGTATTCTACACTGAATGGATATTCTAAGAGCTTTGTAGATAATCTAGCTAAACGAGCTGTAGTGTGTTTAGCATTTTTTCCAGATATAATATTAACTAGAGTCGATTATCAGTTTTAAGAATAAAAGATCTGCCCCATAGATAAGACTTAAATTTTTCAATGCTCCAGACACATGCTAGAAGCTCCTTCTTGATGACTGAATATTTTCGCTCAACAGGACGAAGTGTCCTGGAAGCCAAACCTACTGTGTGTTCTCTACCTTCAGAATACTGTGATAAAACAGCACCCAATCCTTATTCACAAGCATCGACTGTGACAATTGTCTGTTTGCCCTCTACAAAAGCATGCAAAGCAGGAGCTTTGACAATATGGCCTTTAATAGATTGAAAACCTTTCTCACATTTCTCAGACCATATATATATATACACTTCCTTTTTTTAGTAATTCCCTGAAACATTCTGTGGTTTTGGCAAAATCCTTCATGAATTTCGCATAAAACTCACAGAGACCAAGAAAGGACATGAGTTGTTCTTTTTTCTGTGGAGCAGGCTCCTCTCCAATACTTGTGATTAAACCTGGCCTAGGTTTGATGCCTTCTTTAGAAATAATGTGACCAAGATATTCAATCTCTTTTACTTTAAAAATACATTTACTTTTCTGTTAAGTAACTCCTCTATTTTCTAGAGTGTTAAAAACTTGGTCGATAACAAAATCATGATAACTTTCAGTCTTAGTAAAAATAAGAATATCGTCCTGAAAGACTACTACATTGGGATTGTCAATAAACATTTCAGTCATGAGTCTCTGAAACACGGCAGCTGCCGAAGCTAGCTCAAAAGGAAGCCCGCAGAACTGAAAAACACCATCAGGTGTGACAAAAGCAGTCAGATGTCTGCTTTAAGATCTAGTTTAGTAAAACACGAAGACAACCCAACTCTAGCAATGAGTTCTTCAATGCGAGGAAGAGGAAACCCATCAAACCAGATAGCTTTGTTTAGGCTCCTCAAATCCACACACAATCTCAAATCCCCAGATCTTGTCTTGGTTAAAACGATGGGACTAAGCCAGAGGGTGGACTCCACTTTTTCAATAATCCCCTGATCACACAACGTTTGTAAATGTTTCGAAAGATCATTCCTGATACTTAAAGGAACATTGCATAATTTGTGTTTCACAGGACATACATTTTCTTTTACCTTAATGAAATGTTGAAAATTAGTGATTTTACCCAGGCGATCCTCAAAAATCTTACTAAATTTATGTTCCCAAACAGTGGACATATGGGGAGAGGACACTAAGTTGATATTCTTTTGGTTTTTGTCTTGGTCAATCATGACAGGATTAGCTTGACCAGGTATGATGGTTAAACGAAATTCAGCTTGATGCAAAAGACCAAGAACATTTATACCTTTTTTTGCTACATATACTTTTCCTTTGATAGTTGCTCCTAAAACAGTAATGTTAGCCCAAAAATAACCTAACAGTTCAATTTTGCTGCCTTCAAAAGCCACAGTAAGAACATCTGGTGGTAATAAACATTTGTCTTTCCAAAGCTTGCAAAATTTTTCTTGAGAAACAGTAGTGATGCGTGCCCCAGTGTCAACAAGAAGTTGAATATGACTCGTATCGATAAAAACATCAACATCAACTTCAGGATCAGGAATATGCAATGTTTCCTCTTTGTCAGTGTGTTGTTTGACTACAACAACATAATCCTGATTAGTAACATCTTGTACATTATCATTAAGTTCATCACTTTCGTTGATAACACATCTCACATTATTCCTTCTACCACTCATACATATCTTTGCAAAATGGCCCATTTTGCCACATTTACCACATTGCTGATTAACGGCTGGACAGTTCTTTAAGGAGGAAACATGTTGAGAAGAACCACACCTATAGCAAAACATTCTTGAGTTAAATTGTTGTCTATTATGCACATAGTTTCTTCCACCACCTCTAAACTTATACGGTCTTCTGACATAACCTCAAGTGGTGTTATCATTCAAGGGAGTAGGAAGCTTATTATTTGAAACTGGTTGCTTTGAAGAAACAGCGCCAGAAACAGTTGAATTAGATAATGCAGTTTCAAGTTGTTTGACATCATCCATAGAAGTTTCGATGCTTTTCGCAATATCAACGGCCTTATCTAACGTAGGATCTTTACAGGTAGGAAGCCTCTGTTGAGTTTTCTTGCAATAACACCCTGCAACAAGTTGATCTCTTATAAGTTGAGATGTGAAATTTTCAAATTCACATTTTGATGCCAGAACTTTTAGAGCTGTAATACAACTGTCAATGTTTTCATCAGATTTTTGCATTCTTGTAAACAACTTGTACCTTTGAACTACCAAGTTCTTAGTTTTGGTAAAGTACTTATCCAACTGCACAACAGCTTGATCCAACTCATCTTGATTTTGGCCTTCAGGTGGTACATACGGAGGTAGATGATCAAAAATATTTTGTCCTTCAACACCTAAATGATAGTACATGAGATTTTTCTTGCTCTCTGCTCTATAACGTAGACCATCAATTGCACCTAAATATGCATTAAAGGATCTGAACCACAATTTCCACTCTAGAGGCGGATCACCTGGTTCTTCTAAAAAAGGTGCTATGTGGAGTAACACTCTGCATTCTGACCAGAACAACTGTAGAATAAAAATAGGTTAAAAAGAAGATAAATTAGAAAGAAGAATGAAGAAGAAAATATTTGGTCGTGGAAGAATGAACATTTCCTACTAATGCTCAATTTGAGAATAAAGTGCTTCGCAATAAACAGAAGAAATATAAAGCACTACTTCTCAACAGTAGGAAAAATGTGTGTGTATCACAGAAGTAATATACTGTAAAAATTGTGTGTGAATAACATAGGAAAAGATTTAAAGAAAAAAGTTTTGCTCAAGCTTAATTCAAACTTCTGTCACTAGATGGCAGTGTAGGATCGAAAATTGTGTCTTGTCTTGTCTCTATGGCAGGAAGAGAGAGATATGACGATATCACGCAGCAAGTTAGTGATCCAAATATGTAGAATGTGTGCTGTGTCTGTCAGCGCTGCCACAGGAAAAGGAAGCTCTACTTGACAAACACTTGGAATTGCTGTGTGTGTCAGCGCGGAATCACCAAGGTCAGAACAAAAATCTTTTTTTATTAACTCCGTGTTATCGGCGATCTGACTGGGTTAGTGCTTGAATTCCAATCAAGTGCACAGTGCGACAGGCCGGTGCGTTGTCCAGGCAACCAGCGCATGAAATAACTCAGTGCAAGCTCAATAGTTGTCAAGATCGGAAGGCGCGAGAGGGAGGCAGTTAAATGTAAATGCGCAAAAGCATTAAATTAGCCGATTTTCATGTTGCGGAAGGCAGAACACAGAGGTATCAGAAAGGCCAGAGAATGCCCTCGCAAAAAAAAAACCACCGTGAATAAATGTAGAAAGCCGGAAAAAAGCAGCTCAGCTCAGTTCTAGTGAAAGTTCATAAAAAACAATATTGACGGGTGCGGCCCTCTGTCTGTAATAGAGTGGATGCCTGGAGATAGTAAACAGATGAATTTTACTCACGTTTGAGCTGTCGAGAAAACGCTTGGCCTACAGTAACGTAGAGCTTCAGACTTGAGAGTCCTTGTGTAGTTTATGATGATTAGAGAAGAATCCCATCTTCTGTCGCCATTGAAAGGACAGAAGTCGAACGCTGTGTAGATGTAACTTCAAAGAAGTTTATTCTTGGAAAGAGAGAGCCGCCCAGACAAGGCACAGCCCAGGCATAAATATACATAACTGAATTCCTCAGAACTTCATATCACTAACACTCTATATGACATCACTGACTGATGTCACAGGCTATTCAACACAACAAATCACCACACTAACCACCTTCCCACTTGTAATTCAGGCCTACAATTCCCCAGTTACTATCCATACACTCCATAAAACACCCTGTGACTGCTCTTGCAAACCCATAGTGACTGTTTCAGTAGCATGAAGTAATCCATTCAGTGAAGTGCAAGGGATACTGTTATTTGTCTAGAATCACACTGTGAGTCACTGTGCATTTGGGAAAATTGAGAGAGAATAATTTTGTTGCTTGATGTATTTGTAGACTAATAAGTACATGAAGTAACGCAGTTGGCCAGGCTTTAGGGTAGGCAGTGCTTGATACTCCTATGCTCTATGCATGTAGTAGTCTAACTACCTTCAAACTTGTGTTTCAGGCCTACAATTCCCCAGTTAGTATCTATACACTCCAACAAACACCCTGAGACTGTTCTTGCAATCCCATAGTGACCGTTTCAGTAGTATGTAGTAATCCTTTCAGTGAAGTGCAAGGGATATTGTTATTTGTCTAGAATCACACTGTAAGTCAGTGTGCATTTGGGAAAATTGAGAGAGAATCATTTTGTTGTTTGATGTGTTTGCAGACAAAAAGGTACATGTACTCATGCAGTAATCCAGGCTTTAGGGCACGCAGTGCTTGAAACTCCCATGCACTATGCATGTAGCAGGCTAACTACCTTCAAACTTGTATGCCAGGCCTACAATTCCCCAGTTAGTATCCATACATTCCAGCAAACACCTTGTGAGTGCTCTTGCAATCCCATAGTGACACTTTCAGTAGCATGTAGTAATCCTTTCAGTAAAGTGCAAGGGATACTGTTATTTGTCTAGAATCACACTGTGAGTCAGTGTGCCTTTTGGAAACTTGAGAGAGAATCGTAGTGTTGCTTTATGTGTTTGCAGCTAAATAACTACATGAACTCAAGTGGTGAGCCAGGCTTTAGGGTACGCAGTGCTTAAAACTACTATGCACTATGCATGTAGTAGTCTAATCGCCTTCACACTTGTGTTTCAGGCCTACAATTCCCCAGTTATTATCTATACACTCCAACAAACACCCTGAGACTGTTCTTGCAATCCCATAGTGACTGTTTCAGTAGCATGTAGTAATCCTTTCAGTGAAGTGCAAGGGATATTGTTATTTTTCTAGAATCACACTGTAAGTCAGTGTGCATTTGGGAAAATTGAGAGAGAATAATTTTGTTGTTTGATGTGTTTGGAGACAAATAAGTACATGTACTCATGCAGTAAGCCAGGCTTTAGGGCACGCAGTGCTTGAAACTCACATGCACTATGCATGTAGTAGGCTAACTACCTTCAAACTTGTGTGCCAGGCCTACAATTCCCCAGTCAGTATCCATACACTCCAGCAAACACCCTGTGAGCGCTCTTGCAATCCCATAGTGACACTTTCAGTAGCATGTAGTAATCCTTTCAGAAAAGTGAAAGGGATACTGTTATTTGTCTGGAATCACACTGTGAGTCAGTGTGCCTTTTGGAAACTTGAGAGAGAATCATTTTGTTGCTTTATGAGTTTGCAGCTAAATAAGTACATGAACTCATGCGGTGAGCCAGGCTTTAGGGTACGCAGTGCTTAAAACTACTATGCACTATGCATGTAATAGTCTAATCACCCTCCCACTTGTGTTTCAACCCTACAATTCCCCAGTTAGTATCTATACACTCCAGCAAACACCATATGACTGCTCTTGCAAACCCATAGTGACTGTTTCAGTAAATGAATTATTCCTTTCTGTGAAGTGCAAGGGGTACTGTTATTTGTCTAGAATCACACTGTGAGTCACTGTGCATTTGGGAAAATTGAGAGAATTATTTTGTTGCTTGATGTGTTTGTAGACAAATGAGTATATGAACTAACGCAGTGAGCCTGGCTTTAGGGTACGCAGTGCTTGATACTCATATGTACTATGCATGTAGTAGTCTAACTACCTTCAAACTTGTGTTTCAGGCCTACAATTCCACAGTTAGTATCGATATACTCCAGCAAAAACCCTGTGACTGCTCTTGCAAACCCATAGTGACTGTTTCAGTAGCATGAAGTAATCCTTTCAGTGAAGTGCAAGGGATACTATTATTCATGTAGAATCACACTGTGAGCCACTGTGCATTTGGTAAAATTGAGAGAGAATCATTTTGTTGCTTGATGTGTTTGCAGAAAAATAAGTACATGAACTAACGCAGTGAGCCAGGCTTTAGGGTACGCAGTGCTTGATACTCCTATGCACTATGCAGGTAGAATCTAACTACCTTCAAAATTGTGTTTCAGGCCTACAATTCCCCAGTTAGTATCCATACACTCCAGCAAACACCCTGAGACTGCTCTTGCAATCCCATAGTGACTTTTTCAGTAGCATGTAGTAATCCTTTCAGTGAAGTGCAAGGGATACTGTTATTTGTCTAGATTCTCACTGTAAGTCAGTGTGAATTTGGGAAAATTGAGAGAGAATAATTTTGTTGCTTGATGTATTTGTAGACAAATAAGTACATGAAGTAACGCAGTTGGCCAGGCTTTAGGGTACGCAGTGCTTGATACTCCTATGCTCTATGCATGTAGTAGTCTAACTACCTTCAAACTTGTGTTTCAGGCCTACAATTCCCCAGTTAGTATCTATACACTCCAACAAACACCCTGAGACTGTTCTTGCAATCCCATAGTGATTGTTTCAGTAGTATGTTGTAATCCTTTCAGTGAAGTGCAAGGGATATTGTTATTTGTCTAGAATCACACTGTAAGTCAGTGTGCATTTGGGAAAATTGAGAGAGAATCATTTTGTTGTTTGATGTGTTTGCAGACAAATAAGTGCATGTACTCATGCGGTGACCCAGGCTTTGGGGCACACAGTGCTTGAAACTCCTTTGCACTGTGCATGTAATAGTCTAACTACCTTCAAACTTATGTTTCAGGCCTACAATTCCCTAGTAAGTATCCATATACTCCAGCAAACACCCTGTGAGTTCTCTTGAAATCCCATAGTGAGTCTTTCAGTAGCATCTAGTAATCCTTTCAGTAAAGTGCAAGGGACACTGTTATTTGTCAAGAATCACACTGTGAGTCAGTGTGCATTTTGGAAAATTGAGAGAGAATCATTTTGTTGCTTTATGTGTTTGCTGCCAAATAAGTACATGAACTCATGCAGTGAGCCAGGCTTTAGGGTAAGTAGTGCTTGAAACTCCTATGCACTGTGTATGTAGTAGTCTAACTACCTTGAAACCTGTGTTTCAGGCCTACAGTTCTCCAGTTAGTATCCAAAAACTCCAGCAAACAAACTGTGGCTGCTCTTGCAATGTCATAGTGACTTTTTCATTATCATGTAGTAATGTTTTCAGTAAAGTGCAAGGAATACTGTTATTTGTCTAGAATCACACTGTGAGTCAGTGTGCATTTGGACAAATTGGGAGAGAATCATTGTGTTGCTTTATGTGTTTGCAGGTAATTAAGTACATGAGGTTGGGCTCAGATTTGCTTGTGCTCACCCCTGAGGCGGAAGCCGGGGGTTCTCTCCCTCTTTTCTCTTGTTTGCGTGCACTTTGTAATTACTGGCAGAATAATTTTTTTACAAACTGTATAATATTTTAAACAGGTCATTTTTACTTGCCTGCACTACGGACCCCTCGTTGCAAGATCTACATTGCTCCGAGGCCCCTCGACCCACTTCCTGACCGGTGCAGCCGATGTTGGTGCTGACGCCGGCAGGCTAGGATGGTCGCCATATTAGGGGAAGAATTTGGGTTGCGGTCCAGTAGTTGGACGCGCACCGCCCGCCCTACGGGTACTTAGCCTCGGTGTCTCAGGTTGGGCTCAGATTTGCTTGTGCTCACCCCTGAGGCGGAAGCCGGGGGTTCTCTCCCTCTTTTCTCTTGTTTGCGTGCACTTTGTAATTACTGGCAGAATAATTTTTAAAAAAACTGTATAATATTTTAAACAGGTCATTTTTACTTGCCTGCACTACGGACCCCTCGGTGCAAGATATACATTGCTCCGAGGCCCCTCTACCCACTTCCTGACCGGTGCAGCCGATGTTGGTGCTGACGCCGGCAGGCTAGGACGGTCGCCATATTAGGGGAAGAATTTGGGTTGCGGTCCAGTAGTTGGATGCTTCCCGCCCGCCTCACACAGGATAAAACGATGACACCTTCCCGTCCGCGCAGCGGGCGGGCTCAGCGGGCACACCGGCGGCGCGCCAAAGGCAAGCCGGCGGCGCGCCAAAGGCAAGCCCGTCTGCACCCGTCCCCGGCAGACCGGGGCACGGGGCCAGTACTCCTGCTCTTTTTACCTCTAATGCTGGATCCAAGAAACTATTCAGGTATACTAGGGGAGATCTTCTTGCTCTTCGCCCCAATGTTGAGGATAGTTGTCGGCATACTATGATAATGGATTCTCCGTTGCCATATTGTACTACCTGCACTTATTCCACGGGGGGGAGGAAGGATCAGGTAACACCGACAAAATTGAAGTTGACGTTGCTTAACTGTCGTTCCCTCAAAAAGCACAAATTAGAGATACATGATTTGGTCCTTGAGGGTGATCTCGATGTACTTTTCCTTACAGAGACTTGGTATGATGATGCCTCTACTCCCGAAACTTTGGAAGCTGTCCCTGCTGGCTACAGCCTACTTAGAATTGACAGAGAAAGGCAAATAGGCGGGGGATTGGCACTGATTTATAGAAGCAATCTACACTGCACCCTAGAAAAGATTTCGCTGCCCAATTGTGAAAGCGGTTTCTTCACGCTAAAAGTTAATCCTAAAAATATTATTAATGGTATTCTACTATACCGGCCTCCAGGCAAAACTTCACAGTTCTGCAATCAACTGACAGAGCTGATAACCCAATACACTCTCCGCTATAAAAAATTCCTTGTTTTGGGAGATTTCAATCTGCATTTCGACAATCCCAATTGTAAGGAGGCGCAGGATGTGTTGGAGGCTCTGAAGTCCCGGTCACTTAAACTCCAATCCACTGCCCCATCACATCAACGTGGTCACCTTCTAGACCCCGTGTTTGCCAACTGGGAAGGAATCAAAATTGCCACACCATTGCAAATTATTTGGTCAGACCACTTTGTTATCCCTTTCAAAGTTGAGATCGGCCCGCAGGATTATAATGGGACCAAAACCGGGCCTACGAAATATAGAAACTGGAAGAAGTGTACGCAGGAAAACTTCAAAATTGCCCTTCTTAATGACCCACCCCCTCCCAGTGACAACCTGCTCAAGGCATGGGATAACTATGAGAAAAGGGTGTCGAGGGCCCTAGACACAGTAGCACCTTGGACTCTTAAACCCTCCATTAGGAAAGCTAAAACTGCCCCTTGGTTCTCTAAAGAACTTAAAGAAGCCAAAGCCAAATGTAAAAAGGCCGAGCGAAGCTGGCGGAAAAACTATAATCCAGTGGATACGCTGAATTACAAGAAAGAATTAAAAATGTATCATAAACTAGTAAGAACAGCTAAAGGCGCTCACTTTAAAGGACGTATTGAATCTGCAAAAAATCCCACTAAAGAACTCTTTGTGATCTACAAAGAGCTTACGGCCCCATCCAGACTTGAGGCACAAGATACCTACACCAATAAATTATGCGATGATATCGCTGACTTTTTCATAAAAAAAGTGGATTTAATACATGCTACCTTTACAGGTAATTCTCCTACTAGAGAGGCGGTAGTGAGAAGTCATTCTGTCACCTAGGCCCATTTGACTCAATTTTTCGTCCCTGAGAGAGTTGATCTGCTCACTATCATTAACAGCATTCAGTCTGGCTCCCCCTTGACGTAATTGCCCCTAATCGGTGCAAGGAAGTCATTGACTGTTTGATTGAGCAGATTGAACACCTGATCACCTTGTCCTTTCAGGAATGTTATGTGCCTGACGTATGGAAGATGGCACAAGTAATACCCCTGAAAAAAAAAGCGAATATACATACTTCCCAGCTCCAAAATCTCCGCCCTATCTCCCTCTTCCCCTTCTGTGGGAAAGTTGTGGAGTAGATAGTGAATAGCCAACTTATGAAATTTGTTGAGGAAAATTCTCTTCTCCACTCCACTCAGTCAGGGTTCAGAGCAGGCCACTCTACCGAGTCGGCGGTTCTCTTCTCCACAGAATGTCTGAGACAACTTGCAGATGGGGGGCAGACAGCAGCGTTGGTTCTATTAGATCTTAGTTCAGCATTTGACACCGTGCTGCACTCAACGCTGCTGTCTCGCCTCTCTGATCTGGGAGTTGTAGGACTAGCCTTGGAGTGGATAGGATCCTTTCTTGAAAACAGGAGTTTTCAGGTGCACTGCCCTCCTCACAAATCGTCTCCTCGTAAACTGAGACACGGGGTTCCACAGGGCTCAAGTCTGAGCCCTACGCTATTTAATCTATATATGGAGCCCCTAGCCCAATTGGTGGAAACTTTTGGTGTGGATATCGTCACATATGCTGACGATACCCAACTAATAATCAAACTCTCCCACAATCAGGCTGAGGATGCCATTAATTTTTCCAACTGTATGTGATCGGTAGTAGATTGGATGAATAACAACTGCCTCCGCCTCAATAGCGATAAAACTGAACTATTGACGGTTGGCAAGTCCTCCTCTGCCTGGTCGCAGGCCTGGTGGCCATCTGAACTCGGAGCAGTTCCCCGCCCAGCACTTTCTGTTAAGAATCTAGGAATATGGTTGGATGCCGCGCTTTCCTTCAAACAACAGATTAGCAAAATTACAGGCAAATGCTTTGGTATACTAAAAACACTCCGTAAAGTTCTTGATCTAGTTCCCATCAGTGCTAGGAAGACTCTTAGTGACTCCTCATTTAGACTACGGCAACGCCCTCCTCTTAGGACTGAGCAGGAAAGGCTTACACCAATTACAATGCGTCCAAAATGCTGCCGCCCGCATGGTACTCAATCTCCCGCGCAGGGCATCTGGCAAAACAGCACTCCGAAAACTTCATTGGCTCCCCATCGAGGAGCGCATTAAGTTTAAAGCACTCTGTTTCGCTCACCGCATTGCCCAGGGTAAAGGGCCAAGGTATCTGCGCAACCTTCTGACCATACATCGCCCTAACCGGGACCTTAGATCTGCTGGAGCAATGCTGTTTCAAATCCCTCGTGTACGCAGGAGCAGGATGGGAGTCAGTTCCTTCCGCTTTCTTGCGAGCAAGCACTGGAACAATCTCCCCCTTGACCTGCGCATGGAGCCTTCAGAAACAATATTCAGATCAAAACTAAAAACCTACCTCTTTCCAAGGGAATAATTGCTTCTGTAGCCCGGGACTCAGAACTTCCCCGGTCCTCGGCCTCTTCAGGGAGCTGTAGCATTTCTTAGCGCGGGGACACACTGTTTTTAGTGTAACCAAGCGCTCTACAAGTGGTTTTATTATTATTATTATTATTGAACTCATGCAGTGAGCCAAGCTTTAGGGTAGGCAGTGCTTGAAACTCCTATGCACTATTCATGTAGTAGTCTAATCACCTTCACACTTGTGTTTCAGGCCTACAATTCCCCAGTTAGTATCCATGCACTCCAGCAAACACCCTGTGAGTGCTCTTGCAATCCGATAGTGACACTTTCAGTAGCATGTAGTAATCCTTTCAGTAAGTGCAAGGCATACTGTTATTTGTCTAGAATCACACTGTGAGTCAGTGTGCATTTTGGAAAATTGGGAGAGAATCATTTTGTTGCTTTATGTGTTTGGAGCCAAATAAGTACATGAACTCATGCAGTGAGCCAGGCTTTAGGGTACGCAGTGCATGAAATTCCTATGCACTATGCATGTAATAGTCTAATCACCTTTACAGATGTGTTTCAGGCCTACAATTCCCCAGTTAGTATCTATAGACTCCAGCAAACACCCTGTGACTGCTCTTGCAATCCCATAGTGACTGTTTTATTGGAATGTAGTAATCCTTTCAGTGAAGTGCAAGGAATACTATTATTTGTCTAGAATCACAATGTGAGTCAGTGTGCATTTGGGAAAATTGAAAGAGAATTATGCTGCTGCTTTATGTGTTTGGAGCCAAATGAACTCATGCAGTGAGCCAAGCTTTAGGGTACGCAGTGCTTGAAACTCCTATGCACTATGCATGTAGTAGTCTAATCACCTTCACACTTGTGTTTCAGGCCTACAATTCCCCAGTTAGTATCTATACACTCTTGCAAACACCCTGTGACTGCTCTTGCAATCCCCTAATGACTGTTTCAGTAGCATGTAGTAATCCTTTCAGTAAAGTACAAGGGATATTGTTATTTGTCTAGAACCACACTGTGAGTCAGTGTGCGTTTTGGAAAATTGAGAGAGAATCATTTTGTTGCTTTATGTGTTTGCAGCTAAATAAGTACATGAACTCATGCAGTGAGCCAAGCTTTATGGTACACACTGCTTGAATCTCCTATGCACTATGCATGTAGTAGTCTAACTACCTTCAAACTTGTGTTTCAGGTAAGTATGGGCAAAATATGCGAAATCGCGCTCCGCAAAATCGTGCGAAAGCAAATTTGCGATCCGCATAATTCGTGAATTCGTGCGAAATTGTGAATTTGGGGGGTTTTGCGTGTTCGCGGGTCTTTGTGCGTGTTGGCGAGCCGCTAGCACGGCGAAGTTACCCATGCAGTCATGTATGGGCACAGCACCCTCTGGTTCACCACTGCCACCCTCTGGTTCACCACTGCCACTCTCTGGTTCACCACTGTCACCCTCTGGTTCACCCCTGTCACCCTCTGGTTCACAACTGCCACCCTCTGGTTCATCACTGCCACCCTCTGGTTCATCACAGAACCCTTTGGTTCACCACTGACACCCTCTGGTTCACCCCTGCCACCCTCAGGTTCAGCACTCACCACTGCCACCCTCTGGTTCATCACTGCCACCCTCTGGTTTGCCACTGCCACCCTCTGGATCATCAGATCATCACTGTCCCCCTCTGGTTCACCACTGCCACCCTCTGGTTCATCACTGCCACCCTCTGGTTCATCACAGCACCCTCTGGTTCACCACTGTCACCCTCTGGTTCATCAATGCCACCCTCTGGTTCACCAGTGCCACCCTCTGGTTCATCACTGCCACCCTCTGGTTCACCACTGCCACCCTCTGGTTCATCACTGCCACCCTCCTGTTCATCACAGCACCCTCTGGTTCACCACTGACACCCTCTGGTTCACCCCTGCGACCCTCAGGTTCAGCACTCACCACTGCCACCCTCTGGTTCATCACAGCACCCTCTGGTTCCCCCCTGCTGCCACCCTCTGGTTCAGCAGCACTCACCACTGCCACCCTCTGGTTCATCACAGCACCCTCTGGTTCACCACTGTCACCCTCTGGTTCACCCCTGCCACCCTCAGGTTCAGCACTCACCACTGCCACCCTCTGGTTCATCACTTCCACCCTCTGATTTGCCACTGTCCCCCTCTGGTTCATCACTGCCACCCTCTTGTTCATCACAGCACCCTCTGGTTCACCAGTGCCACCCTCTGGTTCACCAGTGCCACCCTCTGGTTCATTACTGCCACCCTCTGGTTCACCACTGCCACCCTCTGGGTCATCACTGCCACCCTCTGGTTCATCACAGCACCCTCTGGTTCACCACTGACACCCTCTGGTTTTTTTACAGGAGCATTGTGCCATACTTGTAACTATTCTCTGACCCTGCTTTGAGGGTCAGAGCAGGGTCAGAGAACAGTTTCAAGTAGGTAACTGAACTCTGGAGGGGCCTCTCAGGAAGCACTACAGGGAATGGCTACAAATTAGCTTGAACTTTTGCACCTGCTAAGTGCTTTCAGTTTTCCAAAATTCGTTTTTCTGCCATTTCGCAAGATTCGCGGGGCGCGAATTCATGCGAAATCGAACTTGCAATCCGCAAATTCATGCGAACTTGCGGATTTTTTCTTTTTTTGCGCGTTCGCGCGTTTTTTTGCTTATTCGCGGACCGCTTGCAGCACACCGACCCCGAGGTTGCCCATGCGGTCGTGTATGGGCGTGGCCATCCTGTTTGCGTGACATGTTTCCGTTTCCGGCCGCTAGTTGCATGCTCGCGTCGTATGCGGCGCACGATTACGTGTTCGCAGGCGTTTTCGCATGCTCGCAAGGGAAATATCGCACAAACGTACCCACGCGGTCCTCAATGGGCGCGGCCATCTTGTTTTTCATTCATTGCTATGGTTCTGTGCATGCTTTCTAATCCTCCTTTCATCTGTGCAATCCTTTGTTTATTTGGACTTTTTTTATCTTTTCTACTCTATATCTATCCCTCTTTTTTTCTAGATCTATATTTTGTGTTTTTTTCAACTTTTCGATACTTTTAAAGCTACTTTTTTAAACTTTTTTTTCTTTACTTTTTCCCTATTCTATCTTTTTTTTTTTCTTTCTGCTGTACAGGACCATGGCAAAGGGAGCCGGGAAGGAGAAGGGGAAGGGTCCCGCACCCCGTACCCGGCTCCCTTGCGGGCGGTTTGCGAGGGGAGGAAGTGGTGGCCAGGGAGACATTCAGCGGGGTGGAGGTGGCCGCAGTGATCTTTTATGTTCAGCGCCACCTCCCCAAGACCGTGGCAGCAGGGGGCAGGATCGCGGCAGGGTATGGCCTCCGGGAACGTCGCCAGCTGTGGGAAAAGGTGTTCTGGGCCATGCGGAGGGAATCAGGGGTCCGGCGCACCTACCAGCAAGCGATGCACCGGTGGTCGGACCTCCTCGACCGTGAGCAGGACCTGCTCCACCTGCTCGGTGTCGAGATCCCTGGCCTTGGTGAGTAGCTATTTCATAACTACTTTGTTTTCTTCTGCTCTGTGTTATATTGCTAATATATGTTTTTCCCGAAGAGCAAGAATGCTGCCAATTTGATTACTTTGCAGGTAAATTAACGTTTAAATAGCTTCTGTGATTGCAGGTGCTCGCCTGCTCAGTGGCGTTGCTACTATGCTTACTTGTTTGCAACTTTGTGCTCATTTGGCCTGAATATGTATGAGTGTAGTACTTTACAGAACTGCGTAATGCTAGAGAGACTAGAGACTCAAGTCTAGTCTTTCCTTTGTACTCCTGCTGCCACTAAGAAGAAGAGATAGTGATGGATTGATAGGTTCAGGTTGCGTATATTATGACTTGTTATTTGGTCTGCAATCATGATGTCGGACTGTGTCTGTCACGTCGCGTGCTGCTGAGTGCTGGCAGTCGTAGAAGAACCTTTTTGTTGTTGGTTTAGTTAGTGATTTACATAACTTTCCAAGTAGAGGGTCTGAGAATCCAGCAATATTGTACTAGTATCCTCCTAGTTGACCAGATCAGATAGGTCAATACATGTAGTGCAATTCTTGCTAATATTTTTCCCCGAGATAATTTAGGATTGTGGTCAAAGAAATCAAATATTTCCCAAAAACAATCATCCATATTTGTCTTTATTTCATGATCATCAGCACCTCCCAGGGGCAAGAGGACAGCACCACCCCATACTTCGGAGGAACAGAGTGGGCAGGAGGAATGGTCCACTGCAGGCTCTTCTGCTGGCCCCAGTAAGTAGTTCTGTTGTTAATATAATTATACTTCCCTAACTCTTTTTAAAAAAAAATAGTCTTTGATCTCCTTGTACACTGTTTCTACATTCATATCCTGCCTCTCTACCATCACTCTCTGTGCTACTACTATTTACTATTATTTCTGAGTCGGTCTGTGTAGGTGGCTAAGATTGCCTATTCGGCAAACGGTGTTAAACAAAACTCTGATCCAGCAATAGCTCTAGGGGCACTCAGTGCAGTCCTCTGGGTTGCCCTTGCTGTCTATTCCAGTCTTCCTAATGTTAGTGCTTTGACAATTTCCTACAACAAAATCTCAATGTCCATCAATAATAAGCTAGTAGTTGTCTTTTTGATTTGATAGTAACACATACCATACCGCTAGTGTTTCAGGGACTATTCTGCACATACAAGTATAGACAAGAGAAATAGGACATTGATGATGATAGGTGCAGTTCGACTTTCCACATACCTCAGTCAGAAGTAACTGTGCGGGACTCGGGAGCCCTCACCTTGTTGGAACTTCAAGTCCTCCTAGTGGTGATGAGGAGTAGTTGGTTCTGTCTGTAATTATAAAAATGTTGCACGTTAAAGAGCAAGCATTCATCAGTTGTGCCGAAAAGAGTTGCATGTTATGGCTAAGCATATAAGTTAACACCCTCCCCAAAACCGTGACTTCTTTTCACTCCCAATAATTAAAAATTGTTTAACATTTTCTCTTCCATTACGAGACGAAGTAGGGGGTGGTGTATGGCATCTAAAAATATGACATGTTTTTTCTAGGCGTCACAACATCAGATGCAGCACTTGCCAACACCTGTGCAGGGGCCAGCAGCGCGGAGGGGTCCACTCAAGCGGCGGCGCCACCAGGAGGAGCTGAGGGGAATGGCTCAGCAGCGGCGGACTGTGGTATGTTATTATTATCATCCTTTCTTATTGACATTTTAGAGAAGGCTCGCAAAGGAGTGTATGATGTACTGTACAGTAGAAAGTACACTACTACAAGTACACTGTACTGTTAAGAACAGTTACTGATTTAGAATTACATATTTTTTTTAGCCAATCATGGAGAAGATAGTCACCCTTGACTTAGCAATAGCATTAGCGGTGGTAGTTCTCGAGTAAGCAATGGCCCCCTCTATTTGACTTCAAATTAAGCCTTACTTCAAATCAGCTGGGGAACTTTTATCGTGAAGCCAAGTCATATCAGATGAACTTGAGGGAGGTGATGAACGAAAAGGGAAAGAACTTAGGGTCAATGCAAGGACTAGCGAGTCGTAACATTTATGACTAAAGAATGATACGTGTTTTTGAATGCAGGCAGAGGTGGCTAATGGGAAAGAATCAGATGCATGGCTGCTTGAAGCAAGGATGGTTGGAGGAGAAAGGAAAAATGACTGCCTGTGTGGGTCAATCAGAAAATTCATGTGTGGTGTGCATTGCAATATATTATTTGGGTGAAACTCAAATGCAAGTCAAGAAGACGGTGGTTTACCAAATGAAATGAAAAGGGTGTTATTTGGTTGTTACAGTTGAGACATTAAGAAAAATGATAGACGTTTACTTTGGAAGCCTGGATGGTATCTTCTTCCTCCTACATAGCAGAGGTGTATGTAGAGCAGACGCTCAGTGCATGAAGAGTGTTACTTTGTTCGAACAGCATGTCCGTGCCAGGGTACCAAAGCAGAGGAAATCCAAATACTACAAGTTGTGATTGTTCTGAAACTCTCCCTTGCCTAAAGTAACAGTACAGTAGTTTACTTTGCAAGCACAGCATATATTATTGTGTATGTATTGTATAGTTCACAATTATATCAAGTCCCTTCCTCCAGCAATTATGGTTACACTACTCACTCCCTATGTTCATAATTGTCTTTCTGCTGCGTTAATCATGGGTGGACTATTGCTGTTGTTCACTCAATCTATCAGAATAAAGCACTTAAAGTCATGCATCACATAAGCAAAGAGATCATGTGATCGGCTGGAGACATGATCAGAAATTAATAATCTTCATTTTTCTTTTGTAGTACTGAAGGCCCGGGGGGGCAGTGCGAAATATAAATTACATTGAGCAGTAGCCCTTTATGTAACCGAGTATGACCAGTGCCACCCCTATACAAAAGTAAGAGCTTCCCATCCCCACCTGCATATACTGCTTAGAGTAATGCATGCAAGTCTGCGTCATCATGGCTTGTGTCTCTTTTTCTTGGGTGCAAGCTGACTGAGCTGGCATTATGCCGGCTACCACAATTTCTTTCGCAAAAGTAGAGAAAATCGAAGAAAACAGGTGTACTCTCTGACTGTATTGAGTCCATGGTGCTGCCTGGTAGTAGAATTCCTGAAAATCCCACTGTTACTGGCCTACAAAGACGGCGGAAAGATACATGCCAAAATGTTATACTGTGCTTGCAAATTGCTAGTGTTACTGTGAGACAACTTTCTGTTGAATTATTTTGTTTTATTGTTAAAGAGTATTGGTTACAATATTTTTCTTTCTTTCTTCATATAGATGCTCCCAAAAAGCTCACCAGAGGGGAGATGGCTGTCCAGTCCAGGGCCCGGAAGATGGAGGCCATTCGAGTGGAATATTGCCGGCTGTGGGCTCGGGAGAACGAGGAGGGAACGTCACAAACCTCCTCCAGCACTGCCACCGTGTCCAGCCAGCAGTATCCATCCCACCGCCGGGCTCGGACAGCCCCCCGCCGCCGCTCAGCTGCAAGACCATCAGCAGCTGGCCCCCTCAGAGCCTGGAAGGCACGCATGCACCGCCTAAGCTTGAGAGTGGACTACCTGGAGCGCAAGGTGGATGACCTTGAAAAGCAGCTCCGGGACCTCCGCAAGGACCGCCTGCCCAAACACCGCCGGAAGTGACTGTGGGGCATATTACCAACAACTAGCGATAGTTTTTGTCTCTAACTTGTTTAGAGACAAAAATTATCGCCGCACATCGGCGATTTTTATCGCAGATAAACCTTGCTATTAGCAAGGTTTATCGCAAATGCGATAAAAAACGGCCGCAATGCATGAATATCGCTGAAAAGTCAGCGATATTGATGCATTATCGAGCAAATGCTCTTAGCCATGTTATCCACCTCCCATTGGATAACATGGTGAAGAACTGCTCAGGGCAGGTGTTAGCTTTTGGAGATATTCGCACTTAGCGCGAATATCTCCAAAAGTTGGTAATAGGAGATAGCGATGTTAGCGACTGTTTCCAGTCGCTAACATCTTGGCACGCCCACTTTGCATGTCATTAGTGATAAATATCACTGACATGCAAAGCGGGGCCCAAGATGGTCGCTATCTCCTATTAGCTGTCACTAACTGGTGTTAGCGACAGCTTGGTAATAGGGAGATAATTTTATCTCCGCTTTCTTGGCTTTTAAAGCCAAAAAAGCGGAGATAAAACCCCTTGATAATATGCCCCCAGGTCCCCTGCCTCTTTTTTAAAGACTGTTGGGGGGGTGGGAATCGGGAGTTGGGGATTATTTATTTTTGGACTACTTCAAATGGACAATTGTTTGGGTTAGGGAGGGGTGGGACTAGTTTATTTTTGTTACGGGAAATACATTATTCATTTTACATACTTCAACATAGTGTACGCTTTGATCTTCTTTTGTGGGGTGGTGGGCGGGAGTTACGGCACGTTTGGTTTTCCTCAAAATTACCAGCATGAATTATGTAAAACTTCCAAAAATGCCACTAACAGAGTTAGTGAGTTCAATTGGCCTACTAGCACTTTACTTGTACAACTATCCATCTCTCCTCCGCATCCTAGCCCATCTTTCTACCTCTCCAAAATGCTTATCTTACCTGTGATTTGTGTTTGAGAACAGAGCTAGGCACAGCGCTGGCTGCATGGCAAATGGCGATTACACCATCCCGGACCGAAAATCCGTTGTTGTGGTGTTAGTAGTAGGAGTGGTACCACACTAGCAGTAGCAGCATATGAAAAACAAAGTAAAAAAATTAGACAGTGAGTGACATGAGAGGAGTATTAGAAGGAACAGTAGCCTAAGCAATGCTGAAGATAAGTATGGGGAAAAAAGAATTGCATGGATGATTATGGCTACAACAAGAACAGTGACACAGCAGAGTAACACAACAAGTCTTCTTGACATGTAGGAGGATGATGTTGATGGTGGATCCAATCGATGGTGGGCATGAAATTTAGAATTTATTTTAAAATACGCATTGTTGTTTTTTTACCCAGAATTACAATATCCTAGGATTCATCTAGCTGCCTTAAAATTGAGTTGAGGAGGTTGCTTGCACCTTATCCTCCCCAGCAAGTGTGTGGAATTATTGTTGTAATTTGCTCACACCTCAATGAAAACCACACAGCCCGGGGGAAGAGGGTTTGGGTTTGAAACTTGGATGGGAATGGGGTTTGCGGGTAAAGTTTTGTGGAGAGAGTAAAAAAAAAACACAGCATGGACAACAAAAAATGAAGATAAACAAATCTTTGGATACAAAGCTATTCATAAATCTTTTAAGGGACATAAAGGAAGTGCATGCACTACTGCATGCATGAAGTTGTTTTCTAAATGGATAGTTTTTTTTAAAGTATGTAGTACTTTGTACAATGTACTATGAAGAAATAACAATGTGACAGTACAGGGCTGCAGTAATTACGTAATTTCACTTGCCTATCTGCACTCAGAGAGAACAACCACTTTGTACATTAAATTAGTTTAAAAAATAGCAAAGAAAAAAGTATACAATGGCTGGAGGGATGAATTGAAGCAGAGAGCAAACAAATGCACAGTGTCACACTCACAATAGTTCACAGCAATAACATTACTTAAAAGATAAGTTGAAATGAAGATGGATACTATAACTGTATGTTGTTGTAGTTGTCCTGTTGAATTTGGGAAGTTGCAGGCATCCAGCCATTCCTCTTTCGCGGTACTCCTCCATTCCATCTGACGCTCCGCCGATTAATGTTGGGGACCAGAAGACACCTTGTCCACTGACTGCCTGGCGGATGCTGAATTGTCATTGCACAGGGTAAAAGCCGGCCTGTAAGTGAAATTTAAACACCACGGAGAAAAAATATAAGGTACGCTGTGTAGTGCAAAAATAACACTTTCAGTTTCAGAGTCGACAGTATTACAAAACATACAAGCATCATTTCGAAAGTGCGTACTCAGAGTTTCCTTTTCAAGGATAAATAAGTGTAGGCGAAATTTGCAGATCTTTCCCCTTAAGCTATGTGTAAAGTGGAAACAGCGATTGCAGAACCCTAACCCTAACTCCAACCCTAGGCCCTAACCGCCCTTTTTCACCATGGATTTTGTCCAAAACACTTGATTCTGATATTAAACCTTCACAGCAATGCCCCAAGACGCACCAACACTCCAGCAAAAAAGCTGAACCCCCCCAAACAGGCAAAAAGCAAAAATGGAAAATCTCATACTTAGAATATTTTCGGCCTTCTTTCAATTCTGTCCAAACGCGCTCTGCAGCTAGGCCATAACTCCCTTTTGCCACAATGGATTTCCTGAAAAACAAATGCAATCAAAATCAGACTGTGCCAGCAGTGATCCCAGACCCCAAACCCCCCCCCCCCCCAAACACCGGGAACCCCCCCAAACAGCACCCTAAAGACAATCAAGTGAGCAAAAACGCAGAAACTTTTTCACCTCCGATTTTCTCCAAAACACTTTTATCCGGTATTAGACATTCCCAGCAATGCCCCCAGACCCGTCAACCCAGGCGGAAACAAGTAGAAGACCCCCAAACAGCCAAAAAGCAAAAATACAAAAATGGGGACTTAGAAATTTTCAGGCAAATTTCCAAAATCACTCCGCACGCGCTCTGCAGCTAGGCCCTAACTCCCCTTTGCCACCATAGATTTGCTTCAAACCTCTTGCAATCAAAAGTATCCATACCCAGCATTGCTACAAGTCCCCAAAACCCACCCCCAAACATCAGGAACCCCCCCAAACAGGCCCCCGAAAACGCTAAAGTGAACAAAAACTTTAAAAAGTGAAAAACTTTTTCACCACGTATTTTATCCAGAACACTTTTATTCAGTAATTTTTCCCTGAAGGTTTGAAATGTCTTTATTATGAAATGTCAGTGGAATGCTATTGAATAGGAAAGTCACTTTAGGTAATAGTACCATTTTAATTAAATTAACTCTTCCGTAGATACTGAGAGGAAGATTGGACCATCTTTGAAGAAGTTTAGTTATCTCTTTTATCACGATCTGCCAGGATACTTTGGGTGTATCTTGTAGTTTTTGAGTGATGTGTATGCCTAGGTATCTGATCTTTGTTTTTGTGTCTGGTATGGGAACAGGACTATTACAACTCATTATATCTGTTTTGTTTTTGTTAATACCATAACCTGAGAATGCTCCAAATTCCTCTGCTAGATTAAATAGCTTCGGGATAGCATCTAAAGGGTTAATAGTCTATAGCAACAGATCGTCAGCATACAATGCGGTCTTTAACTCCAGCCCACCCATATTAAAGGGAGAAATTGTTGGGTCAGATCGTATCACTGTCACAAAAGGCTCAATATATAAGTCAAAAAGGAGAGGAGACAGGGGGATCTGCAGCTAGGATCTAACTCCCCTTTGCCACCATGGATTTGCTTCAAACCTCTTGCAATCAAAAGTATCCATACCCAGCGTTGCTCCAAGACCCCAAAACCCACCCCCAAACATCAGGAACCCCCCAAACAGGCCCCCGAAAACGCTAAAGTGAGCAAAATGCCTGAAAATGCAAAAACTTTTTCACCTCCGATTTTCTCCAAAACACTTCTTTCCAGTATTAGACATTCCCAGCAATGCCCCCAGACCCATCAACCCAGGCGGAAACAAGTAGAAGACCCCCAAACAGCCAAAAAGCAAAACCTTAAAAGGTGAGACTTAGCAAATTTCGGGCCAACCTGGAATTCAGTCCAAATGCGCTGTGCAGCTAGGCCCTAACTCCCCTTTTCCACCATGGATTTCCTGAAAACCAAATGCAATCAACATTAGACTGTGCCAGCAGTGCTCCCAGACCCCCCGACCCAGCACTGCAAATCTAGAACACCTCCAAAGAAACCCCCAAAAACGTGCAATACTGGTATATTCAAAACATGGCAAATTGCGCTGTTCACAAAAAACAAACAACAATTGGTTTCAACAGAGACAGACAGCCATTGCTTTCCACTGCATGCCATCTTCTCATTATTCATTACCTGTTCTACTTTTTGTCCGCATCTTCTTCGGAAATTGAGGGCCCACAGGGCAGCCTCTCCTGTAAATTTCAGAAGTAGGTCTGTCAACAATCAGCAAGCATGTAGTCAGTCAGTTATTTCAGTCCCATTTGAGGGGACTCGTCTACGAAGACAAAGTCTGTTTTTTCTCCATAATCCATCCATCTGCCTTGGGGGAAATGGATAGGGGGAGTCTGGAGGAGGAGGATAGAGGAGCATGATTGAGTTGTGAACTTGTGAACATCT
This sequence comes from Lissotriton helveticus, assembly GCF_964261635.1. Taxonomy (NCBI): domain Eukaryota; kingdom Metazoa; phylum Chordata; class Amphibia; order Caudata; family Salamandridae; genus Lissotriton; species Lissotriton helveticus. The sequence continues at coordinate 1,654,938,722 of NC_136068.1, forward strand.
GAATGCAGACTGCGGCACATTCAAATCAATAAGGAAAATAAGATGAAGACAGTGCTGATGATGGACTTGTTGTGATTAGGTGATTAGAGTTTTTTGTTGTGGTAAAAGTAGCAAAACAAAGAAAGACACACAGGAATAAAAGTGAATAAGTACGGAAAAAAAGGAAGTAATTTTCAGGCCTCGGTGTCAGGGAAGCAGAGCTCGTCCTCCAAGTCTACGAATTGAGACGGGAGTCGGTCTGGTGACCGAGAAGAACATCCGTTGGCGTCACCTAAGTCGGTGTCCTCTTCTTCCTGCGTGCATTCACGTATTTTGTAATCGGGTGGTATGAACTGCTGATTCATCTTGATTATTGTTAACCTCTCCACATTTTTGGGCAAAAGGCGGGTCCTTATTGAAGTAACAATGGCACCAGCAGCACTGAAAATACATTCAGAAGACACGCTTGAGAGTGGGCAAGACAAATAATTTAGAGCCAGGTTGGTGATCAGTTCCCATACAGAGATTTTCGAATGCCAATATTCCAATGGGTTTTCATTATGACAGACCTCTGTTGGGTCATCCAGATAGGCCTGCACCACCGACTCAAGGTTCTCCAGGGTTGATCCACTTTGCGTACCATCTGCGACCTTTTCATCAGTGGACCTAGCTAACCCTTGCTGAGATAGCCAATCCCCTTCCGACAATATTTTTGGGCGGCCTGGGGTAGGTGAGGAGGATGATGATATGGTTGCTGGTGTTGTTAACGGCTGTGAGGGAAAGTGACTCCCTTCAGCCACGAATTGAGAAGTGGAACTTGATGCCGGATGGCCTGCTGATTCAGTTGTACTTGTGCTGCCTCCTTGAAGGTTCTGCCTCTCTCTTTCGAACCGAGTGGCTGACACAGCTAGCCAATGTTTGGACTTTGAAACATCTGCTTCATCAAAAGGAATGAATGCTTTGCTAGCCACTGCCTTTTTGTACTGTGGATCAAGAATAGTGGCACAAATGTAATGTTGTTCTGTATGTATCTTTTAAAGCCTTTCATTGTCAAGTAGGTGCCTTCATAACTTCTCCGCCAAATCATATGCTTCTTGCTTTTCACCATCATCTCGGAACGTTGAAATCACCTCCTTCAGTTGGTGCTCTAGCATGCGCAACAATGAGATAGCTTTGCTCAAAGAACAGTCCTCCCTGCTGACTGCACGCGTGAATAGCTGAAAAGGACGAAGCATGTCTGTCAGGCTTGCAATTAGCTTCCATTCCTCCAACTCTAGCCCCAAGTCTTTATGATTAGAGCCCAGTTTAAAGACATACTCATGTATTACCTCCCACTGCTCAGACAGATGCTCAAGCATGTAAAAGGTTGAGTTCCAACGTGTTGCCACCTCCTGGATTAGTCCTTTGACTGGCAGTTTACGTTCATATTGCAGGCTCCTCAGCTGCTTCCGGGCCTTAAAAGAATGGCTGAAATGTGTGCAGAGTCTTCGGCAGATGAGCAGTAATTTGGCGACTGGCGCTTCTGTTTTCAAGAAGGCTTGCACCACTATGTTAATACTGTGCTCCAAACACGGCACTCTGAAATAGCCACCTACCTCCATGGCCTTAACTATATTACTGCCATTATCCGTGGAAACATAACCAACTGTGCGATTTCTTGGATGCAGCCATTCATTGACCTTCCTGTCGAAGTCCTCCAAAAGGTTAGGTGAAGTGTTAGATTTCCCCATGGCAAACATGTCTACTGTTGCATGTTTGCGAGTAGCTTTAAAAACGTCCTCCATGTCAACATCTTTTTGTTTTAACTGTTTTTCGACCCCTGCAAAAGAGACCCAGTGTGCAGTGATGCAAATGTAATCAAGGGCTTGGCAATTGGTCCACATGTCTGTTGTCATGTGGATAGTGTGAACAGCACTCTTCAGAATAGCTGCACCAATCACCTCCAGCACATCTTGATGTAGTGCTGGAACAGCAACCCTTGCAAAATAGGACCGGCTAGGAACCTTCCATTTAGGGCAGACTGTTGCCACCAATTCACGAAAACCCACCCCTTCCACGAAAGAGAAAGGGAGAAGGTCCAGCGCTAGCATTTTAGCCAGCTTTGCGTAATACAGACACACCATTGGGTGGTTGCATTCAAATGGCGCATCAGACCAAAACATGCTACTAATGGTGGGCTGGACCGTTTTACGTGATGATGATGATGATGATGATGATGCAGACTTCACACCAGTTAGGCTCATTGATTTAGTTTTTTGCATTGGTGTCTGTCCCAGACTCTTAGTGTGCCTCATACATGTTGCAGGGGTAGAGGGTGTGGGCACTACCACTGCAGTGCTGCTGAGAGGGGTACTGGGTGTACCAGAAAAAATGTCTGTCGCTTCTTCACTTCCCCCCTGCACGATCAGCCTCTCGTCATCATCAGATGCAATATCAAGGGATACATTTGGATTTGTTTTTGTTTTGGCTTCCTCGATGTCACTTAGGTGCTTATACCACTGGATAGGGTGGTGTTGTTTGAGATTACCTCTCTGGCCTCCGGTACCATAGTTTACCCCGACTAACTGATACTTTACAATCGAACCAACGACCATGTTTTCCGCCTTTTTGCTAACAGTAAAGACGTCCCAAACTGGGGACTGGAGATGTCTGCTGGTGGTGGAGGTGCTACTTTGACTTTCAATGCCAGATGAAGTGGAGGATGGGCGTGGCTGAATTTGTTTCCGTTGTTCACTTACAGCACCACTACTTGAGGTAATGGAGGTCGAGATGGATGGAGGTCCCTGCCGGCCCTTCTGACGAGAAAATATGGAAGCTGTAGGTCGTGTTGGTGCACCCAAAAATCGAAAAACACATAAAAATCCCCACAATCCCATGCCATCCATGCCCTCAATGATGTTTAAATTCAAGACACCCCACAGAAAGACTAGGCCCATGCACCACTGAGTACCCCTGGGCATAATGGTTAAAAGCAAGGCAAACTGGGTGCAGGCCTGAGCACACTGCCTGGCTTCAAAATGGCCCCTTGACCCCCACCACATGGCCAGGCCCTCCCTGGACCAGGCCTCAAAATGGCCCCCACCCACATGGTCGGGCCCCAACAACACCCCCAAAAATCGAAAAACACATAAAAATACCCACAATCCCATGCCACCCATGCCCTCAATGATGTTGAAATTCAAGACACCCCACAGAAAGACTAGGCCCATGCACCACTGAGTACCCCTGGGCATAATGGTTGAAAGCAAGGCAAACTGGGTGCAGGCCCCCATGGAGCGACACAACTGCCTACAACGCTTGTTCCTCCAGAAGTAGGGGCACATCAGGAAATTGATATTCAAGTGGAGGTATCATCCAAGGAAGCCACTCCTCCTGAGGATGATCCATTGTCTCCAAGATCCCCAGCAAGAAAAAGGTCAAGGAGGGCTGCTACTACTACTACTACTACTACTACTACTACTACAAGTTCTTCTTCAAGCCCCCTTCATTCTGATGACCTTGATCGTGATTGGAACCCAGCAATGCAGTCTGACAGTGAGGCACGCCTTGAGCCGACAAAGGTAGCTAAGCCTAAAAGGAAGGTTCCCGCAAGGCTTTCAGTCATGGGTGATGATGACGAACAAGAAGTGATGTATTCTGCTGCTGATGAACAGTCTGACGACGACCCAGTCATCACAGTCGTCACTCCAGCCCCAGCGGGCATGCAGCAGACAGACATTTTGACCCTATCCCGAATGGCTGCTGAGTGGGATGTGTGCGGCGTGGCACTGGTACCACCACCAACGCAGTTAACTAAAATACCAACACGACCTACAGCTTCCATATTTTCTCATCAGAAGGGCCGGCAGGGACCTCCATCCAGCTCGACCTCCATTACCTCAAGTAGTGGTGCTGTAAGTAAACAACAGAAATGAATTAAGCCACGCCCATCCTCCACTTCATCTGGCATTGAAACTCAAACTAGCACCTCCACCACCAGCAGACATCTCCAGTCCCCAGTTTGGGACTTCTTTACTGTTAGCCAAAAGGCGGAAAACATGGCCGTTTGTTCGATTTGCAGACAAGTAGTTAGTCGGGGTAAGCTTGGTACCAACTATGGCACCGGAGGCCAGAGAGGTCATCTCAAAACACACCACATTATCCAGTGGGAGGCGCACCTAAGTAACATCCGGAAAGCCAAAAGTACAAATCCAAATGTAGACATTGATATTGCATCTGATGATGATGACGAGGGGCTTATTGTGCAGGGGTGGGAGTGAAAAAGCGACAGACATTTTTTCTGGTACACCCAGTACCCCTGGCAGCAGCACTGCAGTGGTAGCGCCCACACCCTCTACCCCTGCAACATGTATGAGGCACACTAAGAGTCTGGGAGAGACACCAATGCGAAAAAGTACATCAATGAGCCTAACTGGTTGGAAGAAGTCAGCATCATCATCATCACGTAAAACGGTCCAGACCACCATTAGCAGAATGTTTTGGTTGGATGCGCCATTTGAGCGCAACCACCCAACTGCACGTCTGTATAATGCAAAGCTGGCTAAAATGCTAGCGCTGGACCTTCTCCCTTTTTCTTTCGTGGAAGGGGTGGGTTTTCTAGAATTTGTGGCAACAGTCTGCCCTAAATGGAAGGTTCCTAGCCGGTCCTATTTTGCCAGAGTTGCTGTTCCAGCACTACATCAAGATGTGCTGGAGGTGATTGGCGCAGCTATTCAGAAGAGTGCTGTTCACACTATCCACCTGACAACAGACATGTGGACCAGTTGCCAAGCCCTTGATTACATGTGCATCACTGCACACTGGGTCTCTTTTGCAGGGGTTAAAGACAAGTTAAAAGTAGGTGTTGACACGGACACAGTTTTTCAAGCTACTCAGAAACATGCAACAGTAGCCATGTTGACCATGGAGAAAATTCATACTGCACCTAACATTTTGGAGGAGTTTGATAGAAAGGTCTATGAATGCCTGCATCCAAGAAATCACATGATTGGTTATGTTTCCACGGATAATGGCAGTAAAATAGTTAAGGCCATGCATTAAGGTGGCTATTTCAGAGTGCCGTGTTTGGCGCACAGTATTAACATTGTTGTGCAAGATTTATTGAAAAAAGAAACCACAGTCAACAAGTTACTGACCACCTGCCGAAGAATCTGCACACATTTCAGCTATTCTTTTAAGGCTCGGAAGAAGCTGAGGAGCATGCAACATGAATGTAGACTGCCAGTCAAAGGACTCATCCAGGAGGTGGCAACATGTTGGAACTCAACCTTTTACATGCTTGAGCATCTGTCTGAGTAGTGGGGGTAATCAATGAGTATGTATATAAACTGGTTTCTACTATGAAAGACATGAGGCTAAAGTTGGAGGAATGGAAGCTAGTTGCAAGCCTGACAGACATTCTTCGTCCTGTTGAGGTCTTCACACGTGAAGTCAGCAGGGAAGGCTGTTCTTTGGGCAAAGCTATCCCATTGTTGCGCATGCTAGAGCACCAACTGAAGGCGGTATCTTCAACGTTCCGTGATGATGAGGAAAAGCAAGACGCATATCAGTTGGCGGAGAGGTTATTAAGCCGCCTAGTTGACAATGAAAGGCTTGAAAAAATACATACAGAACAACATTACATTTGTGCCACTATTCTGGATCCACGGTACAAAAAGACCGTGGCCAGCAAAGCATTCATTCCTTTTGATGAAGCAGATGTTACAAAGTACAAACATTGGCTAGCTCTGTCAGCCATTTGGTTCAAAAAAGAGCGGCAGGAAATTGAAGGAACCGGCAGAAGTACAACTGAATCAGCAGGCCATCCGGTGTCAAGTTCCACTTCTGAATCTGTGGCCGAAGGGAGTCACTTTCCCTCACAGCCGTTAACGACACCAGCAACCGTATCATTATCCTCACCTGCACCAGGCCCAGCCATAATATTGTCGGAAGCGGATTGGCTAACTCATCAAGGGTTTGCTCGTTCCAGTGATGCAAAGGCCACAGATGGTACGCAAAGTGGAGCAACCCTGGAGAACTTTGAGTCAATGGTGCAGGCCTATCTGGATGACACATTTACAGAGGTCTTCGTTAATCAGAACCCATTGCTGTATTGGTATAGGAAAAGGCCTCTATGGCCTCTGGTCACCAACCTGGCTCTTACTTCTTTGTCTTGCCAACTCGCAAGCGTGTCTTCTGAACGTGTTTTCAGTGCTGCTGGTGCCATTGTAACTTCAAAAAGGACCCGCCTCTCGCCCAAAAATGTGGAGAGGTTAACATTGATCAAGATGAATCAGCACTTCATACCACCAGATTACAAAATATGTGAATGCACGCAGGAAGAAGAGGACACCAACTTAGGTGACTGAAGTTCTTCTCTGTTACCTGACCTACTCCTGTCTCAATTCATAGAGTTTGAGGGCGAGCTATACTTCCCTGACACCGAGGCCTGAAAATGACTTCCTTTTTTTTGTCTTTATTCACTTTTATTCCTGTGTGTCTTTCTTTGTTTTGCAACTTTTACCACAACAAAACTCTAATCAACTAATCACAACAAGTCCATCAGCAGCACTGTCTTCATCTTATTTCCTTATTGATTTGAAGGTGCCGCAGTCTGCGTTCCTGAGGTTCACAAGTTCACAACTCAATCATGCTCCTCTATCCTCCTCCTCCAGACTCCCCATATCCATTTTCCTCATGGCAGATGGCTGGATTACACAGAATCGAGACACTTTGTCTTTGTAGACGAGTCCCCTCAAGTGGGACTGGAATTATTGACTACATGCTTGCTGATTGCTGACAGTTACTTCTGAAATTGACAGGAGAGGCAGCCCTGTGGTCCCTCACTTTCAGAAGAAGAAGTGGACTAAAAGTGGAACAGGTAATGAAGAATGAGACGAAGATGGCATGCAGTTGACAGCAATGGCTGTCAGTGTTTGATGAAAGCAATTGCTGTTTGTTTGTTGTGCATGAAATTAATCATATGTCTTCTGTTATTATTTAATCTTTTACACACTAAATGTAACTCAAGTCTACTCTGCTTTTTTTACATTGTTTAATTCAAGTTGTACTTCAACTGCAGGGGCCACTTCGTTGCATTTTCCAATATGCAAAATGTCCTTGGACTTACTGTTTGCCAATATACCATTATGATTGATTAATTAATATATCTTTTTTCTTTACAGTCACTCACTGGGATGGATGGATCATCAGCGTCGGTTTATGGAAGAACTATGGCCAATTCGTGAGTGGCAAACAGATAAACCAGTCTACAACAAGTACTACAGCAGAACTGCATGTCTGTCTAGTCATGGAATGGAGTGGTCTAGGCAGTGTAGTGTTGTTATGCCAGGCAGAGTACAGAGTATAGCAGTTCATGTAAAATTGGGGCTATGTGGCTTGCTGCATAGTATTTAGATATGCTTTGTCTGTCTGTGTCAAAGAGCCTAGGTATGCGACATCAGGTTGCTTCACTTAGTGGTGCCTGCCTTGACCGTCTGCATGGGCAAGCATGGGCCAAAAATCTGTTACGCTCAAGAATTTGCGAATTTTCGGCAAATTTCGCAAGATTCTCGGATTGCGAATTTGCCGCCGAAAAACAGCAAATTTCGCGAGCGGAACGGATTTTTAGCCCATGCTTGCGGCAGGGCCATGCAGACGGTCAAGGCAGGCACCACTGAGTGAAGCAACCTGGTGTAGCATAACTAGGCTCTTTGAGACAGACAGACAAAGCATATCTAGGGTTTAGGGTTCAGTTCGGTTTACTAGGGTTTTTGGGTTTAATTAATAATTTGGTAGGGTCCTGGAGTCTAGGGCTCAGGGCCCGATGCAGGCTTGTTCATAATGATGTTGGCAAGGTTTTAGGGGGGTTTGGCGTTTTTTCAGAATTGGCCGAATTGTGGCGTTTTTTGGTGTTTTGCGGGCGCGTGTGTTTGGGTAAATTGATACTTGTATAGCGCACTACTCACCCGCAAGGGTCTCAGGGCGCTTGTACGAATACCGCTGTGGAACCCATCCTGGCTTTCCCTGTGAGGTGTCCACTCCTGGGCACCCCCAAGGTGGAGGCCAGGCCTCCTTAGCGTTGTGGGGGCCGTTGTGGTGTCGCAGGGTTTCTGTTCTCACACAGAACTGTGCACAGAGGAGTGGAACCTCGGCGAATTAGGGTGTCCCAAAACTCACCTTAGTACCCAACTCACCCCTTACCGAGCTAGCTACAGTGTCTCATTGGACATATCAAACTCCCAATGTTTAGACAAACCAGAACATGAACTTACTGTACCTCAGGGTACGTGGAACTCATGAACACTCTTTCGTTATATTATCATTACAAACCAGAACATGGAGTAAAGAAGACACATGTGCATTTGAAATGTTTATTTACTAATGCCGTCTTCTCAGGCGCAGTATCTTAGATAATACAAGTATACTTATTATCAGTAGCAAAATTACCAGCATAGTTACTAAGACATAAAAAGCGAATGGTGACAGCATGTTAACATACTGTAATGAATAAGAGTTAACCACACTTATATCTCATCCACCCTAACACATATATTATATTATTAGCTAAGAAGGTCTCTTTGGGTTGTTTTAGGGCGGACCCATACCTTAGTGTCCTAGCATGAAGGAATCACATCAGCATACACCAGCTCTCTCTGCATGTGCACCGCATCAAGTGTGTTCTATGTGCCTCGTGCAAAGCAATATCAATCCCGCCTGAAGCCAGAGTTGGCAAAGGCTGCACTTGTGTTATGAATATGAAGGCGTGGAGATCAGACCTCATAACAATTCCATATCGTGTTGTTCCTGAAACTTCAGCACTCTTCGTGCAGACATAGTTTATTAAGCAAAGCTGATATCAGAGCAATAACATATTATTCTCACATAAACCACGGCAAACTACTAGGTTGAAAGCTAAGTCAACAATTAAGTGTCGTGTGCAGAAGTTGCAAGAAAGAAAAATGGCGTTTAAACCTCAAATGTACCTATGCTAACTTAACACGATATAAGGATATACAGGAGCTATACGACAGTGGAGATTAAGCAAGCTATTGCCCAGAGTTGCAGAGTGTGACTCCATGATTGGAATAGGCACCGAGGCGACAATTATCAGGTCCGTGGAATTTTGAGCCCAAGACCCGCCGAGGCGGGGAATTGAACCCTGGTCCCGGGCTAGACCTCTGCATCAGGTTCTGCCGCTCTAACCATTGAGCCACACTTCTCTTTGGGTGAACTAGTCGTACACCTTCCAGTGGATCAATTTTGTTCTGCCTTGCTGAGATTCTTGGGAATCATTGGAAGAAGTATCCTGGTAAGTTTCAAGAGGATCAAAGTACTGGAAGTGCTGAAAACTGCACTTTTTGGTCAAGGCGCGACCAATTTGCCATGTTATGGGGATAGCAGTATTGCATGTTTTTGGGGGTTGCTTGGGGGGGTTCTAGATTTTTGGGGTGGGTTGAGGGGTCAGGGAGCACTGCTGGGAAGGTCTAATTTTGATTGCAAGTGGTTTGAAGAAACTCCATGGTGGAAAAGGGGGGTTTGGGCCTAGTTGCAGACAGCGTTTGGCACGATTTAAACTGAGGACTAAGAGTATTGCATGTTTTTGGGGGGGCTGCTTGGGGGGGTTTAGATGTTTGGGGGTAGGTTAAGGGGTCTGGGGGCACTGCTGGGAAGGTCTAATTTTGATTGCAATTGGTTTGAAGAAAATCCATGGTGGAAATTCTTTTTTTTAGCAGTATTGCTTGTTTTTGGGGGGCTGCTTGGGGCGGTTCTTGATTTATGGGGGTGGGTTTATGGGTTTTGGAGCACTGCTGGGAAGGTCTAATTTTGATTGCAAGTAGTTTGAAGAAAATCCATGGTAGAAAAGGGGGGTTTGGGACTAGTTGCAGGCAGCATTTGGCACGATTTAAACTGAGGCCTAGCAGTATTGCATGTTTTTGGGGGGCTGCTTGGAGGGGTTCTAGATGTTTGGGGTGGGTTAAGGGGTCTGGGGGCACTGCTGGGAAGGTCTAATTTTGATTGTAAGTGGTTTGAAAATAATCCATGGTGGAAATGTTTTTTTTTTAGCAGTATTGCGTGTTTTTGGGGGGCTGATTGGGGGGTTCTAGATTTTTTGGGTGGGTTTATGGGTCTTGGAGCAATGCTGGGAAGGTCTAATTTTGATTGCAAGTGGTTTGAAGAAAATCCATGGTGGAAAAGGGGGATTGGGCCTAGTTGCAGACAGCGTTTTGGCACGATTTTAAGTTAGGCCTAGCAGTATTGAACGTTTTTGGAGGGGTGCTTGGGGGTGTTCTTGATGTGAGGGGGTGGGTTAAGGGGTCTGGTGGCACTGCTAGGAAGGTATAATTTTGATTGCAAGTGGTGTGAAGAAAATCCATGGTGGAAAAGGGGGGGTTGGGCCTAGTTGCAGACAGCGTTTGGCACGATTTCAACTGTGTCCTAGCAGGTTTGCATGTTTTTTGGGGGCTGCTTGGGGGTGTTCTAGATTTTTGGGGGTGGGTTGAGGGGTCAGGGAGCACTGCTGGGAAGGTCTAATTTTGATTGCAAGTGATTTGAAGAAAATCCATGGTGGAAAAGTTTTGTTTGCAGCAGTATTGCGTGTTTTTGGGGGGCTGCTTAGGGGCGTTCTAGATTTTTGGGGGTGGGTTTATGGGTCTTGGAGCTCTGCTGGGAAGGTCTAATTTTGATTGCAAGTGATTTGAAGAAAATCCATGGTGGAAAAGGGGGGTTTGGGCCTAGTTGCAGACAGCGTTTGGCACGATTTAAACTGAGGCCTAGAAGTATTGCATGTTTTTGGGGGGCTGCTTAGGGGGGGTTCTAGATGTTTGCGGGTGGGTTGAGGGGTCTGTGGGCACTGCTGGGAAGGTCTAATTTTGATTGCAAATGATTTGAAGAAAATCCATGGTGGAAAAGGGGGGTTTGGCCCTAGTTGCAGACAGCGTTTGGCACGATTTAAAATGAGGCCTAGCAGTATTGCACGTCTTTGGGGGGCTGCTTGGGGGTGTTCTAGATGCATGGGGGTGGGTTAAGGGGTCTGGTGGGACTGCTGGGAAGGTATATTTTGATTGCAAGTGGTGTGAAGAAAATCCATGGTGGAAAAGGGGGGTTGGGCCTAGTTGCAGACAGCGTTTGGCACGATTTGAACTGGGGCCTAGCAGGTTTGCATGTTTTTGGGGGGCTGCTTGGGGGGGGTTTATATGTTTGGGTGGGTTAAGGGGTCTTGGGGCACTGCTGGGAAGGTCTTATTTTGATTGCAAGTGGTTTGAAGAAAATCCATGGTGGAAATTCTTTCTTTTTTAGTAGTATGGTGTGTTTTTGGGGGGCTGCTTGGGGCAGTTCTTGATTTATGGGGGTGGTTTTATGGGGTTTGGAGCACTGCTGGGAAGGTCTAATTTTGATTGCAAGTGGTTTGAAGAAAATCCATGGTGGAAAAAGGGGGTTTGGGCCTAGTTGCAGACAGTGTTTGGCACGATTTAAACTGAGGCCTAGCAGTATTGCATGTTTTTGGGGGGCCCCTTGGGGGGGTTCTAGATGTTTAGGGGTGGGTTGATGGGTCTGGGGGCACTGCTGGGAAGGTCTAATTTTGATTGCAAGTGGTTTGAAGAACATCCATCGTGGAAAAGGGGGGTTTGGGCCTAGTTGCACACAACGTGTGGCACGATTTAAACGAAGGCCTAGCAGGTTTGCATGTTTTTGGGGGGCTGCTTGGGGGGGATTTAGATGTTTGGGGGTGGGTTAAGGAGTCTGGGGGCACTGCTGGGAAGGTCTAATTTTGATTGCAAGTGGTTTGAAGAAAATCCATGGTGGAAATTCTTTTTTTTTTAGTAGTATTATGTGTTTTTGGGGGGCTGCTTGGGGCAGTTCTTGATTTATGGGGGTGGGTTTATGGGTTTTGGAGCACTGCTTGGAAGGTCTAATTTTGATTGCAAGTAGTTTGAAGAAAATCCATGGTGGAAAAGGGGGGTTTGGGCCTAGTTGCAGGCAGCATTTGGCAGGATTTAAACTGAGGCCTAGCAGTATTGCATGTTTTTGGGGGGCTGCTTGGGGGGGTTCTAGATGTTTGGGGTGGGTTAAGGGGTCTGGGGGCACTGCTGGGAAGGTCTAATTTTGATTGTAAGTGGTTTGAAGAAAATCCATGGTGGAAATGTTTTTTTTAGCAGTATTGCGTGTTTTTGGGGGGCTGATTGGGGGTTCTAGATTTTTTGGGTGGGTTTTTGGGTCTTGGAGCAATGCTGGGAAGGTCTAATTTTGATTGCAAGTGGTTTGAAGAAAATCCATGGTGGAAAAGAAGGATTGGGCCTAGTTGCAGACAGCGTTTTGGCACGATTTTAAGTTAGGCCTAGCAGTATTGCACGTTTTTGGAGGGCTGCTTGGGGGTGTTCTTGATGTGAGGGGGTGGGTTAAGGGGTCTGGTGGCACTGCTAGGAAGGCATAATTTTGATTGCAAGTGGTGTGAAGAAAATCCATGGTGGAAAAGGGGGGGTTGGGCCTAGTTGCAGACAGCGTTTGGCACGATTTCAACTGTGGCCTAGCAGGTTTGCATGTTTTTGGGGGGCTGCTTGGGGGTGTTCTAGATTTTTGGGGGTGGGTTGAGGGGTCAGGGAGCACTGCTGGGAAGGTCTAATTTTGATTGCAAGTGATTTGAAGAAAATCCATGGTGGAAAAGTTTTTTTTGTAGCAGTATTGCGTGTTTTTGGGGGGCTGCTTAGGGGCGTTCTAGATTTTTGGGGGTGGGTTTATGGGTCTTGGAGCTCTGCTGGGAAGGTCTAATTTTGATTGCAAGTGATTTGAAGAAAATCCATGGTGGAAAAGGGGGGTTTGGGCCTAGTTGAAGACATTGTTTGGCACGATTTAAACTGAGGCCTAGAAGTATTGCATGTTTTTGGGGGGCTGCTTAGGGGGGGTTCTAGATGTTTGGGGGTGGGTTGAGGGGTCTGTGGGCACTGCTGGGAAGGTCTAATTTTGATTGCAAGTGATTTGAAGAAAATCCATGGTGGAAAAGGGGGGTTTGGCCCTAGTTGCAGACAGCGTTTGTCACGATTTAAAATGAGGCCTAGCAGTATTGCACGTCTTTGGGGGGCTGTTTGGGGGTGTTCTAGATGCATGGGGGTGGGTTAAGGGGTCTGGTGGGACTGCTGGGAAGGTATATTTTGATTCCAAGTGGTGTGAAGAATATCCATGGTGGAAAAGGGGGGGTTGGGCCTAGTTGCAGACAGCGTTTGGCACGATTTAAACTGGGGCCTAGCAGGTTTGCATGTTACTGGGGGGCTGCTTGGGGGGGTTTATATGTTTGGGGGTGGGTTAAGGGGTCTTGGGGCACTGCTGGGAAGGTCTAATTTTGATTGCAAGTGGTTTGAAGAAAATCCATGGTGGAAATTCTCTATTTTTTTAGTAGTATTGTGTGTTTTTGTGGGGCTGCTTGGGGCAGTTCTTGATTTATGGGGGTGGGTTTATGGGTTTTGGAGCACTGCTTGGAAGGTCTAATTTTGATTGCAAGTAGTTTGAAGAAAATCCATGGTGGAAAAGGGGGGTTTGGGCCTAGTTGCAGGCAGCATTTGGCACGATTTAAACTGAGGCCTAGCAGTATTGCATGTTTTTGGGGGGCTGCTTGGGGGGTTCTAGATGTTTGGGGGTGGGTTAAGGGGTCTGGGGGCACTGCTGGGAAGGTCTAATTTTGATTGTAAGTGGTTTGAAGAAAATCCATGGTGGAAATGTTTTTTTTTAGCAGTATTGCGTGTTTTTGGGGGGCTGATTGGGGGGTTCTAGATTTTTTGGGTGGGTTTATGGGTCTTGGAGCAATGCTGGGAAGGTCTAATTTTGATTGCAAGTGGTTTGAAGAAAATCCATGGTGGAAAAGGGGGATTGGGCCTAGTTGCAGACAGCGTTTTGGCACGATTTTAAGTTAGGCCTAGCAGTATTGCACGTTTTTGGAGGGCTGCTTGGGGGTGTTCTTGATGTGAGGGGGTGGGTTAAGGGGTCTGGTGGCACTGCTAGGAAGGTATAATTTTGATTGCAAGTGGTGTGAAGAAAATCCATGGTGGAAAAGGGGGGGTTGGTCCTCGTTGCAGACAGCGTTTGGCACGATTTCAACTGTGGCCTAGCAGGTTTGCATGTTTTTGGGGGGCTGCTTGGGGGTGTTCTAGATTTTTGGGGGTGGGTTGAGGGGTCAGGGAGCACTGCTGGGAAGGTCTAATTTTGATTGCAAGTGATTTGAAGAAATTCCATGGTGGAAAAGTTTTTTTTGTAGCAGTATTGCGTGTATTTTGGGGGGATGCTTAGGGGCGTTCTAGATTTTTGGGGGTGGGTTTATGGGTCTTGGAGCTCTGCTGGGAAGGTCTAATTTTGATTGCAAGTGATTTGAAGAAAATCCATGGTGGAAAAGGGGGGTTCGGGCCTAGTTGCAGACAGCGTTTGGCACGATTTAAACTGAGGCCTAGAAGTATTGCATGTTTTTGGGGGGCTGCTTAGGGGGGGTTCTAGATGTTTGGGGGTGGGTTGAGGGGTCTGTGGGCACTGCTGGGAAGGTCTAATTTTGATTGCAAGTGATTTGAAGAAAATCCATGGTGGAAAAGGGGGGTTTGGCCCTAGTTGCAGACAGCGTTTGGCACGATTTAAAATGAGGCCTAGCAGTATTGCACGTCTTTGGGGGGCTGCTTGGGGGTGTTCTAGATGCATGGGGGTGGGTTAAGGGGTCTGGTTGGACTGCTGGGAAGGTATACTTTGATTGCAAGTGGTGTGAAGAATATCCATGGTGGAAAATTGGGGGTTGGGCCTAGTTGCAGACAGCGTTTGGCACGATTTAAACTGGGGCCTAGCAGGTTTGCATGTTTTTGGGGGGCTGCTTGGGGGGGGGTTTATATGTTTGGGGGTGGGCTAAGGGGTCTTGGGGCACTGCTGGGAAGGTCTAATTTTGATTGCAAGTGGTTTGAAGTAAATCCATGGTGGAGATTCTTTTTTTTAGTAGTATGGTGTGTTTTTGGGGGGCTGCTTGGGGCAGTTCTTGATTTATGGGGGTGGGTTTATGGGGTTTGGAGCACTGCTGGGAAGGTCTAATTTTGATTGCAAGTGGTTTGAAGAAAATCCATGGTGGAAAAAGGGGGTTTGGGCCTAGTTGCAGACAGTGTTTGGCACGATTTAAACTGAGGCCTAGCAGTATTGCATGTTTTTGGGGGGCTGCTTGGGCGGGTTCTAGATGTTTAGGGGTGGGTTGATGGGTCCGGAGGCACTTCTGGGAAGGTCTCATTTTGATTGCAAGTAGTTTGAAGAAAATCCATGGTGGAAAAGGGGGGTTTGGGCCTAGTTGCAGACAGTGTTTGGCACGATTTAAACTGAGGCCTAGCAGTATTGCATGTTTTTGGGGGGCTGCTTGAGGGGGGTTCTAGATGTTTAGGGGTGGGTTGATGGGTCTGGGGGCACTGCTGGGAAGGTCTAATTTTGATTGCAAGTGGTTTGAAGAACATCCATGGTGGAAAAGGGGGGTTTGGGCCTAGTTGCACACAACGTGTGGCACGATTTAAACTGAGGCCTAGCAGGTTTGCATGTTTTTGGGGGGCTGCTTGGGGGGGATTTAGATGTTTGGGGGTGGGTTAAGGGGTCTCAGGGCACTGCTGGGAAGGTCTAATTTTGATTGCAAGTGGTTTGAAGAAAATCCATGGTGGAAATTCTTTTTATTTTAGTAGTATTGAGTGTTTTTGGGGGGCTGCTTGGGGCAGTTCTTGATTTATGGGGGTGGGTTTATGGGTTTTGGAGCACTGCTGGGAAGGTCTAATTTTGATTGCAAGTAGTTTGAAGAAAATCCATGGTGGAAAAGGGGGGTTTGGGCCTAGTTGCAGGTAGCATTTGGCACGATTTAAACTGAGGCCTAGCAGTATTGCTTGTTTTTGGGGGGCTGCTTGGGGGGGTTCTAGATGTTTGGGGGTGGGTTAAGGGGTCTGGCAGCACTGCTGGGAAGGTCTAATTTTGATTGTAAGTGGTTTGAAGAAAATCCATGGTGGAAATGTTTTTTTTAGCAGTATTGCGTGTTTTTGGGGGGCTGATTGGGGGGTTCTAGATTTTTTGGGTGGGTTTATGGGTCTTGGAGCAATGCTGGGAACGTCTAATTTTGATTGCAAGTGGTTTGAAGAAAATCCATGGTGGAAAAGGGGGATTGGGCCTAGTTGCAGACAGCGTTTTGGCACGATTTTAAGTTAGGCCTAGCAGGTTTGCATGTTTTTGGGGGGCTGCTTGGGGGTGTTCTAGATTTTTGGGGGTGGGTTAAGGGGTCTGGTGGCACTGCT
Source organism: Lissotriton helveticus (assembly GCF_964261635.1). NCBI lineage: Eukaryota > Metazoa > Chordata > Amphibia > Caudata > Salamandridae > Lissotriton > Lissotriton helveticus. Next base: position 1,654,954,954 of record NC_136068.1, read on the forward strand.
AGGAAGGTATAATTTTGATTGCAAGTGGTGTGAAGAAAATCCATGGTGGAAAAGTTTTTTTTGTAGCAGTATTGCGTGTTTTTTGGGGGGCTGCTTAGGGGCGTTCTAGATTTTTGGGGGTGGGTTTATGGGTCTTGGAGCTCTGCTGGGAAGGTCTAATTTTGATTGCAAGTGATTTGAAGTAAATCCATGGTGGAAAAGGGGGGTTCGGGCCTAGTTGCAGACATCGTTTGGCACGATTTAAACTGAGGCCTAGAAGTATTGCATGTTTTTGGGGGGCTGCTTAGGGGGGGTTCTAGATGTTTGGGGGTGGGTTGAGGGGTCTGTGGGCACTGCTGGGAAGGTCTAATTTTGATTGCAAGTGATTTGAAGAAAATCCATGGTGGAAAGGGGGGGTTTGGCCCTAGTTGCAGACAGCGTTTGGCACGATTTAAAATGAGGCCTAGCAGTATTGCACGTCTTTGGGGGGCTGCTTGGGGGTGTTCTAGATGCATGGGGGTGGGTTAAGGGGTCTGGTGGGACTGCTGGGAAGGTATACTTTGATTGCAAGTGGTGTGAAGAATATCCATGGTGGAAAAGGGGGGGTTGGGCCTAGTTGCAGACAGCGTTTGGCACGATTTAAACTGGGGCCTAGCAGGTTTGCATGTTTTTGGGGGGCTGCTTGGGGGGGGTTTATATGTTTGGGGGTGGGCTAAGGGGTCTTGGGGCACTGCTGGGAAGGTCTAATTTTGATTGCAAGTGGTTTGAAGTAAATCCATGGTGGAGATTCTTTTTTTTAGTAGTATGGTGTGTTTTTGGGGGGCTGCTTGGGGCAGTTCTTGATTTATGGGGGTGGGTTTATGGGGTTTGGAGCACTGCTGGGAAGGTCTAATTTTGATTGCAAGTGGTTTGAAGAAAATCCATGGTGGAAAAAGGGGGTTTGGGCCTAGTTGCAGACAGTGTTTGGCACGATTTAAACTGAGGCCTAGCAGTATTGCATGTTTTTGGGGGGCTGCTTGGGGGGGGTTCTAGATGTTTAGGGGTGGGTTGATGGGTCTGGGGGCACTGCTGGGAAGGTCTAATTTTGATTGCAAGTGGTTTGAAGAACATCCATGGTGGAAAAGGGGGGTTTGGGCCTAGTTGCACACAACGTGTGGCACGATTTAAACTGAGGCCTAGCAGGTTTGCATGTTTTTGGGGGGCTGCTTGGGGGGGATTTAGATGTTTGGGGGTGGGTTAAGGGGTCTCGGGGCACTGCTGGGAAGGTCTAATTTTGATTGCAAGTGGTTTGAAGAAAATCCATGGTGGAAATTCTTTTTTTTTTAGTAGTATTGAGTGTTTTTGGGGGGCTGCTTGGGGCAGTTCTTGATTTATGGGGGTGGGTTTATGGGTTTTGGAGCACTGCTGGGAAGGTCTAATTTTGATTGCAAGTAGTTTGAAGAAAATCCATGGTGGAAAAGGGGGGTTTGGGCCTAGTTGCAGGTAGCATTTGGCACGATTTAAACTGAGGCCTAGCAGTATTGCATGTTTTTGGGGGGCTGCTTGGGGGGGTTCTAGATGTTTGGGGGTGGGTTAAGGGGTCTGGCGGCACTGCTGGGAAGGTCTAATTTTGATTGTAAGTGGTTTGAAGAAAATCCATGGTGGAAATGTTTTTTTTAGCAGTATTGCGTGTTTTTGGGGGGCTCATTGGGGGGTTCTAGATTTTTTGGGTGGGTTTATGGGTCTTGGAGCAATGCTGGGAAGGTCTAATTTTGATTGCAAGTGGTTTGAAGAAAATCCATGGTGGAAAAGGGGGATTGGGCTTAGTTGCAGACAGCGTTTTGGCACGATTTTAAGTTAGGCCTAGCAGTATTGCACGTTTTTGGAGGGCTGCTTGGGGGTGTTCTTGATGTGAGGGGGTAGGTTAAGGGGTCTGGTGGCACTGCTAGGAAGGTATAATTTTGATTGCAAGTGGTGTGAAGAAAATCCATGGTGGAAAAGGGGGGGTTGGGCCTAGTTGCAGACAGCGTTTGGCACGATTTAAACTGAGGCCTAGAAGTATTGCATGTTTTTGGGGGGCTGCTTAGGGGGGGTTCTAGATGTTTGGGGGTGGGTTGAGGGGTCTGTGGGCACTGCTGGGAAGGTCTAATTTTGATTGCAAGTGATTTGAAGAAAATCCATGGTGGAAAAGGGGGGGTTGGCCCTAGTTGCAGACAGTGTTTGGCAAGATTTAAAATGAGGCCTAGCAGTATTGCACGTCTTTGGGGGGCTGCTTTGGGGTGTTCTAGATGCATGGGGGTGGGTTAAGGGGTCTGGTGGGACTGCTGGGAAGGTATATTTTGATTGCAAGTGGTGTGAAGAATATCCATGGTGGAAAAGGGGGGGTTGGGCCTAGTTGCAGACAGCGTTTGGCACGATTTAAACTGGGGCCTAGCAGGTTTGCATGTTTTTGGGGGGCTGCTTGGGGGGGGTTTATATGTTTGGGGGTGGGCTAAGGGGTCTTGGGGCACTGCTGGGAAGGTCTAATTTTGATTGCAAGTGGTTTGAAGAAAATCCATGGTGGAAATTCTTTTTTTTAGTAGTATGGTGTGTTTTTGGGGGGCTGCTTGGGGCAGTTCTTGATTTATGGGGGTGGGTTTATGGGGTTTGGAGCACTGCTGGGAAGGACTAATTTTGATTGCAAGTGGTTTGAAGAAAATCCATGGTGGAAAAAGGGGGTTTGGGCCTAGTTGCAGACAGTGTTTGGCACGATTTAAACTGAGGCCTAGCAGTATTGCATGTTTTTGGGGGGCTGCTTGGGCGGGTTCTAGATGTTTAGGGGTGGGTTGATGGGTCTGGAGGCACTTCTGGGAAGGTCTAATTTTGATTGCAAGTAGTTTGAAGAAAATCCATGGTGGAAAAGGGGGGTTTGGGCCTAGTTGCAGACAGTGTTTGGCACGATTTAAACTGAGGCCTAGCAGTATTGCATGTTTTTGGGGGGCTGCTTGGGGGGTTCTAGATGTTTAGGGGTGGATTGATGGGTCTGGGGGCACTGCTGGGAAGGTCTAATTTTGATTGCAAGTGGTTTGAAGAACATCCATGGTGGAAAAGGGGGGTTTGGGCCTAGTTGCAGACAGTGTTTGGCACGATTTAAACTGAGGCCTAGCAGTATTGCATGTTTTTGGGGGGCTGCTTGGGCGGGTTCTAGATGTTTAGGGGTGGGTTGATGGGTCTGGAGGCACTTCTGGGAAGGTCTAATTTTGATTGCAAGTAGTTTGAAGAAAATCCATGGTGGAAAAGGGGGGTTTGGGCCTAGTTGCAGACAGTGTTTGGCACGATTTAAACTGAGGCCTAGCAGGTTTGCATGTTTTTTGGGGGCTGCTTGGGGGGGGATTTAGATGTTTGGGGGTGGGTTAAGGGGTCTGGGGGCACTGCTGGGAAGGTCTAATTTTGATTGCAAGTGGTTTGAAGAAAATCCATGGTGGAAATTCTTTTTTTTTTAGTAGTATTGTGTGTTTTTGGGGGCTGCTTGGGGCAGTTCTTGATTTATGGGGGTGGGTTTATGGGTTTTGGAGCACTGCTGGGAAGGTCTAATTTTGATTGCAAGTAGTTTGAAGAAAATCCATGGTGGAAAAGGGGGGTTTGGGCCTAGTTGCAGGTAGCATTTGGCACGATTTAAACTGAGGCCTAGCAGTATTGCATGTTTTTGGGGGCTGCTTGGGGGGGGTTCTAGATGTTTTGGGGTGGGTTAAGGGGTCTGGCGGCACTGCTGGGAAGGTCTAATTTTGATTGTAAGTGGTTTGAAGAAAATCCATGGTGGAAATGTTTTTTTTTTAGCAGTATTGCGTGTTTTTGGGGGGCTGATTGGGGGGTCTAGATTTTTTGGGTGGGTTTATGGGTCTTGGAGCAATGCTGGGAACGTCTAATTTTGATTGCAAGTGGTTTGAAGAAAATCCATGGTGGAAAAGGGGGATTGGGCCTAGTTGCAGACAGCGTTTTGGCACGATTTTAAGTTAGGCCTAGCAGTATTGCACGTTTTTGGAGGGCTGCTTGGGGGTGTTCTTGATGTGAGGGGGTTGGTTAAGGGGTCTGGTGGCACTGCTAGGAAGGTATAATTTTGATTGCAAGTGGTGTGAAGAAAATCCATGGTGGAAAAGGGGGGGTTGGGCCTAGTTGCAGACAGCGTTTGGCACGATTTCAACTGTGGCCTAGCAGGTTTGCATGTTTTTGGGGGGCTGCTTGGGGGTGTTCTAGATTTTTGGGGGTGGGTTGAGGGGTCAGGGAGCACTGCTGGGAAGGTCTAATTTTGATCGCAAGTGATTTGAAGAAAATCCATGGTGGAAAAGTTTTTTTTGTAGCAGTATTGCGTGTCTTTGGGGGGCTGCTTAGGGGCGTTCTAGATTTTTGGGGGTGGGTTTATGGGTCTTGGAGCTCTGCTGGGAAGGTCTAATTTTGATTGCAAGTGATTTGAAGAAAATCCATGGTGGAAAAGGGGGGTTTGGGCCTAGTTGCAGACAGCGTTTGGCACGATTTAAACTGAGGCCTAGAAGTATTGCATGTTTTTGGGGGGCTGCTTAGGGGGGTTCTAGATGTTTGGGGGTGGGTTGAGGGGTCTGTGGGCACTGCTGGGAAGGTCTAATTTTGATTGCAAGTGATTTGAAGAAAATCCATGGTGGAAAAGGGGGGTTTGGCCCTAGTTGCAGACAGCGTTTGGCACGATTTAAAATGAGGCCTAGCAGTATTGCACGTCTTTGGGGGGCTGCTTGGGGGTGTTCTAGATGCATGGGGGTGGGTTAATGGGTCTGGTGGGACTGCTGGGAAGGTATATTTTGATTGCAAGTGGTGTGAAGAATATCCATGGTGGAAAAGGGGGGGTTGGGCCTAGTTGCAGACAGCGTTTGGCACGATTTAAACTGGGGCCTAGCAGGTTTGCATGTTTTTGGGGGGCTGCTTGGGGGGGGTTTATATGTTTGGGGGTGGGTTAAGGGGTCTTAGGGCACTGCTGGGAAGGTCTAATTTTGATTGCAAGTGGTTTGAAGAAAATCCAATGGTGGAAATTCTTTTTTTTTTAGTAGTATGGTGTGTTTTTGGGGGGCTGCTTGGGGCAGTTCTTGATTTAGGGGGGTGGGTTTATGGGGTTTGGAGCACTGCTGGGAAGGTCTAATTTTGATTGCAAGTGGTTTGAAGAAAATCCATGGTGGAAAAAGGGGCTTTGGGCCTAGTTGCGGACAGTGTTTGGCACGATTTAAACTGAGGCCTAGCAGTATTGCATGTTTTTGGGGGGCTGCTTGGGGGGGTTCTAGATGTTTAGGGGTGGGTTGATGGATCTGGAGGCACTTCTGGGAAGGTCTAATTTTGATTGCAATTAGTTTGAAGAAAATCCATGGTGGAAAAGGGGGGTTTGGGCTTAGTTGCAGACAGTGTTTGGCACAATTTAAACTGAGGCCTAGCAGTATTGCATGTTTTTGGGGGGCTGCTTGGGGGGGTTCTAGATGTTTAGGGGTGGGTTGATGGGTCTGGGGGAACTGCTGGGAAGGTCTAATTTTGATTGCAAGTGGTTTGAAGAACATCCATGGTGGAAAAGGGGGGTTTGGGCCTAGTTGCACACAACGTGTGGCACGATTTAAACTGAGGCCTAGCAGGTTTGCATGTTTTAAGGGGGCTGCTTGGGGGGGATTTAGATGTTTGGGGGTGGGTTAAGGGGTCTGGGGGCACTGCTGGGAAGGTCTAATTTTGATTGCAAGTGGTTTGAAGAAAATCCATGGTGGAAATTCTTTTTTTTTTTAGTAGTATTGTGTGTTTTTGGGGGGCTGCTTGGGGGGGTTCTAAATTTTTGGGGGTGGGTTTATGGGTCTTGGACACTGCTGGGAAGGTCTAATTTTGATTGCAAGTGGTTTGAAGAAAATCCATGGTGGAAAAGGGGGGGTTGGGCCTTGTTGCAGACAGCGTTTGGCACGATTTAAACTGAGGCCTAGCAGGTCTGCATGTTTTTGGGGGGCTGCTTGGGGGGGTTTTAGATGTTTGGGGGTGGGTTAAGGGGCCTGGGGTCACTGCTGGGAAGGTCTAATTTTGATCGCAAGTGGTTTGAAGAAAATCCATGGTAGAAAAGGGGGGTTTGGGCCTAGTTGCAGACAGCGTTTTGGCACGATTTTAAGTTAGGCCCAGCAGTATTGCACGTTTTTGGGGGCTGCTTGGGGGTGTTCTAGATGTATGGGGTGGGTTAAGGGGTCTGATTGCACTGCTGGGAAGGTATAATTCTGATTGCAAGTGGTGTGAAGAAAATCCATGGTGAAAAAGGGGGGGTTGGGCCTAGTTGCAGACAGCGTTTGGCACGATTTAAAATGAGGCCTAGCAGTATTGCACGTCTTTGGGGGGCTGCTTTGGGGTGTTCTAGATGCATGGGGGTGGGTTAAGGGGTCTGGTGGGACTGCTGGGAAGGTATATTTTGATTGCAAGTGGTGTGAAGAATATCCATGGTGGAAAAGGGGGGGTTGGGCCTAGTTGCAGACAGCGTTTGGCACGATTTAAACTGGGGCCTAGCAGGTTTGCATGTTTTTGGGGGGCTGCTTGGGGGGGGGTTTATATGTTTGGGGGTGGGCTAAGGGGTCTTGGGGCACTGCTGGGAAGGTCTAATTTTGATTGCAAGTGGTTTGAAGAAAATCCATGGTGGAAATTCTTTTTTTTAGTAGTATGGTGTGTTTTTGGGGGGCTGCTTGGGGCAGTTCTTGATTTATGGGGGTGGGTTTATGGGGTTTGGAGCACTGCTGGGAAGGACTAATTTTGATTGCAAGTGGTTTGAAGAAAATCCATGGTGGAAAAAGGGGGTTTGGGCCTAGTTGCAGACAGTGTTTGGCACGATTTAAACTGAGGCCTAGCAGTATTGCATGTTTTTGGGGGGCTGCTTGGGCGGGTTCTAGATGTTTAGGGGTGGGTTGATGGGTCTGGAGGCACTTCTGGGAAGGTCTAATTTTGATTGCAAGTAGTTTGAAGAAAATCCATGGTGGAAAAGGGGGGTTTGGGCCTAGTTGCAGACAGTGTTTGGCACGATTTAAACTGAGGCCTAGCAGTATTGCATGTTTTTGGGGGGCTGCTTGGGCGGGTTCTAGATGTTTAGGGGTGGGTTGATGGGTCTGGAGGCACTTCTGGGAAGGTCTAATTTTGATTGCAAGTAGTTTGAAGAAAATCCATGGTGGAAAAGGGGGGTTTGGGCCTAGTTGCAGACAGTGTTTGGCACGATTTAAACTGAGGCCTAGCAGGTTTGCATGTTTTTTGGGGGCTGCTTGGGGGGGGATTTAGATGTTTGGGGGTGGGTTAAGGGGTCTGGGGGCACTGCTGGGAAGGTCTAATTTTGATTGCAAGTGGTTTGAAGAAAATCCATGGTGGAAATTCTTTTTTTTTTAGTAGTATTGTGTGTTTTTGGGGGCTGCTTGGGGCAGTTCTTGATTTATGGGGGTGGGTTTATGGGTTTTGGAGCACTGCTGGGAAGGTCTAATTTTGATTGCAAGTAGTTTGAAGAAAATCATGGTGGAAAAGGGGGGTTTGGGCCTAGTTGCAGGTAGCATTTGGCACGATTTAAACTGAGGCCTAGCAGTATTGCATGTTTTTGGGGGCTGCTTGGGGGGGGTTCTAGATGTTTTGGGGTGGGTTAAGGGGTCTGGCGGCACTGCTGGGAAGGTCTAATTTTGATTGTAAGTGGTTTGAAGAAAATCCATGGTGGAAATGTTTTTTTTTTAGCAGTATTGCGTGTTTTTGGGGGGCTGATTGGGGGGTCTAGATTTTTTGGGTGGGTTTATGGGTCTTGGAGCAATGCTGGGAACGTCTAATTTTGATTGCAAGTGGTTTGAAGAAAATCCATGGTGGAAAAGGGGGATTGGGCCTAGTTGCAGACAGCGTTTTGGCACGATTTTAAGTTAGGCCTAGCAGTATTGCACGTTTTTGGAGGGCTGCTTGGGGGTGTTCTTGATGTGAGGGGGTGGGTTAAGGGGTCTGGTGGCACTGCTAGGAAGGTATAATTTTGATTGCAAGTGGTGTGAAGAAAATCCATGGTGGAAAAGGGGGGGTTGGGCCTAGTTGCAGACAGCGTTTGGCACGATTTCAACTGTGGCCTAGCAGGTTTGCATGTTTTTGGGGGGCTGCTTGGGGGTGTTCTAGATTTTTGGGGGTGGGTTGAGGGGTCAGGGAGCACTGCTGGGAAGGTCTAATTTTGATCGCAAGTGATTTGAAGAAAATCCATGGTGGAAAAGTTTTTTTTGTAGCAGTATTGCGTGTCTTTCGGGGGCTGCTTAGGGGCGTTCTAGATTTTTGGGGGTGGGTTTATGGGTCTTGGAGCTCTGCTGGGAACGTCTAATTTTGATTGCAAGTGATTTGAAGAAAATCCATGGTAGAAAAGGGGGGTTTGGGCCTAGTTGCAGACAGCGTTTGGCACGATTTAAACTGAGGCCTAGAAGTATTGCATGTTTTTGGGGGGCTGCTTAGGGGGGTTCTAGATGTTTGGGGGTGGGTTGAGGGGTCTGTGGGCACTGCTGGGAAGGTCTAATTTTGATTGCAAGTGATTTGAAGAAAATCCATGGTGGAAAAGGGGGGTTTGGCCCTAGTTGCAGACAGCGTTTGGCACGATTTAAAATGAGGCCTAGCAGTATTGCACGTCTTTGGGGGGCTGCTTGGGGGTGTTCTAGATGCATGGGGGTGGGTTAATGGGTCTGGTGGGACTGCTGGGAAGGTATATTTTGATTGCAAGTGGTGTGAAGAATATCCATGGTGGAAAAGGGGGGGTTGGGCCTAGTTGCAGACAGCGTTTGGCACGATTTAAACTGGGGCCTAGCAGGTTTGCATGTTTTTGGGGGGCTGCTTGGGGGGGGTTTATATGTTTGGGGGTGGGTTAAGGGGTCTTGGGGCACTGCTGGGAAGGTCTAATTTTGATTGCAAGTGGTTTGAAGAAAATCCAATGGTGGAAATTCTTTTTTTTTTAGTAGTATGGTGTGTTTTTGGGGGGCTGCTTGGGGCAGTTCTTGATTTATGGGGGTGGGTTTATGGGGTTTGGAGCACTGCTGGGAAGGTCTAATTTTGATTGCAAGTGGTTTGAAGAAAATCCATGGTGGAAAAAGGGGCTTTGGGCCTAGTTGCGGACAGTGTTTGGCACGATTTAAACTGAGGCCTAGCAGTATTGCATGTTTTTGGGGGGCTGCTTGGGGGGGTTCTAGATGTTTAGGGGTGGGTTGATGGATCTGGAGGCACTTCTGGGAAGGTCTAATTTTGATTGCAATTAGTATGAAGAAAATCCATGGTGGAAAAGGGGGGTTTGGGCCTAGTTGCAGACAGTGTTTGGCACAATTTAAACTGAGGCCTAGCAGTATTGCATGTTTTTGGGGGGCTGCTTGGGGGGGTTCTAGATGTTTAGGGGTGGGTTGATGGGTCTGGGGGAACTGCTGGGAAGGTCTAATTTTGATTGCAAGTGGTTTGAAGAACATCCATGGTGGAAAAGGTTGGTTTGGGCCTAGTTGCACACAACGTGTGGCACGATTTAAACTGAGGCCTAGCAGGTTTGCATGTTTTAAGGGGGCTGCTTGGGGGGGATTTAGATGTTTGGGGGTGGGTTAAGGGGTCTGGGGGCACTGCTGGGAAGGTCTAATTTTGATTGCAAGTGGTTTGAAGAAAATCCATGGTGGAAATTCTTTTTTTTTTTAGTAGTATTGTGTGTTTTTGGGGGGCTGCTTGGGGGGGTTCTAAATTTTTGGGGGTGGGTTTATGGGTCTTGGACACTGCTGGGAAGGTCTAATTTTGATTGCAAGTGGTTTGAAGAAAATCCATGGTGGAAAAGGGGGGGTTGGGCCTTGTTGCAGACAGCGTTTGGCACGATTTAAACTGAGGCCTAGCAGGTTTGCATGTTTTTGGGGGGCTGCTTGGGGGGGTTTTAGATGTTTGGGGGTGGGTTAAGGGGCCTGGGGTCACTGCTGGGAAGGTCTAATTTTGATCGCAAGTGGTTTGAAGAAAATCCATGGTAGAAAAGGGGGGTTTGGGCCTAGTTGCAGACAGCGTTTTGGCACGATTTTAAGTTAGGCCCAGTAGTATTGCACGTTTTTGGGGGCTGCTTGGGGGTGTTCTAGATGTATGGGGTGGGTTAAGGGGTCTGATTGCACTGCTGGGAAGGTATAATTCTGATTGCAAGTGGTGTGAAGAAAATCCATGGTGAAAAAGGGGGGGTTGGGCCTAGTTGCAGACAGCGTTTGGCACGATTTAAACTGAGGCCTAGCAGGGTTTCATTTTTTTGGGGGGCTGCTTGGGGGGGGTTCTAGATGTTTGGGGGTGGGTTGAGGGGTCTGCAGGCACTGCTGGGAAGGTCTATTTTTGATTGCAAGTGGTTTGAAGAAAATCCATTGTGGAAATGTTTTTTTTAGCAGTATTGCGTGTTTTTGGGGGGCTGCTTGGGGGGGTTCTAGATTTTAGGGGGTGGGTTTATGGGTCTTGGAGCACTGCTGGGAAAGGTCTCATTTTGATTGCAAGTGGGTTGAAGAAAATCCATGGTGGAAAAGGGGGGTTTGGGCCTAGTTGCAGACAGCGTTTGGCACGATTTAAAGTGAGGCCTAGCAGTTTTGCACGTTTTTGGGGGGCTGCTTGGGGGTGTTCTAGATGTTTGGGGTGTGTTGAGGGGTATGTGGGCACTGCTGGGAAGGTCTAATTTTGATTGCAAGTGGTTCGAAGAAAATCCATTGTGGAAAAGGGGTTGGGCCTAGTTGCAGACAGCGTTTGGCACGATTTAAACTGAAGCCTAGCAGTATTGCATGTTTTTGGGGGGCTGCTAGGGGGTGGGTTGAGGGATCTGGGGGCACTGCTGGGAAGGTCTAATTTTGATTGCAAGTGGTTTGAAGAAAATCCATGGAGGAATTTGTTTTGTTTTTTAGCCGTATTGCTTGTTTTTGGGGGGCTGCTTGGGGGGTTCTAGATGTTTGGGGGTGGGTTGAGGGATCTGGGAGCACTGCTGGGAAAGTCCAATTTTGATTTGAAGTTGTTTGAAGAAAATCCATGGTGGAAAAGGCGGGCTTGGGCCTAAATGCAGACAGCGTTTGGCACGATTTAAACTGAGGCCTAGCAGTATTGCATGTTTTTGGGGGGCTGCTTGGGGGGTTCTAGATTTTTGGGAGTGGGTTTATGGGTCTTGGAGCACTGCTGGGAAGGTCCTATTTTGATTGCAAGTGGGTTGAAGAAAATCCATAGTGGAAAAGAAGGGTTTGGGCCTAGTTGCAGACAGCGTTTGGCACGATTTAAACTGAGGCCTAGCAGTATTGCTCGTTTTTGGGGGGATGTTTGTGGGTGTTCTAGATGTTTGGGGGTGGGTTGAGGGGTCTGGGGGCACTGCTGGGAAGGTCTAATTTTGATTGTAAGTGGTTCGAAGAAAATCCATTGTGGAAAAGGGGTTGGGCCTAGTTGCAGACAGCGTTTGGCACGATTTAAACTGAAGCCTAGCAGTATTGCATGTTTTTGGGGGGCTGCTTGGGGGGTTCTAGATATTTGGGGGTGGGTTGAGGGATCTGGGGGCACTGCTGGGAAGGTCTAATTTTGATTGCAACTGGTTTGAAGAAAATCCATGGAGGAATTATTTTTTTTTTTTAGCAGTGTTGCTTGTTTTTGGGGGGCTGCTTGGGGGGGTTCTAGATTTTTTGTTGTGGGTTTATGGGTCTTGGAGCACTGCTGGGAAGCTCTAATTTTGATTTCAAGTGGTTTGAAGAAAATCCATTGTGGAAAAGGGGGGTTTGGGCCTAGTTGCAGACAGCGTTGGGCACGATTTAAACTGAAGCCTAGCAGTATTGCATGTTTTTGGGGGGCTGCTTGGGGGGTTCTAGATGTTTGGGGGTGGGTTGAGGGATCTGGGGGCACTGCTGGGAAGGTCTCATTTCGATTGCAAGTGGTTTGAAGAAAATCCATGGTGGAGAAGGGTGGTTTGGGCCTAGTTGCAGACAGCGCTTTGGCACGATTTTAAGTTAGGCCTAGCTGTATTGCATGTTTTTGGGGGGCTGCTAGGGGGTGGGTTGAGGGATCTGGGGGCACTGCTGGGAAGGTCTAATTTTGATTGCAAGTGGTTTGAAGAAAATCCATGGAGGAATTTGTTTTGTTTTTTAGCCGTATTGCTTGTTTTTGGGGAGCTGCTTGGGGGGTTCTAGATGTTTGGGGGTGGGTTGAGGGATCTGGGAGCACTGCTGGGAAAGTCCAATTTTGATTTGAAGTGGTTTGAAGAAAATCCATGGTGGAAAAGGCGGGCTTGGGCCTAAATGCAGACAGCGTTTGGCACGATTTAAACTGAGGCCTAGCAGTATTGCATGTTTTTGGGGGGCTGCTTGGGGGGGGTTATAGATGTTTGGGGGCGGGTTAAGGGGTCTGTGGGCACTGCTTGGAATGTCTATTTTTGATTGCAAGTGGTTTGAAGAAAATCCATGGTGGAAATGTTTTTTTTTGCAGTATTGCATGTTTTAGGGGGCTGCTTGGGGGGTTCTAGATTTTTGGGAGTGGGTTTATGGGTCTTGGAGTACTGCTGGGAAGGTCTTATTTTGATTGCAAGTGGGTTGAAGAAAATCCATGGTGGAAAAGAAGGGTTTGGGCCTAGTTGCAGACAGCGTTTGGCACGATTTAAACTGAGGCCTAGCAGTATTGCACGTTTTTCGGGGGCTGTTTGTGGGTGTTCTAGATGTTTGGGGGTGGGTTGAGGGGTCTGGGGTTACTGCTGGGAAGGTCTAATTTTGATTGCAAGTTGTTCGAAGAAAATCCATTGTGGAAAAGGGGTTGGGCCTAGTTGCAGACAGCGTTTGGCACGATTTAAACTGAAGCCTAGCAGTATTGCATGTTTTTGGGGGGCTGCTTGGGGGGTTCTAGATGTTTGGGGGTGGGTTGAGGGATCTGGGGGCACTGCTGGGAATGTCTAATTTTGATTGCAACTGGTTTGAAGAAAATCCATGGAGGAATTATTTTTGTTTTTTAGCAGTGTTGCTTGTTTTTGGGGGGCTGCTTGGGGGGGTTCTAGATTTTTTGTTGTGGGTTTATGGGTCTTGGAGCACTGCTGGGAAGCTCTAATTTTGATTGCAAGTGGTTTGAAGAAAATCCATTGTGGAAAAGGGGGGTTTGGGCCTAGTTGCAGACAGCGTTGGGCACGATGATTTAAACTGAAGCCTAGCAGTATTGCATGTTTTTGGGGGGCTGCTTGGGGGGTTCTAGATGTTTGGGGGTGGGTTGAGGGATCTGGGGGCACTGCTGGGAAGGTCTCATTTCGATTGCAAGTGGTTTGAAGAAAATCCATGGTGGAAAAGGGTGGTTTGGGCCTAGTTGCAGACAGCGCTTTGGCACGATTTTAAGTTAGGCCTAGCAGTATTGCATGTTTTTGGGGGGCTGTTTGGGGGTGTTCTAGATGTTTGGGGGTGGTTTGAGGGGTCTGGGAGCACTGCTGGGCAGGTCTAGTTTTGATTGCAAGTGGTTTGAATAAAATCGATGGTGGAAAAGGGTGGTTTGGGCCTAGTTGCATTCAGCGTTTGGCACGATTTAAACTGAGGCCTAGCAGTATTGCATGTTTTTGGGGGGCTGCTTGGGGGGATTCTAGATGTCTGGGGGTAGGTTGAGGGGTCTGGGGCCACTGCTGGGAAGGGCTTATTTTGATTGCAAGTGGTTTGAAGAAAATCCATTTTGGAAAAGGGGGGTTTGGGCCTAGTTGCAGACAGCGTTTGGCACAATATAAACTGAGGCCTAGCAGTATTGCATGTGTTCGGGGGGCTGCTTGGGGGAGTTCTAGATGTTTCGGGGTGGGTTGAGGGTCTGGGAGTACTGCTGGGAAGGTCTAATTTTGATTGCAAGTGGCTTGAAGAAAATCCATGGTGGAAAAGTTATTTTTTTTTAGCAGTATTGCGTGTTTTTGGGGGGCTGCTTGGGGGGGTTCTAGATTTTTGGGGGTGGGTTTATGGGTCTTGGAGCACTGCTGGGAAGGTCTAATTTTGTTCTAAAATAGCAGTTTGCACCTAGCTTGAGGGGAAAGATCTGCCAAATTCGCCCATACTTAATAATTACTATCCTTAAAAAGGAGACTCAGAGTACGCACTTTCTAAATGAAGCTTGCATGTAATACTGTCAACTCTGAAACTAAAAGTGTTATTTTGCACTACACAGCGTACCTTATATTTGTTTCACCGTGGTGTTAATATCACTTCCGGTTAATCCATCAACAATTACAGGCCGGCTTATACCCGGTGCGATTGGAAAAACGTCGATTAACTCTGGCTTACCATTAGCGATCCGCAATTCAGCATCCGCCAGGCAGGCAGTGGACAGTGTGTCTGGTCACCAAGATTGATTGACGGAGCGTCAGATGGAATGGAGGAGTACCGCGAATAAGAGGAATGGCTGGATGCACGCAACTTCCCAAATTCAACAGGACAACTACAACATACAGTTACAGTATCCTCTACACTTCTCCACATCTTTTAAATAATGTTATTGTTGTGAACGTCTATGAGTGTGACTCTGTGCATTTGTTTGCTCTCTGCTTCAAATTCATCCTTCCAGCCATTTTATATGTTTTTGTTTGCTATTTTTAAAACTATTTTCATGAACTAAGTGTTGTTTATTCTCTCTGGGGGTAGAGAGGCAAGTGAAATTGCGTAATTACTGCAGCCCTGTACTGTCACATTGTTTCTTCATAGTTAGTAAGTTGTAGAAAGTACTACTTAGTTTAAGTAACCTAACCATCCATTTAGCAATCAACTTTATGCATGCAGTAGTGCATGCACTTCCTTTATGTCCCTTAACCCCTTCGCTGCTAGGCCTTTTCCCCTCCTGTACTAAGCCTTTTTTTTGGCAATTTGGGGTACTGCACGCTTAGGCCCCTGTAACTTTTTGACCACATAAGGTATCCACGCCAAATTTGCGTCCTTTTCTTCCAACATCATGTGGATTCTAAAGGTGCCCAGGGTTTGTGGATTCCCTTGGAGGGGTCCCAGAAATTAAGCAAAATACAGTAACATTTGTGTTTTTTTCAGAAAAATGGGAAAAACTGGCTGCAAATGAAATCCTCTGGGTTTTTCCCTGCAAATGTTATCAAAAAAGGGTTTGTGGGGATGAAATCACCATTTTCTCAGCTTTTAGGGAAGGACAGTCTTTAGTCAGAGAACCAAAACTTTTCACACAGTTTTGGCATTTTTCTGGGACATAGCCTATTTTTGCTATTTTTAGAGCTTTCAACCTCCTTCCAGTTAATGGTAGGAATGAGTTTGAAAGCAATAATGGATCCTGGAAAGCTATACATTATCGTAAAGTAGACAAAATTCTAAATTCAGAAAGGGGTCATTTGTCTGAATCCATGAAGGTTTATTTATAGAAACTAACAGTTAAATATTGGAATAATAGAAAATTAGTTGTAAAAAACAGCCTTTTGTCTCAACGTTTTCAACTGTAACTTCTTGTAATTTTGACAGCTCTTTGAAAGCAATATACCGTTACATCCGTTTGACCTTCTTGGTTGTGGGGATATATAGGACTTGTAGTTTCACCAAGGACCCTACGAACCCAGAGCCAAAAACTGAGCAGTAACTTGCAATGGTATTTTATTATTTACCAGGTATAGAGCACTTATTCTTGGAAAATGTATACATGGAAAAATCGGTATCAAAGACACCTATGTATTTCTGAATTAGGTAAAAATTATTGAGTTTAGAAACGGTATATATTTGCACATTTTCAAAATTGGGAATACTCATACTAGCATGAGAATTATTGGTCATTTTTCAAAATGATTTGTTTTTTACACAATGTCTTTCATTTGCAAGGGAGAAATGCATGAAAACTCAATAGGTAATAACAGTTGATTTACAAATCTGAATTACCCTAAGCTCCCGATAAAAACTGTACCTCACTTGTGTGGGTCGCCCCTGTGCTTGGGACAGGAAACGGCGCAAAATGCAACGTGGTCACACCTCAATTTTGCAGTTTGAAATTGACCCTTTTTTGGTAAAATGCCTAGCTGTAGGTTTTGCACCCTAGCTCTGCCGGCATCAAGGGAAACCCAGTAAAAGAATACATTTTTGAAAACTAGACACCCAGGGGAATTCAGGATGGGGTGACTCGACTGCCTCCCACCAGGTTCTGTTACCAAGAATCCCTTGCAAACTTAAAAAATTGGGAAAAAAACGCATTCACCTCACATTTCTGTGGTGGAAAGTTCTGGAATCTGCGTGGATCAACAAATTTCCAACCAACCTGCGTTCCCCAAAGTCTTTTGAGAAAAATGGTACCTCACTTGCCTGGGTATGCCTAGTGCCTGTGACACGAAACGGCGCAAAACGCAATGTGGTCGCACCTCAATTTCCCAGTGAAAACTGGCCCTTTTTTGGCAAAGTGCCTAACTGTAGATTTTGAACCCTAGCTCTGCCGGCACCTAGGGAAAACTTAGAAAACCTATACATTTTTAAAAACTAGACACCCAGGGGAATTCAGGATGGGGTGACTCGACTGCCTCCCACCAGGTTCTGTTAACCAGAATCCCTTGCAAACCTAAAAAATTGGGGAAAAAAAACACATTTTCCTCACATTTCTGTGGTGGGAAGTTCTGGAATCTGCGTGGATCAACACATTTCCACCCACCCTGCGTTCCTCAAAGTCTGATGAGAAAAATGGTACCTCACTTGCCTGGGTCTGCCTAGTGCCTGCAACAGGAAATGGCGCAAAACGCAACGTGGTCGCATCTCAATTTCGCAGTGAAAACTTGCCCTTTTTTGGCAAAGTGCCCACTTGTAGTTTTTGAACCCTAGCTCTGCCGGCACCTGGGGAAACCTAGCAAACCTATACATTTTTGAAAACTAGACTCCCATGGGAATTCAGGATGGGGTGACTCGACTGCCTCCCACTAGGTTCTGTTACCCAGAATCCCTTGCAAACCTAAAGAATTGGGGGAAAAACGCATTTTCCTCACATTTCTGTGATGGAAAGTTCTGGAATCTGCGTGGATCAACAAAATGCCACCTACCCCGCGTTTCCCCAAGACTTCTGAGAAAAATGGTACCTCACTTGCCTGGGTATGCCTAGTGCCTGCGACAGGAAACGGCGCAAAACGCAACGTGGTCGCACCTAATTTTTGCAGTGAAAACTGTCCCTTTTTTGGCAAAGTGCCTACCTGCAGTTTTTGAACCCTAGCTCTGCCGGCACCTAAGGAAACCGAGCAAACCTATGCATTTTTGAAAACTAGACACCCAGGGAAATTCAGGATGGGGTGACTCGACTGCCTCCCACCAGGTTCTGTTACCCAGAATCCCTAGCAAACCTAAAAAATTGGAGGGAAAAACGCATTTTCCTCACATTTCTGTGATGGAAAGTTCTGGAATTTGCTTGGATCAACACATTTCCACCCACCCCGCGTTCCTCAAAGTCTTATGAGAAAAATGGTACCTCACTTGCCTGGGTCTGCCTAGTGCCTGCGACAGGAAACGGCGCAAAACGCAACGTGGTCGCACCTCAATTTCGCAGTGAAAACTTGCCCTTTTTTGGCAAAGTGCCTACTTGTACTTTTTGAACCCTAGCTCTGCCGGCACCTGGGGAAACCTAGCAAACCTATACATTTTTGAAAACTAGACACCCAGGGAAATTTAGGATGGGGTGACTTGACTGCCTCCCACCAGGTTCTGTTACCCAGAATCCCTTGCAAAGCTAAAAAATTGGGGGAAAAAACGCATTTTCCTCACATTTCTGTGGTGGAAAGTTCTGGCATCTGCGTGGATCAACAAATTTCCATGCACCCCGCGTTCCCCAAAGTCTTATGAGAAAAATGGTACCTCACTTGCCTGGGTCTGCCTAGTGCGTGCGACAGGAAACAGCGCAAAACGCAACGTGGTCACACCTTAATTTCGCAGTGAAAACTGGCCCTTTTTTGGCAAAGGGCCTACCTGTCGTTTTTTAACCCTAGCTCTGCCGGTACCTAGGGAAACCTAGCAAACCTATACATTTTTGAAAACTAGACACCCAGGGGAATTTAGCATGGGGTGACTCGACTGCCTCCCACCAGGTTCTGTTACCCAGAATCCCTTGCAAACCTAAACAATTGACAAAAAAAAGCATTTTCCTCACATTTCTGTGGTAGAAAGTTCTGGAAACTGCGTGGATCCTCAAATTTACTCCTACCCAGGTCTCCCGATAAAAATGGTACCTCACTTGCGTGGGTAGGCATAGTGGCTGCAACAGGAAAAGGCCCAAATCGTACGGTGGAGACTAAAAAATAAACTTTAGCAAAACTACCTTATTTTTGGGGGGCCCCCAGAGTTTTTGGCTCGGGGCTCGGCGGCCATCCTTGGAAACTACCAAACCCAAACAGTTCTGAAAACTAGACACCCGGGGGAGTCCAGGGAGGTATGGCATGCGTGGGTCCCCCAACGTTTTCCTACCCAGAATTCCCTGCAAACCTTAAAATTAGGTTAAAAAAACACTTTTCCATACATTTTTGCGTGGGATCTCCGTGCCGGCACAAATGCCCTACCACTCAGCATTCCCCTTGTTCTCCTGAGTAAAATGATACCTCACTTGTGTGGGTGGGCCAAAGCAGAACAGGCCAAAAATGTATTTTTAAGAAATTGTAGCGTTCGGGATTGACAAAAAAGCACAGAGAATTCTACTGTTTTGGGGTCATCCTAGTCACAGGCCTTTGGCCCACCCACACAAGTGAGGTATCATTTTACTCGGGAGAACAAGGGGAACACTGGGTGGTAGGACATGTGTGCCGGCACGGAGATCCCATGCAAAAATGTATGGAAAAGTGTTTTTTTAACCTAATTTTAAGGTTTGCAGGGAATTCCGGGTAGGAAAACCTTGGGGGACCCATGCATGCCATACCTCCCTGGACTCCCCCGGTGTCTAGTTTTCAGAACTGTTTGGGTTTGGTAGTTTCCCAAGTTGGCTGCCGAGCCCCGGGCCAAAAACCCAGGTGCCCCCCAAAAAATAATGTAGTTTTGCTATAGGTTATTTTTAAGTCTCCACCATATGATTTGGGCCTTTTCCTGTTGCAGCCACTATGCCTACCCACGCAAGTGAGGTACCATTTTGATCGAGAGACCTGGGGGAACACTGGGTAGGGAGAAATGTGTGTGAGCCCAGTGATGCCACGCTTTCCCACACAAAAATGTGTGAAAAATCTGATTTTTTTCAGCTAAAATTGAGGTTTGCAAGGCATTCTGGGTAAAGGAATGTTGGAGGATCCACGCAAGCCATACCTACTTGGAAGCCCCCGGGTGTCCACTTTTCAGAAATGTGTGGGTTTGGTAGGTTTCCCTAGATGGCCGTATAGCACGGTGCCAAAAACCCAGGTAACCCCCCTTGCAAAAGCTGGTGGTTTTGGCATAGGCAATTTTGAAGTTGCATATGTCAAAACCACCAGCGTTTGCAAGAAGGGTTACCTGGGTTTTTGGCCCCGTGCTAGACGGCCATCTAGGGAAACCTACCAAACCCACACATTTCTGCAAAGTAGACACCCAGGGGCTTCCAAAGAGGTACGGCTTGCGTGGATCCTCCAATGTTCCTTTACCCAGAATCCCTTGCAAACCTCAATTTAGCCGAAAAAATCAGTTTTTTCACACATTTCTGTGTGGGAAAGTGTGGTATCACTGGGCTCACACAAATTTCCTCCCCCCCAGCGTTCCCTCAGGTCTCCCAATAAAAATGGTACTTCACTTGCATGGGTAGGCATAGTGGCTGCAACAGGAAAAGGCCCAAATCGTATGGTGGAGACTTAAAAATAACCTATAGCAAAAGTACCTTATTTTTTTGGGGGGGCACCTGAGTTTTTGGCCCGGGGCTCGGCAGCCAACTTGGGAAACTACCAAACCCAAACAGTTCTGAAAACTAGACACCCGGGGGAGTCCAGCAAGGTATGGCATGCATGGGTTGCCCAATGTGTTTATACCAAGCATTCACTCCAAACCTTAAAATTAGGTTAAAAAACACTTTTCCATACATTTTTGCGTGGGATCTCCGTGCCGGCACAAATGTCCTACCACCCAGCATTCCCCTTGTTCTCCCAAGTAAAATGATACCTCATATGTGTGGGTGGGCCAAAGGCCTGTGACTAGGATGACCCCAAAACAGTAGAATTCTTGGTGCTTTCTTGTAAATACCGAATTCTACAATTTTTTTAAAATACATTTTTGGCCTGTTCTGCTTTGGCCCACCCACACAAGTGACCTATCATTTTACTCGGGAGAACAAGGGGATTGCTGGGTGGTAGGAATTTTGTGCCGGCACGCACGAAGAACCCACGCAAAAAGAATTTGAAAAAGTGTTTTTTTAACCTAATTTTAAGGTTTGATGGAATTCTGGGTAGGAAAAAATTGGGGGACTCACGCATGCCATACTTCTCTGGACTCCCCCGGGTGTCTAGTTTTCAGAACTGTTTGGGTTTGGTACTTTCACAAGATGGCCGCCAGGCCCGGGGCAAAAAACTCAGGTGCCCCCCCACAAAATAAGGTAATTTTGCTGTAGGTAATTTTTAAGTCTCCACCTTATGATTTGGGCCTTTTCCAGTTGCAGCCACTATGCCTACCCATGCAAGTGAGGTGCCATTTTCAACCGGAGACCTGGGGGAATGCAGGGTGGGGGGGTATTTGAGGATCCACACAGATTCCACAAGTTTACCACATAGAAATGTGAGAAAAAAGCGATTCTTTAAAAAAAACTTGAGCTTTGCAGTGGATTCTGGGTAGGAGAATGATGAGGGACCCACGCAAGCCATACCTCACTAGAGTCCCCCGGTTGTCTAGTATCCAGAAATGTGTGGGATAGATAGGTTTCCCTAGATGGCCACCGAGCCCCGGGCCAAAAACTCATGGGAACCCACTTGCAAAACCAAATTGTTTTGACTGAATTAAGTTTTCAATTAGAGAGCGTGAGATTCTTGAGACAATATTGCATGGAAATTGTGAGAGACATTTTCAAGTTTGCAGGAGATTGTGGATAAAAAAAACTTTAGAATTCACAAGAAAGACATGGCCATATACTCCCATGTTTTAACAATAATATCTACATTTAGTATGTTATTTATAGCTGTAATGTACAGCTTAACAGAGTTACTCAAAAGTCAAACATTCCAGCATGGCTATCTATTCCTCAAAGACACACACATACAGGTTGGATTTGGCACGAGGGCGAGTGATGGTTCAGTACATAAAATTTTATTAACAAGATATTTCAACGAAATGAAATGCTCTGTCAATAAATAAATGCATAAAAACTGAACCAGTGACTCGCAACTCGTGAGCTGTAAAGCCACGACAAGGCACCAACCGTTTACAGGCCATACACGCACCTCTCATACCTGATACACACCAGACCATTGACACCATCTGGAAGGAAAAGCAGCACATTACAACATTCAAAAAAAGGGACAAGGTACACCCTACTGCAGAATGAGAAAAAAGACAAATATTACTGCACAGCCATCTAATCCGCAAGCACACACACATACTGATTGGATTTAGCACGAGGGTGAGTGATGATTCAGTACAAACAATTGTATTCGCAAGTTATTTCACAAAAATGAAATGCACGGCGAATAATTGAAAGTATGAGAAACTGAACCACTGACTCACAGCTCGTGAGCTGTAAAGCCACGTCAAGGCACCAACCTCACCGTCACAGGCCATTCATACACCTTTCATACGTGTGACACATACAAAACATTCACACCGCCATCCGCGGGCCCATCACATTACAACACTCACACCAGCAGACAGCGCCATTCAAGGGCCCATCACTTTCACACGCCCACATTCCTGACACTGCAACTACACAAAATGATGGACTGTGTGGAGTGTTGTTCAACTAGCAGTGTGTGTAGTGACCAACAGAAAGTAACTACTCACACACCGCCAGCCGAGCGCCAGTCCACCCACACCACCATCCAAGCACCACTCCACACACACCGACAGCCAAGCGCCACTCCACGCACACCGACAGCCAAGCACCACTCAACCCACACCGACAGCCAAGCACCACTCCACGCACACCGACAGCCAAGCACCACTGCATGCACACCGACAGCCAAGCACCACTCCACGCACACCACCAGCCAAGCGCCACTCCAAGCACACCACCAGCTAAGCACCACTCCACGCACACCGCCAACCAAGTGCCGCTCCACACACACCGCCAGCCAAGCACCACTCCACGCACACCTCCAGCCAAGCACCACTCCACGCACATCGCCAGCCAAGTGTCACTCCACTCACACCGCCAGCCAAGAACCACTCCACGCACACCTCCAGCCAAGCACCACTCCATGCACACCGCAAGTCAAGCATCACTCCACACACACCGCCAGCCAAGCACCACTCCACGCACACCTCCAGCCAAGCAACACTCCACGCACACCTCCAGCCAAGCGTCACTCCACGCACACCGCCAGCCAAGCACCACTCCAAGCACACCTCCAGCCAAGCATCACTCCACGCCCACCACCAGTCAAGCCTCACTCCACGCACACCGCCAGCCAAGCACCACTCCACGCACACCTCCAGCCAAGCACCACTCCAGGCACACCTCCAGCCAAGCGCCACTCCACGCACACCGACAGCCAAGCACCACTCCACGCACACCACCAGCCAAGCACCAATCCGTCTACACCGCCATCCAAGCGCCAGCCTATGCACACCGCCATCACATTTTGAATTTTTTTTAACAAAACAAAATATTTGCAAATAGATAAAAATCTAGTAACACAAAATCTGTAACTAAATACATTGCACAAATGCCAACCTTAAAAAAGAATAAACATTATTTAAAAAACACAGACAAGGCAGTACATTTTACCACTCATGGATACTCCCAAAAATTATTTTGTTTGTTGTAAGCTCTATAACAAGCAGGCACACAGCCCAGGGTTAGAAGGACACCCACGGCAGTAAAGACGAGTCGCCTTCCGCAAACCTCTTCGCCAACAGACTCTACATCTCCTAGTGGGAAATTCTTTTGTAGATGTGGGAGGAATGTAATCAGGAAAGTAGCGATCTTTCAATCGAGCCACATCCTCCACCACTCCAAATCTAGGAACGCTTACTTGCTCCACAACAGCAAGGCTAGATATCACAGAGTGCTGAAACTGAAGAGATGTCAACTTTGACCCAGGAGAACACTCCTTGAACACAATAAAAGCATTGAAAGTTGCTAAGTTGAAAAAATGGATGGCCAACTTCTTATACCAAACATAAGCCTTCCGAATAGCAGTGTAAGGTCCCAACCTATGATCTACTCTGTCAACACCACCCACGTGCTTATTGTAGTCAAGCATGCACACAGGTTTGTGCACTTCTGCAACCTGACCCCAAAGTGGCAGAGGTGAAGTACTCTCATCATGGATGGTATACATGGCATGTACACATCCCTCCTGTCCACAAATTTCACAGCTGGTAGTTCGCCACAACGTAAGGAACTGCAGAGACCCCTCTGAAGTTTCTTGCAACCAAGCTCCTTTGGAAAACCTTTGCAGTTAGAGCGGATTGTGCCACATGCAAAAGTGTCCACTTTAAACAATTACTTAAACAATTGCACAGCAGTGTAGAAGTTATCAAGGTACAAATGGTGGCCTCTGTTGAACAGTCTTCTAGCAAGATCCCACACAATTTTCTCTGACACTCCAAAAGTGGATGGACAACCACGGGGGTCATTGAAAAAACACATTTTGGACCCCCTTTTCTCTCAGCCCCCTCGACAAATCAACCCCAAACTTTTAACATAGGAGCTGATCTCAACAAAGAATTAGTTTTTAAAATTTCACGAAGATTCGTCAATCAGCGCCAAAGTTATTGGGAATAGAATGTTGCTATTTTCCTATGGTAACTAGGTCCTAACTATAACTACCTACTGGTGACCGCCAGTAGGTAATATATATATATATATATATATATTCACTGAAAAAACCATAGGTTATAGACCATATATAGTTAGGAATTAGCATTTACAAAACCTTGAAAATTCACTGAAAAAACCATAGGTTATAGACCATATATAGTTAGGAATTAGCATTTAAAAAACCTTATTTTACTCACACAAAACCATTGAAATTCCATATATAGTTAGTTGCACTAACTATATATTGCGCACCCGCAATCCACTGCTGATCATGTCACATATTACATCATTCATGACATGGTCAGTGACATCACTGATGACATCACTGATGACATCTCAAATGACATCACTGATGACATCACTGATGACAACATCCAGTGACTATGTTTCTGTAAAGTTAAAATATGTCTTACATATTGAAGAATGAGTGGATGTATAAGTGTCTGGACGAAGGATTTAGTAGGTGCATGACTGAATGTATGAGTGAGTGATTAAATGTGTCTCACTGAGTGCATGGGTTAGTGACTAAACTGTCTTAATTTGTGCATCATTATGTCTGTTGTTCTGTAAACTGCTGCATGTGTTGATCAGTAGCTATATGAGTAACTATATGGGTTATTGATTGATTGCCCAAGTATTTGCATGGGAGACTGAGTGTGTGTGTGGCTGGATGGGAGGTGTGTGACTCTGTACAGATCAATGTGTACCTGTATCAATGATTGTATAAGAGAGTAAGTATGTGTTAGTATATGGTTGAAAACGTAAGGTGCTCTATGTTTAACTGTATAGAGTAGAAAATGGAAGTGTGATTGATTCTTTACAGGACTGACTAGGTGTGTGAGTAACTCCATGGATGAGTGGCAGAGTGTGAGTGTCTGTATAGGTGTATGAGTGCATATGATTGTGTTGTAAACATGAGTGATTGTATGTATGAATGATTGTATGGGTGAATGAGTGAATGTGTGTGTAGACGTAGGAATCAGTGAGTACGTATGTAGTAACTAGTATTGGTGTGTCAATGGTTTCAAAAATTATACTCTGTTTTTAACACTGGGTGAAACAGAGGTTATATTAAAATGTGAAGAGATGCATTGTATTGTCACATGAATAATATCATCAGTGATGTGGTCATTGATGTCAAATGAGATGTCATCAGTGATGTCATCAGTGATGTCATTTGAGATGTCATCAGTGATGTCATCAGTGATGTCACTGACCATGTCATGAATGATGTAATATGTGACATGATCAGCAGTGGATTGCGGGTGCGCAATATATAGTTAGTGCAACTAACTATATATGGAATTTCAATGGTTTTGTGTGAGTAAAATAAGGTTTTTTAAATGCTAATTCCTAACTATATATGGTCTATAACCTATGGTTTTTTCAGTGAATTTTCAAGGTTTTGTAAATGCTAATTCCTAACTATATATGGTCTATAACCTATGGTTTTTTCAGTGAATTTCAATGGTTTTTTAATAGCAAATATCATAAGCTGTCGAATGTCAAGTACGTGGTAAGTGAAAACATTTTCGTGTTTATGCACACTGATCTGCTTTGAATGGTGCCCCCCCCCCTCATTTCTATTAGGAGTACTCTCTCTTTGCAGATAGTGAAAGGTAGTTAACGCAGGCCTTTGCCCCCGTTGTAATCCGTCGTGCCTGCTTCTCTCTCCATTTGATTGATTGTTATCCAAGTATTTACTGTTTTAGAATTAGTTCTCTTTGGTTCATTCTCTATTTACAAACAAACACAGAGTCGCAATACTCTGTTTAGTCTTTGCAGATAACGAAAAATCGTGTAAAAAAAAGAAAAGGAATCGAGCAAAATCAGTAGGCCACTAATGGGATCTCTTTTTGACCTCGCTAAAATAGAAACATTAGGAACAACCCCTCATGACAAATACAAAACTAGTGAGATGAACTGAACTCCACACAATGATGGCTGCAAAACAGCTCGGCTCCGCCACCCACCCCGCCCAAAATAACGATAAAGAGCGGCTGCCATGATTGGTTGCGGAATGGCCACGACGGAGCTACGAAATGATGCTGCTCTCATGCTAACCCCAGCTTCAGTCTGAAACATCCAGAAACACTGTAGACTACCAATTCGATCAGTTCCGGTAGCGCCCCAATGTAACCCGGTAGAGAAGAACTAGCCCTCCCCTCTTTGACTGATGGTTCTTGTTGCCTGTCCCTTCTGTTGTCATTTAACAGAACTATTTAGCCTGCTGAAAGGGGTTGTGTTCCGACCGCTGGTTGGTGGAGACATTTTGACTATATTCTGGACCTGCGTTGTCGCGTAATGCGTCATATGACGCGCCGCGTTAGCGCATCCGGAAGTCATCCGGGGCGCGCAGCGCGTAACGTAAGCATAACAAGTCATGTGACTTGTTAATAAAACTTTTCATTGGTTCATTTTACTTTTCTTATTGTAATGATGAAAGGCTTGGTCATATGACCTAAAAATTACGCTTTTCATTACTTCCGAACATTATTTTTTCTTAAATATATGTTATAATGTTCCAGACTAATGTACTTTCCCGGAAATTTTACAACTGTCCTGCAAGTAAAATATATTCTTTTTTCGAGAAAAAGAGCGTTTCTTCGTCCCATGATGGAGCCGTTGAGCAAAAGAGGGTCGACCTGCTGTCTTAGTCGCCGATACGCCTGAATATGAGATTCTTATCGATCACTTTATGTTGCAGGAATAGAAAACACAACAGCCCTTGACCATTTATCTTTACTGCGTTCCTTCGTATTATACCTTTTACCCTTCATGTAATTGGTCTGCTTTATTTCACTTGCCTTTTAATGATTCTAAAACAGTGACTATTATTACAAACTTTACCAATGTATATACTACTACCATGTTTTCTTTTAAAAACCTTTATTGTGAAAATTTCATTATACAAATACGAGCCTATAACCACGTGGGCCGGCCACGGAGCAAACTGTAATCGTATGTGATGAGTAGACATTTACACTGTAGAGGAACGTAACGGGCGGGCCATTAGGTTGCAAGAACTAAGGTGTCTAACAGTTACGGAATCGGTGGACGTACATTTTATAATTAAAATACGACAGGGCCAGTTACAATAAAATTATCTAGATATACATTTGCGGGCAAGTACCATGGGTGACGTTAATTCGAACTTTCAATAGTACAGTAATCAATAACACATCAGAACTTAATATCAATAGGGATGTCGAAATATTCAATCAATTCTCGTCCCCGCCCGCCATGTGCTTCAAAACTGCATACGTATCTCGTGATTTCAAGGTTCTGCAACCAGTACACAACAAGGAGTTACGAGTCCCATTTATTCCGGCGCCATTTTGGGCGAGGACGGGCAGGTCCAGGATATAGTAAAAATGTCTCTACCAACCATCGACTATGATGATGTTCATATGCTGTATTTATTAGAGTAACACTCATCTGTCCACATGAAATTAATTTGCCACAATCTAAACATGTCATTTTAATCTTTCCAAAGTTCTTCTAAAAATTTGGGACCGTTTCCCTTGCCTCTGAAGCTCTCAGTGCCACTTCTTTGATGAATGTACTAGCAGGTCAGGGGTTCTCCTCCAAATCTCTCTTTTATGCAGCACTATAATTAATTGGTGCCACCTCTCCATATGACGATGCATGGTATAGTTACCACAACTATATTTTTTTTCGGTTCCTCTGGAGAGTTCATCGTGGCAGATGAAGCGTGTAACGTACCGGGCATTTACCTTTTTTTGCATGTACAGGAAAGGAAAAAAAAATCGAGCGTCCGAGTTCTAAGGTGTCCCAGGGCCATTTTAGTGGAGGACATGATACAGCGATAATGCCCTGGATAAGGACACTTCCTTCGGGCACCCCACGCCGTCTTTCGGCGCAGCATTGTAGGATGGCCACACCAGTGCGGCAACTTGCTAGACACCACCTCGGTGCCATCCGGATCTCGGCGCCCCACTGCAGATGAACTGCCTCCACATGGAGAAGCGGGAGAGGCTCGTTTGCGCCGCCTCCCCCCCCCCCTTCGGGCACCCCACGCCGACTTTCGGCGCAGCATTGTAGGATGGCCACACCAGTGCGGCAACTTGCTGGACACCACCTCGGTGCCAACCGAATCTCAGCGCCTTGTGTTGTCTTCCATTCCGAAAATATTGTTGGCAGCATTTTGAAAGGAAAGACAAACAGCCGTTTGTGGCCCTCACTACACCGTTCTCCTAGTGAGTCTCACATTGTTACATTTAGGAAGAATGTTGAAGAGTAGTATGTTGAAAATCTGAAGCCATTGTTATACAAACTCTCAACCAGCCTTGGATGGAAAAATCCTGAAGAATGTACAAACTGAAAACCAGTTTTTCTCTGTATAGCATCAGCAGCAACGCTTGAGTCAGCTTTGTGTGAAGCCGCCATTTTGATTCAATCAATAGCGTCCCCCTGCACACATTCAGGGACCTGGTCGTGTCTTCAGGTCAAACGGATTGTGGGACAAGATGCACAAAGGAAAAGGAAAAAAGTTCCGCCGGACCCCGGGAGGTGGCCGCCTATGTCATGGGCGATCTTAGGCCACACCAGGGCAATAGTGAAGCTGCAGCAGGTGCAAATAAGCTTCAGACAGTGTTACAAGCGCTGCTCAGAACTCTCAACTATGACACCACCTCGGTGCCATCCGGATCTTGGCGCCTTGTGCTGGTTCCGGCCTATTCACACATCGGTCCGCTACTGACGCCACCTCACAGGCCAACGGGGCACCCCACGCCGACTTTCGGCGCAGCATTGTAGGATGGCCACACCAGTGCGGCAAATTGCTGGACACCACCTCGGTGCCATCCAGATCTCGGCGCGTTGTGCTGCCTTCGGCCTATTCGCCACAAGTGCGCACGCAACTCAGCTGCATAGCGAGTGAAACACCAAGGGGCGCCCCACTGCAGCCGAGGAACCTCCATCTTGGGGGCGACGCACAGCATCACATTGCTTTCCAATGCAGTCAGATCCTCAAACAGCCCCCACTGACTGACGCGAACTCACAGGCCAACGGGGCGCCCCACGCCGACTTTCGGCGCAGCATTGTAGGATGGCCACACCAGTGCGGCAAGTTGCTGGACACCACCTCGGTGCCATCCGGATCTTGGCGCGTTGTGCTGCCTTTGGCCCCATTCGCACATCAGTCCGCTACTGACGCCATCTCACAGGCTAATGGGGCGCCCCACGCCGACTTTCAGCATTGTAGGATGACCACACCAGTACAGCAACTTGCTAGACATCACCTCGGTGCCATCCGGATCTCGGCGCCCCACTGCAGATGAAGTGCCTCTCAACTATGAAACCACCACTGTGACATCCGGATCTTGGCGCGTTGTGCTGCCTTCGGCCTATTCGCACATCGGTCCGCTACTGACGCCATCTCACAGGCTAATGGGGCGACCCACGCCGAGTTTCAGCATTGTAGGATGACCACACCAGTGCAGCAACTTGCTAGACATCACCTCGGTGCCATCCGAATCTTGGCATCTCAACGCCTAGTGGTATCTTCCATACAGAAAATATTGTTACGCTACCTTTGGCCCCATTCGCACATCAGTCCGCAACTTAGACATCACCTCGGTGCCATCCGGATCTTGGCATCTCAGCGCCTTGTGGTGTCAGTCAGAAAATATTGTTGCGCTGCCTTTGGCCCCATTCGCACATCAGTCCGCTACTGACACCATCTCACAGGCCAACAGGGCGCCCCACGCCGACTTTCAGCATTGTAGGATGGCCACACCAGTGCGGCAACTTACTAGACACCACCTCGGTGCCATCCGGATCTTGGCGCGTTGTGCTGCCTTCGGCCTATTCGCACATCGGTCCGCTACTGACGCAAACTCACAGGCCAACGGGGCGCCCCACGCCGACTTTCAACATTGTAGGATGGCCACACCAGTGCTGCAACTTGCTGGACACCACCTCGGTGCCATCCGGATCTTGGCGCGCTGTGTTGCCTTCGGCCTATTCGCACATCGGTCCGCTACTGACGCCGCCTCACGTGCCAACGTATTTTCTCCGCATTTTATACCCTATGCCGCATAACAGGTCATGTGACTTGTTTATAAAACTTTTCATTGGTTCATTTTACTTTTGGTTTCCTAATGATGGAAGGCTTGATCATATGACCTAAAAACAACACTTTTCATTGGATGAAAACTTTTTTTTTTTCCAAACGATGAAAGCCCCACCTTGTTTCTGGATGTTTCAGACTGAAGCTGGCGTCAGCATGAGAGCACCACCATCTCGTAGCTCCGTCGTAGTCATTCCGCGAGCAATCATGGCAGCCGCTCCCCACCAGAAGCCTGCAGGAGTCGGGGCCCCCAAAACTTTTGATGAATTCTCAAGGCGGAGGGGACGCTTTCGAGAATGGGGTCCAAGACCTAGCAGACAAGCGTCCGATTTCCAAGGTGTCCCAGGGCCATTTCAGTGGACCAGGCCCAAAAAGGAAAGAGCCTGCCGCCATTTTGAGAGTCCTGTGACAGCCGCCTATCGCTGCACCGCAAGAGTGGGCGCAACTCAGCTGAATTGCGGCTTTTGACACAGTGGACCAAAAACGGACGGAATGGCAACTGAAACGGTAAAGGGGCGCCCCACTACAACAGATGACACTCCACCTGGAGAGGCCCGTTCACGCCGCCTCCCCCAGGGCGCCCCACGCCGTTATTCGGAGCAGCATTGTAGGATACCAAAACCAGTGCGGCAACTTACTGGACATCACCTTGGTGCCATCGTTCTGCTGCCTTGGAACTATTCGCACAACAGTTTGCTACTGAAGACCCACCCCCCGCGACGCCCCACGCCGTTATTTGCTGGGTGGCAACTTACTAGACATCACTTTCGTGTCATCTAGATTTCAGCGCGTTCTGCTGCCTTGGAACTATTCGCACAACAGTTTGCTACTGATGACCCGCCCCACGCCGGAAATCTGGACGTTGTGCTGCGTTGGGACTATTCGCACAGCCGACCGCTACTTCGTTGTTTTTCCCTAAAAATGTTTATATGTTATTACTATTTTTGTTTTCTTGTATATATTTATAAATTATTAAAGTTTTATAATCTTACTACTTTGTCGGAGTGCTATATATTTTTAATGTGACACATAATTGTAAAAACTTTGATGTACAAAGAGTCATCCCTGGAATCTTCCGCTTCACGCTCGGTCCCCTCCCCAATCACAATACAGGATGGTTTTCAGATAATAGCAACGCTTCTGCTGTGACGGATCTCATCGAGTGTGGGCCTTGATCTACTATAACTCCTTTGAAGAGGGGTGAATCTTTACAGCTGTGGCCATAAACTACATCTGCAGGGCTAGCTGATACCCTAGGACCAGCCTGGACAATCGGACACAGAGGAAAAGGAGTGTCAGAGGGTGCAGTAGTGAATAGGGCGAAAGGGAGGTGTCGGGCGGGCACAGGGTGTGATTCTCAGGAAAGAGCAGCGCAGATGGGGGGAGGTTTATTACCCATGCATAAGACAGAGAGCGGGGGTGACCACTGCCTGGGGGAGATGCTTGCGAGGGTGGGGAGCCATGCTAAGGATCGACAGCGTGCACAGAGTGGGTCTGGTCAAGGCATCTAAAATGGCTGCCGTGCACGACAAAAGTGTGGCATTTGAAAAAAGACAAGATGGCGCAGACAATGTTTTTCAACACTTCCTGATTTCCTTCGAATCGAACGTTAACAGACGTTGGGGCATATTACCAAAGTTAAGCGATATTTATCCCTAACGATGCATTGCAAAGATTTTTTTACCGTCAGAAATTATCGCAGATAAACCTTGCTATTATCAAAGTTTATCGCAAATACGATAAAAACCGACCGCAATGCATTAATATCGCTGAAAACTCAGCGATATTCATGCATTACCGAGCTAATCCTCTTAGCCATGTTATCCACCTCCCATAGGATAACATGGCTAAGAACTGCTCAGGGCAGCTGTTACTTTTTGGAGATATTCGCGCTTATCTCGAATATTTCCAAAAGTTGATAATAGGAGATAGCGATGTTAGCGACTGTTTCCAGTCGCTAACATCTTGGCATGCCCACTTTGCATGTCATTAGTGATAAATATCACTCACATGCAAAGTGGGGCCCAAGATGGTCGCTATCTCCTACTAGCCGTCGCTAACTGGTGTTAGCAACAGCTAGGTAATACAGACATAATTTTATCTCCGCGAAGCGGAGCGCTGTTACAGATATATATCTTGTTTTTGAACGTTAATTTCTCAAAATGCACTGAAGCACATATATTGAGACCTAGCAAAGGCACATCGGGCTACCAGTCCCTAATATTTTACCAAGTTTCGTGCAAATCCATTCAGCCGTTCGATTATTATTATTATTTATTTTTTTTGCCCCGCGGGGCCCTTTTAAAACCTCCACATCAAACCTAGGGGATCAGCGAGGATCTACTATGCCCCCTTATGGTCATTTGCCCCTTCGCTTTGGCCTCCTCTTGTCTCTCGATCCTACCGAGAGACAAGATGGCGGCCGCTACGGACTGTTTGGAATGTTTACAGACACCGGAGAGCCAATCAGCTTCGCTTCGCAAAGCTCCGTAACGCGAAAAGTACGCGAAGCGGTGCGCTGTTACAGATATATATCTTTTTTTGAACGTTAATTTCTCAAAATCCACTGAAGCACATATATTGAGACCTAGCAAAGGCACATCGGGCTACCAGTCCCTACAATTTTGCCAAGTTTCGTGCAAATCCATTCAGCCGTAAGATTATTATTATAATTTTTTTTTTTTGCCCCGCGGGGCCCTTTTAAAACCTCCACATCAAACCTAGGGGGTCAGCGAGGATCTACTATTCCCCCTTATGGTCATTTGCCCCTTCGCTTTGGCCTCCTCTTGTCTCTCGATCCTACCGAGAGACAAAATGGCGGCCACTACGGACTGTTTGCGGCCACTACGGACTGTTTGGAATGTTGACAGACGCCGGAGAACCAATCAGCTTCGCTTCACAAAGCTCCGTTGCGCGAAAAGTACGCGTCCTAGGCCGCTGCCCGGTCCGCGCTTACAGATATATATCTTTTTTTAAACGTTAATTTCTCAAAATCCACTGGAGCACATATATTGAGACCTACAAAAGGCACATCGGGCTACCAGTCCCTACAATTTTGCCAAGTTTCGTGCAAATCCATTCAGCCGTTCGGGCTAAAAGTGAGGCCAACCGCCCTATGGAAATTAACATGGGAAAAACGCGTTTTGGGACCCCCCTTTTTTCTCGGCCCCCCCTTGACGAACCCCCCCCAAATTTTCAAAGGCTGCTCAGAAACAAAATGTGCCATTTTCCTGAAAATTTCAGCCAATTCCGTCCACAAACGGCAAAGTTATTAGACATAGAATTTTCAAAAATCCCATAGAGAAAAAATCCTAACTATATATACCTACTGGCGACCGCCAGTAGGTAATATATATATATATATATATATATATACACACACACTGACGAAGGCCAAGTGCTGAAACGCGTCTGTGGCGAGCTTGTAGTTAATAAACTACTGTGTGACGAGTATCCCTCGAGTGCTGTCTTCTCTTTTCCTGTAATTGGATTTGAACGAGCGTGATATATATATATATATATATATATACAAACCAATTCCGAAATCTCAATCAAGATCCAACACCAACACTGGGGTAGCTTTGCCATTAAGTCTTCTCATTTATTGAATTATGTATTTGCTCTGAAGCGTTTCGGCACATATATATTAAAGAAGTAGCAGTCCTGTGGCCGCACTGGCCCCCCAAATTAAATCATGATTTGTCCCAGTGCATCCCCCGAATAATTTAATGAAAATGGCTTAATACCCCGGGGAGTTTGCAGTCCCAGGGGCATTAAATCTACAAGGCTATATATTTAGCAAATTCTCCCGAGACCTGGCCCACCTGGGGTCTCATTACAAATTAAGCACAGCAGCCTGAGCATCGATTTTTTAAACATTTTCAGCAGGAGTCGTAAATCCAGTGTGACTCCCACAGAACTTCTTTAAAATACTTTTTTGGGCCCTGCGGGCTGCAGGCACTCCCTGGTTTGAAGGGCTGGCAGTCAATCAGATTTCAGCATGAGATCTCGGGAGGGGCCGCGGATCTCCAAAAGCCCAGTTGTATATATGAAAAACCTTTAAATAACTCTATACCTACTGAAAGGATTTACACCAATTCATAAAAAGGCACCTCACTGTACTAACGTCTACCATCCTGCCAAATGTGGTGTAAGTCTGTTCAGCAGTTCCGGCTGTGGTAGTGTCTAACGTTCGTATGGAAATGAACATGGGGAAAACACATTTTTGGACCCCCCCCCCCCGTCCCCTTTTCCTCAGTCCCTTGCTTGACGGATCACCCCAAAACTTTCAAGACAGCAGCTGAACTGAGCGTCGAACTAGCTTTGAAAATGTTATTGGCAAAACAAAAAATGCTCTACCAATAAAAACGAAACCCTAACTATAACTATATACTGGTGACCGCCTGTGTGTAGACAAGGCGAGTAACTGTGAATAAGGTCCAAAATTACCATCAAGGAGTTATAGTACTATCATAAACCATGAGGAAGAAGAAGAGTGGTTTGTTAATGTCACCACAATTCTGAGATAGTAATATTGGAACTTATTATACATGGTATACACTATCTATTTTTTATATTATATATTTGGGGTATTTGACTTCAAAAACCTGATTTCTTCAAAGTGTTGTTCACAATGAATATATAGTTATTAAAGAAATGGACAATGGTGATGTTCAGTGAATTTAGACGAATATGTGCTTCAGCGTCAACCACATGTTTGGCACACAATTGCAGATTCATTAAAAATACTTTTTCAATTTGAAATGGATGAAAATAATACTGCCAGAGAATGCACTGTGTAATTGAAATTTGCCAGAAAATTTTGATAAGCCTGCCACATAATGTTAGCAGCTACAACAATGTTAAATATCAGCAGAAATTACTGAGAGTTGGCATGATAATGTATTTCACAGGCAACCTTGAAATGTTTTTCTTATATTGCAGGCTCTTGTGATACATGATTGTTTTATGCACATCATTTTAGGCACTAAAAACACCAAAACTTGTAATAATAATGATTTAAATGTAACATTGCATTACCTGTTTATCTTGCGGAAATGAAAAATGTATCGGAATATCCACTGGGTGGCGGTGTCTACATATCTAAGAGCCCCGGTTTGGCCTAAAAGGGTGTGACTAGGCTACTATGCCTGAAGCTCAGTATTCAGCCACATTTTTACAAAGTGGAATAAATGTGGCGCAAACCAGGCAACACAGGCTTCTTCTCATATTCTGTTGACCTATTATGTAATTTTTGAATTTTGTACTATTTTTCACTAACATTTTTTGCTTCCTGCAGCGGTAGAAATAGTGTCACAGATAATACAGCACACACACGTATTTCTTTCTGAAATTCATATATGTAAATTTTACATTGCACTTGCATATCAATATTAAAACAATGAAAACAGGGGCATATTTACAAGCCCCTTTGCGTCGCCCTTGTGGCACATGAGGCAATTTGCATGGCCAAGGGTGGCTTCCTAAATCTTGCTGCGTTGAATTACTTTGCGGCAGGGAGGGATTTTCATGGGTGTTGTGTCGGTGTTCCCAAGCAACATCCATGGATTGTTATGACGCATTCCCAGATTTACCAGAAGTGGTAGACCTGGGACGCACCAAAAGCTTACTCAAGCTCCAGAGAAAGTTTTTGGAAACAGCACATACAATAAGTTCTTTGGTCTTTGCACGTAGCAGCCTTAGTGCCACTGAGCACTATCTAACCCCAAGCCTTCTATAAATTGGAGAACTCCAGCACTTCCTCTGGCGTTCATAGCCTGTACAAAAGCAAATAAAAGTGTGTTAAGGTCTCCTCCGCATGTGAGCACACTGGACAGATGATGCTTTAGATTTCCATATAGCTCTAAACAACTGGAGTGGTAAAGTGGTATGGCAAAACTTGATATATAAAAGTCTAGCAGCAGGGGTTAAAATATAATCAAGGAATGTTTAAAGCTGGCTGTGTGGTTTGAGGTCTAAAAATTCTGTTGTGAGAGATCCATAATTCATATTGCTCATGTCGAGCCCCCATACATGAGCCCAATAAGTGTCCTCGAGAGACCCTTTGAAGAGATGTTGACAACTCCCATAGTCTCACCAATTATCCTCTAGACCCAGCTGAGACAGGATGTATTTAATGTGAGACACCCACTCCATTTTACAGTTCTTTTCTGTTTCAATTATTTTCTTAAAGGCATTGTAATATTCTACAAGGGCTAAGGAGTGCTTAAGCCTATGCTAATACAGTAAAGGTCGTAGTTGTGACCCCATGTTGCACCGCAGATGAACCAGAGGTGTACTTTTGGGAAGACTCAACAAACGACCTTAAGAAATCGTTCACGGCTACTCCTAGCATAGCAAACCTGAGGAACTCCATAGTTCGCCCCCATATAAGGCTGCTTGTTAGTCTTTATAGAGAGAGATTGCCATGAGATTGTTAATTCCTGGTGTATAAAGGGTGTATGCTTATCAACAGTAAGTGTAGAAAACTTTCATATCTAAGGAACCCATTAGGAATATATTTCTTTGTCTTAGAGTATACAATTGTCAATATTTTTTAGATTGTTTACATTTTAGTTGAACTAATTGATCCTAGCTCAAACGCATCTGAAATTGGGTTACTGGTTGAACCTGGTCAAGCAGCAACTACAATTCTTGCCAGGGAAAGGCACGCGCAAAGCTCACATTAACCCCTTCCACGCTGATGACGAGCTGGGCTCGTCATGGCGTAGCCTCCTCGCACGCTGATGACGAGCCCAGCTCGTCACGTAACATGCGCTTTGAAAAATCTCAGCGTACGAGCGGAATTCCGCCCGCACGCATGCGGTTAACCTGTGCTCAAAACCCTGTGGTAGCTTGCTACAGAGTAGTCAGGCGTAGCATTTTACATTCCAGTATTGTGCTAAGAGTCCTGTTAGCATTGGAAAGGGTCATTGGGGAGCAAGGAGGGTGTCATAGGAGGCCTTTTGTGTGGTGTGAGGAGCAGCATGGGTGTCACAGACAGGCAGGCTGGGGCTTCGTGTTGGCGATCCCCCAAAAGTGACTAAATCTGCAGTGCAAAGAGATGGGCTGGTGGCGGTTCGTGCTGATTTTCAGTGCATTCACTGGAGTTATTGGTGCCAACTGCTCCATTCTCAGTCGCAAAGAGCCCAAAAGATTGACTGAAGAGCCTTTGAGCCCCATCAAGTGTGCACCACCTGAGAGGCACCATTGGGGGGTCAGGAACGTGCTACAGCTGAGTCCAGGGAGCCATCTATGTCCCTGAGACTCAGATCAGGAGAACAGCAGATTAGCCCTAAGAGTCACTGTGGGGTTCAGTTTTTCCTCCACATGCAAGAGGGCAGCAGGTCAGCACAGCAGGGCAGTAGGTCCTTCAGAGTATCAGTCCAGCAGATTGGCAGTCATTTCAGCACTACAGCATTCCTTCTTCCTGGCAGGTTTCCATGGGTCCAGGAGTGTACAAGAGTTGGTGTCTGAGGTCCAGTATTTATACCCAGTTGTGCCTTTTGAAGTGAGGAAGAAGCTACTAGAGGCATGCCTTTGAAGTATGCAGATACACTTTCTTCCTGGCTCCAGACAAACTACAGGGGCTATGCAGCCCTCTGTGTTGAAATAGGACACAGCCTATTCAAGTGTAGGTGGGGTTGGGTTGACCTCTCAATACCATCCTGCCACTGATGGTTCCTCCAATCACACGTAATCACACGTAAGCTGCCCATTGCGTATGGCTGTCTAGGAGGAATACACAAAGCCCAACTGCCACCCACACCCAGTCATGTGACCCAGAGACAGACTGCAGGCACTAAATGGCTAAGGCCAAAAAAATGCATTTTCAGAATTGCTGTTTAAAATCCAACTACACTATAAGTTAGGATTTTCAATTGGGATTCTAGAGACACCAAACATGAAGGCACAACCTGTTACCATTTGGAAAAACATGTTTTCACTACAAGGACATGTAAAACCTAACAGTACATGTTCTACTTTTTAATTTTAATTCAATGATTCACTGCTGTGCGTCTGGATTTTGGGGTGTAGTGACGCCCCATCCACTTACTGTTTTGTTAACTTCTACGTGGCGAAGGGCGGACCACGTAATCCGGGGAGCACGCAAAAAGGTTCAAATTATTGAGCAATAGGAATATAACTATTCAACAGCAAAAGACTGGGAGTGCACGGCAATTTCCGTTTGTATTTTGAAATTCACTGCCCACCTCGCACGTAGCACCCACAAAAGGAAGGAACTAGTCAAATTACCGATCGACAGATTCCAATGGATGTGAATACGCATGTGAAAAACCCATCTTTAACACTAAGGTAACTTGTCTGAGAACATTTTTTGTTTTTATAAAGCACAGGCCATGAACATTACGAAGTACTGTTTTGGACGTGGTGTTAATGTTGATTTCTAAAAATTAGTTGAGATGTGTAATGTAAATGTAATAACTCTTTAACTTTTGACGCATGTGAAAAGATCAACAGGGTGGGCGGGGGATAGTAAAAAATCCGCTGGAATAATCACGCACAGTATAGAGGTAGTAATCACGGGATAACACGCTGTGGATTGGATGGATTCACCGGGTTTTGCTCACAGAGACGTCATTGTGGGTGTAGCCAGGTAAAGGGGAGGTCATTGATAGGTCGGGACACACGAGGTAGATAAGGCGGGGCATCACCTAAGGAGTGAAACTCGTGAAAGAAGACGGCGTTTAGCTAAACGCCGCCATCGTGTGTGAGAATGGACCTTAACCTTACAGGTATGAAAATGAGAGGGAGCAAACCTTGGGTGAGGAGATAGGGGAGACATAATGAGATCCACTGGGGTTGGCACATTGGGCTCCGTACGTGAGTTTATGGAGGGTTTAATATCGTGACAAGGGAGTGTGTCAGAGGATTCATTTAAATCGAATAACGGAAGCACTTTTTGCTCCGGTTTTGGAGGGGAGCGCCGAAAATCTTAAAAATCTTAAAAGTCGTTACACCCATGGGGAGATTCCTAAAATAGTATAGCCATGTGACTGTGTTACGAATTGCATTTTATTGTAGTCATTTAAGCAACAATGTTCATAGCAATGTTTTTTTAATTTTACAGTGGACCCCTGAGGAAGAACTTTAAAAAGTTTGAAATGCATTGGGTGACACCATCATTGTACATTAAGGATGTTATATGTTCGACGGGGGCCCGGAAAGAAGCCTGTGGTGGCATATCCGTGGTTTGAGAAGTGTCAAAGAACATTTGGTTAATCATGTGTGGAAACTACATCGGAATTAAAGAACTAACATAAACTTAAAGTTTGGAGTAAAATCGATTTATTAACGAAAAGAATTGAAAAAAGAAAATGAAATACATGTAATCTTCAATGATTCACTGCTGTGCGTCTGGATTTTGGGGTGTAGTGACGCCCCATCCACTTACTACTTTTTAAATACACTTCACCCTGCCCTCTGGGCTGCCCAGGGCCTACAACCAGGTGTGGCTTATTTCTACAAAAAAGGAAGGATTAGGCCTGACTAATGGTTTAGTGAGCCAAGTCGAAATGACAGTTTAAAACTGCACACACAGGTGGCAATATCAGGCATGAAACATGTTTAAAAGGCTACTAAAGTGAGTGGCACAATTAGTGCTGCAGACCCAATTGTAGTATTTAATTTACAATCCTTGGGCATGTGTAGTCCCATCTTATTAGGGACCTACGAGTAAATTACATTTGTCATTTGGGTATAAGCCATTCTTACATGTTTTGATAAGAGTACAAGCACCCTAGCACTGAATCACAGTGTTGATGTGCGCTGAGAATAAGCCATACAAACAGAATCTAACAAACGATGTTTCGGGGAAGACCCTACAGAAAGGGCTAAGTCCAGCATACACCTTTTTTTTATCCAACACATGTATTACCCGTACTTGACTCCACAGGCCTGTGTTTTTTTCAGGGCTTGGTTATATATGGCTGGTCCCTGGAAGGGTGGTCTCCATAATTCTGAACTAGGTCCTTTTATTTATTTTGTCTCAAAAGTATATGGTGGTTGCTTTGTAAGGCACTACAGGGGCATAGTTTAGACAATAACGTTAGAGGAGTGTTAGTCTAAGATTACCAAGATATGTGGTGTACCCAACTAAAATAGGTCAGGCTGGGGCCTCTAGCCAGGTAATGGACAAGGTTAGGAACATTATTTTAGATGTATTTAGAAGTAGAGTTAGTCAGCAGTGAAATAGACTGGACTCATTTGCCTGTCCCATCCTGGTTCCTCTGCAGAGTTTTGAAGGGGAGGGAGGCCAGGGAGGGCAGGCGAGCCTGATTGAAAGGGGGTGATATCCCAAAACAGGACCCAGGATGCATGTTACCGGTCCAGGGAGGACCTGGCCTGGCAGTTCAGGCTGGAATGTTATTATTATAAGGTCTTTCCTTGTCTTTCTCCTGTCCACCCTGTCTGCCT
Organism: Lissotriton helveticus; assembly: GCF_964261635.1. NCBI lineage: Eukaryota > Metazoa > Chordata > Amphibia > Caudata > Salamandridae > Lissotriton > Lissotriton helveticus. The sequence continues at coordinate 1,654,995,269 of NC_136068.1, forward strand.
TACTTGTTCAGTCTGGGAACACTTAGAATGTTCGTTGATGTCACAGACTGAGCTCAAGGAAACAGCTCCTGGTGGGGCTTTCATACTATCTTCATCTTGGTCTACCTTCTACCCTTACCTACCTACCTACCACCTTTGTATTTCAACTTCAACATTTTGGCTACAATCTGGTCTTCCCTGCATGAATTCAAATTCTTTGGTCCTTCTCTTTAATTACCTGATTTACAGCAACTAAGGACTCAATTATTGTGACTTCATCCAAGAACCCAAGCTTGTATCATCTATGTTTTACCACATGGCAGCCCTAGCCCCACCAGTGACCAGAAGACACCGGTCAGCATCAACTCGGGCATGTCAGTTCTCAACTCAAGCTTGGTGAGTCTTCTTCTGCTTTTATTGTCTTGCTGTGGCTTCCCTTCGCTATTCCCCGAACGCCTGCTATGCGATATCGGATTACCTACTCATCAAGTGCGCCTGCCATACTATATTCTGTCTATTCAGATATACTTATCACAGAGTTGCAGTTGGCCTGATCACCCTTCTGCATTTTTTGTGTTGTTTATATTAGAGTCAGTGACTTTCAAAAACACCATCTGGCTAAGTTATGTGGCACTTTTGATGAACATATTTACCAAGGGCAGAGTTCATACTCTTTTAAGCAAGAGCAGTCTTCAACTAAGAAAAAATTATTTGGAACTGTGTCTGCATTCTGATTTGGTCTACTTTCTTTGGCTCTCCACATCTATTTTTGAGAGTTTTACCATGTTTCTTTATTCAAAAGGAGTGACACCTTGTGGTGAATTTCTCTGTGTTTTTGGGCAAGCAATGACTGTACCTCATTGTTATAAATTGTCACATTTTTCTTTTTGTTGCCCCCTGAGGAAAACTAACGGCAGCGCTTTATTTGAATTTCAAATACAAGCACGCACACCTCACCTGCTTCAGTGTCTCATGCAAGCAAAGTGCCTGTGTTATGTCCTCCTCTCTTCGATTCTTCATGACGCTGATTTCTCTTCAGCTGCCTATTCACGCCTGCATGCCTCTGCGCGCCGGGAGCAACCCGGTACAATGACGCACAAAACTTGCCTCCATCTTGTGCTTGCAGTTTCCAAGAGGTTTTCCTATACATTTCTGCCAACCACGTTTTTACTGTATTCCCAACTACGTCCTTCTTCGGTGTTGCGGCATCGTGAGTCAATAATATATTGACAACATCGCCTTCATGGAGCACCGAGATTTTGAAGGTACTTTTGTCACCTTCCATGGAGCACCAAGCTCTTGAAGGCACATTTATCAGCTTCTATTGCAGTCCGTGTGAGTACTGTTCATTTTCTGTGGATGTGTCAAAACAACGTGGGATTTCTTCTTTTGGACATGTTATTCATCTCTTCTCTTCAATGATGTCAGCATGCAGCAATCTCACACTGCGTATGTTGCATGGTCCGTGTCAATTTTCTTCTCAGCATTTTCAAGTTGTTTTATTTTTACCTTTCAGAAGGACCGAATAGTGTAAAAGATTTATTACATCTCTGTAACTGTTCTCAGTGCGCCATCTTCTGTTTTTTTCAGAAATTGTTCACTGTTTTATTTCTAACAAGTTTGTTTCCTTTCTAATCCACACTCGGGTACTAAGTCCAGTTATTTCTTGCTTGATTTATTTGTCTTGTTTTTGTGAAATATTATTGTCTGCATTTGCATAAGTGACACTGCTTTCATTTAATTTTTATCTTGCCATACTTTTGGTCTTATTTATTCTGCAGGTCTATTGGATTTTATTCTGATGTTTAGCCTTATTCAAATCTTAGAGGGAGGTTACTTACATTTTACCTGTTTCTTTGTTTAAATACTTTCAGTACTTTCACCTCCTTTTCTCATTTGCATACCCCACTTTTATTCTTTTATTTATGCTTTCTTGGGGTCTAAATTCATACGTATGTTCTTTCTTCTGGTGTTTCCTTCTGCACTAGGCCTAGTTTTTGTTATACTGATATTCTGATTGCCTTTTCTTGGTTTACCGGAGACATCAGGTGTACATTCTCCTGCGGTGTAGGTGCTCATTTCAGCTTTTTCGCTCTTCTATTCTAATTGCCTACGTTCTACATTTCACACACTTACTCTTCTTCTCGTTTTGTGTTATGGTTTCTTTGCTTTGCAACGCTGGCTCAATGTTTTCACCATTTCACTGTACTTTGTGTTTATCTTGACATCAGGTGCACAACTTGTGGTATGTGTTCTGTCATTTCTAGTGTTGGCACAAGTGTTATTGCTTTTACTGTTCCCTTGGGAAAAAGAGTGATGGTGTTCTTGCCTTGTTTTTACTCCATTTTCTTATTGTAGTAATTAATTTTCCTGACTTGGTGTTCGTACTTTGTCTTACTACAATTTTTCTGATTGTAGTAGTTAATTTTCTTATTGCAGTAGTGCATCCTTGCTGTTTTCTGTGCGTTTCTTTCTAGATTTATATTCTGGTGTCTTTACACTTCTGCTTTCTATGTAATATTCTCTTTTACGATTTACATATCTTTTTTTCATAATCTGATCTTGTTTTTTCTTTTTTTCGTTCTATTTGTAAGGATAGAGGATATGTTATAAGGTCTTTCCTTGCCTTTCTCCTGTCCACCCTGTCTTCCTTACTTGTTCAGTCTGGGAACACTTAGAAGGTTCATTGATGTCACAGAATGTGGTGTGACTGAGGTGTGACAGTTGACTCCTGGCTGAGTTCAAGGAAACAGCTCCTAGTGGGGCCTTCATACCATCTTCATCTTGGCCTACCTTCTACCCTTACCTACCTACGTACCACCTTTGTTCTTCAACTTCATTAAAGATACTCACTTGGAACAACTACCTGGACTCCTGTGAGGTATTTACCTTCAACATGTATCATAGGTAGCCAGGTCTAGACTGATTTGCATATGGCTGGGTCCAAACGGGAATGGCATGGTAACCAATTAAAACAATGGATTTAGGCCTAGATCTCTAAACTGGGGGTGAATGCTTGACATTGTTCAGCATTCCACCCATCAATTGTTCTTTTTGAATTTGGCACAAGCAAACACAGATCTAAGATGAACAAACTAGGCTTGGGCGAGGTCAGCAAGAGCTGGCCTTGTGACTGCCCATGAGCCCAGTCCTGCAGAGCTTCAAAGAAGATGCGGACATACATTGGATGCTCACAATAAAGGTCATCTGCTTAGAACCCATATCCAGATACACACATTGGGCTCACTCGGGCGGGTACAACATAGCATGTGGGCCTAATGCTTCTATGATAGTCGAAGGGCAGTTGCAAGTTTCCCTACTTCACATGATCGGTACAGCACACCATCAGATAACATGTACAGCTGGGAATAAACAGTGCAAGTTGCCCTCCTTCACACAACAAGTACAACACAGGAGCGCAAATGCAAGCTTTAGTCTCCCACCAAACCCTGTCCACATTTTAGTGGCCAATCATCACACAATGTGTAAAACAGAGCATCTGAAGTGAAAGTCTCTATCACACATGACAGTGCAAACACTCTTACCTATTTGCTGTGTAAGCTGCAGTGTGTGTGCATGGATTGATAAGTGTATGGATAGCTGAGTGGGTAAATGGTTGAATATGGATGGGTAGGTAGGGATGATTGGCTACATTGATCTGTGACAGAAGGAGTGAGTTGGTGAGGAGTTCATGGAGCCAGAGGCATGATGGCTCATGAATTTATGTTTGGATATATGCTGAATTTGTGTGGATGGATTGGTGGATGAGTAGCTGCGTGTGGATGAAAAATGCAGGTTCAAAGATTAAGCTTGTGGATGAATGGGTAAGGTGAGCAAAGGTCAGTTTGTGTGTTTATGGGTGGATTATTGGTCATATTATGTAACAGGTATATATGTGTGCTTGTGGATCTATGTGAGGACATATCATATGGGAGTGTGCTTTTGCAGATTGGTCCATGGACCTTGATGCTCTGCACTTGGAGTAGCTCTCTTTGGCACAAAGTGAGGTGTGAAAATGGCTTGTGAGCTTGCAGGGCACTCACATCTACTTGTTGGGCAGAAAAATCAACGGGAATCACTGCAATGGGACAACCATTGGTTATCCTGATACTTCAAAATAAATGACTGTGGTTCTGGCTTTTCTGTTCTTATGTGTCAAACTCCAGTGTGAGAATATTCAGAATGTGATAAACATAATGGCTTTCATTTCAAGCCGTGACTCTCGCATTGCTGGTGGTAAAGTATAAACATTACAGAACATCACATAACTTAAAGAATAGAAGTGAGCAATCTCAGAATGTATGCACATTCCAAGATGTAAGCCAGCTCAGAATGCCACAAACATCAGCGGGCTAGTCGAGCACTCTGAAAGAAGAATCGGGAAATTGCTGAGGGAGAAGACTCCGTCACCCAGAGGGATTTCGAGAGTAGCTGCAGAGAGGGGTGTGACGTTGGTGTTGCACTTAGCGGAGGTTACCTGTCCTGTCTTGCACCTAACCTGTCCTGGCGGCACCTGATTAGTCGGGAGCCCTAACTTGTCCCAGCCCGTGGCCAGGGTTGGTCCTCGCACCATTCTAGGTAAATATTATCTGTGTAGTATATCTACATACCGTTTCCCTTACTTACCCTTCCGAGGTACCTATGTCTAAAAGTATTTATTTAAGTCTCACAAGACTTTTGCTATAATAATAATTGTTCTGACTTGCAAAGTCTCTAATCTCACTGTTATGGCATATGACACAATATATTGCATAGATAACTTGTTTACAATTTTTCCTGAGTCTGTGGTTATTTCCATGAAGCGAATGTTATATTATACCTATTATTCTAACTCCTTTTGATCCATCAGAATTAGGACTTAGAGCATAGTGACAAGGATTTGGTAAGTTATGGTATACAGGTATAAGTCCTAGGGTGAATAAAACTATGATAGGCAGGTAGATAAAATTGATTACCAGTTCAAAGTGTGAATGTTTATGGGCCCAGGTGAGTATGATATTTATGAGCCGGTAATATCGCGCCAACAGTATTTCTTGGTAGCAGAGTTATGGTTAAGGTTTAGTTAAGATAGGTAGTTGTGTATTGATTTATTTTGATTTTATGTATTACCAAAACCCGTTTGTATTTGTTATTTGTTGTCTGGAAATCCCCTGGGTGGTAAATGGAAGCCACACAGCAGTGAGGTTACTGGTCTTATGAAGTAAGTGCTTAAAGTTAGGTAGAACTTGAAGCACTACTTAGGGATTATTTTTCTTGCATAAAAGTGAGAGTAATTGACAGCAAAAGAGTTCGCTGGTGAAAATGTGCTCTTATATCACCTAGAAAGGATAGGTATGAGGAGTAAAAGGTTCATTGATGCTTGAATGAAGAGTAAGAGGAAGAGATTTTACTCATAGTGGGTGAAGGGTAAACGGAAGGATTTTACCCGCTGTGAAAGAAAATTGTCTTTTCTTTGAATTTAGTCGATCAGGCACAGTAGCAAATGGCTTTGTTGTTGTTAATTAATGAAAAAAGTGCATTTAAATTAAAAAGAAATTGAGTTGTCGTATTACCTTGAAAGGAGGGGTCAGTCGCGGGTACTGCACTGCAGTCACAAGGGCCGCGCTGGGATAGGTTAAAACAGCGGGTGTGTAGCTGAGGAAATGTTGCAAAGGAGGGGTGAGTACAGAGAGTGAGAACTCATGTCATAGAAAAGCAGCGCAAGCATTGGTTGACAGGTTTTGTAAAACAAATGTGGGTTGGTCATTAAAATTAAAGACGCGCTGATATTGGAGAAGTATTTAAGTGAAGTAAACAATTGATCAAATTGCAAATAATTTAAATTTCAGTGTTAATAGACAACGGTGATTATATGTGGCATCTAGATCCAGCATTTATAGGAAATCGCCCTGATAGAAGATACCTAGGTTTTGCCCAAGAACAGTATATTAGAGGAAGAACATATATCATGTACGGAGAAAAGAGAAAAATGTCATTCTTGCAAAGAATTAAGAATTAATAATAAAAAGATAAGATCATTAAAACGAGAGAAGGAATTATTATTCCACCACCGAAAATGTCTGCATCATACATGATGATAGAAAGAGGCAACCACACTTGTGTATGGTTAGAGAATTGGATAGAGTGCACCAAATATGATGGTATATTAGCATTTCCAGAGTATGGTACATTTAATGGGAGAATTCTGCACAATTTACGAACTACCATGAATGAATTAGATCCCAGACTGAGATAAACACAGTATGAGGCATTAGAAGAGTGGGAGACTGAGGCTTTTTAGAGAGATAGGCCCCGAAGTAACAGGAACTTGAGTAAATGTTATCTCAGATTTCCCAGAGAGACAAGAGATAAGCAGATGAAACAATGGAGACAGTCTATGTTAGTGTAAGGATTATATCCTGTAGTTACCTCAGAAGAACCGAGAGGAAATACATGTACAGAGAAAACAAAACATCTAGTAGTGGAGATTCAGGAGATGATTATTTTTGGGATTTATTAATGAAAAATCCTCCACCTTATCAGTAAGAAACAAATAGAGTTACCCCTAGTGCCCCGTTCTTAAAACCACCTTTGGTTCCACAGATTGTACATGGGACCACTGCGGAAAAGGTACTACAAGAGAAAGAAAGCGAAGCAATTTATAAACAGAGTAATGAATTAATTCGGAAAATACCCCAACTGAATACTAGTCATGAAGCTCTAACGATACCAGTAACTATAAGTCGCGTTGTTCCCTTATATGGAGATAAGCAACCTAGTCTTAAAACTCCTGTTTTGACTACAATGATAGAGCGCGGGCTCACCTGCTCGTTTTACTATACTCACCTGGGCCCATAAAAACATACACACTTTGAACAGGTAAACCTACGCTTAATCAGGATTTTCATTAACCATTTAGGACCTATACCACTGACTTACCAATCCTTGTCATGGGTACCAAGAGTCCTAAGGGATCAAGGGTGTTCGTATAATAGGCAGTAAAACATTTCATTTATAAAACAACCACATACTCGGGAAAGGTTTAAACACTTTATCTATGTAAATTCTTAAATGTCAGAGTCCATACCAATTCAATTAAAGCACGTTCAATTAGAAAGAATATAATCAAAGCATGATGATGATTTGAATATATTATGAAAAGGCAAACAGTACAATGACATACCCACACAGATTTATAATGACCTAGAATGGTGTGAAGACCAACCCTGGCCACACCTGGGTTAAAGGACACGACCCCCAATAGTTCAGGTGCCAACAGGATAGAACAGGTGCAGACCAGAATCAGGACAGGTACGGACCAAATTGAATCAGGACAGGACCACCGCAGGTCAGGACGGGAACCCCCATCTAAAGTGCAACGCCAGCGTCGCAACCCTCTCTGCAGCTATCAGTCGGACCCCGATTGGGTTATCGAATCTACTTCCCAGAACCCCGATTGGGTTATCGAATTTCCTCTCCCTCAAAACCCCGATTGGGTTATCGAATTTCCTCTCCCTCAAAACCCCGATTGGGTTATCGATTTTTCTGACAGAGTGCTCCGCCAGCACCTCTGCTCTTCATCGCCTATTGAGTGCGTTGGGTCAGTGACAGGTAAGCTATTCGGACAAGTCGGACAATCTAACTAGCTAAGCCTACCTTAGATATACCATTTTCCAGGGCAGTGTACCAGCCCCCAATGTTGCAAGTGCATGTATTTCCCCAATTTGATTGGTCAAAAGCGAGGAGAGGTCATCACATCATACGAGTTATGAGGTCATTTGATTCAATAATTCAAATTAACTTTCCCGCCCATAACTTTATTTTCTCATGCACTTTTATTCCACCCAGCAATGAATGTTCTAATAGTAAATACAATGTTAAACAATTCAACAAATCGTCTTCCTCTTGGAGGTTCATATGGTCAGGTTCCCAGGCGCATCGTAGGCAAGACTGTCGTTGGCATGGATTCAATGCCATGGCTTGAGGACTTGGGAGAATTCAGCACATGCGCAGTCGCAGTACCCAAGAGGGAGCAACATTGTACTTGATTGGTCCAAACATGAGCTATTAGCAAAGGTAAAGAAGAACAGTTTTAGAACAAAGAATACATTAATACACTGTATACCACTTATCTCTACACTATTCCCATTATTTTATTTTAACTACAGCGTTAGAAATTAAGCAGAACAAACAATTTAGTAAAAGCGGCAATGCAAGCGTTAGCATGTGAAAACATAGAGAAGCAATCTTTAGTTCTAGTGTGCAGAAGCAAAGATTTCCCACCAAAGCTGAGAATACGTCATGTCACGTGAGTGTGACAGACGCATGCGCAGAAAAGTTCCCACATTGTGACAGCCATTTTAGGACACTCGAGTTACTGTTAGTAAAAACACATACGCAAGCTTCCCCTAGATGCTAGAAATGTCATGTGGTGCATTGTTAGTAAGACAAAACATGTTTATTAATGTATTATGTTTTATTTTGAGAGGATTGAATCCGAGCAAGTCTCTTTACACATATTACAGAAACAGATGCCAACTTTCAACATTTACTCATCTCTAATTCTTCAAACACACTTTTAGGGTTTTCCCCATTATTCATGTGAAAGTTTTTCATTTTCTTATACAAATCCCCATTTAATTCTTCAAGCTCAATTTCATTGAAGTTTCTTTTCTTTCCTTTCTTATTTACTGTATATGTCTTTTTATGCTTGCGACATTTGAAACAAAATATTATCCCTAAAATCAGTAGGGCTACTCCCACCATTGGCATCAGTATTCTACGTACAAACCATTTTCTTACGTTAGAAAACCAACTACCTATTGAAGAGACCACTAATTAGTCTCTTCCATGCACTGTCAACCTGCAGGGGTTTTAATTCTTCTCTCAAATGTGTAATGTTTCTTGCATATTTCCCAATTTCAACACTTTCATCTGGAATGTAAGTGCAACAATGTTGCGTCTTCAACATTCTACAGGTTCCACCCTCTTTTGCCAATAATATATCAAGAGCAAGTCGATTTTTCAAAACCATTGATCTCACCACAACTAGTTAGGTATTGATCATCAAAATTCCACTAGCAGTGTCAGCTGATAAGCGTTCCACTACTGTTAACAATTTGCAAATTCTTTGAGTGTTCAGAACTGCTCCCACTGAAGGTATTATTGCACTAAATATATCACCTACAATTTCAGCAAATGTTGCTCTTTTACTACGTGTTAGTCCATTAATTTCTTCATTGCTTCCAGTGATTTTCTTTACATGGTATACTTTTTGGAATACTATTACAAAATAACAATTCCCATACCAATGATCAGGCAACTTAGAATAGGCCTTGTTCCCACAAATGTAATATATTCCAGGATAAACTGGTTCAGTTCCATGTTTGAAACCCCAACCCCCAATTACTTTGAAATTATGGTCACACTCACTGGAACCAATGAATTTATTGTTATAATAATCTGTTCTCTCTCTATGGAGACAGAGGTTCCCTTTCTTTTCGAAATCCAACAACATAGCAGCTTGTGTCATTAGAGGTAAACTCTTTATTTTCGGCCCATTTAGGAATCTTTTGTTTCTTATCAGAGGCTTTTCTTTGGAAATCCTGTCTCCTTTTCTCTACTAAATCTTTAAAAATCTTTACATTTTTCGTGTAATGTACATGTTAGATTGTCTTTGTGTGCTTCAGCTATATCTATTAATCCTACAGTTAGAAAATAATCATCCATAAAGTGTGTAGAATCTCTAGTTTCAGGTGTAGGGGGCCAACATATTACCGAATCTGTAAATTTACTGAATCGGTAAATTTATCGATTCTGTAAATTACCGAATCAGTAACTTTACAGATTCGGTAATATGGGATGTAGGTGGCACTGAAAACAGTGCCACAGGCCCTTAATAATTCATTATTTACCATCAAATACTATTTGATGGTAAAAAACGAATTCCTGTGTACATGCATATCTGTGTATGTACACCTGTGCCATGTGGCACACATATATGCCCTAAGGGCACACACGCCTGAATCCGGGGTGCAAAAGGGTGTCAAAGTGACACCCTGTCCCCTTTGTATAATCGGTATTTTTACCGAATCGGTATTTACTGATTCGGTAATTGCCATTGGTTCCTATGGGCCTCAAGCCCCATAGGAACCAATTTACCTATTCGGTAATTACCGAATGTTACCGATTCGGTAAGTATTTCGGTAAAAATACCTGCATAGCATTTACCGATTTGGTATTTACAAATCGGTAAATGTTATGTAGGTATTTACGAATCGGTAAATTCTAATTATCTACATCGGGCCCCTGGTGTTTCTAAGCCTACTCCAGGTTGCTTAAGACTAACTGCTTTCTCATGTATTTTCTTAGGTGAATCTACTTGCTCAGGGTATTGCTCAGTGTTATTCTGCATTTCTTTGCTCATTAAGTAAGGTATAGCTAATGTCAATCCAAACCATACTATAACTACTATTAATATACTAAATGTGCATATTCTACAAAACGTCTTTTCGGTCTTCGACTAGCATTATAATCAGCCATTTCTGACTAAGGAGACTTATCCCCTCTTTGCAACTTTTCCACATACTTTAACCTGTGAGTCTTCTCTCAAGTTGATCTCACTTCTTCGTCAGTCTGGTCAACAATCAGTTCGTCATGACTTAGTTCTAGATTTTCGAAATCTTCAAGTATGACGTAGGTTCACTCAGGTCCCTTGAACTGGTTATTCAGGGGAAACATCCTTTACAACGCAACTTTTACCATGCAGTGCCTTTACGACGCAACTTTTACAACGCAAACCATTACAACGCATTGCGCTGGGGGGCGCTCTAGGATAGGGAATACGTTTGATTTACTGTCCAACACCTTCCCTAGTGTCCACGGGGACTGGAGTTGGAATAGTAAATTAAACTATTCACTATCCAGCGCCCCAAAGCACTATGCGTTGTAATGGTATTCGTTGTAAATACCTCGTTGTAAAGGCATGCGATGTAAAAGTATGCGTTGTAACGTCATACATCCGTTATTCAGTCTTTTCAAATGTGGACTTCTCCTTCTCGGTTGCTCTGTGGATGGTCCAGCTTGACTTGATATTTCATTTACTTGCTCTGGTTCTTCAATTATTGTTTTAAGGCGAAGTTTCAGTCTTTTGACAAAACCAGGCCACTTATCTCCCTTTCTGAGTCTTTTAGCTGGCACTGTGCTTAGACTTTCTTAAGATGCTCTTTTATCTTCATTCAGTTGTGGCACATCTAGCTCAATGTAGTCCTCTGTATCACTCTCTATCTGACTTGGTCCAGGTCTTATTTTTGTTTCTTCTGCCTGGATACTAATCTGGCCTTGTTCAGGAGTTAACTGTGTTTGACTTTGACTTTGAGTTTGACTTTGTGCGCCCTCTTCTTCATGAACATGTTTTCCTACATCGATCTAGTCCTGCTCAGGTCTTTGGATTTCTTCATTATCTTCTGCCTGAGCTTTCATCTTAATACCAATCTGTCCCTCCTCAGACTCAGGAGTTTTGGCTGGAGTTTCAAATGTCTGAGTACATTGATCTCTCCTTATCTGATCTCCCTCAGAATTACTATTGGCTTGGATTTCTGTAATCTGAGTACCTTCTTCTATTCCTGATTCATCCTCATTATCACTCTGTCTATCTAGATAGGTTTGACTTCGGGTTCTCACAAATTCTGCAGGTATGTCGACTACAGGAATCCATTCATCCTGACTGCTGCTCGGTTGTTCCTAATCAACTACTTCGGGATCAACTTCTTGAGACCCCTCAGCTGCACAACCTTCATCTCCTATTTCATAAGGTTCTGTCACCCTTTTGGTGTGACTGGCATGGATCCAATTTGGAATTCCCCTGCACCTCACAGCTGTGGTGGTAACAAATATCACTTGATGTGGCTCTCCCCACCTTGGTGCTAGGCAAGATTCTCGAGTATGTTCTTTTATCACTTCCCAGTCACCTAGATTCAGGTCATGTGCTGGAGTTGATTGACTGGTGACAGCATCTTCCCCAACGCGGTGAGAGATAGAACGCACTTGGTCAGCCAGTTCTTTGCAGTACTCGAGCACTAAATCATCAAATATATTTATCAGCTTGTTTCCTGGTACCCATGTTTGCCTCATTGCTCTTCCCATGAGTATCTCATGGGGACTCAAGCCTGTTATTCTGTCTGGAATGCTTCTGAGTCCCATCAGAACAAGAGGTAAAGCATCAGACCACTCCAATCGGGTAGATTCGTACATCTTTCCCAATCGTGACTTGAGTGTGCCATTCAGTTGTTCTGCCAGTCCAGAAGCCTCTGGGCGCTATGCACAGTGCAGCCTTTGCTCAATTTGGAAAGCTTCACAGATCAGACACATTATTTCATTATTAAAATGAGACCATCAGTCTGATTCAGTTGTTACTGGAAAACCGAAATGTGGTATGAGTTCCCTCCGTAGTAATTTAGCTACAGTGATGTTATCGTTTCTGCGGGTAGGGTAAGCTTTCACCCATTTTGAAAACAGGCAAGGCCATCCTTCAGTCCTCGACAAGGGGTTAACTGGATGAAATCAATCTGGAGTCGTATGAAGGAACCTTCTGCCTTTCCAATCTTTCCTGGCAACACTACAGTTCTTTTACCAGATTCATTTGTTGGCGGTTATGCACCGCTGGCAAAGACTCTCTGCTACATTCCTGAACCTCGTATTGAACCAACTCTGTCTGAACAGTCTGATCCATTGCATCCCTACCCATGTGTGAATTTCAATGGTACATCCTAGCCATAGGAGCAAGCTAACAATCTGGTAACACAGGTCTCCCATCAAGGTAAACAATAACATCATACTCAACCCTTCTCTGACATCCTATTTTCTCCCACTCTTCCTTTTCCTTTATATCTGCCTCATTTTGCAAATCTCTCACTTCTTCCCACGTTTTCACTCTTTCAAGCAACATAAGTTGGCAGCTGTTTCCACATGCATCGATTTTCTCCTTTATTGAGGCACAATGCTGGGCTTGTTGGTCAGCATATCGGTTACCTGCTGTCTTTTTGTCATTTCCAGATTGGTGAGCAGCACACTTGACCACAGCCACTTCTTTTGGCAATTGAATTGCTTCCAGCAAGTCTTTAACATAATGTCCATTTTTAATAGGAGTACCAGCGACCAGTGACCCTTGCCCCTGCCTGCAGGGCTGGTCGCTCCACACACCGCGCAGCTCCCTCATTGAGTGCCGGGACCCCCGACCCCTCCGCTGCTGCCTCGCACAGGCGTGTGCCTGGACTGCTATTCTACTGGCTCATTCCCTGTCTCCATTGTGCCCCTGATCGTCTTAGCGTTTTTTCGCCATTGTACAGCGTTTGCTTGGTTTATTCTGTATTTTCTGTATTGTGTTGACTTTTTCCCCTGTTTGCGCCTCGTGTGCCGTCCTCGTGTCCTTCCCGCCGCTTGTCCCCCTCCCCGCCGCTGCTCCCCTGTGGCCCCGCCCCATTTCGCTCCTGATTCCCGCCCATTGGCCACCCCGCTCCCGCCTCCCAGCTGCTCCTCCCTCGCTCCGCCCCCCCACTACGCCATTTATGGCAGAGTCCACGAACACGCGCAGCGTGCACGCGCCGAAGGCGCGCCAAAGGTAAGCCCGTCTGCGCCCGTCCGCGCCTGGACCGCGCCCAGGGCCAGGACCCCTGGTGCCCGCAGACCCCAACCCACCCGTCGGACCTACGGCGCCACCGACCTCTACGCACTCAACTCCGGTCGAAGCCCGGGCTGCTACCGGGACACCCCGAGATGCACCCACGGACCCTTCTGCTGCCATTCCTGCAAATTCACCTGCATCCGGGCCTGCACTACACCTGCATCGATCAAGCCAAGCCACAGCAGCAACCACCTCAAGTGCATCCTGCTCAACACCCGCTCCGTCCACAGACACGCCGTCGAGCTCTGGAACCTGCTCGACACCACAGCCCCAGACGTCGCCTTCCTCACGGAAACCTGGATGAACGCTTCCTCAGCACCCGACATCGCCATCGCCATCCCGAACGGCTACAAGATCATCCGGAGGGACCGCGTCAACCAGACAGGAGGAGGCATCGCCATCATCCACAGAACCACCATCCGCATCACGACCAACTCCAACGACACCCTCGCCGAGCACCTGCACTTCCAGATCCACATCAACCCCAAGACCACCCTCAGAGGCACCCTCATCTACAGACCCCCGGGACCACGCACACAATTCAGCGAAGACATCGCTGACGTCATCAGCCCGCACGCCCTCCGCTCCGCCGACTACATCCTCCTTGGGGACCTCAACTTCCACTTAGAAAACAACAACGACCGCAACACCACCACCCTGCTGGACAACCTCGCCAACCTCGGTCTCAAGCAGCTGGTGACCACCCCCACCCACTACGCCGGACACACACTCGACCCCGTGTTCTCATCCAGCAAAGACATCACCTTCAGCCACGCCACCGGACTCCACTGGACGGACCACAGCTGCGTCCACTTCAGCTTCAGAAGGACCACGACCCACCACCACCAACAACAGATTGCACGCAGAAGCTGGAACAAGATCACAGCCGATCAGCTCGCGACCTCCCTGAGCATGAACCCTCCCACCAGCGCAACGAACCCTAGCCAGGCGGCCACCAATCTCGCAAAGTGGATCAGCGACTGCGCAGACGACCTTGCGTCTCTGAAGACCCCGCCTAGCAGACCCGGCAGCAAGAAAGCCTCATGGTTCACCAACGAACTCAAGAGCTCCAAGAAGAACTGCCGAGACCTCCAGAAAGCCTGGCGCAGAGACCCAACACCGCACAACATGGCTGCCCTCAAGCTCGCCACCCGAAAACACCACCAACTGATCCACGCCACCAAGAAGTCCGCATTCAAGGAACGACTGGACAACAACGCACACAACAGTAAGGAACTCTTCAACATCGTCAAAGAGCTCTCCAACCCCAGCGCTGGAAACAACGACATCACCCCATCGCAAGACCTCTGCAACTCCCTTGCCTCCTACTTCCACAACAAGATCGCGGACATACACAACAGCTTCAGCACCCAAACGACGCACGCCACGACTGAACCAGCGCCCCCCACCACCACCCTCCGCGCCTGGACCCCGATCAGCACCGAAGACACCATCCGCACGATGAACTCCATCCACTCCGGAGCTCCGACAGACCCCTGCCCTCACCATGTCTTCAACAAGGCAGACGAGGTCATCGCACCCCACCTGAGGGACATCATCAACACCTCCTTCGACACCGCTACCTTCCCGGAGAACGCCGAACTCAGCGCTCTACTAAAGAAGCCATCTGCTGACCCCACCGACCTCAAGAACTACCGCCCCATCTCGCTGCTCCCATTTCCTGCTAAAGTCATCGAGAAGACCGTCAACAAGCAGCTGGCCGCCTTCCTCGAGACGAACAGATCCCTCGACCTCTCGCAGTCTGGCTTCCGGGCCAACCACAGCATCGAGACCGCCCTGATTGCAGCCACCGATGACATCCGAGCCCTGCTCGACAACGGAGAAACAGCAGCCCTCATCCTCCTAGACCCCTCCGCTGCCTTCGACACTGTCTGCCACCGCACCCTAGTGCAGCGCCTCAGCAACATCGGAATCCAGGAGAAGGCACGGGAATGGATCATCTCGTTCCTCGCGGGAAGGACACAGAGAGTCCGCCTCCCCCCGTTCAGATTAGAAGCCACTGAAGTCATCTGCGGCGTTCCTCAAGGCTCCTCGCTCAGCCCAACCCTCTTCAACGTCTACATGAGCCCCCTTGCGGCCATCGCACGCCAACACAACCTCAACATCATCTCCTACGCCGACGACACCCAACTGATCCTCTCCCTCACCAACGACCCCGCAACCGCCAGACCCAAACCTGCACGAAGGGATGACAGAAGTAGCCAAGTGGATGATGAACAGCCGCCTGAAACTGAACTCGGACAAGACGGAAGTCCTCATCCTCGGACCCTCACCCTCCGCCTGGGACGACTACTGGTGGCCCCCCGCCCTGGGCAGCGCACCCAAACCAACAGACCACGCACGCAACCTGGGCTTCATCCTGGACTCCTCCCTCTCCATGACCAGACAAGTCAACGCCGTCTCCTCTTCATGCTTCAACGTCCTGCGCATGCTACGTAAGATCTTCCGGTGGATCCCCACCGAGACCAGGAAGACGCTCACCCAGGCCCTCGTCACCAGCCGTCTGGACTACGGCAACTCCCTCTACACCGGAACCACCACCAAACTCCAGAAAAGACTCCAGCGGATCCAGAACGCCTCAGCACGACTCATCCTGGACACCCCCCGTCGCAGCCACATCTCCAGACACCTGAGAGACCTGCACTGGCTCCCGGTCAACAAAAGAATCACCTTCTGTCTCCTCACCCACGCACACAAAGCCCTGCACAACCAAGGACCAGCATACCTCAACAGCGGCCTCAACTTCTACACTCCCACACGCCTGCTCCGATCGACCAGCCATGCCCTCGCCGCCGTCCCCCGGATCCCAAGAGCCACCACAGGAGGAAGGTCCTTCTCCTACCTGACCGCCAAGACGTGGAACTCCCTCTTGACCCACCTCCGCCTCACCCAGGACCACCTTGCCTTCAGGAAACAGCTCAAGACCTGGCTGTTCGAGCAGTAGCAGACCCCCCCCCCCCCCCAGCGCCTTGAGACCCTCCGGGTAAATAGGGCGCTATATAAATGCATTCAGTGATTGATTGATTGAGAAGAAGTCAGAAACTTCCTTTGCATACAAAATTGGCCAAAGTCATGCACAACTCTGTAACCATACTGACTGTCAGTATATATGGGCCCTTTTTCAAATTTTTCCCAAATTGGCAGTCTCTTGTCAATGCAACTAATTTGGCTACTTGTGCAGACTTGACTCCAGGTAAATAGGATGCTTCAACTGGACCCCATAAAGAACACACAGCATAGGCGGCACTTAATCCTCCCTCCTCGTGTCTCATGTATGAGCCATCCACAAATAGTTCATATTCTGAACTTAACAATGGCTCTTTTTTTATGTCTGGATGGGGCTTTGTACTGTATTCTGTGAGGTCGATGCAATCATGCTCGACTTCCCCTTTCTCCTCTTCAAAGTGTGAATCAGGTAGCAGTGTAGCTGGATTTAAAATTGTGCAACTGGCAATAGTCACATTCCCTGCACCCAGAAGAATTCGCTCATACTTATTTAGCCGACTAGGAGGCAAATACTGTCATGAATGCCGTGTACCGGTAATCACTGCCTGCCACCAAAGTGCACAGAGTACGGAAGGGGAATGCTATGAACTACAATACCCAGAAAACTTGCGGGCCAAGTATCACGTGGGCGACGTCATCTCCAAAGCCGCAATATAATGGCGGCGACCGGGGGAAAGAGTGCCAATAATTCCGTGTTGCGGATCCTTTGGTTGGCGGATTCTTGCCAGTGGCTCTGCTGAAGACATTTGTGAGGCGGTAAGGGTGCACCTGCACCAATCTATCGATCGCCTCTTTCCACGAGCCAACTGGAACGTTGTGTTTTCTGAGCCGCTCGGAGTATTACTAGAGAGCGGTTGCCTTGCTAACTGCAGGTCCGTTTCCTCTGTTGGATGAGACCGTGTTCCCAGGGTCTCCTGCAGAGGAAACTTGTGCTTTGGTTTCTAATGTTACTTACGACTTTTGTTTCTCTGTTGGATGGGATCTTTCAGCTGCAGTCTCAAACAGAGAGACCCCTTGTTAGCTCATAACAAGAAGTGCTTTATAAGCAAAAGAAAAAACAGTAATGAATGGGGATTTCCTATGTGTATAATAGCGATCCTTACGCCAGACATTTATAGTCGTCTTTGACATTCCTAGTGACGATAACTAGGGGTGTTTGTTGCTAGTGGAGTTATCTCCTCTTTTATTTCTTGTAACTCTTGAAGCAAGACCTCAGTATTTTCTTTACTTCTATTTACAGGAGAGAGTAGGGGGGGCAAGTACCCTCGCGAGTCTATGGTTGAATACTTCACTGCAAATCATATGGTACGCTCATGCAATCTATCATAGGAAATGTGATGTGTTCCTTTCACTATACATGTACATAGGTGACCTTGTGTTCCTTTGTCTTTTTTGCCAAATACTGTGAAGCAGCCTTACCTCTGCCCTCTTCTCTCTTCTATGGCCTAAGTCCTCTTATATTACTTTTCAGGTGAGGGGAAAGCGAAAGTCACGGTAGCACTGTTCAGGATATGTGTTATATGTTGATAGTGCTTGGAACTTACCCTGTGTTGACATTTTGTCTCCCTCAGATCTCCCTCCCCGCAGTCCCCTCCCTTTGCTGCCCGTCGCTCGATTTCCTCTAAGTCTGTGTGGTTATACCAAGCTAGATTTGGGGAGATCTAGAGGTGGGCTCCTTATACTACATCAACACCATCCTGAGGATCGAACCGTGGAATCTGACAAATACTGTGCACGTGTTCTAGTTAACAGAATCACCATTGAGTGTGGGACATACACGGTTACAGGGTGTCCCATAATGATGGATTCACTTTGCTCAATACTCATGCAGGTTGCAGCTACTGCTTTCAGACATTCCGGCAAAGCAGATGCCACTGGATCTAATGTGGATGAAAAGTATGCCACAGGACGTCTCATCAAACCATGAGGCTGGGTCAGAACAATTGTCACGTGCATCACAGGACAATGCAAACTCTTTAAAATAATCAGGCATCCCTAAGGCTGGGGCTGAGCACAGACAGTCTTGCAGCTTCAAGAAAGCAGTCATGCTTTCATCATCCCACTCTACTGGGTCTTTTGCTCTCTTCGTTGTCATTTGTATCAGAGGTTTAGCTAGGACTGTAAATCCCACAATCCACTGCCTGCAGTAACCTACAACTAAAAGAAACATTCTGATTTCTGTCTGTGTTTGCGGTAGATTCATGTTTCAGATTATTTCGATTCTTTCAGAGGTAACTCTCCTGACCCTTCTCTCTATCTGGTACCCCTGATATTTTACTGATGTGGTACAGAATTGTAACTTTTCAGGTGACACTTTATGCCCTCCTTCAGCTAAATGATTCAGCAATGCAATAGGATCAACAACACAGTCATTTGGAGTTTTAGATGCCACCAACAGGTCTACTATATACTGCACCAGGACAGACTGTCCGAGCAGGGCCAAAGATTCAAGACATTTTTTTAATATCTGATTGAAGATCGATGGACTTTCTGTGTACCCCTGAGGGAAACGATTCCAAACGTAAACATGGTTGTCGAATTTGAACGAGAAAATAAATTTGCTATCTGGATGTAATGGTATGGAAAAAAATGCATGGCACAAATCAATTACTGTAAACCATCCAGCTTCCCATGGTATGTGATACAGAATCACTGCAGGATTTGGCACAACTGGACAAATGGGACGACAGTTTTATTAACTTTGTGGAGGTCTTGTATGACCCTATATTTCCCGCTCAGTTTCTTTATGCCAATTATAGGTGAATTACATGGACTGCTGATTATTTCTTGTAAAACGCCTTGCTCAACCAAAAGTTTTTTCTGCTGCAACACCTGCTTTTAATTCTGGGGTCATTTTGTATTGCTGAATATTTGGGTAAACTGCACCTTCTTTCACTGTTACTTTTATCAGGTCAACATTTGCCATTAATCCTACATCTATTCCAGTGAAATCCCACACTTCAGGATTCACTGTATGCTGTAATTCTTTTAGGAGATCTTCCATTATCATCTTTTTATTTTCAGTTTCTTGTTTGGCTAACATTAATTTATAAACTCCATCTTCGTCTGGGGTTTGGATTTCAACACCACTTGGAGTACAGAAAATTGTGCAATTCATTTTACACAGTAAGTCCCCACCTACTAGGTTCACTGGACTGGAGTAGCATACTACAAATTTGTGCATTTCTTTAAAATTACCTATTCTGACTTCCATTGGTTCTGTAACAGCGGTACTAATTGTTTATTAGAAACGCCCACTACTTGGATCGCTTCTCCCGAGCGGGATTGGTTTGGAACGTCTGATGTTCTTTCAGTAGAACGGGTAGCACCAGTATCCAACAAAAAGGTAACATCATTTCCTTCAACTTTTCCCTCAATGTATGGACCTGACTGATCTACGGGCAAGGATGCGCCAAGTACGCACTGCTTGTCCTTCCCTCTCAGGTACAGTCAGTAACTATCTGCCTCAAAAACTGCGTCACTCAAAAGAAATTGGGATGTCACTGTGTCTCTCCTTCCACTTCCCTCCCAATTTGTGGTATCCACACTGTATTTTGCTTGGCTCCTGGAATCTGGCATAGGTGCAAGTGGCAACTGGTTCTGTATTACCTGTTGCTGTTGCTTCCTTGACACTCCATTCTGCGTCTGTGGATTCAAATTGTCAGTTTGGACATTGTTACTCAATACAGCCTTACACTTGTTCCTCCAATGCCCCATTTTCCCGCACCCATGACAAGGAAACTTTTTCTTAGCCTCCTCTCTGTTCATTCTTCCTCTCATTTTACCCCCATTTCCATCTCCTTGATTCTGATTATTTTTCAATTGATTCAACTGGAGTTCCTGTTGCTCTGCTAATTTTACCTGTGCCCACGTTACCTTTTCTTCTAAATTCTTTCGTTTATTGTCAATTTCATCCCCACAATATTTTGCTTACTCAAGCATTGCATCAACAGACTTAGCCTGCCAGCAGATATTATGATCTTTAATCATTTGAGAAATTTCTGGCTTTAACCCTGACACAAACCGATAAATAAAATGTGTCATGTGTTCTGTCTATTCTTGTCCAATCTGTTTCTTTTGAGGTGACTTTCCATTTCAGGAAGGTTATGACTTGATGGTATTTTTTCATCACATCATCAGATGGTGCTCCTGTCTTTGGGTCTCTGGGGTATTCCTCACTGGGCCAATCTATAGTAATTTTACATTCGGTTCATAAATCTGCGGGACTACAATATCAAACAACCCATCTAAATCATTCAACAATACTTTTGAGACTTTTATAAATCTTTCGACTTTCGTGTACCATTCTACAGGTATCGGGAAATCATTTGTAAATGATAAAATATCTTGTCGGGACCATGGGATATGCACATAACCTCCTCCTGGCACTTCTCTCATTGGACACAATCTTTCTACCTTTTCTGGTTGGTTCTTTTAATAACTATTCAGTTGCAGTGCTTTGTGCTTGGGCTTCCTCTATTTTCATTGTCCATCTTGCTTTCCACTTGTCTAAATCACCCCACTTTTGCAATAATGACAGTAGCTCATTTATTTGCACTTTTCATCCTGACACATTCATGTTTTCTAAATCTTTGTCAGAAAATTCAGCTCGATAAGGTTTCTATAACACTTTAGATTTTCCAATATCAATTCCCATTTCCAAAGCCAAATTCATTAATTTTTAATGGAAAATGTTTGTATTTCTAGTAATACTTCGACATATAAACAACAACTCGTCTTCACTGGATGTATTTAATCTCTCTAACCCCACATTTCAAGCAAGCAATTCTTCCAATTCAACTCTTAATTTGACAATATCCAATGCTTTCGGTTGTGATTTTGGTTTTTCTATTTCTCAAATCCACCTCTCTATTTCTTCTGGGGTTACCACAGTAGCACTTCTTGTACCTGAGAATGTTTCCCTTCTTACTTCTCTGTGGCTTCCAGGAGTATTTTTCCTGTTTGAGCTACCTCTAGGTACCCTTATAGGTAAATCTATTAGGGATACTACCGACTCGCACTCACTTTCTTGGTCATAAACAATCACGTTTTCCTTTCTAGGCTGTACTACAGGTGTAGTCAAAACAGGATTTTTAGAACAGAATTGTTTATCCCCATATAAGGGAACAACGGGACCTATAGTTACTGGTATAATCAAGGCTTCAGAACTTCTATTCAATTGGGAAATGTTCTGAATCAACTCACTTCTCTGTTTATTTATTGCTTTTCTTTCCTTTTCCTGTAATACTTTTTTTCAAATGAGGTTTCATGTACAACTTTTGGAACCAAAGGTGGTGTTAAGAACGGGGCACTAGGGTTAACTCTTCTTGCTTCCTCATGATAAGGAGGTGGATTTTTCATTAACAAATCTTCCAAATAATCATCTTCAGAGTCATCACTTGTTATTAAATTTCTTGTTTTCTCTGTACTTTTGCTTCCCGATGGTTCTTCCAAGGTTAATAAAGGATACAATCCTTCCACTAACGTAGACTGTCTCCATTTCTTCATTTGCTTATCTCTAGTCTTTTTAGGAAATCTAGGATAAAACGTACTCCAATTTCTGTCACTTCTGGGTCTATCTGGCTCAAAAGCCTCAGTTTTCCATACTTCTAATGCTTCATACTTCTAGTGCTTCGTACTGGGATCTAATTCATTCATGCGTGTTCTCAGATTGTACAAAATTCTATCATTAAAAGTACAATTTTCTGGAAATGCCAAAACACCATCATCTTTAGTGTACTCCGCCTAGTTCTCTAACCACACACAAGTGTGATAGCCCCTTTCTACCATCATGTATGATGCAGGTGTATTTGGTGGTGGAATAATAATCCCTTCTCTCGTTTTAACCGTTTTATCTTTCTTGAAGAAATTCTTAACTTTCTTAAAAAGCGACATTTTTGTCTTTCCTCCGTACATGATATGAGGTCTTCCTCTTATGTATTGCTCTTGCGCAAACCCTAAATACTTCCTATCGGGTCTGTTTCCTACAATTGCTAGATCTATATGCCACATATGATTTGTAGCGATAAGATTTTAATATGCAGCTACACCCAATTGTTTTCTAAATGCTTCACCAATATCAGCGCGTTTCCTATTTTCAAGAACCAATCAGTGTTTAAAATTCAAATATATTTCGACCAATAATTGCGCATCTTTTCTCATGAGACAAGTTCTCAGGCTCCTGCACTCACCACTCCTTTACAGTTTATTACCTCAGCTACACACCCGCTGTCTCAACCAATACCAGCGCGGCTCTTGGTGACGTTGTGAGAAGTTGGCCTGGTATATGATGCTCACTAGTTCTAGTGATCACCTTGTACCATGCCAAGGAACCCTTATGATGATTGGTTGTAAGTCAACCTTATAGACCAGCTATCCTAGTAGCGTGGACAAAGCAGTCTTAGGCTAAACTCTGTAAAGGCATGTGAAGCAAGCTGTTTTACCACACTCAATCCCCTTGAATACCAAATGAAAAGACACCACACAGATATATATTGAAAATATATATATATATTTATTTACTACAAATATCCCCTATACACTTTATGAGCACAGAAGCAAATGCTTTAAAACAAAACACAGTTTAAACATACAAAAGTTGCCCAATATGGATGAGCCCTAGGGGCCACCTAAACCATATATTAAAATAGTGGTATAAGAACCAACAATCGGAAAGGAAATAGGCCTATGGCCTGGGGAATCGCTGGAGCTGTTCGGGACTAACAGTGAAGAAGTCGGGAAAGGCCCGCGGGACTCGGGTGCAGCGCTTAAAGCACACGCATGCACCAATGCAATGTCAATGGTGCGTAAAAGTTATACAGTTACTGTTTAAGGAACCTTCCGACTGACCTAGAAGGACACAACTTTAGACCTAGGCACTAGAGGTGTGTACCAGTGTAGGAACACTGGCGTTGCTGAGTTACCTCACCCACAGGAAGCGGGTGCGAAGTTGTGTCGGGTTTCGTCATGCAGGTCGATGGTGCCTGCAGATGAAGATGCTGCAGGCCGGTCGTCGAAGAGAGTTCCAGTGGATCCAAGGGTGGATCCGAAGTTGTGAAGACCTGAAAGCAGAGGGGAAAATGTTCAAAGCTACTAGCCAGTGACTACCGTGGAACCAGGATGGAATCAGGCGATGTCGGGTGCAAACAGGTGAAGAGGTGTAGCTTGTCTCTGCAGCCACGTGGACACGAAGAGGTCGAGGACGTCCAGGAGTCGGTCACGAGCTGTCCCACAAAAGCTCTAGCTGATGGCTGTGTCGGCAACTTGATTGGAGCAAACAGGCCTTGGCTAATGCAAGCCACGCAGGAAGTGAAGAACGCTTGTTACTCGGACCAGCAAGGTCAGAGCGGGTGCTCCTTTTCAGGGGAGCGAGGGCCAGTCTAGAGCAACTAGACCAGTGGTGTTGTTTGTATATTTCATTGCCAAGATGGCCGCTAGCCACGTGGCAAGTGGCCGGGATGGCACATCAAGTGGCAAAGTGCAAAAGGGCCCCACGCAGATCGTGGAGATTCTGGGGGACTGATCTTCGGTGCAGATGCTGCTCGGTGGTAGGCCTTCTCAAAGCTTAAAGCACAACATTGAGGGAGCCTCGGGTGCTGCGCAGTCAGCTTCTCGGGGGTCTTTCAAGATGGCCGGTCCCACGTCTCTTGATGCCTCCACGGGTCTCTTATTTTCAGGGACTGTGGATCGGGCTGTGAGATGTCAGGGAATCTAGGTCTTGTTGGGCTCTGAGCTCGGGCTCCGGCGGGAGGCGGCGGCAAAGCAGACATCAAGTTGCTGGTTGGTGCCTGTATTCACAGGGTGGTCACTCCTTGGCCACAAGGGAGATTCTCTTCAGTCTTCTGTGCAGCAGAATGTCGAAGTCCAGTTTTCTTCTTAGTTTAAAGTCGAGTTCAGGATGATCTGAAGTCTTGGGACACAGCTACTACTCTTATTCCAAATCTAGGGGCCGGATTACCTGCTAGGTCCCTCCTCTGGGCGGACCAGGAAGGGGGGTGGTTACACCCCCTTTCCTTTGTCCAGTTCCGTGCCAGGACTGGGGCTGGGAAGCCCCAGCACCGGTTTGGACTGGCTTATGCACAGGGACACCTTGTGTGCCCCAGGCATGTCTCATTCTATTCAGCCCTGTCCTACCCAATACACAAAATCCTGTCTGGGGTGGTGCTAGCACCTCCCAAGGCAGGAAACCCTTTGTCCAAGCCTCCCTCGCTGGAAGGACTCCCAGCAGCAGGAGGTCAGACTTGTGTCTGTGGTGGCAGCATCCATTTTGTGATGCTGAGGCTCATGTTTAACTTTACCCGGGTTTCAGGTGATGTACATGTCGTGTCCCTCTAGAAGGGTGGAATGCTACCCCCGTCGCCAGAACTGGCGAGGGGGTAGTATCCCAATTCGTATGACACCTTACTCGACATGTTTTGATAAAGCCAAACCAAAGATAGCATTGAACCGCGAGGTTCATAATGCACTTAAGAGTATATGGTATGGCAGTATCATGGAACAGCTAAAGGACGTGGTTCCGAAAGCTGCAGACAGGCTCAGCTCATGCTAGAGCACCATCTCACATATTTCCAAGCACTCTGCCTCCAGGATTGATGAGGCCTTCCATAGGAGTGGCTGATAGGAACATATGTGTCCATTTTAAGTTAGATGTAGACATACTATACCTAAGCAAGAGGTGATTACACCAACTTACCCCAGCTGAGTGATCAGCCAGTTGTGTCAAATATGGAGGCCAGGCCAGGGGTGGCATAATACATGCTGCAGCCCCTGGTAGGCCTTGGAAACACCTATGCCCTGGGTACCTGGGGTACACTGTTACAGAGGCCAATAAGGTGAACCAGTTCCAATTGTGTATGTACCTAAGGTACATGGAGTCCATTTTAAGGAGAGAACAATCAGCCTGGGGCCCTGAATAGCAGGATCCCAGGCCAACTAAGTCAAAAACCAGCTAAACACTAGGCAAAAAGTTTGGGGGTAACCATAGTCAGATATCCACCTTCCTACACAACCCCCCCCCCAAACGAAAGGAGATAAGGCTATCCTTGACCAGGTAAGCCTATATTGCCTAAGTGGCCATATAAGGAAGTACCAGCTCTGGCTTGGTTACCCCCTGTCTCATGGTCCACTAAGCAATCCCTCATCCTAAGGGTATCTGAGGGTCTCCATCATAGGGAATCTCTACCTGTGGTGTGTTTTGGCAAAGTTATAGGCTGGTGTTGAGATGGAGTACTGAAGTGAGATTCCTCTGTAGGACTCAGCTTCCTCCAATCACTCTCCACCATGTAGGCCTTTCAGTCAGTCAGTCAATTAGGCTTTATTTCGATATGGTGCATATCTTAAAAAGCATTACAAATAGATAAAAACAGTTAAAAAGCCAATGGATACATAGAAGGGATACAATTCATATTACAGATAGCACCAATAAATTACATAAGAACAGACTAAAAATACATATTAAACAAGGTGCAAAAGCCTAATAGATCTAATACGCCATGCCCAACCTAAAAATTTCACCACTCCACATGCAAAAAGGGGCAGCGGGTCCGTTTTCAAGGTTCGTAGGGCCTCCTTGTGGGATCTAGTCCTAAGCTCTCTACAGAGTGGCTTCAACCATCTGCGGCGAGGAGCTGCATAGGCCGGGCATTCAAACAACAGGTGGGGGACTGACTCTATCCTGGTCTCACAGAAGGGGCAGAAGGGAATTGTCTGTGCCGGGACCTTCCACCTGGAGGTCAGATTCCCAACTGGAAGTAGGCCTAGCCTAAATTTAAAATATAGGGCCCTGTCCCAGGGTTTTAAAATAATATCCAGGTATGGCTCGCAGAAGTGCACCTCCTTGACCAAGAGGAAATCCATAGTGGACCTACACAAATTGTCGTTACTATTTCTGCTATCAAACACCCAACTGCAATATAACTTCTTCAAAGCTAACTTGGGCGGGGCAGTTCTGGTAGTCCAAGCGTCTTCAAGGCCCAGGTCTGCAAGAAGGTGCTTGACTACCCTTAGCCAGCGGATCTTAGACCAGCCAGGCGTTGAAAGAACTTCTTTTAGAGCTTCTGCATAGCTGGACATTTCAGGGACTCTCCAGATACGCGCCCACAAAAGAAGAGGGCGCAACCTCGCCTGGTCACTAATAGGCCGAGTACCCATATCTAGGAGGAGTGGTAAAGTTGGCGTACTATAGGGGAGTCCTATTAAGTCCTTGTGGAATTTGTTTTCTGACCGAGACAACTGGTCCACATTCTCCACACCCCAAAGTTCCGCCCCATAGAGAGCTGCACTGGCACCTCTTGCCCTATAGATGTCAAGTACCGGGGCAATGGGTTTGAGGGTTGAGGCGCGCTGTTCGTTAAGGAGGGCCCCCACCACCCTCTTGTGGGTCAGCAGCATCTTTTGGTGATGACATTTCCAACTCATTGAGTCGCATAGACGAATACAGAGATAATCGAACTCCTTGACCCTCTCGAGTGGAACTGAGTCAAGAGTAGGTGGTTTGACGGTCTTCTTTGGGGGTTTAGGACTAGGTACTTGGTTTTCCCTGTGTTGATAACTAGTCCCCTAGAATCACAGAAGGACTTAAAGCTAGTTAGAAGATTCTGCAGGCCTGCTGGGGTTTTGGAGATCAGGGGCCATATGTATGAAGCAAATTCGCA
The DNA here is from genome assembly GCF_964261635.1 of Lissotriton helveticus. Lineage (NCBI taxonomy): Eukaryota > Metazoa > Chordata > Amphibia > Caudata > Salamandridae > Lissotriton > Lissotriton helveticus. The sequence goes on from NC_136068.1 coordinate 1,655,022,587, forward strand.
TTCACAAAGGCTGAAATTCGCAGAATTTCGGCCTTTGCGAATGCGAATTAGCAAAATGATATGTATGAAGCAAAATCTGGTGCAAAATAAGGAATCGCAAAATTTGCGATTCCTTATTTTGCAATTGCATTTAAGGAATCGCAAATTTTGCGATTCCTTAAATGCAATGTATGAAGCCAAAAAAATTAGCAAAATGCCCTTAAGGAATCGCAAATTACCACCACCTTCTAGTTGGTGGTAAGTTGCGATTTCTTTGAAAAATGCACATTTCAGCATTTTTAAAAGTGCCATGTGACGCACATACATATCTGCGCCACATGTGCACCCATGCATAATTCAGGGGTGCAACAGGGTATCCTTTGGACACCCCTGCACCCTTGAAATTATTCTCAATTTGCGATTTTCAAATTGCGAATCGCAAAATTGAGAATACCTTTCCATTCATTCCTATGGGCCTCCTGGCCCATAGAAATGAATGGGAAAGTATTCCTTAATTGCGATTCGCAATTTGCTAATCGCAATTAAGGAATACTAAGAATTCGCTAAAAAAAGCGAATTTGTACATACATACCAATTTGCGATTATGAAATAGCGATTTCTTAAAAATCGCTATTTCAGAATCGCAAATCGGTACTTTCATAAATATGGTCCCAGGAGGGTATCATCTGCAAATAAGAGGGTGGGTATTCTCCTGCCAGCCAGGGATGGTGCGTCTGCAGGATGTTGTAGCAGGTGCTCCACCACTCCGTTGACGTACAAAGAAAACAGAGTGGGGGCTAGCACACATCCCTGGGGGACCCCTCTATTTACAGGAATACGTGCTGTTTTTTGTCCCTGGTTACCCCACCTGATCTGTGCAAAGTTGTCCGCATGCAGCTTTATCAGCATGCTCAACAAGTATGGAGGAATTCCCAATTCATTGAGCACACACCAAAGTTGGTTACGTGGGACCAGGTCAAAGGCAGTCCGTAAATCTATAAATGCTAGGTACAGACTGCCTTTTCCCAGTAGAACCACTTTCCAATAAAGCATCATAAGCCGGAATGATTGCTCTATTGTCCCCATTCCTGGTCTGAAGCCAGCCTGGTAGTCAGAAAGGATATGCTTCTCCTCTACCCACTGCAAGACCCTTCCTAAAACCACTTTACCTGCTACCTTCTGTGTGGAGTCCAGGAGGCTTATAGGACGATAATTAGCTGGCTCCTCCCGGCTCCCTTTCTTGAAGATTGGGACAACCACTGCGCCCTTCCATGAATCCGGGAGAGCTGCGCCAACCAAGCCAGCATTCAGTAAGGAAGCAATAAGTCTCCCCCACTCATCTGGATTGATGCGGAGCAAATCCCCCGGTAGACCGTCAGGGCCCGCTGCTTTATTAGGGACAAGAAGTTTGATCGCCTCCACCACTTTAGATGTGAACAGAAGTTCCTCATTAAGCTCAATGCAATCCAAGGAGGACCATTCAGTCGGGGTTGCTTCAGTACCCAGAGCCATAGTGTAGAGCTGGGAGAAGTGATTAAACCATGCACCTTCTGTTATGTTGCATGTTATAAGCGAGTCCACGGGTTTGTCCCTAGCTCTTATTAAGTCCCAGAATCCCTTTGAGTCCTTCTTTGAGCTTGCCACCTTAAGGTCATACCAAAACTGGTTCTCGTGCTCGGCCTTGGCCTTAGATATTGCCCTTCTGTAATTACTCCTTGCAATACCAATCAGACCTACATCCTTGGCTTTAACCGCCTTAAGTAGATCACTCTTGGCAGTGCGACAGGCAGGGGAGAACCAGCCCGCAATACCCTTGGGTCCACCGCTTGCGTTGGCCCTTGTGCCTACAGAACGAACTAGGAATAGTTCGCTTAAGGCGTTGGTGGTTTGGGCAAACAAAGCGGGAACCTCGTGCACACTGAGAGCGGGGGAGTCTAAGCGGGGCATAATGTTAGACATTATGGATTTTATTTCCAGGATCTACCCCTCATTGGCAGCAAGGATGTTCCACTTCAGGCGCCTACCACAGTTGGAGGGGCATACTTCGTGTGTTGATCTCCAAACATGCGGGAGTGGAGCAATGGTCGCTCCCGCCCATAGGGGGGACAAGGACAAAGATAAAGGATTGTGATCGCTGTCAGTAGACGGTAAGACCACCATATCTAACAAGTGGGCCCAAAGTCTGTAATTCAAGAGAATAAAATCAATTCAGGAGGAATGACCTACTCTATTAAACGTATGAGCCCCTTTAGGATCTGAGTTCGATCTGCCATTGGTTGCCCTCAGACCATGTTCCAGACAAAGGGCATTGAGATCAATGGCACTTTGTGTCCAGCTTCTAATTGGGGGTAACGTGAGGGGCGGAATACCTCTCCTTGCATCGTCCTCCCGAGTACCCAATATATCCTCCCCAGCAAGGAGTTCAAATGTGCAATTGAAGTCCCCAGCCAGTATAACAAGGGAGTCAGCACCACTATATCTTAGTTCCTCATCAATGCCCGTGGAGGACAGTGTGGATGTGCCTCCCCTTGAGCCTCTGACATAGATATTAAAGACTTCGAGCCCCCTCCCCCCACAAGGCCCTCTCACTGATATTCTCTGTAAATCTGGCGACTTAGTGGCTATACATCTAATAGAGAATCCCAGGGAAATACTTGCCCAGATTAGTAGACCACCAGAGGGGCGACCCTTCCCACCAGCCGATTGTATTGTGGAAACAAAGTAGGTAGTATAACCCACCTTGTGGCAAGGTTCCAGGCACCAAGTTTCCTGAAACAAGCAAATCCCGAAAGATTCAACAAATGAATTCCATTCGGGTATGCCTGTGTTTCGTGCAAGACCCGCTATATTCCAGCTAACCACTTTTAGGGCTACGTCGCCAACTCCACCCCGCCCTAGCGCTAAATCGCTCACAAGGGGGTCATGCACAATGCTAGGGGCCTCCTCCGGGACCAAGGATAAAACTTCTCCCCCAGGCACCTCTAAGGGAGGACGTGCAAGCTCAAGGTCTACAGTACCATCCACAAACAGATGATCCATAGTCATAGCGGGAGCAAAAGGAGTGCAAGTAAGAGGCCTCACCAGATCCCCACTAGAGGTTGGACTGTTGCTTGGTTTCTCCCCAAATGCCTCTGCGTGCTTCTCCCGTAAGGGGCAGCTAGCGCGTCAGTAATTATGCCACATCCAGCCCTGCGGCTGGAACGGGCTGTTACAAAATAGACTAAATTGGGAGAAATTACCACGAGCCTGGCTGCCACCCCGTTCCTCCCACAAGGGTGTTCCAACTGGCCTAGCTGATAGATTTGGGGGATCAAAGAAGCTGAGATCACGTGTGCCTATTGCTCCACCACTGCCTGATGAGCTATGCTCCCTGATGGGAAAAAGAACAAACATAACTAGCAACCCTTGGATCCTCAAAGTTTACTATGATACAATCCCCGCTTATGTTTTTTGGTCTAGAGCCGATCCAGCCAACTCTCCTTACATGAATTACCCGCCCATCCCAGGTATCAGGCAAGGGTCTATTTTCTTTAAGCCAGAATAAGGTTTTGTTCAACAATTCCACATAAGACTCTTGTTTGCCTGGGCTAATTTCGACACCACAAAAGGCTGGCAGTCGGAAGGTAGATTAGCATTTGGAACTATCCCCCCCTTAGGGCCCCTGCCTGACTGCAAGACATGGGCTGGTACAGGTTTAACTATATTAGGGGTGATACTTTCAGGGGCATTGCTGGAGGCCGGAGTGTTCGTACTTGCTCGTCCAGGAGTGCCATTAACCCTGGGACATGACGCCTTTTTGGCTGGAATAGTATTAGCCTTGGAGGGCTTTGAGTTGGTTGCGGCATTAGGTGCCAATGGCCCGGACTTCTTGGCTACCCCTGGGCGAGCCGCGGAGTTAGGAGCAGGAACAATCTGTAACGGCACAGGTGCGGGACCGGCTATAATGTTAGGAATAGGAGTAGGACCTTGTGGGGCGGTCGGGGTCTCCCTACTGTCCGGTCCTCCCCCAGACCCCTCCTCCCTAATTCTTAGCTGCAGCTTGATACACGATTTTAGGGAGAAGAAATTGTCTAGAGTTGTCTGCTCTAATTTATCCATCCGCTCAGTCAGACCCTGGATTCTCTCCAATACAGGGAGTTGTAATACTTTCATCATCATTCTCTCTATATTAGTGATGGAAACGGAGTCTAGGGGTGAAGGAGGGGGTGGGGTCCCTGCAAGATCACTAATCTGATTTGTACAGACATTAGTCACTGACCCCCCCTTTGCTCCCGTCAAAGTATTGGTGCCTCGTCCCACTACCTTTTGGGCACCACCTGTCCTGATGCCTAACCCCCGGGATCTCTTGAATGGTTTAACTAATCTACCTTTCCGAGGGCTAGCCATTCTTTTTCGTTTGATTGGAACAGGATGTATTTGTGCCTGTACTACGAGTACAGGTTGAAGAGGTGTGTCCACATGGGTAGGGGTTATAACCAAAGGCGTTATAGGGGCAGGTGACTCGCTATCCGGGGGTCTGGGGCAGCATTGCTTTCAGCTAGATAAGTTTCAGCCGTCAGACTCTCCAACCTATCTATACTTGCTCTTAGAGCGGCCACCCGGGGGTGGTCCAAGAGAGGAGATGCAGGGACTAATGGGTCAAGAGGACGCACTGGCGATGGCACCAGAGCTATCGGACCCAGCGATGACCGTTTATCAACAAGGGGTCCACAAGAAATGCGCCGCTCTGTCATAGCAATCTCCTTTTCTATGACAGTAGCCACACGAGTGATGCACTTGTCCATGGTGCCAACCAAACCCCCATCCTCACCCATACCCCCCTTTCTCAAGTTTTTGCCCGATTGAGTTGCCATTGACATGGCAGGGATGGCAGGATGTGGACACAGTACCTTTAATGAGATTATTTGTCCAGGAACAGTAGGAGAATAACCGGAGTCCAAAGATCCTTCGCAGCCGAAAAACAGATTTTCAGGGGGGTGGCCCAGCCCAGCCACAAACAGCCCCGGACGGCCACAGACAGCCCGCCCTTTGCCCGGGCTTCGCCCGGCGTCCCGCCAAGCGAGGTACTACTCCAAACAAATAGAGATTATGGCGGTCCGGGGGCGGGGCTCACAGGGTGCGCAGGCCAGGTGTCAAGGGCCGTGCAGGGACTCCTGGGAGAGTGAGTCCCTGCAGCGCGATGCTCCACCTCTATTGAGCCGCCCAGCAGCCTCACAGCGTCACCACCAGCTGCGCGATGCGCAAGGCGAGGAGTGGGGGCGGCAGCAAAGCCCCAAGTCCACAAGCCCACAGCAAGAAAAAGCGGCGTCCTCAGGTGAGAGTCCGAAGCTCAGCCACGTCAGGAAAGCAAGGTGTCCCACAGTCTGCAGGGAGGCTGGGTCTTTAAACTGTTTGCCGGTCCAGGGGCGGGGCTCACAGGGTGCGCAGGCCTGATGTCAAGGGCCGTGCAGGGACTCCTGCGAGAGTGAGTCCCTACAGCGCGATGCTCCACCTCTATTGAGCCGCCCAGCAGCCTCACAGCGTCACCACCAGCTGCGCGATGCGCGAGGCGAGGAGTGGGGGCGGCAGCAAAGCCCCAAGTCCACAAGCCCACAGCAAGAAAAAGCGGCGTCCTCAGGTGAGAGTCCGAAGCTCAGCCAGGTCAGGAAAGCAAGGTGTCCCACAGTCTGCAGGGAGGCAGGGTCTTTAAACTGTTTGCCGGTCTGGGGGCGAGGCTCACAGGGTGCGCAGGCCAGGTGTCAAGGGCCGTGCAAGGACTCCTGGGAGAGTGAGTCCCTGCAGCGCGATGCTCCACCTCTATTGAGCCGCCCAGCAGCCTCACAGCGTCACCACCAGCTGCGCGATGCGCGAGGCGAGGAGTGGGGGCGGCAGCAAAGCCCCAAGTCCACAAGCCCACAGCAAGAAAAAGCGGCGTCCTCAGGGGAGAGTCTGAAGCTCAGCCACGTCAGGAAAGCAAGGGCTTTCTTTCCTTTCCTTGACTGAGTTGCACTGTGCTCTCAGGGTCAACCTCTGGCTACCTAAAGCTGGAGGCTGGGTCCCTTTTGAGGGCTTACTGGAGGGACAGGTCAGGTGTGGGGTTTTTAAGTCCCAGGTTTGGCTATGCCCAACAGAGTCCCTCTGGGGGAGGTCCCTAACTAATTTTAAGAGGGATCCCTCAGGACTTTCAGGAATTTTCACCTGGCTAGGGCTGCTAGTTTTAGTGCCCCTAATCTACTGATGGGGAGGTTCCTGGGGACAGTGGGCCCTGTGGGGTCCACTGGCCTCCCTGTCCTCCACAGCCCTGGGCTGAGTGAGGCAGGGTAGAGAGGGGCAGGTTACCTGCTCCAGACTGGATCCCACCTGGGAAGGGTCCACTGACATCAGGGGTTCTGTCAGGCTAGGCCTAACCACCTCTGGGGCAGTTCCTTCATCAGGGGTAAGATCAGGTCCCTGAGGAGGCTAATCCTTTCCTAAAGTCTGGTGGGAGGGAGATTTCTCTTCCTCCTCAATGCTCTCTGTTTGTGTGGAGTGATCCATAGTTTCAGGCTTCACAACACATGAATCAGTTTGAGTTTGGGCTGTGGCCATCACAGCCCCACCAACCTTTTTAGGAGGAGCCTCAGTTTGGGTATAGGCTGTTACCATCACAGCCCTGCTATTCTGTCTAGGAAGGGAGTTAGCAAAAGATGGGGCTGAGACTTGCACAGCCCTATCAACCTTTTCAGGAAGGACATCTTGGATTGGGGCTGTAGCCATCACAGCCCCACTAACCTTTCCATGGAGATTTACTATTCTAGAATGGATTTCTTGTTCAACCTTAGCCCAGGCTGAGATTTCCAAATCATTCCCCAGTGGACAATCTACAGGCAAGTTTGGGGACCCTGCCACTCTCTTTGGGCCAGTGACTCCTCCCCAGCTGAAATTTACCACTGCTATGGGATGATTTTTCTGAACTCCATCAATGTTTTTCACCTGGTATGTGGCACCAGGTAAAAGTTGCCTAGGGGGGACTAGATTCTCAGTCACCATGGTGATACTAGCCCCTGTGTCTCTGTAGGCCTCAATTTTCAAACCATTGATGAGGGGTTCCTGTCTATACTTGCTCAAAGTGTTTGGGCGATCAGAGAAATTGGCAAACCCCATACCAGTTTCATAGACAAGATCAGTCCACCTGTGTTCCAAAACTAAACCCACCCAAATGCTTGGGGGTGCTCCCACCACCTGGGGGACCACTGCTAACAGTGACAGGAGGTGTTGGAGCTTTACCTGGAGGTATATTTTCCTTATTACTATTCTTTGGACAACAGCTGTCTGTTTTCCAATGGCCAACCTGTTTATAATTGACGAAGGTTTCGATCAAGGCTTTCTTGGCAAAAAGGAGATGGATTACCTCAAAACCAAACATCCAAGTATCCATTTATTATATGTATTGCCAAAAATACATAAAAACGAAACAACACCTCCTGGCCGCCCGATAGTATCTGGCTGTGGATCCTTATTGGAACTAATCTCCAAGTTTGTGGATTTTTTCCTAAAACCTTTTCTCCATCAGGTGAAATCTTTTGTACAGGATACAACCGATTTCATTAACAAACTCACCTTAATTGAATTCGACAAAAACATCCATTGAATGGTAACAATGGACATTACGTCCTTATACACCCAAATACCCCAGGACGAGGGAATCAATGTCCTTGAATTATATTTGGAAGAGCGCGAGAGACCTCATAAGATACCAACTGCATTCATTAAGAAACTTGCTGAATTTTCTCTAAAGAGGAACTATTTTAATTTTAATGGAGAATTCTTCTTCCAAATAGGAGGTGTGGCTATGGGATGCCCATTTGCCCCAGAACTTGCTGTGCTGTTCATGTCCAAATATGAGGAAACTTTTATCTATAAGAACAATCCTTTTGCACAATGGATAACACACTGGTATCGATTCATTGACAATATCTTCTTCGTTTGGACAGGTTCAGAAGAGAATTTAAAAAACGTTCATGAGTGGATAAACAACAGAATGCCCACAATTAAATTCAGCATGGAACACTCCAAAGACAAAATGCCGTTTTTGGATGTGGAGGTCTACCCTTCAAGTGGAGGTCTGGTGACAACACTATACAAAAAACCAACGGATCGAAACAAAGCCTTACATTTTGGAAGCAATCATCCACGCAGCCTTAAGGACAATCTCCCTTATGGGCAATATCTTAGAATTCGGCGCAATTGCAAAGAGAAAGAAGAATATTTAAGGCATGCAGAAAATCTAACAGTTAACCTCCAACAACTTAGTTACCCAAAAAAATTGCTTACAAAATCACTCAAGAGGGCTTGGTGGAAACCAAGGGAGAGCCTACTAGAAAGAAGACTCAAAAAAGAGACTGAGCGAATGGTATTCGTAGCCACATTCTGTCCAAATTCTAACATTTTGAAGAAGGTGGTCAAACAAAATTGACATTTGTTAAAAATTTTGGATCAATCCTTTAAGAACGAACCTTTGTTCGCATTTAAAAAGAATCATAGCATTGCCAACCAGCTGGTGAGAGCAGCTGTACCACAAGTAAAGAATCCAAACTTGCGCACTGTTAGGTCTACCCCCTGTCCAAGGCCACCACAAGTGTGGCACATGTTCATATTGCGATACAACAAAAGAAGGAATACTATTCACACACAATCAAATAAATTGGAAACACAAGGGCTTCTCCAACTGTAAAACCCGGTATGTGGTATACGGAATCACATGTCCGTGCAATCTCCTATATATCGGCAAAACCAACCAAGAGGTACGTCTAAGGATACAGCAACATAAATCAAGAATAAAAAACAATGTTGTGACGGCACCTTTGGTGAACCATTGGAGGGAAAAAAATCACAAAGACTCTGAGATACTATGGACAGTAATTTCAAAGGTGGAAAATGATGCAAGAGGCGGTGACTTGGAAGCCAAGCTAACAAGAAGAGAAGCCATGTTAATAGTCAAGTTTAACACAGCAATACTAGGACTGAATGAATTGTCTGAAATGTTTAAATTATGACTTGATTCTTCAGAATCACCTGCATAAATAAATTCCACATGTCCGTGGCGTTCTCAGAACATCATAGAGCTTCCTGACGCATTTTTTAATAAAAAAAATTCAAGAGCACGACAGTACTCTAAATTTAGATCTCAGGTGTTGAATTATATGCAGTAATACAGACACAAATGATAACATTCCGATTGACTATGAGACCATACAATGAAGACCCAATTAGTTCAATGCAAAAGCACTGGAGATCACATAATACAAGGAAGACAATGCCTTTAATGAAAAGGTGCAATGCTTGCACACAATGATACCTTCCAAAATTCAAATATATACAGTTATGTTACGGAAAACGCAACCAATCTGTAGAATTGCTGAAGCTTTTGAGTATTGACATTTTTTAAAACTACAATCCCCGTCGTACCCCGACTGGTTATCGCGGAAAGATACGTAAGATACTAACACACGAAACTAAATCGTTTCAGATTAAGAAGCTCTCAAGACAATTGCAATCAAAAGTACAACAAACCGGGAGTGTATAATAAAAAATGTCAAGAGACGCATGAAACTACCTGATAAAAACCAGCAGCCGATCGCACTACATGTCCCATGATCCTATGCGGACCAGGAAGTAAATGCGACGGAGAAGCATTCTACACGGATAAGGAAAAGTCATCCGAAAACGCCGCAGTGCACCTCGTTTCATTGAAGTAAGCAAAAACCCTTAACACACGCAAGTCTAAGGAGACGATTTATCCACTTGAGGGTGAAACATTTTTTAACATTGAGTCCCTCATTGTTTACAGACACGCGAGCGGGAGTACACAGGAGCCAAAAAGCTAGCCTGAGCATTTCATGAAGGTAAGCGCTGCCTCGCAGCAACCGTGCATGCAAAACATTACCAACTTAAATAAGCGAACTGAGTACAAAAAACCTCCCTCCTGTTTTTTAGACTGCTGAGAGTCAGACAGCGCACACTAAAATAAGACGCCAAAATGATACAACAAGTAAGTGACTGCTGAGGTGCATGTGACAGAAAGTTGGTGAATATGGTCAGAATTGGGTCTTTGATTGTGTTTTTCCAGCATTTATTGTAGTTGGACGTCGTGGTCATTCCAGCTAAACTCTGATGAGCGAGAGGTAAGGTCTGGAGACTTGTAGTTTTGGGGATAGGCAGCTGTGAGACAAAAACTTGAATTCTAAAAAAGCCATTTTTGTTCTCCATTACAGATATTGGTCCTGATGAGAACTCCTAATTGATGCGAGTTCGAAACGAGTAGACTTTCAGGAATAAGCCAAAAATCAAAAATTAAAAAGTGATAGAAAATAGTAAATTGTATATATATTTTGTGGTTCAAATACATATTGGCTTGTTGTTGTGAATATTCAGATTCCAGCATATATCTAATCATTGATGTATCTTTGTTTTTGTTTGTACTGGTATGATTGATGGATGATTGAAGTTTGTATGAAAAACTGTGAATGCATTGTTGTAAATAGGAAAGTTGTTTATGAAAAAATATTTTTTTGTTGTGTACATAAGGTTTTAGAATTTGTGTAAAAATTTGACAAAACACAGGTTCAAATAGAAGAATAAATCATATCATAAGAAGCAAATAAAATAATTGGCATTAAAACCGACAAACATATTGTTTCTATCATATGTTGTGACCCAAAAAGATGTCAGGTTAATTTGTTAGCGGCACGTGCATTTATTCTGTTCATTCAACCTGTTTACAGGCATGGCAGTAAGGCTTTTTCGGTGTAGAGGAAGTGTCTTGGGGCCCACCCCCACCCTTGGAGTTTTGGGGCCCTGGGGAAGTCTTCGCTTTGGTTTTATCCCCACCTTTCTCTTGAGGCTTGGTAGTCTCTTTCTTTTGGTCACCACCCTGGTTCTTAGGCCTGATCCTGGTTCTGACCCGTTTGTCTGCCCTCTTACCCAATTCTTGTGGAGAGGTCAGATCAAAGTCCACCAGGTGCTGATGTAGAAGCTGGTTTTGACAATTATTTAAGAACTGCTCTCTCATCATCAAATTATATAATCCTGTATAGTCCGTAACATTACTTCCCAGCAACCAGCCCTCCAGAGCCTTAGTGGCACATTCAACAAATTCAGACCAGTCCTGAGTCTGTGTCTTCTGGGTTTCTCTGAACATTAACCTGTACTGTTCAGTGGTTAAGCCTAACCCATCTATCAGAGCACTCTTCAGGAGCAGGTAGTTTCTAGAATCCCCATCACTAACTGTGAGGAGTCTGTCTCGGCCTCTACCTTCAAAGCAGAGCCACAAGATTGCTGCCCACTGCTCCTGAGGGATCTGCTGTACTCTGCAGGCTCTCTAAAGTGCAGTTATCAATTTGTGGATGTCATCCCCAGCTTTGTAGGGGGCACAATCTTACTCAGGTTTCTATTGTCATAGGACCTGTCTTTATCCTTAGGGATAGTGCTGCCACCAGTGGATCCTAATCCACTCTCTCTAGGCTGTCTTGCTTTAGCAAGCTTCTCTTGGATCAGGGCTACTTCCAGCTCTCTCTTCTGGATCCTAAGCTCAGCCTCTCTCATGTTGGCCTCATGTTCCCTCCTCTGAGGGGATGTCATCCTCCTTCTGCAGTGACCACGAGAACATCTAGAAGCATGGGATGTGTCAGATTCACCTGAGTGATTCCTTCTCCTCCTAGACTACTGGTTAAGTCCACTTGGGGGTCTGAGTGGGTTTGACCCTGACTCAGTCCCAAATTGGCTTAAGTTAGCCTGGCTAAGTCTCCTGACTGGCACCTGACTAAGTCTCTCATCATCAGAATCACTTTCTTCTTCCTCCTCTTCCTCCTCCTCATCCTCAGGCTGAGTATCTCCAGTTTTCTGGTTTTCCTCATCTATATGGACAACAGGGACAGGGGAATCAGTGTTATCATCTTCAGAAGGAGAGCCTCCTTCTCCAGACCCTTTGGGGTCAGGATTGGAGGTCTTTAGAGCTTCAGACTGGTCTAAAAGCTCTCTGAGGTGTGCTGTAGTAGGGGTTGGACCCGTCTTGAGACCTCTTAAGGTACACAGCTGCCTCATTTCTTTAAAGTTTAACATAGCAAATTTGGATGGTGCCTTTGGAGGGTCACTCTCAACAGGGACAGTTCCAGTGGACCCCTCTGCTCCAGACATTGCTCTAGTGTGGGTGGATATGTTGCAATCTACCTACACTGGTGTTTACCTACTAAACCTATCTAGTAGTTGTAGTCAGGGTGTGCTACTCCCTATCCTCTACAACAACTAAGTTCAGTAGAACTTAAGTACACTAGTCTTGTTTTATATGTACCTAACAGGTACCTGTATGATCTTTCAAATGATACTCTCAAAGATTGTAATGGTAAAACAACAGCAAGCTCAAATCCCAACCGCTGCACACCAATGTGAGAAGTTGGCCAGGTATATGATGCTCACTAGTTCTAGTGATCACCTTGTACCATGCCAAGCAACCCTTATGATGATTGGTTGTAAGTCAACCTTATAGACCAGCTATCCTAGTAGCGTGGACAAAGCAGTCTTAGGCTAAACTCTGTAAAGGCATGTGAAGCAAGCTGCTTTACCATACACAATCCCCTTGAATACCAAATGAAAGGACACCACACAGATATATATTGAAAATATATATATATATTTATTTACTACAAATATCCCCTATACTCTTTATGAGCACAGAAGCAAATGCGTTAAAACAAAACACAGTTTAAATATACAAAACTTGCACAATATGGATGAGCCCAAGGGGCCACCTAAACCATATACTAAAATAGTGGTATAAGAAACACCAATTGGAAAGGAAATAGGCCTAGGGCCTGGGGAATCGCTGGAGCTGTTCGGGACTAACAGTGAAAAAGTCGGGGAAAGGCCCGCGGGATTCGGGTGCAGCGCTTAAAGCACAAGCATGCACCAATGCAATGTCAATGGTGCGTAAAAGGTATAAAGTTACTGTTTAAGGAACCTTCCAACTGACCTAGAAGGACACAACTTTAGACCTAGGCACTAGAGGTGTGTACCAGTGTAGGAACACCGGCGTTGCTGAGTTACCTCACCCACAGGAAGCGGGTGCACAGGTGCGAAGTTGTGTCGGGTTTCGTCACGCAGGTCGATGGTGCCTGAAGATGAAGATGCTGCAGGCGGGTCGTCGAGGAGAGTTCCAGTGGATCCAAGGGTGGATCCAAAGTTGTGAAGACCTGAAAGCAGAGGGGACAATGTTCAAAGCCACTAGCCAGTAACTACGGTGGAACCAGGATGGAACCAGGCGATGTCGGGTGCAAACAGGTGAAGAGGTGTAGCTTGTCTCTGCAGCCACGTGGACACGAAGAGGTCGAGGACGTCCAGGAGTCGGTCACGAGCTGTCCCACAAAGGCTCTAGCTGATGGCTGTGTCGGCAACTTGATTGGAGCAAACAGGCCTTGGCTAATGCAAGCCACGCAGGAAGTGAAGAAAGCTTGTTACTCGGACCAGCAAGGTCAGAGCGGGTGCTCTTTTCAGGGGAGCAAGGGCCAATCTAGAGCAACCAGACCAGCGGTGTTGTTTGTAGATTTTGTCCCCAAGATGGCCGCTAGCCACGTGGCAAGTGGCCGGGATGGCGCGTCGAGTGGCAAAGTGCAAAAGGGCCCCACGCAGATCGTGGAGATGCTGGGGGGCTAATCTTCTGTGCAAATGCTGCTCGGTGGTGGGGCTTCTCAAACCCCAAAGCACAGCATTGACGGAGCCTCGGGTGCTGCGCAGTCAGCTTCTCGGAGGTCTTTCAAGATGGCCGGTCCCACGTCCCTCAATGCCTCCACGGGTCTCTTCTTTTCAGGGACTGTGGATCGGGCTGTGAGATGTCTGGGAATCCTGGTCTTGTCGGGCTCGGGCTCCGGCGGGAGGCGGCGGCAAAGCAGATGTCGAGTTTCTGGTTGGTGCCTGTATTCACAGGGTGGCCACAAGGGAGATTCTCTTCAGTCTTCTGTGCAGCAGAATGTCGAAGTCCGGTTTTCTTCTTAGTTTCAAGTCGAGTTCAGGATGATCTGAAGTCTTGGGTCACAGCTCCTATTCTTATTCCAAATCTAGGGGCCGGATTACCTGCTAGGTCCCTCCTCTGGGTGGGACCAGGAAGGGGGGTGGTTACACCCCTTTCCTTTGTCCAGCTCCGCGCCAGGACTGGGGCTGGGAAGCCCCAGCACCGGTTTGGACTGGCTTATGCACAGGGACACCTTGTGTGCCCAAGGCATGTCTCATTCTATTCAGCCCTGTCCTACCCAATACACAAAATCCTGTCTGGGGTGGTGCTAGCACCTCCCAAGGCAGGAAACCCTTTGTCCAAGCCCCCCTCGCTGGAAGGACTCCCAGCAGCAGGAGGTCAGACTTGTGTCTGAGGTGGCAGCATCCATTTTGTGATGCTGAGGCTCATGTTTAACTTTGCCCGGGTTTCAGGTTATGTACATGTCCTGTCCCTCTAGAAGGGTGGAATGCTACCCCCGTCACCAGAACTGGCGAGGGGGTAGTATCCCAATTCGTATGATACCTTACTCGACATGTTTTGATAAAGCCAAACCAAAGATAGCATTGAACTGCGAGGTTCATAATGCACTTAAGAGTATATGGTATGGCAGTATCATGGAGCAGCTAAAGGACGTGGTTCCGAAAGCTGCAGACAGGCTCAGCTCATGCTAGAGCACCATCTCACATATTTCCAAGCACTCTGCCTCCAGGATTTATGAGGCCTTCCATAGGAGTGGCTGATAGGAACATATGTGTCCATTTTTAGATATAGACATACTATACCTAAGCAAGAGGTGATTACACCTACTTACCCCAGCTGAGTGATCAGTCAGTTGTGTCAAATATGGAGGCCAGGCCAGGGGTGGCATAATACATGCTGCAGCCCCTGGTAGGCCTTGGAAACACCTATGCCCTGGGTACCTGGGGTACACTGTTACAGGGGCCAATAAGGTTAACCAGTTCCAATTGTGTATGTACCTAAGGTACATGGAGTCCATTTCAAGGAGAGAGCAATCAGCCTGGGGCCCTGAATAGCAGGATCCCAGGCCAACTAAGTCAAAAACCAGCTAAACACTAGGCAAAAAGTTTTGGGGTAACCATAGTCAGATATCCACCTTCCTACAGACGTCAACGCAGCTCCGCAACGTATTTCATTTAACTTTTAAGTGCAATATTCATTAATTAACAACGTAAAATATTCGCCACTGTGCCTAAGTGACTAATTCAAAGAATAGATGATTTGCACCTACTGCGAGTAAATCCCTTCCGTTTACTCTTCATACACTGGGAGTAGATCCCTTCCACCTACTCTTCATACAAGCATTAGAGAACCTGTTACTCCCTCTGGTTTACCCTTTCTAGGTGATATAAGGCCAAAGTTTCACCAGCGAACTCCTTTGCTATCATTTATTCATACATTTATACAGAAAATCCCTAATTAGTGCTACCAGTTTTACTTAATCATGCACTTACTTCCTTAGGCAAGGGACCTCACTGCAAAGTAGCTTCCATTTACCACCCGATATTCTGCCCCTGGGGATTCCAAAACAAACATAGAACAATACAAACGGGTTTTGGTTAAACATAAAATCAATACAAAATTAAAAATAATCAATATGCGACTAACTACCTATCTTAACTAAACCCTAACCACTACTCTGCTACCATAAGAATACTGATAGAGTGCGGGCTCACCTGCTCGTTTTACCGTACTCACCTGGGCCCATAAAAACATACACACTTTGAACAGGTAAACCTACTCTTAATCAGGATTTTAATTAACCATTTAGAACCAATACCACTGACTTACCAATCCTTGTCACAGGTACCTAGTCCTAAGGGATCAAGGGTGTTAGCATAATAGGCAGTAAAACAACATTTCATTTATAAAATAACCACAGACTCGGGAAAGGTTTAAACACTTTACCTATGTAAATTCTTAAATGTCAGAGCCCATACCAATTCAATTAAAGCACGTTCAATTAGAAAGAATATAATCAAAGCAAGATGATGTGAAAATATTCTGAGACTTTCTTTAGGCATTGAAACATAGGAAGGGTAAGAAAAGAGAAACAGTACAATGACATACCCACACAGATTTATAATTACCTAGAATGGTGTGAAGACCAACCCAGGCCACGGGCTGGGTTAAAGGACACAACCCCCGGTAGTTCAGGTGCCAACAGGATAGAACAGGTGCCGACCAGAATCAGGACAGGTACGGACCAAATTGAATCAGGACAGGACCACCGCAGGTCAGGACCGGCACCCCCATCTAAAGTGCAACTCCAGCGTTGCAACCCTCTCTGCAGCTATCAGTCGGACCCCGATTGGGTTATCGAATCTCCTACCCAGAACCCCGATTGGGTTATCGAATTTCCTCTAGCTCAAAACCCTGATTGGGTTATCGAATTTCCTCTCCCTCAAAACCCCGATTGGGTTATTGATTCTTCTGACAGAGTGCTCCACCAGCACCTCTGCTCTCGATCGCCTATTGAATGCGTTGGGTCAGTGACAGGTCAGCTCTTCGGACAAGTTGGACAATCTAACTAGCTAAGCCTACCCTAGATATACCATTTTCCAGGGCAGTGTACCACCTCCCAATGTTGCAAGTTCATGTATTTCCCCAATTTGATTGGTCAAAAGCGAGGAGCGGTCATCACACCATACCAGTTATGAGGTCATTTGATTCAATAATGCAAATTATCTTTCCCGCCCATAACTTTATGTTCCCATGCACTTTTATTCCATCCAGCAATGAATGTTCTAATAGTAAATACAATGTTAAACAATTCAACAAATCTTCTTCCTCTTGGAGGTTCATAAGGTCGGGTTCCCAGGCGCATCGCAGGCAAGACTGTCGTTGGCATGGATTCAATGCCATGGTTTGTGGACTCGGGAGAATTCAGAACATGCGCAGTCGTGGGACCCAAGATGGCGCAAAATTGTACTTGATAGGTCCAAACACGAGCTAATAGCAAAGTTAAAGAAGAACAGTTTTAGAACAAGGAATACATTAATACACTGTATACCACTTAACTCTACACTATTCCCATTATTTTATTTCAACTACAGCGTTAGAAATTGACAAGAACGAACAATTTAGTAAAAGCGGCAATGCAAGCGTTAGCATGTGAAAACATAGAGAAGCCATCTTCAGTTCTAGTGCGCAGAAGGAAAGATTTCCCACCAAAGCAGACAATACGTCATGTCACATGAGTGTGACAGATGCATGCGCAGAAAAGTTCCCACATTGCGACAGCCATTTCAGGACACTCGAGTTACTGTTAGTAAAAATACATACGCAAGCTTCCCCTAGATGCTAGAAGTGTCATGTGGTGCATTGTTAGTAAGACAAAACATGTTTATTAATGTAGTACGTTTTATTTCGAGAGGATTGAATCCGAGCAAGTCTCTTTACGAGCAAAATCTTGCTCCATCAGCACCCATAGTACAACCCAGAAAAGAAAATATAATAGTTGATGACCAGGCAAGTGAGTGCGAATCAGTAATTTCCTTAATGGATTTGTCTGTAAGGGAACCAATAAGTGACTTATTCAGAAAAATTACCCCTGGATGCTCTAGAGAAGTACAGATTGAAATGTCCACTGGAACAAAAAGTGCCACTGTAGTAACCCCAGAAGAAATATAGAGATGGACCCGAGAGACAGAGAAGCCAAAATCCCAGCCAAAGGTATTGGACATTTTTAAACTAAGAGTAGAATTGAAAGAAATTATAGCTGGAAATGTAGGATTAGAGAGATTAAATTCCTTCAACGAAGAGGAATTGTTATTCATATGTAGAAGCATCACTCAAAATACAAAAATATTTAATGAAAAATTAATGAATTTGGCTTCAGAAATGGGAATTGACATAGGTAAATCTAAAGTGTTACTGAAACCATATAGAGCAGAATTTTATGACAAAGAATTAGAAAACATGAATTTGTCAGGACAAAAATTGCAAATAAAAGAATTATTGTCACTATTACGGAAATGGGGAGATTTGGATAAATGGAAAGCTATATGGACAAAGAAAAAGCAAGAAGCACAGGTTAGTCGAACAACATCAGAATATTTAAAGAAAGAAACTGAAAAGGTTGAAAGGTTGTGTCCAATGAGAGAAGTTCCAGGAGGAGGTTATGTACATGTCCCCTGGTCCCGACAGGATATTTTATCCTTTACAAATGACTTCCCAAAACTTAGAGAAAAACCTTTGGAATGGTCAGACAAGTCGAAAGGTTTGTGAATGTTTCAAAAGTACTGTTAAAAGATTTAGATGGTCTGTTCAACGTAGTTGTTCCATCTGATTTATGGACAGATTGTAAAATTACGGTAGATTGGTCAAATGATGAATACCCTAGAGATCCAAAGACAGGAGCCCTGTCAGATGAAATAATGAAGAAATATAATCAGGTAATAACTTACTTAAAGGGAAAGGTGCCTCCAAAGGAAACAGATTGGACAAAAATAGACAAAACAACCCAGACAAGCATAAATCTGTACATGCATACTATGAGCATCTATTGCAGGTATTCAAGCGGTATAGTGGATTAGAAAACATTGATAATAAGGACATGACACACTTTATATATCGTTTTGTGTCTGGACTTAAACCAGAAATATCACAAATGATTAAGGAGCATAAATTATGTTGGCTGGCAAAACCTAATGATGAGATTCTAAAGTATGAAATTCACGGGTCCGGCAGCAAGGGTAGGACGAAGGCAAGTTGCCTATCTACGCCTATCACCAGAGCAACAACGTGCTCTGGCCATCCCCGTCAGCCCATGACGTTGTAACTAGGGGTCTACAAAACTCCCCAGTACACGTCTACTAGGGTATTCCTACCGCTCCTGGTAATTTATGTCACTGTACTGAATACCAGGTGGTAGTGCACTTTATCACACTTCTTTTTACCGGTTCTGATGAACGGCCAATTGACCCGTTAGGGGCAAGTCAGACATGAAACATGTTGACCATTCACACATAGATTGACCCTTGAGGGACATTATTTTCCACACAGGGGCACAGACAGTTTTTGTATTAGGCTAGAGCTACCTAGTTTATAAAAATTTGATTCAATTGGACTGCTCCATAACTATTTTAACTATTTCACCCCCTTGTGCACTACCCCGCCCCCACACCCGCACGCACCTTATGGCTTCTTCTTCAAAAGATCCCCGGCAAAGAGCCCCGGTTTCGGGAGCCTATCAGGCATTGCAGCGCCGGCATGATGAGGGGCAAATGCCCAATTTTGAAGCCTGACAACTCTCTTGGGGGGTGTGAGGGCATCACGGAGAAAGACCTGCCTTTCCCACACGTCCTGATAGGAACTGCACACCCCCTCTAGATCTGGGATGAAATTGATAACAAGAGAAAGAAATTAGAAGAAAAGGTAATGTGGGGTCACGTTAAATTAGCAGAGCAACAGGAACTCCAGTTAAGTCAACAGGCAAATAATCAAGGAAGAGGGGAAGGTCAAGGTGAAAGTTGTGGGGGCAAGCCGAGAGGGAAAATGAGCAAAGAAGTGGCTAAGAAAAAGTTTCCCTGTCACGGGTGCGGAAAATTGGGGCATTGGAAAAATGAGTGTAAATTATTACAGAATAATAATGTTCAAAATCAAAATTTAAATCAGCAGACGCAGAATGAGGTGTCGATGAGGCAACCACAACAGGTAATACAGAATCAGTTACCACCTGCCCCAAGCCAAATACTATGTGGACACAGGATTTTGTGAGGAAAGTGGTAAGAAAAATACGGTAACACCACAGTTTCTTTAGCAGGACACATTGAAGAAGATACTTACTGACGGTGCCTGGGGGGGGGAAGAGGAATGCGTACTTGGAGCATCCTTACCAGTAGATCAGTCAGGTCCTTACATAGATGGCAAGGTTGAGGGAAATGACATCACCTTCTTGTTGGACCCTGGTGCTACCCGTTCTACTGATTAAAACAGCAGACATCTCAAACCTACCCCTCTCAGGAGAAACAATCTAAGTAAAGGGAGTTTCTAATAAACAAATTAGGACCCCTATCACAGAACCAATGGAGCTGCGTATTGGCAATTTTAAAGAGATGTACACATTTGTTGTGTGTGATTCTAGTCCTGCAAACTTGCTAGGAAGGGATTTACTGTGCTAAATGAATTGCACAATTTTTTGCACACCAAATGGAGTTGATATTCAGACTTCTGATGAAGATGGAATATATAAAATCATGTTAGCTAAACAGGAAACTGAAATTAAAAAGATGACCCTAAAAGATTTACCAGAAGAGTTTCAAAATACCGTAAATCCAGATGTGTGGGATTTTACCGGAAAAGAAGTAGGATTAATGCGAAATGTGGATCTAGTAAAAGTGACAGTGAAGGAAGGTTCAGTCAAATACCCAACAGTACAAAATGAGTCCAGAAATAAAAGATGGTATTTCCGCCAAAATCAAGCGTATGGTTGAGCAAGGCATTTTAATAGAAATAATGACCAGTCCATGTAATTCACCTATAATTGGCATAAAGAAACCAGGCGGGAAATATGAGGTAGTTCAAGACCAGCGGAAAATTAATAAAATTGTTGTCCCATGTTGCTCAATCCAGCAGTGATTTTGTATCAGATACCATGGAGTGTAGGATGGTTCACTGTAATTGATTTATGCCATGCCTTCTTCTCCATTCCATTACAGCAAGGGCCCAATTCACACAACTAACTTAAGACAAAATCCTAAACATACTACTTTTGGTATTCACAGAAGGCATTTAGTAGTAGTAAAGTTAGGATTTTGTCTTAAGTTTGACTTAAGACAAACTTAAGACAGACTTAAGACAGACTTACGACAAAATCCTAACTTTACTACTGCTAAATGCCTTCTGTGAATACCAAAAGTAGTAAATTTAGGATTTTGACTTTAGTTCTGTGAATCAGCCCCGAAATTTTTATTTTTGTTTAAATTCGACGAGCATGTTTATGTTTGAAATCGTGTTCCTCAAAGGTACTCGGAAAGTCCATCGATCTATAACCAGATTTTGAAAAAATGTCTTGAATCTTTGGTGCTGCCCAAACACTCCGTTTTGGTGCAGTACATAGACGATTTGCTGGTTGCGTCTAAAACTCAAAGTGACTGCATTGTTGATACAATTGCATTACTGAATCATTTGGCTGAAGGAAGACATAAAGTGTCACCTGAAAAATTGCAATTTTTCACCACATCAGTCAAGTATCTGGGACACCACATAGAGAGAGGGGTCAGAAGAGTGACTTCAGAATGAATCAAAATAATTAGAAACATGAAATTACCTCAGACACAGAAGGAAATCAGGATGTTTATCAGAGTTGTAGGTTACTGTAAGCAGTAGATTGTGGGATTTGCAGTACTAGCTGAACCATTGACTCAGCTAACAAAGAAACAAGCAAAATATCCAGTGGAATGGAATGATGAAAGCATTAATTTTTTTTCTACTATTAGGCAACTGCCTGTGCGAAGCTCCAGCATTAGGAATGCCTGTTTATTCAATAGAATTTGCACTGTTCTGTGACGCAAGAGACAATTTTGCTCTTTCAGTCCTAACACAGACACATGGCCTAATGCGACGTCCTGTGGCATATTTCTCTGCCACTTTGGACCCAGTAGCATCCGCATTACCAAGGTGCTTCAACTTGCATGAGTCTTGAACAAAGTAAATGAATTGTAATGGGACACCCTGTAACAGTGTATGTCCCACATGCAGTTGTGATTTTGCTGACGCGAACTCGCACACAGTACCTTACTCCTAGTCGGCTGACTAAGTATGAGAGAGTTATTCTAGGTTCATAAAATGTGACAATAGTCAGATGTACTGTTCTAAATTCGGCAACTCTGTTACCTAATTCAAATTTTGAAGAGGTAAAGGAGGAAGTAAAACATGATTGTAACGACCTCACTGAATACAGTACTACACCACGCCCATGGAATACAGGAAGAACCACAAAAAGATCCAGAACATGAGCTATTTGTAGATGGCTCATGCATGCATCATGAGGAAGGAGGATTGAGTGCTGATTATGCTGTGTGCACATTGGCTGGTATAATTGAAGCATCCTATTTACCAGGAGTCAAGTCTGCACAAGTAGCCGAATTGATTGCTTTTATAAAAGCGTGCAAAATTGGGAAAAATTAGGGACTATTTCCGGCATATGCTACGAAGATCACTGGTAGTTGGGACTGCTTTTTGGCCAATGTCTGAACACTTCTCAAGCACGCCATTAACATATTGGATATGCTCTCCTCCTCCCTCCCTGACATCGGGTTACTGACGGAAACATGGATTAAGCCTTCTTCGAATCCAGCAATAGCAACTGCTATCCGACGGATATCACATCCAGAAGCTTGATAGACCACTAAAAACAGGGGGCGTGGTAGCAATAGGTTATAAAGATCCCATAAAATTTACATTCTTAGATCAGCTAAGCAATAATAAACTAGAAATTATTTTCTTTAGAATTGATCTGCATGGACAACTTAGCTGGAAAGGGGTCCTTATATATCGCCCTCTGGGACCACTCCTTGATTCCGTCACCCAGCTCATGAACCTAATCTCCCCCTATGCCATTTCATCCAAAAACGTTTTACTTCTCGGAGACCCAAACGAACACATTGAAAATCCCAGTGATCCTGACGCTTCCTCTCTCTTGGCTGAACTTGGGACACTTGAACTAACTAAAACTGATAAACAACCGACCCATGCAGTGGGACACACGCTAGATTTAGTCCTCACTAATTCGACTAACATCCTTTGTGGAAAAACCCACCCTCTCATATGGTCAGACCACTCTAAAATTTAATTCTGCATTACTGGACCTCAAGAGCGAATTGTCATACCGCCGGGAAAATCAGACATTGGCATAAACTGACCCCATCTCTATTCGAAGACACTTTTGTTCCACCACAGTATACCGATGCAGACAGTGTTGAATCTCACCTCAGTGCCTTTCAGGAAAACATAGAGTCTACACTAGATATGTTGGTACCCTTGAAAACACACTGCGCAGTCCCTAAAGGCCCACAGGCACCTTGGTATACTACCAATCTCACAATTGAAAAAATCCAATGTAAGAAACTTGAATGACGCTGGCGACGCACACACGATCGCCATGATAGAGAAAGGTTTAAGTCCACTCTTACCAAATACCACGGCAACTTAAAAACAGCATCGGGATCCTGACGGAAACATGGATTAAGCCTTCTTCGAATCCAGCAATAGCTACTGCTACCCGATGGATATCACATCCAGAAGCTTGATAGATCACTAAAAACAGGGGGCGAGGTAGCAATCATTTATAAAGATCCCATAAAAGTTACATTCTTAGATCAGCTAAGCAATGATAAACTAGAAATTCTTTTCTTTAGAATTGATGTGCATGGACAACTTAGCTGGAAAGGGGTCCTTATATATCGCCCTCTGGGACCACTCCTCGATTCCATCACCCAGCTCATGAACCTAATCTCCCCCTATGCCATGTCATCCAAAAACGTTTTACTTCTCGAAGACCTAAACGAACACAGCGAAAATCCCAGTGATCCTGACGCTTCTTCTCTCTTTAGTGAACTTGGGACACTTGAACTAACTAAAATTGATAAACAACCGACCCATGTAGCAGGGCACACGCTGGATTTAGTCCTCACTAATTCGACTAACATTCTTTTTGGAAAAACCCACCCTCTCATATGGTCAGACCACTCTAAAATTTAATTCTGCATTACTGGACCTCAAGAGCGATTTGTCATACCGCCAGGAAAATCAGACATTGGCATAAACTGACTCATCTCTATTCCAAGACACTTTTGTTCCAGCACAGTATACCGATGCAGAAAGAGTCGAATCTCACCTAAGTGCCTTTCAGGAAAACATAGAGTCTACACTAGATATGTTGGTACCCTTGAAAACACACTGTGCAGTCCCTAAAGGCCCACAGGCACCTTGGTATACTACCAATCTCACGATTGAAAAAAGCCAATACAAGAAACTTGAGTGACACTGGCGACGCACACACGATCGCCATGATAGAGAAAGGTTTAAGTCCGCTCTTATCAAATACCACGGCAACTTAAAAACAACTAGGAAAAAACATATTGCTAACCTAGTTGATCAGGCAGATAACTCTTCTAAAGGACTATTTCAAGTCCTCAGCACATTTATTAACCCCAAAGCATGCAACACGGAAGAGGAACCATCCCAGACTCTGTGTGATAGTATAGCAAGACACCTCACCTCCAAAATAGACAAAATCTATAATAATATCACGGCAATTAACGGCACCCAATCAAGCAACAACGCCGAATCATCCTCCTCAACCAAAACGCTACTGCTGACGACTAAATCCGGCTGCCTTTCAGACCTGATCCCAGCCAAGATCTATGTCTTGCTAGCAAATCAGCTTGCCGCCCCTATATGCTCCTTTTTAAAAAGTTCCTTAAAGGAAGGTAGGCTCCCTGAGGAATGGAAAGCAGCTCAGATATTGCCCTTCAGGAAAAATGCTAAGCTCCCCCTGAAGGATGTTACTATCTACTAACCTATCTCATTACTCCCACTACAAAGTAAATTACTAGAGAAACATATAAATAAACACCTGACCAGCTTTCTAGAATCCTCCAATAGCCTCGATCTCTCACAGTCAGAATTCCGTCCAAGACACAGTATGGAAACCGCACTAGTAACAGTCACAGACAACATCCGAATGCTAGCCGACAGGGGCCAGGCTGTACTACTTGTACTGCACGACCTGTATGTGGCATTCAATACCATCTCACAGCAGATCCTGCTGGGAAGGCTTAGTGATATAGGTATTGAGGGAATTGCACTAAAATGGATGGCAAACTTCCTAGCAGAAAGAACCCAAACCATTAACCTTGGTCCTTTAAGATAACAAACAACCAATGTCACCAAGGGGGTACCTCAGGGCTCATGCTTGAGCCCCACTATATTCAACATTTATGTCACGCCACTCGCTAAACTAATATGGAACCTAGAGTTCACCCCAATCTCCTATGCAGATGACACACAACTATTTCTCTCATTTGATGGGAACAACACCAGCATTCAGACCACCTTCTCGGAAGGCATGAGAACCATGACTGACTGGATGAGCAACAACTTCCTCCAGTTAAATGCTGAGAAAAAAGAAATTATGCTATTTAGAGAAGCAGTAACAAGGTGGTCTCCCAACTGATGGCCAGGAGAACTGGGCCCAGCTCCGTCCCCCAAACTAGTGGTAAAGAACCTAGGGGTAAAAATTGATCAGAAGCTAAACTTAGAGGAGGGTGTCACTTCTACCGCTAAGGCCTATTTCAATACTCTGAGCCTACTTCGCAGAGTCTTCCTCCTACTTCCGTCACCCACACGGAAAACTTTGATCCAAGCATTAGTAACAAGTTGACTAGATTACTGTAATGCTCTGCTGATTTCCACTAAGGAATCTTCCCTGAACAGACTGCAAGTAGTCAAGAACACAGCAGCTCGCTTGGTGACTGAAGCCCCCCCCAGTACTCCTTCTCTGCCCCTACTTTGTAAATTGCACTGGCTTCCCATTCCTAATAGGATTACATTCAAAATCTGCTGCATGGTCTATATAGCCCTTAACAACTTGGGACCTAATTACATCGCAGATAAATTGATCCGATACAACCCCTCCAGGACCCTCCAATCTGGATCCAAAGAGCTTCTTTTCGTACCCCATATAAAACAAACCAGGTTAGGAGTAACAGCCTTCTCTTATGTAGCTCCTTCTCTCTGGAACCAGCTCCCCATTCACATTCGCCACTCCAACAACTATTTATCTTTCAGGAAGCAGTTAAAAACCTCACTGTTCTAATCTCCAGGTATTGCTGTCTAAGGCCGTCCCAGGGCGGAGATATCCCGGTTGGGGTGCTTCATGCGCTCTACAAATGACATAAATAAATAAATAAAAATAAAGAAACCATTTACACTGATAGTCAGTATGGTTACGGGGTTGTGCATGACTTTGGCCAGCTTTGGATGCAAAGTGAGTTCATGACTTCTTCAGGAACTCCTATTAAAAATGGACAATTTGTAAAAGAATTACTTGAAGCAATTCAATTACTAAAAGAAGGGGCAGTGGTCAAGTGTGCTGCTCACCAATCTGAAAACGACAAAGTGACAGCTGGTAATCGTTATGCTGACCAGGTGGCCCAACATTGTGCCAAGTATAAAATGGCAGTAAATAAGAAAATCGATGCATGTGGAATAAGCTGCCAACTTATGCTATTAGGGGGCGAAGGAACATGGGCGGAAGTGAGAGATCTACAAAATGAAGCAGAACCCAAAGAAAAAGAAGAATGGGAGAAAATAGGTTGTCAGAGAAGAACTGAAGATGGTGTGAGGGGAAGGGGAAGAGGTGTGGCGCCGCGGCTAGGGCGACTGACTCCGGAATCTGGGGATCACGGGTTGATCCCTTGCACTGGCGGCAGATTATCCCAGCACCATGTGAATCTGGGCAATAGCTTGCTTAATCTTCCCAACGGCCCCCAGCGCCTAGAGACCCTTACGGGTGAGTGTGCGCTTTACAAATGTGGATTATTATTATTTTATTATTATGATAATTTACTTAGATGGGAGACCAGTGTTACCTGATTGTAAGCGTGCACCTATGGCCAGGATGTACCATGGAGACACACACATAGGCAGAGACGCCATGATAAGATTGTTTAGACAGGATTAGTTTAACACAGGGTTCTGAAATGTAGCAGAGAGTCTTTGTCAGAGATGCTTAATTTGCCAACAAATGAACCCTGGTAGAAAAACTGGGGTTTGCCCTGGGAAAATTGGAAAGGCACAAGGTCCATTCATAATACTTCAAATTGACTTCATCCAGTTATCTACTCATCGAGGATTAAAATATGTCCTTGTCATTGTGTGTTTATTCTCCAAATGGGTGGAGGCTTACCCGACTAGGAGGAATGACAGCCTAACTGTAGCTAAACTCCCTTTGGAAGAGCTCATTCCTAGGTTCGGTTTTCCAGTAACGATTGAATCAGACCGAGGGTCTCATTTTAATAATGAAAAAATTTGATTAATTTGTGAAGCATAAAAAAATAGAGCAAAAACTGCACTGTGCATACCATCCAGAGGCTTCTGGAGTGGTAGAACAACTAAAGACTGGGAGAGGTGTGTGAATCCACCACTTTGGAATGGCCTGATGCTTTACCCCTTGTCCTGATGGGACTCAGAAGCGTACCAGACACAAATACAAGCTTGAGTCCCCATGAGATACTCATGGGAAGAGCAATGAGGCAAGCATGTGTACCAGGACACAAGCTGTTAAATATATCTGATGATTTGGTATTGGAGTATTGCAAAGAGTTGGCTGATCAAGTGCGTTCTATCTCTCACCAAGTTGGGGAAAACGCTGTGGCAAGACAGTTGACTCAAGCACATGATTGGAATCCAGGTGATTGGGTAGTGATAAAACATCACACCCGAGAATCGTGCCTAGCACCAAGGTGGGGAAAACTGCATCAAGTCACATTGGTCACCACCACAGCTGTAAAGTGTGCAGGACTGCCAAACTGGATTCATGCAAGCCGTACCAAAAGAGTAACTGAACCTGACGAAGTAGAGGCTGAAGGTTGTACAGCTGAAGGATCCCAAGAACCCGATCCTGTAGTAGCTGATGAAGAACGACCTAGCACCAGTCAGGATGAGTGGATTCCTATAGTCGACATACCTGAAATAACAGTGCGAACAAGAAGTCAAACATATTTAGATAGCCAGAGTGATAGTGAGGATGAGACAGGAACAGAAGAACGCTCTCAGATTACAGAAAACAAAATCAATATCAAATCTCAGGAGGACCAGATATGGCGAGAGCAATGTACTCAGACAGAAGACAACAGAAATAACACTCCTGAGACTGAGGAGGGATAGATAGGTACTAGACAAAATGCCCAGGCAGAAGACAATCAATACATTACAAGACCTGAGCAGGACCAGACAGGTATAGAAAAACGGGTTCAGGAAGAAGAGAAAAAACAAAGCCAGAGCCAAATCCAACAACCTCCTGAACTGGGTCAGATTAGTGTACAAGAATCCATCCATACAGAAATGTCAAGGTAAGATAGAGAGGAAAATTGAAGACGAAAATAAACAAAGTGTGCCACAGCAAAACAAAAACAAAAGAGCATTGGAAGAAAATAAAAGCATAGAGCCAGCTAAAAGACTCAGAAAAGATGATACTTGGTGTAGTATTATCAAAAGACTGAAATATTTCTTTAAAACAATAAATGAAGAACCAGATCGAATAGATGAAATTACAAGTCAGTCTGGACCATCCACAGAAAAGCCCGGAAGAAGAAGTCCATGCTTGAAAAGACTGAATAATAAATTCAAGGGTCCTGAGTGGACATATGTAATTCTTGAGGACTTTGAGCATTTGGAAATCAATTAAGAAAGTGATGACAAATTGATTGTTGATCAAATTGATGAAGAAGTGAGATCAACTTGAAAATAAGTTTGCAGTTTATATAATGTGAAAAATGTTTCAAAGAGGGGATTAAGTCTCCTAAGTCAGAAAGGGCTGATTATAGAGCTACTGGAAAAATGAAAAGAAATTGCATAAAGACATGTTGTGGAGTATGCATATGTAGTGTATTGATAGTTCTCATAGCATGGCTAGGATTGACAATAGCGATACCTTATTTACTGACAGCAAGTCAACAGAAGGACACTAGTACACATGGAGAGGTAGCTAACCGCAGCAAGGTGGAGTAGAATTAGAAGCACCAGTTGAGACAGATTTACACCACAGTATAAATAAAAATTAGACATATTTAAATGTTTTCGCTAATCTGTTAGTGCATTATGTAGAATCAATGGAAGTTAGTGACTGCTATGTGTGTATGAAGTTACCAACATCAGTAGCAGAAGGAGTGACATATCATCATTTACCATTAACAATAACATATGGTATCTCATATAGTATTTTAGCTACTTTATTTTTATAGAACTGGAAAGTTACAATATTATTACTCTAACTTAGATGTGATTTTTTCTGAAATTCCTTTACGTAGAAACATGAACCCTGTCCTTCGTAGTAAAGACTCACAGTTTATGGGTGGATTTTTCTTAACAATGAAAACAATAGATATAGCTGAAGCACATAAAGATAATTTAACATGTAGGTTACATGAAGAAGAGAAAATATTTTTTAATTTAGTAGAAAAGAGGAGACAGAATTTCCACAGAAAGGCCACTGAACCGAAACCCTAGATACCCAAATGGGCTGAAAGAGAGGGATTTATTGCAACTGGCAGAAATCATGCTGCTATGTCTTTGGACCTTGAAAAGAAGGGGAAAATGTGTCTCCATAGATTAAAAACAGTATATAACAATACATTCATTGGTTCCGGTGAATGTGAACACAATTCCTTGATAATTGTGGACTAAAGGGCAGAACTGATCCTGTTTTTGCTGGAGTCTATTGCATTTGTGTGGACAAAGCTTATTTTAAGCTGCCTGATCATTGGTATGGGAGTTGCTATTTCGGAAGAGTATTCCCAAAGACATACCATGTAAAAAGAATCACTGGAACCAACAAAGAAAATAATGGACTAACACGACAGAAAAGAGCTAGTTTTTCAGAAATTATAGGAGATATATTTAGTGCATTGATACCTTCAGTGGGAGTAATTCTGAATACACAAAGAATTTGTAAATTGTCTACAGTGGTTGATCTCTTATCGACTGACACTGAGGGAGGATTTTTATTGATTAATACTGAATTAGTTGTGATAAGTTCTATGGTTTTGCAAAATCGACTTGATATATTATAGGCAAAAGAGGGCGGAGTCTGAGGAATGCTGAAGGTGCAACATTTTTGCATGTATTTACCTGGCAAAAGTATTTAAATTCGGAGATATGTTAAAAATATCAACCATTTGGAAGAAGAATTGAAACCACTGGAGGTTGATAATGAATGGAAAAGACTGACTGATGGTCTCTCTTCTGTAAATAGTTGGTTTTCTAATGTAGGAAAAAGTATTGTAGGTCGAATACTGATGCCAATAATGGAAATATCCCTTCTGATCCTAATGATAATGATTTGGTGCAAATACTGCAGATACAGAAAGTGGTAGGCAGTAAATGAGAAAAGAAAGAAGCGAAAATACAATAAAATTCCAATTGAAGAAATGAATGGGGACATTTACAAAAAAATTAAAGGTTATCAAAAGAAAAGAGAAAAAGGAAATTCTAAAGTAATAGAAGAAATTAAATTAGGAAACTGCTAAAGTTGGCGTCTGATCTCAGTAATTAGTGATGGTATAAAATACCATCGAAGAGGGGATTGAGGGAGCAAGGTTTCATACGTAAAGAAACTTGCTTGGATTCAGCCCTCTCGAAATAACATGTAACTTATTAACCAACATGTTTTGTAAGTATTAATAATTGCACCACACAACATTTCAGTATCTAGGGTAAACTTTCCTATGTGCTTTTACTACCAGTAACCCGAATGTATCAAAATGTCCGCCAAAAACACGGGAACCTTTCTGTGCATGCGTCCTCTACATCTACGTGGTGTGACTTATCTATGCTTTTGGTGGGAATTCTTTGCAGCTGCGCACCAATGCCAAAGATGGCCGCTTCATGTTTCACATACAAGTGCACATGTTTCAGTTCGAACTAAAATTTGTATGTCCTGCTTAACTACTAATGCTATAGTTAAAATAAAGTAATGGGGTTAGAATAGAAATAAGTGGCATACAGTGAATGTATTTATTTTCGTATTCTAACATGTCTCTCTTTGACTTCATTATTAGCTCGTATTTGGGCCTGAAGAGTGTTGCAAACTCCATTTTGGAAAGGCTGCACCTGCGCACATGAACACAGAAAACCATGAAGTACTGTCATTGAACTGCAGCCAAAGGCCTGTCTTACCCGCAGTGTTCCTGGGAACCTGACCATGTGACCCCAAGAGAGGAAGAAATACCAACTGTATTAATACATTGTATATGAATTGAAGCTAATATTGGAGGAATAAAATCATGGGAAAGTAAAATTATGGGCGGGAACATTGATCAATTACATTGAATGGAAATGATCTCATACTGGTATGGTGTCATGACCGCTCCTCGTCTTTCTGACCAATCAAAAGAAGGGAATACACATATTCAAAACATTGGGGGGTGGTACATACCCTGGAAAATGGTAGGCTTTGTCAGTTAGATTGTCCGACGTGTCACAGACCTGTCACTGACCCAACGTATGCTGAAGAAGATCGTGGATAATGCAGACCTTAGGGGTTGGTCGAGCACTCTGAAAGAAAAATCAGCAAATTGCTGAGGGAGAAGACTCTATCATCCAGAGAGATTTCGAGAGTAGCTGCAGGCAAGGGTGTGACTCCGGCATTGCACTTAGCGGAGGTTACCTGTCCTGTCTAGCAGCTGACTTTTCCTGTTGGCACCTGATTAGTCTGGAGCCCTATCTTGTTGCAGCAAATGGCCAGGGTTGGTCCTCACACCATTCTAGGTAAATATACTCTGTGTGGTATGTCCATATACCGTTTCCCTTTCTTACCTTTCCCTGGTGCCTATGTCAAAAATTATTTGTTT
Organism: Lissotriton helveticus; assembly: GCF_964261635.1. Classification (NCBI taxonomy): domain Eukaryota; kingdom Metazoa; phylum Chordata; class Amphibia; order Caudata; family Salamandridae; genus Lissotriton; species Lissotriton helveticus. The sequence continues at coordinate 1,655,054,165 of NC_136068.1, forward strand.
TAAGTCTCACAAGACTTTTGCGTTAATAATTATTTTCTTACTTGCAAAGTCTCTAATCTCACTGTTATGGCATCTGACACACAAAATATTGCATACATAAAGTGTTTACATTTTTTCCTGAGTCTGTGGTTATTTCCATGAAGTGAATGTTATATTATACCAATTATTCTAACTCCTTTTGATCCATCAGAATTAGGACTTAGAGCATAGTGACAAGCGACCCTTAACCCTGCTCCCAGGCAAATCTCTCCTTACGCCGCGCAGCTCCACCTGACTGCTCTCGTATCCCAAGCTCTGCTGCTGCCAGGACCGTAGCCCGCCGTAGGTCCCGCTCGCTTTTCCATTTTTTGTGCACTGTGATTGTCTCGCATATTGTTAAATTGTACTGTGCTGCTGTCTGGTTTTGCCCTCTCTGTTTTTTCTCCTTCCCCTGTACCCATTGTGCCCCCCACTTTTTTTGCCTTCTGTTTTCCTGCCAGCCCCGATTCCTGCCACCCCTGCGGCCCCACCCCCTCGCTATCCGTTCACCTCCTGCCTCCCAGCTGCTCCTCCCTTCCGCCTCCCCTTATATTGTGGGCGCGATTAGCGGGTGCACCGCTGACACGCTGAAGGTATGGGTAAGGCATGCCCGTCCGTGCCCGTCCGCAACTGGACCGCGCCCAGTGCCAGGACCCCTGACCCCTCCGAACGCCATGACACCCACCTCTGCTACGACTTCAGCACTCTCCACGCACTCAACGCCGGACGATCACGCACCTGCCACCTGGCCACCCCGAAGCGCACCAAAGGACCCTTCTCCTGCCGGAACTGCAGCTTCACCAGCATCCGGCCCGCCAACCCAAACAACAAGGAACCCAACTTCCTCAGATGCATCCTGCTCAACACCAACTCCGCCCGCAAACACGCTGTCGAACTCTGGGACCTACTCGACAGCAATGCCGCCTTCCTGACAGAGACCTGGCTGACCCCCTCCTCTGCACCTGACATTGCCATGGCCATCCCGGAAGGCTACAAGATCACCCACAAGGACCGCTCCAACTGAATAGGAGGTGGCATTGCCATCGTCCACAGGAACACTCTCAAAATCTTGACACACGCCAATGACACCCTCAGCACCGCCGAACACCTGCACTTCCAGATCCACACTGACCCCAACACCACCCTCAGAGGCACCCTCATTTACAAACCCCCCGGACCTCGACCGCAGTTCAGCGACTCCATCACCGACTTCATCAGTACACACGCCCTCGCCTCCACAGACTGCATCCTCCAGGGGGATCTAAACTTCCACCTCGAGAACAACAACGATGCCAACTCCTCCACCCTGATCGACAACCTTGGCAGCCTCGGACTCAGACAACTCGTCACAACACCCACTCACTTCGCCGGCCACACGCTTGATCCCATCTTCTCAGCAAGCACCCATATCTTCTTCGACCGCACCTCTGAACTCCACTGGACCAACCACCGCTGCATCCAATTCACCTTCCAGAAACCCACCACATATCACCGCACCCAGCAGATGTCGTGCGGCAGCTGGGGCAAGATCACCAAGGACCAGCTAACCGCTGCTCTTGGCCAGAGCCCACCCGCGGACCCGACCAACCCCGACACCCCAGCCCGCAGCCTCAGACAATGAATTAACCACTGCGCCAACACCCTCGCCCCGCTCAAGAAGCTCCCCAACACCCACACCAGCAAGAGAGCCAGCTGGTTCACCAAAGACCTCTAGGCCTCCAAGCAAAACTGCCAAAAACTAGAAAAAATCTGGACCCCCGAAAAAACACCGTAAACCTACACAGCCCACAGGAACACCACCTGCCGACACCACAAACTCATCAGGTCCGTCAAAAGGACCACCTTCAGAGACCGCATAGACAACAGCAACAGCAAAGAACTCTTCAGCATCGTAATTGAACTCTCCAAATGTAAAGATAGCAGACATCCATGACAGCTTTGATGCCACCACCACCCAGCAACCCCCGGCAACTCCTGACACCCCCGCTCCCACGACCACCGCCCGCACCAACCGCCTGCTCGCCTGAACCAACATCAACGACGACGACACCATCAAGATCATGAACACCGTCCACTCCGGATCCTTGGAAGACCCCTGCACACACCACATCTTCAACAAAGCTAGCAGCACCAGCACACCCCACCTCCGGAAAACCATCACCATCTCCTTCGAGACAGCGACCTACCCGGAGAGCTCGTAGCATGCAGAGATTAATGGCCTACTAAAGAAACCAAAGGCGGACCCCAAGGACCTCAAGAACTTCAGACCCATCTCCCTGCTCCCGTTCCCGGCAAAGGTCATCGAAAAAGCCATCAACAAACAACTGACCAGCTTTCTCGAAGAAAACAATAACCCGTCTCAGTCCGGGTTTTGCAGCAATTACAGCACCGAAAGTGCCCTCATCGCCTCCACCGACGACATCAGGATCCTGCTCGACGATGGAGAAACCACGGCCCTCATCCTCCTGTACCTGTCAGCCGCTTTCAACACATTCTGCCACCACACACTAAGAGCACGAGTCCACGATGCCGGAATCCAAGAGAAGGCCCTGGTCTGGACCACCTCCTTCCTCACCGGGAGAACCCAGAGTGTCCACCTCCCACCTTCCGCTCCAAAGCCACCGAGATCATCTGCGGCGTGCCCCAAGGCTCATCCCTCAGCCCAACTTTGTTTAACGTCTACAGGGCCCCGCTCGCCCATGTCACCCGACAGCACGACCTAAACATCATCTCCTATGCCGACGACACCCAGGTGATCCTCTCGCTCACCAAGGACCCCCACCCCGCCAAAACCAACCTCCACGAAGGACTGAAGGCAGTCGCCGACTGGATGAGGAACAGCCGGCTGGAGCTGAACTCGGACAAGATGGAAGTCCTCATCCTCGGTTCCTCCCCTTGGCCTGTGACGACTTCTGGTGGCCGACAGCACTAGGAGCACTCACCAACCACGCACAAAACCTAGGGGTCATCATCGACTCCACACTCTCCATGACTAAGCAGGTCAATGCCGTCTCCTCCTCCTGCTTCAACACCCTCCGCATGCTTCACAGGATCTTCAAGTGGATTCCCACCGAAACTAGGACAGTCACCCAGGCCCTCATCAGCAGTAGAATCGACTACGGCAACGCACTCTATGCAGGAGCCCCGGCCAAACTCCTGAAACTACTCCAACGCATCCAGAATGCCTCTGCACGCCTGATCCTCGCCATCCCCCACCACAGCCACATCACACCCCACCTGAAGGACCTGCACTGGCTCCCCATCAACAAGAGGATAACCTTCAAGCTCCTCACCCGCGCACACAAGGCACTCCACGACACCGGACCAGCGTACCTCAACAGTCGACTCAGCCGCTACACCCCCGCCCGCCAGCTCCGCTCCTCAGACCGCACCCTCGCGACCGTCACCCGCATCGTGACCGCCGGCGGAAGATCATTCTCCCACCTTGCCGCCAAGACGTGGAACACCCTCTCTATCCGCCTATGGCAGACCGAAGACCTCCTGAGCTTCAGGAGACTCCTCAAGACCTGGCTCTTCAAACAGTAGCAGTGTTCCTCCCCTTAGCGCCTTGAGAGCCTCATAGATATAGTGCGCTTTACAAATGCTATGAGTGATTGATTGATTGAAGGATTTGGTAAGTCTTGGTTGCAGGTATAAGTCCTAAGGTGAATAAAACTCTGTTAGGCAGGTAGATACAAAATCAATTACTGGTTCAAAGTGTGAATGCTTATGGGCCTAGGTGAGTATAATGTTTCTGAGCCGGCAATCTTGCGCCAACAGTGTACTATGTCCTGTATTGTAAGACTTTATTCTGAAATTGGTAGAATTTGAGTGCAAGAGTTTTGCAACCTCTGCCACTGCACAACATCTTCACTGGCCTCCCATTTCTAAGTGTATATACGTTTATGCATCTGCCATGAGGCCATTTCCGTTCAAAGTCCTGCGATTATATGAAATGAAATCATTCCAAACTACTCTCCATTCTGCGTCTTCCTGTTTGTTGGCGCCTACTTAAGGTTCAAATGCTTGAGGCCAGAGGGTATACTTTTGTACCTTGATACCTCATTTCTGATAATACGGGTTATAGGAATTTCCTGAAAAATTTCCACTTTAAGATGAATGATTTTCTGTCTTCTGGATTTTACTGTTTTGTATTCTACATCGCCTGGATGCCAGTTAGAGCAGCAGCATGCTTTACAGAATAATGTTGGTGTCATAATAATGCCTGTACGGTCGAACTCGTCCCACTCATGTCACTCTTTAATTTGAGCCATTCTCTAGTTGGTATTATCAAAGACACCTTTGCGCATGCAACCACAGTCGCCCAGTACACTTCCAAACATTGCAGTTACAGGGAGGAATATTCAGTGCCACTAGCGGTGGGGACGTGAGGAGCTCTCGTAGAATCTGGGTTGTGGTTAGGAGGCCGCCAGCGGTGCACAGTCAAAATATCGACTACAAAATATCGACTGGACACAATATCTTGCTTAGGCTGACTTGCACTGTAAAATTCATTGCAACTTCACCGCTGCTTAGCGGGCCACTAGCTGTACCACCACATACCCGGCAGACATCTTGGGTGGGAGGTAGGCACTTTTGACGCCGCCATTTGCCGAGCGCTCTAGTGCTCAGGCCGGCGCACGAGGTGTGCATAAAAGAGAGGCATCCGGGTCTGTTTCGCCCTTGGAACAGGCTGATAATACTGCACTAGGCATTAGAGGCACTTGTGTGTAATAGCGCTCGACTTCGTGAAATTTTCACTGTGATCTTTTAAATTCCCGTTTTGTCACTTATTGTTTTCATAATTTAATCGTTATCCCCTGGTTTTACCTGACATTGCTTAGGCTAACTTGCACTGTAAAATTCATTGCAACTTCACCGCTGCTTAGCGGGCCAATAGCTGTACCACCACATACCCGGCAGACATCTTGGGTGGGAGGTAGGCACTTGTGACGCCGCCATTTGCCGAGCGCTCTAGTGCTCAGGCCGGCGCACGAGGTGTGCATAAAAAGCTGCCATGACCACGCGCAGCGGTAACGCGCAGCGGGAGCGCCGTAGGAGAGCCGGAGTCGAGCCAGAGTCCGGCCCGTCTGCGCCCGTCCGCGCTTCGGACGAGCCTACGGCAAGGTATGCTGACCCAAAAACTAAAATTAAGGTATACACAAGGCAAGAGTTACTTTCCCTACAATATGAGCCAGATTGTGATAGACACAAGATGGATCCGTCGGTGTGGTCCGGCCCTGCTAATTGCCAGTGCTGTGGCCACGCTTTCACCTGGACACAAATTATTGATATGACATCTCGAGGGAAACTCCTATCTGGAGGCCTAATAAATGCTAGATCAATGCCCAGACATGCCCAGTATATATACGATCTTATACTTGATGAAAATCTGGACCTACTCTGTATTACAGAGACCTGGCTGAAACCATGCTGCACCCCAGATGTGGTACAGGCTCTGCCACCGGGTTATACTATACTTAGAAAAGACAGAGGAGAAGAAAAACGGGGAGGGGGAGTGGCTGTTATTCATAGAGACACTCTTTCATGTTCAGTGTTAGAGCTGCAGGAACTTAAAGAGGCAGAAGGAATGGGCTTCTGCATAAAAATCAATGATACCTTCACCTTTGCTGGGGCATTAATATATAGACCACCAGGATCCTGTAAAGGTTTCTTGGAAACAGTGGGAGGAGCACTTAGCCCTTTGGTACTAAAGTGCTCTAATTTCACGGTCCTAGGGGATGTAAATATTCACCTAGAGAACAGATTTGATAATGCGACTGCATCTTTTAGGGAGACCATGGAAGTTCTTGGCTTAGTTATTAATGGTAACCAGCCCACTCACGATGCAGGACATATGCTTGACTGCATCGCGACTAACATAAGCACTCTAAGATGCAAACATCCAAAACCTCAGGTATGGACAGACCATGCGCTCATACCGTTTACTCTCACGCTTGAACATAATATGAAATGTAAAAATCTCGATCAACGAAGTCAGTCCACCCATGAAGAGTGGAAGGAACTAATGGCCCACCCAGACCTTGCCAGACTGGCAATGGAATGTAGACCCAATAAGATAGGATCATTGAATACTGACCCCAATACGTTCAAGGAATGGATGAATGTGCTAAAAGGAATGGGAGGGCAGGGAAATTTTAGGAAGACCAAAGGGAAAAAAAAAGAAGCAGTCCGCCCCCTGGTTCAACCAGGATCTTAAAATAAGACAAGGAGAACTGCGCAGAGCAGAGCGCAGATGGCGTAAGAACTACTGCATGATAGAACGCACCAAATACAATGCCACAAAGAAAAAATACCATGAACATATTAAGTTGGCAAAAAAAACTTATTATTGCAAGGCGGTTGAGGCTGCAAACAACAAACAGAAAGTCATCTTCAACATTGTCAGAGGATTTAATAAACCTGACTTTCTAACGCAAGAAATTCCCCCCTCAGAGACTCCGTGCGAGGCTATCGCTGAGTACTTTGAAGCAAAAGTACATGGCCTGACAAAGGATTTTGTAATCCCTAGCCTGGCCGGTGATGAAGTTAATGGAATGGAAAGACTGGTGGAGAAACAATTGGCGAGCTTCCAACCTGTTAGCTTAGAGGAATCTCGACGAGCTATACTCTGCACCAAATCAGGTTCTCCATTTGACCCCTGCCCTATTAAACTCCTGCATCTTATTGTGGAGGTTACTAACCCAGTCATTAATGACATTGTAAATAGTTCCCTGGCCACAGCTAATGTCCCCCCAGAGTGGAAACTTGCTGCAGTGAGACCCCTGCAAAAGAAACAGCTCCCTGACCCCACTACATTATCCAATCTGTGTCCCATCTCACTACTTCCTGCTCTATGTAAAATCACGGAGTCTATGGTCAACCAACAACTGACCAGGTTCTTAGAAGAGAGTGAAGTATGGCATCCCAACCAGGCTGGTTTCAGAGCGCAGCACTCAACGGAGTCTGCTCTCCTGCATACCGCAGATACCATCCGTACCGCCCTAGACCAAGTCAAAAAGGCCGTCCTGATTTTATTAGACCTATCGGCGGCCTTCGATACGGTCTCACTTATCATCCTGATAGACCGTTTGAAAACCTTTGGCATCACGGGTGTGGTACTTGAATGGCTCAAGAACTTCCTGAGTGGAAGGAGACAGGTGGTGACGCTAGGAGAATTTCACTCTGGGGAGAGAAGACTCACGACAGGAGTACCTCAGGGCTCCAGTCTTAGCCCGACATTGTTTAATGTCTATACCGCACCCCTGATCAGTTTAATTGCATCGTTTGGCATAGAAGCTATAGCCTATGCCGACGACACGCAACTGATCCTGACTATGGATAAAGACAACTAGGTCTGGGAAGAGAAACTCAAGGGCTGCCTCACGGCAACCTTTTGAATGGATGCGGATTAAGCATTTAAAATGTAACACCGGGAAGACGGAGATAATACCGATGGGCCCAAACAATGAATTCATACCCAGACTGTGGTGGCCTGAGAAAGCAGAAATACCACCCAATACTGCCACCACGGCCCGCAATCTGGGAGTGACCTTTGATTGGAATTTGTCCTTTAAACAGCAGGCACTGAAAGTGGCAGGTACGTGCTTTGGTGTTATAAAGAGCTTGAGAAAGTTCTTCGACCTCCTTCCCTTGGAGGCCAGGAAAACAGTAGTGGTCGCACTGGTCACATCCCACCTTGATTATTGTAATGGACTATATGCAGGTACCAACAAGGAGGTTACCTATAGGCTCCAAATGGTGCAGAACTCGGCGGCCAAACTTGTATTAAAGTGGCCCAGGAGATCATCAGCTACGGAAGCCCTTAAGACTTTACATTGGCTACCTATCACTAAAAGAATTCTATTCAAAATCTTGCTCACCACCTTCAGGGCAATTCATAAACTAGGACCGTTGTATTTGTGGAAAAAATTCATCAGACACCATCCAACTCGAATTCTCCGCTCGACCAACGCCAATCTTCTGGCAGCTCAATCATTCAGGCTTAAGACCCGCGGGGGCAAGTCCCTTGTGGTGCAAGGCACAAAAGCCTGGAATACACTCCCCCCCCACATAAGAGCCTTGGATAGAGAAACTGAATTCAGGAAACAACTAAAAACCTGGATCTTTACTCTACCTGACACCACTGCCAGATCCCTAGTGTAAGAATTCTATCTGATCAGCCATACAAGTGGGCGCCAAGATGCTCCTTGGAGCGATAGTTGCGCGGTATAAATAACCCCTTACATTACATTACATTACATATCGAGTTTAAATATCGAATGGACAAAATATCGACTGAACAGAATATAGACATCAAAAATATCGTTTTTAAGGTGAGTAATGTAATATCGAATGTAAAAAATATAGACATTTAAAATATGGAAGTATATAATATAGGTTAATAAAATTATCGAATTTTTGATAATATTGAATTTTTTATAGTGTTTTTTATGTTATTATATGTGTTAAAAGTGTGTATTTATGTTATAAATAATTTTAATTAATGACATTTTTATTTTTTTATTTTTGCGTAATTTAATTCTGTAGCGGGTAGTGGGTTTATAGGGGAATAGGGTGGGAAGTAATTTAATTATAATTAATTAAATATGTAAATGTATTTATTGTTATTCATTTTTAATTATTTGTTAATTAAATTATATTTGGTAATTAAGTAACTTTTAATTGGCAATTAATTTTAATTAATTGATTAATTGCTAATTATGTTAATTTTACTAATTTATTTTCTGTAGCGGGTTGTGGGTTTATAGGGGAATAGGGTGGGAAATAAGGAGAATAGGAAGCATAGGAAGCTGACGGTGCAGGCTTTGATCGGCTCTAGGCTAGATTATTCGAACGTTCTTTACCTGGGCCTACCAGAGTATCTGCTACAGCGGCTCCAAGTCGTGCAGAACGCTGCCGCGAGGGCCATTTTTGGTTTGAACAGACGAGCCAGTGTTGCGGGTTTGTAGCAGACGTTGCACTGGCTTCCCATCCTCAAGCGGATCGCTTTTAAGGCATTGACTTTGGCCTATAAGGCTCTCCATGCGGTGGGAGCGAAGTACCTCCAAAAGAGACTTGCCTTTTACCATCCGGCTCGTTCTCTGAGGTCATAATCTCTATTCCTGGCGGCTGTCCCGCGAGTGAAGAGAGCCCACCTGGGAGGCCGCTCCTTCGGATTGCTGGCGCCACAGATGTGGAACTCACTGCCGCTTACACTCCGGGGAGCCACCAGTCTACTTGTTTTTAGGAAAGGCCTCAAAACCTGGCTGTTTACCCAGTAGGCCGTCCAGTTGTTTGCTCTTTCTGTGTTCTTTTCTTCTCCTTTTTTTACCGTGTTATGTTATTGTGCTGTAGTTCTCCTTACTTAAAGCGCCGGGACACTCTTTTTGAGTAGCCGTGCGCTATACAAAAATAAATATAACATAACATAACATAAGTAATTTAATTATAATTAATTAAATATGTAACGTTATTTATTGTTATTCATTATAATTAATTAATTAAATATGTAAATGTATTTGTTATTCATTTTTTAATTATTTGTTAATTAAGTTATATTTGCTAATTAATTAACTTTTAATTGGCAATTCATTTTAATTAATTGATTAATTGCTAATTATGTTAATTTTATTAATTTATTTTCTGTAGCGGGTTGTGGGTTTATAGGGGAATTGGGTGGCAAGTAATTTATTTATAATTAATTAAATATGCTAACATATTTATTGTATTGCTTTAGAATTAATTGTTAATTCATTTTTATGGGTAATTAATTACATTAGAATTGCTAATTAATTGTATTTAATTGATTAATTCGTAATTACTTTCAATTAATTTTTGATAGATATTAATTTATATTTATTGAAATAATATATGAAGTATTTAATTTCCTTACTGTTGCACTCTCAGGAGTGGGAATAGTAATGTTTACTGCTACGCTATCCAACGCTTTCCCTACTGTTGCACTCTTTGGAGTTTGAGTAGTAATTTTTACCCCTACGCTATCCAACGCTTTTCCTACTGTTGCACCTACTGGAGTGGGAATAGTAATTTTTACCCCTACGCTACCCAACGCTTTCCCTACTGTTGCACTCACTGGAGTGGGAATAGTAATTTTTAACCCTACGCTATCCAACGCTTTCCCTATTGTTGCACTCTTTGGAGTGGGAATAGTAATTTTAACCTCTACACTATCCAACAGTTTCCCTACTGTTGCACCCACTGGAGTGGGAATAGTAATTTGTACCTCTACGCTATCCAACACTTTCCCTACTGTTGCACTCTTTGGAGTGGGAATAGTAATTTTAACCCCTAAGCTATCCAACGATTTCCCTACTGTTGCACCCACTGGAGTGGGAATAGTCATTTTTACCTCTACGCTATCGACAGCTTTCCCTACTTGAAATAATATATGAAGTATTTAATTTCCTTACTGTTGCACTCTCTGGAGTGGGAATAGTAATTTTTACTGCTACGCTATCCAACGCTTTCCCTACTGTTGCACTCTTTGGAGTGGGAATAGTAACTTTTACCCCTACGCTATCCAACACTCTCCCTACTGTTGCACTCTTTGGAGTGGGAATAGTAATTTTTACCCCTACGCTATCCAACATTTTCCCTACTGTTGCACTCACTGGAGTGGGAATAGTAATTTTAACCCCTACACTATCCAACGCTTTCCCTACTGTTGCACCAACTGGAGTGGGAATAGTAATTGTTACCCCTACGCTATCAACGCTTTCCTCACTGTTGCACCCACTGGAGTGGGAATAGTAATTTTTACCCCTACGCTATCCAACGCTTTCCCTACAGTTGCACTCTGTGGAGCGGGAATATTATTTTTTACGCTTATGCTATTGTACGGTAATAATATTGGATATTATTTAATTATATAATGTTAATATATATATATATATGTTTTAAAAAATATGATTGTAAAAATTTTGTTTTATAACTTTCATTAATTATATAATTATTATAAGTTAATTTAAGTATTTTTAAGTATATTTTAGTAATTAATTTTTTATTTTAATTTAATTTAACACTGTTTTTAATAAAGTCGATATTTTTTACAACTATACTTTTGTAAACGATATTTTGTACTCGATATTTTTGTACTTACCTGTTTGTAGATACAAACTCGATATTTTGTCTGTCGATATTTTTTCCTCGATATTTTTGCTAGTCGATATTATGTCAGTCGATATTCTTTCAGTGATCCGCCGCCAGCACCTACTGCAGAGATGCCTCAACCCACAGAAACGCAGGTCCTTTCAAGTAAAAATGTTTCAAGGAAGTATACGGCTGCCAACAGCAGCTGATGTCTGAATTCTGTTAGGACATGTTGCTTATTGCAGCCTTATGTCCACCAGTTTTATCATGGACGGGCTGATGGGAGCAAAGGCAAGGGTGTGCGGGGTGGAATGAAACACAAAGGTAGAACATTGGTGCACAGAGAAAGAAATAAAACTAGAGACAGCTCGATAGCCTATTTTTTTTCAAGAAAACCCCAGAAATAACAAAATGCCTGCACAAAGACAAAGTGCATAGTACGCATGCGTAGAATGCTACGCATGCTCACAGTTGAGGGGGGAAGCACATACAGACGGGGAGCTGCAAACGACAGAACACCAGCTTCGCATGTGCTGCTGCAATGTGCGTCACTGCTCGTCCCTGAGCCAATACTCTGTGGGCATGAACTTCAGAGAAAAGGTGGGACATGCAGCAACTGTTACCCATTTGTAGGCTACCATTTTCTAATGACACAGAGCAAAGCCAAACCGAAGCAAAGGATGAGTCAGACCCCACAAAGCACATACAAGGTGGGACATGCAGCAAGTGTTAGCCATCTGCAGGCTACCATTTTCCAAGGACACAGAGCAAAGCCAATCCCAAGCAAAGGAGGAGTCACATCCCACAAAGCACATACAACAGATCACCTGACATTGCAAGGGCTGTTTAGGCTCGACCTAAAAAAGAACTCATTGTGGAGGAAACAGACAACTTTATCTGAGTGCTGCAAAGAACTACAAAGTCTCCCTCCTAAGTGGAGCAGAGGCAACAGCCCCATGACTAATGAATTTGAATGGTTGTGCAAAAATGCCCCTTTTTGCATGGTCATGCTCATGTTTTGCTAAGGCAGGCATTTATTGCTGGTGTTTATATTTTGCCTGCTGGGGCACTTTTGTACAGTGCCAAGTGCCCAATGTAGGTGCTCTGACCCCTAAAACATGTTAAAATTGTCTAATCCCTAATTACCTTATTTAACTTTTCCATAGGGCCATGGTATACGGTGCAGAAATACACCCATTGCATGAAAAGTTAAACGTGACATATAGACTTTAGCATTTGTTCTGCAATCCACTATTGTGAATAAGGAAAACGTGAGTTCAGACTCTGAAGGCAGACAGCTGCAATGTCAAAACTGCAGTGTCATTTTGTAAAATAACCCTTTTTAACAGGTAAAATCCTATATTTTTAATATTATTATGTCAGCCCTATGTGAGGCTTGTAGCCCAAAATGTAGGGTGCATGGTATTTTAAAATGCAATATGTAGAAAATTAATTTTACCATTTACCTACAGTGGCTATTTTCACGTTGGCACTGCTGCAGCTGTCCAACGTAGAAAGCCGGGATGCAGATTTCAATACTAATACTTCTATTTTAGAAATGGGACAAGTCGGAAAAACATTTAAACCACTATTTTTATTAGTTATCAAAATTCCAATTCAATGACGAAGTCAGATTTTGATTAAATAGTAAGCAAAAATAACTTTTAGATCTTTACCCTTAACCTGTCTGAACTTCTGGATAGCTAATTAGCATAAGCTTCAGCTACCTCCCAGCCAGTGCTTAGCCTTGAATGAGGTGTAAAAATCCACACAGTATCAGACAATAGGCTGGCTTTAATGGACAGAATAAACTCCTTTGCACATACGAGAATATTAAGGGTTGGGGCTGTGCACCCTCTGGTGACACCTGTGTGGCACGTCCTGCACAACATGTATGTCTGAAGCACACGTTAAAGTTGTGTGCCTTTGAAAGGGAGCAAATAGGACAATTCTTGTAGATCAACTGTGTATCAGCTGTCTGGTTGCTGAAGGACCCTGCTTTTGTCCCACCCAATGTCTGTCTCTGGGCTTATTGTAGGTACTGTACCTGCTTAAAACTGTATGTTAGTGTTTGATGTCAGATATGGGAAGACACTAGTATTTTCATAGTATGCTACCCACACACACTCCTAGCCATCAACTTTAGTGTGGGAGAAGACTTTCACCATCTTGAAAATGCCCTAATTCACAGCATTTTGGGGCGTTTGCAGTAGGGCAACCAGGAAATACTGCAAAAGTAGGTAGGTTAGAACATCAGAACCTTTACTCCATTGACTAGGGAGGAGCAGAACAAAGAATGTATAAGGGTGTCCCCACCAACAACGTTCAGACTTGTCATGAGGAGAAGAGTTTTTAATTTCTTTAGAAAAACAAATGTCTCTTTTAAGTTTGGGACTTTTTCAAACTTTTCTACTTCCAGGCCGCAGAATTTTCTCCCCCATGCATACTGAGCAACTACAAGCCCTGTCTGGTTGGGGGAACCCATAAGGCAGACACACACTTCCTGCAATTAATCCAGATGCTTCCTGCTAAAATAATCATGTCCGTTAACAGCAGAAGTGTCAGGAATGATACAAATATATTAGATAGCAGTGCCAATATCACTGTACACAGCAAAGCAAGAACAACACATTTGACATGGCAATACTTTTCTCCTTCTCAATGCCGTCTGTGCAGCAGTGCACACAGCAGCAGTAATGACCACATGTGTTAGGGTCATAGTCATGACTGGCAAAACACCACATCATTGTCAACCAGCAAGGTATGTGTCTCAACAATGTCTATTCCAAAGTCACAACAATGGAAGTTGTATTTTACCATGCTACCACTGTCACTTCAACAATGTAGCATGTCCATACACAGTAAATGTACCTTCGCCCTATAATACAAAGCTTTGCTAAATCCCCAGATGCTCATCGAGCAGCTGTCAAGATTTGTAGTATCAGCGCCAACGTAATGTTTTGAAATGAAAACAAAAACAGAATGCCATTTGAGATATCATCAGTGATGACATAAATAATGATAAAACAATTCATGAGTGATAATATGTGATGTCATATGCAGTACATGTCGGAGCACAAGTTATAATTAACTCGGCTAACTAGAACAGGTAAAATTCTGTGTTTTTGTGAGTTCAAAACATTACTTTGGTTGAGAATTTCACATAACTATAGTTTAGTTAGGTGAAACTTTCACGATTTAATGTCATCAGCGGCGATGTCAAAAACGATGTCACAGGACAATGTAATATGTGAGGTTATAAGCAGTGCCTGGGGGGCTCAAGATAAATTGGTTTTGCAAACTATAACAGGTAACTTTCTGTGCTTCTTAATTCAAAATATTATGTTGACACTGAATTTTTCACCTAACTATAACGTCACTTTGACCTTTACTTTTTTCAGTGAATTTTCAAGGTTTTTTTCCTAAACAAAATCCGATCTTATTTTCACACATTACGTCACTTTAACCTTTGTTTGTTTCAACCATTTTTTTTATTAAATTAGGCCATATGGGGTGGGGGCTTGCCACTAACTCCTTGCAGAAAAGCAAGGCACGGCGATTGACCTCAGGGCCTGACCCACAAGCAGTCCCTGCAAACCACCCTCAGTGGTCAGCCAACCCCAGCCATTCACAGGCTTCAGCCACGTGGGTGGTGTGAGGAGGTGGCAAGGCCAGTGTCTGACCCCCTCTCCCTGGCAGAGCGGGGGACGCACAGCCCAAGTTGGTAAGCCTCTATTACCTCCAGCGACTCCATACCCCAGGGCTAGTAACATTTATACTAGAGGATGGGGTGCAGTGTCCCCCGTTCCTGAGGGCAAACTGGCCTCTGGACCTCCATACCCTGGGGTCTTACACTAATTATAGGGGGCGGTGTGTGCCTCCCTTCCTGAGCACTAAAAATCCCCAGTAACACCATACCCCAGGGCCAAACATATATATTAAGGGAGGGAGCATTTGGAACCACTCTCCAAGCTCAAATGAGCATTGGCGACCCCATCCCCAGTGCTAAAAACACTTTTAGGGGAGGGTGATGCATGATCTTCTCTAGCACAATTGGTCCTTGGGGACCACATCCTCCATGCCAAACTCAAATTAATAGGGAGGGTGTGTTTGGCCCCCTCCACAAGCTTTAATAGACCAAACATATTTCTATAATCGAGGGGGCAGGTGACTCCACCTCCAATAGCCTAATTAGGCCGCAGGGATCCCATCTCCCAACCACCATGGCAATAAAGTAACTACCTTGCAACCCAGGAGTGGAAGGAATGTGTAGCCTAATACACACCAAGGCTCCAATTTGGAGGATAGAAGGTTGACTTCTTTAAAAAAAAAAAACACAACAGGAGAAACAACAGGCTGACAGAGCGTAGTCATTACTCCTGAACACCATGCGATAGTAGCATGACAATGCGCCAAATGACTGAGCAAAATCCAGCATGACCAACAAAAAATGTAAAACACGATGCTCCAAAGCACAAAACCAAAATCAATGATAACCAGCGACAGGCCTGCAAAACCCACGCATAATGCGGGAAAATGCACTATAAAAGCCAAAACAGAAAAAAACACCAAAATCAATTAAAACTGCATAGCATCATGGATGCTTCCGGACCGAGTCCAGAGGAGAAGCCCAACCCCACAAGCACCACGGAGGACCAGCCAGGAACCCCATGTTCGAGGAAGGGCAAGGAGAAGAGGAAGAGGAAGACGGGGTTCAGTCCACAGAAAGACCGCATCATCGTCACGGAGGTGATAGAACACTACCAACAACTGTTTGTCACTTCCACTGTGGCCCTGTAAACCCATACTGAAATATGGTAGACCAATGTCACCAACAACAATGCAGTCAGAGTGGTGAGGAGGTCCATGGAGGAGGTCAAGAGGTGATGGCATGATGTGCAAAGCCCGACCAAACAGAAACCACTGCCAACTGGAAGGCAGCAAAGGCGACTGGAGGTGGGAGTCCTGCGCCACAGGAGGAGCTGGATGAGCTGGAGGAAATGATGGCCACAGTCACCAGTGTGGAGACGGTGGCAGGAGTTGGGGGCCTGGACACAGCTCGATATGACCTGACCCAACAGCAACAGGGTGAGTGACAACCAGGGACCAGGGGGAACGGGGGGAGATGGGCACAATGGCACACATGCACAATCATGTACAGCACACCGCACGCACAATGACAGTGGAACATGTCCCTGATACCCTTGGCACACTGTAGCACACATACAAAAGCCAAGTAGGCCCCCATCCACCATGTGCACATAATGGCCCCCTCCGGATAGCCAACCGCGCTACCAATGCATGCACATGTGATGAAACCAGAACTGCAGGGGCTGTGTGAGCCACACTGACTAAGTAAGTGACACTGCCTGACCGATAGCATGGCAGCAGCCCAAATAAATGAGCATGTGCACAAATCGACATGGAGGTGGCGCAGTGTGGATCACATCCGTAAAGGAGCAGGTCACATTCTAACAAATCCATATGCACCTACAATCCATGCCGTCAAATGCACGCAACAGACATACAGTGCACAATGCCACAAAATCAGTGCAAGAGCACCAATGACCCAAGTTGTAAACATTCCTGCCCCCGAAAATCACACAATTCAAAGGCACACCACCTCAAAGGGTCCACAAAATCATAGCTGTAGGGCCTACTCTCCCACAATGCAGCACACACACATAGCAACCACGGAGCATTACCAATGACGACAATGTGGGACAAAGTGCAACATCTACACAGGACAGAGGACACAACAGGTTCCGATTGTGCGTAGTAACTGGCCACTCACATCTGGCCTGACACTGTGTGATGACAATGTATGGGTACCACCACACATCTGTCATGTGCACGGAAAAAACCTACTGTCTGCAATAAAATAGCCAGCTCCACCAAAACAGTCCCAATGTGCATTGTCATGCAGTCTGCATGTAAGCACTTGCAATGCGGCAACATACATGGGAACCTCTGTTAACATGCATCTCCCCTTATCATTGCAGGGGTACAACAAACACTTACTGCAGAGCAGACCACTAATCCAATCAGTGACAAGGAAGAGGACAACCTGCACATCTGTTCAGACACCCTCCAACAGATAATGGACAGCCTCCACACACCACCCCCAGAAGCAGGGCAGCCCAGCTGTCTCGAGGTGACCCCACCAGCAGCACAGACCACACAGCAGGAAACACACATCACCACGGCTGTCTCCAAGGACCCCCACAAACAACACACGGAAATCCAACGCCATGTGTTGGGTTGCCAGGTGGAGTTGGCTAATCAGCTGTGGGTGAGTTTTGAGCTTGTGGCAGCCAAACTCGATGCCATACGTGGGTGTCTGAGTCCCATCAGGGACCACTTACAGTCCATAATGGACACACACTGTCCACAACATGCTCCACAACAATCGTTGGCTGATATCGCTGGAGCCATCTCTCGGATACAAGACTTATCTAGTCAGACAGTCACTAGCAATGACAGCACAGAGTTGCCACAGATGCGCAGGACAATTGAGACCATGGAGCAGATGAGAGAGCGCCATTTACAGTGAAATTCGTAGGGGTGCAGCATATGTACAAGTAGTCAGCACCCGCATATGTAGAGAACTTTTAATCATGTTTAGATGTAATGTATGACGAAGTACTAAAGTAAATTGGTATCAGAATTGTGCAGAACCAATATTACAAGGTGCAAACCCATATTTACTGCAATATAGAGATGCTTTTGAAATGAAATCTTTCACTATTGGAAAGAGTGTTTAATTGATTTACTAATGTGCCTTCCGATTGATCAAATCGAAATATAACAGACTTTATATATTCCCAATAATTAGCTTAAAGTAGAAAATGCATTTGCTGTTTAAGGTTGGAGGCCTAGTGCACCAAGAAGAAGTGCTAATGCAAAGCGTTGGGCCTATAATTCGAGCGGAGGCCTAGTTCATAGAACTGGTGCAGGCCTGGTTGGAAATGTCTTGCTTAACATTTTTAACTATAGAAATGTTTTATAAAAGAAGCTTTTTAGAAGATGTTGCAACATTTGTAGACTGTGAGCTATTTGCGTGTATTCCTTTGCAGGCGCCTCATCAAGCAGATAGTAGAGTAGAAGGGCCCATTGTGTATGAGCGTTAGGATGCTAGACTCAGACATGGAGGAGCAGATCAGGAATTCAATGAAGCAACTTGAAAGGATGAAAAGCCAGGGACCCAAGGACGTTTGAACGGACAAGGATGGACCAGTGCCATGCTGGAAGTTTCCAGAACCCAACACCTCCTGGAGGGGCGTACCTGAAGGCGTGCCATTCACATTGTGGGGTTTGGTATTAGGGACAGTACCCCGAGGGTGGAGGCAGAGCAGACGAGCTGGGGAGCTAGAGAGAGCGGTCGTTTGGGCAAAGAGCGTAGTTGCAAGTCAAGAACTATAGTCTCTAGAGAATGTGGGTGAACTTCCATTGGAAGTCACCACGGCTGACACCTTTGGCTAGGTTGGCCTATTGTTGAGTAGGGATGTCACCCAGCATAGTGTAGGGTCAGACTGATCTGAATTTATGTCTATTATCCTGATGATGAGTACCAGAACTCAAGTAATAGCAATCCTGTTTAGTCTGATGATCCTGGAATTGATTCTAGTCCTATTCATTAGCCGCTTGAGACTTTTCCGTAGGATTATGTTTGTATTAGTACCGGTTTATCTTCTGAACCTCTTGCTGAGGTGCCTGTATCTCCAGCTATTTTTGGTTATGTAATAAACCTTTTAAATTCAGTCTTTAGTCAGTGGTTCTTTGGGGAAAGTAATTGGATATTTGGATAATTGAATTGTTTAGTTGTGACTAGGTTGCCTAATACACTCTATGACAGGTAAAAAGGTCCAGTCGACCTGCGACGGGATTCTGGAGAATGGTAAGCAGACTCTAGAGGTAAAATCCCGCTTTTCCAGTTGGTAGCAGAGTAGGATGGTTTATCTTCTGGAGTAAGGGTAATCTAGAAGTAGGTTGAGATTTCCCCGAGGCCCATAGAGAATAAAATGGAGAGCGTCCAGAGAATCGCGGATGGAGGATGGCGTTCCATGGAAACTGACGGAGAGTAACAGTGCGGCAGAAAGCAGCAGGTCGAAGGAGAGTGAGTATGAAAAGGGTCATGCGTTTTTAGATTGCGGTGTTATGTTGTGTCGTTGTGTTATAATGTCTTGCGGAGTTGAATGCCTGTAGTGTGAAAGGAGATCAGGTTGTGAGCGCGCGCAACCGGTGAAAATCTTAAGCTCAAGGGGAGTTTAAGTGGTTCGGGTGTATCGAACACCCAAAGTATTTGTCCACCATTGTGAAAGGGGGTCATGAGGTACTATTGATCGCCTGAAGGACCGAGATAGGGGGAACGAGTGTGTGAGTGTGTGGGTAACGGACGCTGGTCGGAAGTTACTGTGAGCTTGTAACCTATCAGTGTGGCGATTGTCCGGTCGTTCACGGACAGACATTTGCCAGTTTTGGTGACAATTACAGTTAGACTGTGGCCGTACAGTCAGGGAAGTGGTTGCTTGGGCGGAAGTAATCATTTTCAGTGTATGATTGGGACGCATGCGAGACCGCGAGAAGATCGGAGAGAGGAGGGGAACTGCTGCGAAACGGAGGCGAGTGACGTCAGAAGAAGCCGCGCTGGGACAGGGCGGTTGGTGTGAAGCCGCGCTGGGATAGGGCGGTTAGCGTGAAGCCGCGCTGAGATTGGTGGATTGTCATCAGGAAGTACAACGAGTGTTGTAAACAAGGAAACGTTGTGGTTTTCATCATGAAATGCTTTAAAGTGTTGCGAAAATGTTTCAAAGGAGAAAACAGGATAGAACCTCGGGCGGGGAGGAGGCTCCACCCGAGGATACTCCAGCCTATTATATGGCAACGAATGTTGGGTTGCATACCATATTGTGGCTTGATAACTGGTGTAAAATGAAAGACGGAAACGAGGAATTGACATTTCCTAAATATGGAACGTTTAGATTAGAAGTGTTATACCAGTTGAAGGCGATTATGGCTGCATTGCGACCTTTGCCCAGACCAACACAGTTTGAAGCGCTAAATGCATGGATTAGGGCAGCCCACGACAGGAACAGAGATAGGAGACAAGAAAGAGTGAAACGATCGGTAAGGGCGGTCCAAGAAGCGTGATGGGATGCCATGGAAAAGAGATGGAGGGTACAGACCATTGTAGGGGATAGGTTGTATCCGTTGCTGGAAAGTGCAGGGGATGGGCAGAAAAAGAGTACGGATGATGAGGAAAGCGAGACAGACGACAGCCTGATAGAGAGGCTGTTGTCGGAAAGGCCACCCCATACAATCCAGAGTCAGGGGGAACACAAACATCGACAAAGCACTGGGAAGATCCAGTAGGGGAAGGCGGGGATCCAAGGGGGAACGGATGGGACACCCCAGGGGACAAGTTTACCCCAGAAAAAGGAGAAAAGGCACCCCCACCCTCCCCAGTGACGAAAGTAGTGGGAAGGTTTACAGTACAGAAGGTTCGGGTAGAAGAGGGTGTCCATTCTCAGAAACTGCCAGATGCCCTTACAGTACCTGTTACCATAGGTCCCATAGTATCATTGTATAACCCAGAACAGACACAAGCTGAGAGTCCACCACGGAAGGGGAGCGAGAGGAGTGCCAGCGAGGACAGAACTAATGTGGCGGATGGGTGGAAGACATTACCCAGACCGGTAGAACGGAGCACCCCTTTGGTGCCATCGGCAGACTCCTCGGAAGAGAGAGGGGGTTGGAGGGGATCGATGGATCTGAGAGGACCGAGGCCGATGAGGGAACTAAGGCCAGATTTGAGAACTTGGGAGACGATAATAGACACTCAGAGTGACAGATCGAAAAATGTGTTTGGGTCTGGGAACGAAGAGAATAGGATGGGTTCTCACTGTGCAGCTAGTGAAAGCAGACAGGAATGGGAACATGAAGGAGTGAGAAACAGGGGGGCGTCCCACCACTCCTCCGGAGACAGGCGACAGGAGTGGGACTGCGAGGGTTGAGAAGGTAAAAGGGTTCCCCCTAACACACCTGAAGAAAGCAGGAGGGAGAGTCAGGACGGTGGCGGGAGGAACTCTAAGGAAACTTCTAACCAAGGCACCTTGAGAGCGGCAATAAAGGCAAGTAGGTTAGATGTGCTGAGATTAAAATCAGAAGTAGAGGAGATAGTGGAAGGTACACTGCCACTAGAAAGGATTGAACTGTACGGACCAGATGAGCTGTTGTTTGTGGCAAAGGATGTCACTCGGAAGGCTAGGACAGCTCACAAAAACTCTCTGAATTGGCAAACAAGTACATGGTAGATTTGACAAAAACTAAAACCCTACAGGGGGGCCACAGGTTACAGTACTCAGATCAAGACCTAGAAGAAAAGAGGGTGATCGGATTAAAAACCCACATTATGGAGCTGATTATGGGAATCCGAACATGGTCCCAGTTGGAGAAATGGGAGGAAAGGTGGTCAAAGAAAAAGACTGTTAGGCGGAGCGTTATCGAGACATCCCCGGGAGGAGGGTTGATGCATGCAGAAGCGTACCCCTTAAGGGAGGTGGCTCATGGGGGATATGTACATGTACCCTGGAGCAGGGGAGATTTGGCTGCCTTTACAAACACTTTCCCAAAGTTGCGAGAGAGCCCAGTGGAATGGTATAAGCAGGTAGAGAGGTTCGTTAAAATCTCAAAGGTACTGTGGATTGATTTGAACACTCTGTTCGATATTGTGGTTCCAAGTGATTTGTGGATAGCATGCAAGGTTAGTGTTGAATGGCCCACGGCAGAGCCAGAACGTGATTCTGCCACAAATGGATGGGTGATGGCGAAGTACGAACAGGCGATCACGTGGCTAAAAACTAAAGTACCACCACAAGATATTGATTGGGTGAAGATAGACCGTACCAGGCAGGAACCAAAGGAGACGGTGCATGAATACTATGAGAGGCTATTGCTGATTTTCAAGCCGTACAGCGGATTAGATGTGATGGATCCGAAGGATATGGGACAGTTCGTATCCAAGTTTGTGCTGGGATTGCGGCCTGATATCTGCCACATGATACAGCAACATTTGATCTGTTGGCAAAACAAGCCCCTAGATGAGATTCTGAGGTATGCGAGGTACTGCAGTGATGAGATAGACTCGAAGACAAAGAAGCTTAAGGATAAACTGATGTTAGTCCAGATGCAAGCGGGAGGACAGGGTCAGTCAGGCAATGGCACCGTGGGGAGGAAGTCAGGGGGACAGAAAAGGGACAACGAAGAAGGTCCGAGACCTAGGATAGACATAGCGACCCTGAAAAAGACGACCAAGTGCCATCAGTGTCATGAGGTCGGGCATTGGAGACGCGAGTGCCCCCATAATCCTGACAATCAGGTACAGGAGGAGGAAGAGGAGGAAGTTGAGGTCCCTCCGGTACGGAAGGTGACAGTGACCAAGCCCCAGATGACAAAAGGGGGGACGTCAGCCACTAGGGCCACAGGTTCCCCAGCCACCGAAGATTTCAATAGGGAACAAGGTTTACCAGCAGATGCCCTTCATAGTCGAGGGGGACGAGCACTATTACTTTGATCCAGTGTCAGGACGGTGCCTGAATGGGGAGGAGGACTGTACCCTTGGAGCAGTACTGGAGATAGATCAGAGGGGACCCTTTGTAGAGGCTGATGTAGACGGACACCCCACCACCTTCTTGGTTGATACTGGTGCTTCCAGGTCTACTGTGCGGTCCGCAGTAGTCCCCAATTTGCCCCTTTCAGGACAAACTATTCAAGTGGTAGGAGTAGCGAACAGAAGAATGACGAACCCCCTGACTGAGCCAGTTCCGGTAAAGATCGGAAGTTTCAGAGATAGACACCAGTTTGTAGTGTGCGATTCCAGTCCCGTATGCTTGCTGGGAAGAGATCTTTTGTGTAAACTCAATTGCACCATCTACTGTACCCCCAAGGGAGTAGAATTGCAGACTAATGATGACGATGCTGATTTTAAGGTTGCAAACACGTATGAGTGCATTGAATTGTACCCTGCTATAACTGTGGATGAGCTCCCATGGGATTTGAGAGATTCAGTCTCACCGGAGGTGTGGGACTTTACGGGGGAAGAGATCGGACTGATCAAAGGGGTAGAGCCTGTCAGAATCCAAGTGAGACCAAATGCTGAATTCCCGAAAACACCCCAGTACAAGTTGACCCCAGAAACAATTGCAGGTATAAAACCCGTGATTGAGTCCATGATCAGACAGGGAATTCTGAAGGAGGTTATGGGCAGTCCCTGTAACTCTCCGATAATAGGGCTACAGAAGCCAAGTGGCAAGTTCAGGATAGTGCAGGATCTGCAAAAGATTAACAACATAGTTGTTCCATGTTGTCCAGTGGTACCGAATCCATCAGTAATACTGTTTCAGATACCGTTCCAAGCCGAATGGTTTTCTGTGATTGATTTGTGTCAAGCTTTCTTTTCTATCCCACTGCACGAAGAAAGCCAATATCTTTTTGCGTTCAAAATAGAGAGTCGCGTTTTAACATGGTGCCGTATCCCCCAAGGGTATAAAGAGAGCCCATCGATCTTTAATCAGTTGCTGAAAAGGAATCTCGAGAGTCTAGTACTGCCGCAGAACTCAGTTCTCGTACAGTACATAGACGACCTCCTTGTTGCGTCAGACACCGAAGATGCTTGTAGGATTGACACCATCCTTGCTGAACCATTTGGGAGAAAATGGACACAAGGTGTCCCCCAGCAAGTTACAGTACTGCCTGCAAGAAGTGCAGTATCTGGGTCACAGTATAGAGCAGGGAAAGAGGAAAGTGTCGCCTGACAGGATTGAAACAATCATGAGAATGACTGTGCCCTCGACCCAAAGGGAGGTTAGGATGTTCCTGGGCATGGTTAGCTACTACCGACAATGGATTGCTAACTTTTCCCTGATGGCGAAACCATTGCAGAAACTGACGCACAAGGACGTGAGTTATCCGGTACCATGGGACACAGACTGTATGATGGCTTTTCTCGAGTTGAGAGAGGACTTGTGTTGTGCTCCGGCTCTGGGAATGCCCGATTACAACAAATCATTTGCATTGTTCTGCTGTGAGAGAGAGGGATGTGCTTTGGCAGTTTTAGTGCAGGATCATTGAGGAGTCCGTAGACCAGTTGCTTACTTTTCGGCTACCTTAGACCCAGTGGCCGCAGCGTTGCCCGGATGTCTCAAATCCGTTGCTGCAACAGGTGTCAGCATTGAAAGATGTGAAAGTATTGTGATGGGATATCCACTGACAGTGCATGTACCTCATTCTGTGGAATTGTTGATGACCAGGACCAAGACGCAGCACTTGACCAACAATAGGCTCACACGCTACGAGCAGGTTATACTTGCTGCGGAGAATGTGACCCTCAGGAGGTGCTCTGTCTTGAATCCTGCTACCTTGTTGCCATTACCAAATGATATAGAAGATGATTGGGAAGACCATGATTGTCTTGATGTAACTAAACTATGCACCAAACCTAGGCCGGATATTGTTCATGTGCCATTGACAGACCCCGATGGCATTTTCTTTGTGGATGGCTCATGCATAAGAGACAATACTGGTCAGTTGAGAGCAGCATTTGCTGTCTGTACTATTTCTGGAATAATTGAAGCAGCCTGCCTGGAAGGAATACACTCCGCGTAGGTGGCTGAGATAATTGCGTTGACGCGTGCCTGTTTGGCAGCCAACGGGATTCGGATCACCATCTTCACTGTCAGCCAATATGGATTTGGGGTGGTTCATGACTTCGGCCAGTTGTGGTCTCAGAGGGGTTACATGACATCATCGGGCTCCCCAATTAGGAATGGCGAGTTCGTCAGCTTATTGCTGGAGGCGTTGCAAGGTCCTGCAGCAATAGCAGTGGTAAAATGTACAGCTCATACCAGAGGCACCGATTTCGTGTCAATGGGGAATCATTATGCTGATGAAGTTGCACGTTATTGTGCGGAGCAGGGATACTCCTTTACAGAACAAAACATTGAGGGACCAAGGGAAAGAACTGAGCTAAGCATGATGCTTGAGGTGGCAAATACATGGGAAGAGTTGAGAGACATGCAAGGACAGACGTCAGATTATGAGAAAAAGGTGTGGGAATCGGCTGGTTGTGTCAAGGGAGATTTGGACATGTGGGTTTCGGCTGATGGAAGAGCTGTGTTGCCGAATGAGCTGGTGAGTGCGATGGCACGACAGATACATGGCCCTGTGCATCTGGGAAGGGATGCGATGTTGCGTGTGTTCAGGCAGACATGGTACAATCCCAAGTTTAGACAGGCTGCGGAAGCAGTATGTCAGAGATGTGTAACGTGTCAACAGATAAATGTTGGGAAAAGAACACCAGTAATATGCAAATAGACTTCATTGAAATGCCAAGGTGTAATAGCCTCAGGTATGTCTTGGTGATTGTGTGTGTGTTCTCTAGATGGGTTGAGGCATATCCCACTCGTAGGTCCGATACACTCACGGTAGCCAAACTATTGTTGAGGGAATTGGTGCCACGATTCGGGGTTCCGACCTCTTTGGAATCGGACAGAGGAAACACTTTAATAGCGAAGTTGTGAAGATGCTCTGCTCTGCCCTGAACATTGATCAAAGACTGCATTGTAGCTACCGTCCGGAGGCTTCTGGCATAGTAGAGCAGATAAACGGAACCCTAAAAGCCCGAATGGCAAAAGTGTGCTCATCCACGTCCCTGAAATGGCCCGATGCACTGCCGTTGGTACTAATGAGTATGCGTAGTACCCCAGATAGGAGGACAGGGCTCTCGCCACATGACATTCTGATGGGGAGGGCTATGAGACTGCCATCTATTCCTACAACTGCTTTGCTGAATATCACAGATGACCTGATTCTTGATTACTGCAGGGGAGTATCTGATGTCATCCGTTCTGTGTCCCTTCAGGTGCAGGCTGCTGAAGTTCCGGCTGCTAGCGACCTTTGTCACGACCTGTGCCCGGGTGACTGGGTCCTAGTAAGAAAACACGTGAGGAAGAGCTGCCTAGATGTACGTTGGAGAGGACCTTTCCAAGTGATTCTAATCACCACTACTGCTGTGAAGTGTGGCGGATTGCCAAATTGGGTCCATGCTTCTCACACCCGACGAGTTCCAGCACCCGCAGAAGGAACAGCTCCTCTCGTAGACGAGAACAATAACGAAGAAGAGGATCCAAGAGTGGGGACAAGTCAAGCTGTGGGGGTGCCAGTGGAAGTTGGGGACTCCCCTGATCAGGCTGTATATGACCACGACGACAGTGACACTGAATCCGCCCCAGAAGAAGGAAGTGGCGGAGAAGGTGATCTGAGTGCAGAAGAGGCTGACAGTGGGGACGAACAGGGTGTGCAAACAAGGGGCCGGCGAGCAAGAGGTGCAGAGGTTCATTGGCCCGAGAGACGGAGGCGAATGAATGTGAGATTGGCTTCCGAAAGAGAATTTGCCCCTGTGTCTGAAGAATCTGATCTGGAAGGGGGAGAACAAGGAGCTGAGCAGAGGGGTCCGAGAAGGTCAAGGAGGGTGCGAGTACCTTGCCAAAGATACGCCACTCCAGAGTGGACCTACCCTTTCACAAATGCCAGGGGTACTGAGGTCCGGGAGGGTGAGGTCAGTGGTGGTGACCAGCACAATCCCCAATGTTAAGCTGGAAGTGATGCTGTTGGTACCTGGACTTGAAATCGAAGGCGTACTGACACTCACAATTCCAAATCCCCCTCTCCTAAGCAAGATACGTGATTTACTCCTGGATAGACTGATATTTCCTACCTTTGTTCCGGATATGCCAGCCTATGATGAAGTTGTGCTCCGCATGGAACTTTTAGATTATGTGTTGCAGGCAATCGGATCAAGTATCATCATCGATTATTAGAGACTTGTAAGGACTTTGAAGAAACTTTTGTAAATAGTTGTTGAACTAACCTAGGGCCGAGTGGAAGAAGAAGAAATTTAGGGACTTTCCACAGAGGACGAAGAAGGGTTAGGGCTGTCTATTGTTGAAGCAAAAGAAGAACTGAAACGGGGATTTCTGCTGCCAGATGTGGTTCAAGAGACTCGAATAAACAAAGAAGAGACTTTGGGGGTTTTCCGAGAACGAACTACGTTGTGCTGAGACCATGGCGCCTGGAAACCCGAATCGTAGAGCCAAGTGCATAGTAGGCACCCTTTTAGCAGGAGTGATCCTCCTTATAGTTATAGTGGTTTCAGTTTCCTATTTTGCACCACACGAACAAGTAGAGAAGACTGAGGGGACACAGGCACCTGACACCCCTAGTCAGAAGGAAGAAAGAGAAAGGAGAGAAAAGGCCTTGCTGGCTGCAGAAAGTCGTAGGTTACATACAGATCTGTCTAAAGGAAATTTTGGGCAGAACGCTTATGCAAAGCTGCTGTATGAATACATTGATGCGATGGATGCGAAGGACTGTTATGTGTGTATGCAATTGCCAGCTTCAGTAGATGAGGGTATTAGATACCATCACCTTCCATTGACCTATGGAATTTCATGTAGTTTGTTGATTAGCATATTATATGGGCGGAATCATTTTTAATATTATTTTTCCAATTATGATGCTGTGTTACCAGAAGTCCCTAATTACAAGCACTTGAATAAGTGGGACTATTATAAATCAGAAGACAGACTGGGATATTTTTTCATCCCCACTCAAGAGCTAGACACCCCGTATGCACACCGACACAATTTGACTTGTTCATTGTCAGATGTAGAAAAGAAGTTCATTGAACAGGTGGAAGATAGATACACGAAGCAAAAACTGTTGCGAGATTCAGGACATGGAAAGGTAGATTGGACGGAAGAAGAGAAGAAGCACAAGTCAAGGGGGAGTTAGGGTCCAATAGCTCTAGATGAGGTACAGAAGGGGAAGCTGTGCCTGCACAGACCACAGACCTATTATGAGAACGTCTATGTAGGTCATGCTACATGTGAACACACCTTCACATTGGAGTATTATACTAAGGACTTCTTGAAGAGCGTAGTGCAGGTGATCCCTACTGTATATTTTGTCTGTGGAAGGAATGCGTATGTGAGATTGCCAGAGAAGTGGTATGGAACGTGTTACCTAGCAATTATCTTTCCCAAGATTTACCATACTGAGGATGTTGCTCTCTTGGAGGGAGGGTCCCAAAGAAGGGTAAAGCGAGGAGAGAGTGCTGGAGCAATCATTGGAGATGTGTTTGGAGCAGCGATACCTATGTTGGGAGTCATTTTGAATGACATCAAGATAAGACGGTTAGCAACTGTGGTGGATGAACTGTCAATGAATACAGCCAAGTCATTAGTGTTGGTTGAGGGTGAGATGTTGTCGATAAGGACAATGGTTTTACAGAACCGTCTTGCCCTAGACGTCATCCTAGCAAAGGAGGGCGGAGTCTGTAAGCGTTTGAAGATTCAGGAATGTTGCACTTATATACCAGACAACTCTAAGGATCTGGAGACATATATAAGCAACATTACCGCAATCCATTATGAGATTGAGGACTTGACCCAAGAGAATGCCTGGGAGACTGTGGGCAAATGATTTGGAAAGGTTGGAAACTGGTTTGCCAATCTAGGGAAGGGTTTCCTTGGATTTGTACTGAAACCCCTCATCATAGTAGTGGCATGTGTGATTGCCTTGTGGGGGTTAGTGAGAATGTACAAGTGGTATAAGTCGAATAGGTTGGCGAGATCAATGAGAGCGCAAGAGATGCGAATGGAAAGGCTGCAAGACAATCAGTACCGCAGTTTGAGAGCATTGGAGATGCTCAAGAGAGGGAAAATGGCCACAAGCTCTGTTTAGTTTAGTTCTTACCCTGAGGATGATGTGAGGGTGGTGATGACACGGGTCATCAAAGGGGGGAACTGAGAGAGCGCCATTTACAGTGAAATTCGTAGGGGTGCAGCATATGTACAAGTAGTCAGCACCCGCATATGTAGAGAACTTTTAATCATGTTTAGATGTAATGTATGACGAAGTACTAAAGTAAATTGGTATCAGAATTGTGCAGAACCAATATTACAAGGTGCAAACCCATATTTACTGCAATATAGAGATGCTTTTGAAATGAAATCTTTCACTATTGGAAAGAGTGTTTAATTGATTTACTAATGTGCCTTCCGATTGATTAAATCGAAATATAACAGACTTTATATATTCCCAATAATTAGCTTAAAGTAGAAAATGCATTTGCTGTTTAAGGTTGGAGGCCTAGTGAACCAAGAAGAAGTGCTAATGTAAAGCGTTGGACCTATAATTCGAGCAGAGGCCTAGTTCATAGAATTGGTGCAGGCCTGGTTGGAAATGTCTTGCTTAACATTTTTAACTATAGAAATGTTTTATAAAAGAAGCTTTTTAGAAGATGTTGCAACATTTGTAGACTGTGAGCTATTTGCGTGTATTCCTTTGCAGGTGCCTCATCAAGCAGATAGTAGAGTAGAAGGGCCCATTGTGTATGAGCGTTAGGATGCTAGACTCAGACATGGAGGAGTAGATCAGGAATTCAACGAAGCAACTTGAAAGGATGAAAAGCCTGGGACCCAAGGACGTTCGAACGGACAAGGATGGACCAGTGCCATGCTGGAAGTTTCCAGAACCCAACACCTCCTGGAGGGGCGTACCTGAAGGCGTGCCATTCACATTGTGGGGTTTGGTATTAGGGACAGTACCCCGAGGGTGGAGGCAGAGCAGACGAGCTGGGGAGCTAGAGAGAGCGTTCGTTTGGGCAAAGAGCGTAGTTCCAAGTCAAGAACTATAGTCTCTAGAGAATGTGGGTGAACTTCCATTGGAAGTCACCATGGCTGACACCTTTGGTTAGGTTGGGCTATTGTTGAGTAGGGATGTCACCCAGCATAGTGTAGGGTCAGACTGATCTGAATTTATGTCAATTATCCTGATGAGTACCAGAACTCAAGTAATAGCAATCCTGTTTAGTCTGATGATCCTGGAATTGATTCTAGTCCTATTCATTAGCCGCTTGAGACTTTTCCGTAGGATTATGTTTGTATTAGTACCGGTTTATCGTCTGAACCTCTTGCTGAGGTGCCTGTATCTCCAGCTATTTTTGGTTATGTAATAAACCTTTTAAATTCAGTCTTTAGTCAGTGGTTCTTTGGGGAAAGCAATTGGATATTTGGATAATTGAATTGTTTAGTTGTGACTAGGTTGCCTAATACACTCTATGACAGGTAAAAAGGTCCAGTCGACCTGCGATGGGATTCTGGAGAATGGTAAGCAGACTCTAGAGGTAAAATGCCGCTTTTCCACAGATGCAGGCTGGAAGTATAGCTATCACAGCTGAAGACCAGTGAGATGTAGCTGTGATCTTCCATGCCTTGCAGTTCTTCCTCCTGCCATTGCTGCACTGAGCCGGACCCAGATGACTGCTGCAAAAACTATGACACACACCTCTCGGAACCCTGATCTGTCAGTGGCACACAGTGATGCAGCCCTATCACCATCGCACCCTGATGTGTCAGTGGCACCCAGTGATGTAGCCGAAACCCTGCCACACACACCTGACCCACCGGACACTGAGGAAGTATCAGAGGACTAAGATGAGGATGGTAATTAGTATGTGAGGAAGGAGATAGTAGCCTCCATCACCAACATATGACCTGTCCCTGCCTTGTTGTGCCCTATACATAACTCTATATTTATATAGAGTTTACTATCTCCAGCTCTCACCCGCCCCCACCAGCTTCGGCGGATGTTTGGGCGCACGATCTGGCTGGCTTCTTCACAGGTAAGATCAAGGCCATCCAGGCCACCTTTGAGGAGGGACCGGAGGGAGGCAATGGTATTAGGGCGGACGGTAGTCTACCTCAGATATCTGCGGCGACGCTGTCCGATTTCCCTACTGTTGCCTGTGATGTCTCTCAGGCGTTATTGGCTAATCTTAAATCTGGCTCGCCACTGGACCCCTGCCTTGCCAAATTTTTGGCCGGGATGGCGGCGGTGGTGAATCCTCTGGTCAATTCTGTCCTCAATTCCTCCTTGAAGGAGGGAAGGGTCCCCAGCTCTTGGAAAAGAGCGATGGTGATCCCCCTCCTAAAAAAACCGGGTCTTGACACCGAGGTTTTGGCGAACTACAGGCCGATCTCGCTTTTACCTGCACTGGCGAAGATCACGGAAAAACATGCCCACGGAGTCCTGTCGGGCTTTTTGGAAGCTAACAATCTGCTCCACTCATCCCAATCGGGTTTCCGTCCTAATTTTAGTACGGAAACGGCTCTGTTGGAGGTGACTGAGATTATTAGGGAGACTCTGGATGTCGGCGGTAGGGCCATGCTGGTCATGTTAGATCTGTCGGCGGCGTTCGACACCGTCCCCCATAAGGCGCTTTTAGCGAGGCTTTATGACATCGGCCTCAGGGGGACGGTTCTCAGGTGGTTTACCTCTTTCCTGGAAGATCGCCGCCAGACGGTCTGGGTTTCCCAGAGCTCCGCCGAGATGCCGCCATTGGGAGTTGGGGTTCCACAGGGCTCTGTGTTGAGCCCCACGCTATTTAACATCTTTATGTCCCCTTTGGCGGCCTTGGTGGAGGCTTACGGGGCCCAGATCGTCTCCTATGCCGACGACACGCAACTCCTCTTCACATGCGGGAAAGACCAAGAGTTTGATGGAGAGAGAATCCGGGACTGCCTTGCGCTGGTCTTCGACTGGTTCCAACGGAACAGTCTGAGGGCCAACTCGGGCAAGTCTGAGATTTTATTTTTTGGCTGTGTCGCCGAGCCTGATTGGCAGCATTGGTGGCCGTCTGACATGAATCCACCCGCTCAGTCCTCCCAGGTTGCTAAAAATCTGGGCGTCAAGCTAGATAACCAGCTGGCGCTGCGAACCCATATCCTTGGCCTGGCTGGTACCTGTTACGGAGTCCTGAAGATGCTCCGCAAATTTTTGCCCCTGTTGTCGGAGGAGCACAGGAGGATTACCGTTCAGGCTCTTATCGGCTCAAGGCTGGATTATGTAAACGCCCTCTTTCTTGGCCTCCCCGATTATCTGGTTCAGCGTCTTCAGGTGGTGCAGAACTCTGCTGCCCGGGCAATTTTCGGTCTTGGCAGACGTGCCCGTGCCTCAGGGTTGCTTCAGAGGCTTCACTGGCTCCCTATTAGGAAGCGGATTCTGTTTAAATCCCTTACCCTGATGCACAAAGCATTGCATGGATCAGGGGCGGGATATCTACAGCGGAGACTGAACTTTTATCATCCAGCTCGTTCTCTCCGTTCGGAATCCCTTTTTAAAGCTGTGGTCCCACGGGTGAGGAAGGCGCGCGCTGGAGGGCGATCCTTCAGCTGCCGAGCTCCCCAGGTATGGAATTCGCTTCCGCTTGCGTTGCGCAGTACTGCCAATCTGCTTCAGTTTAGGAAGAGCCTGAAGACTTGGCTTTTTAATTCCTAGTCTGTTCTTTTCTATTAAATTGTTTCCTCTTTTTTCTCTTTTTAGGGTTTTGTGTTTTTAGCTGTGTTGTGTTACTTTTTATGAGCCACGGGTGGAAAAGCGTCGGGACACTCCTTTCGAGTAGCCGTACGCTATACAAAAACAACGTAACATAACATAACATAACATAACATAACATAACATAATGCCCTGGGACTACACCTTCCACTGACCCCCAGAACACTCAGCAACATACACCTGGACCCCAACATGGCCTGGCATATCTTCACTGGTGGACAATAAGACAGCACTCCTGCAGCGGACGGCACTCTCCCTCGCCCATATCACTTTTAAATCCCCAAAGAACTTTGGCTGACCCACCACTGTGCTCCCAAGTAATGTGGACTTGGCATGGCCATGTACAGCTCCAGCTCCAGAATGCTCAAGAATGTGAACAAAACATTATAAATCACACAGATGTGTCATGGCTATGTTCACTCAAGTGTGAAAGTATGTATGTATGCAAGGAAAATGATTGCACAAGAAGGTACACCCGGGTAAATGACATCAATGCGCATGTTGAGCCCTGAGCAACATGGCCGGTTGGATGTCTGTGAAGCTGAGTACTGGCTGTGGCCTTGTTGCAAAAATCTCGCAACCCCCCAACGTAGGAACATGTCCATGTATTGAATAGGGCTGTGTGTAGGAATGACCAAATGTGTAGCATACTAGAAGTGGTGTCCTACATCACATGTGTCACCAGAACTGCACGTCGCATACCTACTGACATACATCTGAGTGGACACAATCAGTTCTGATTCATAGCATTGCTACACATAGTCAGAGTTTGGACACCATACTCACATTGCTGAAGACACGTACGTGCACAGGCCTGCCAACAACAATCCCGAACACAGTATTTGGCTCACAGAGGTCGAGTAGGCAAAGGGGACCCACCCCCATTGTACAGGCATCACTCAATCCCTCCCTGTGTAGAGATGATGCTCATTGTGGCACAAGATTCGTACATCTAATCAACACTCATCACATTCAGACAGTTGTGTAGTTGCGTGGACTTTATTGGCATGTGTGTGTCAGTACAGACAAGGTAAGGGCCACAACATG
The DNA here is from genome assembly GCF_964261635.1 of Lissotriton helveticus. Lineage (NCBI taxonomy): Eukaryota > Metazoa > Chordata > Amphibia > Caudata > Salamandridae > Lissotriton > Lissotriton helveticus. The sequence continues at coordinate 1,655,087,795 of NC_136068.1, forward strand.
CATGCACATGCTTGAGACACTTTCACGTAGTATGGGGACATGTCGAGGTGCAAGACATGGTGGTGCAAAAATGTATACCAATGGTTACAGAAGGCAACCGTCTTAGCCCACCTTGCCTTGTTGGATGAGTCATGTGATGTTTGGCGTCTGCCCATTGCCCCGTGTCAGGGGACATGACTCACAGCCTATGGGATCTGCATAGTGCTGTGCCATCGGACTGCGATGACTGTCTGCTCTGCTGACAGTGATCAGGTGGGAGTGTCTGACAAGGTCAGATGTTGTGCTACATTGCCATGTGTGTACTTCCCCCCAGCAGTAAGTCCGATTTGTGAACGTAGCCAAACAAAGCTGTACTGCTCCGTCCATGTAAGTGCCTCACCTTGCAGAGGGATGTGTACACTTGCGTAGTTCCTCGCACATGCATTCTGAGTCCAGACGAAGGCAGGCATGTCCACTGTAGTGGTGGGATATGTGAGCATTCCCCACGAAACAACAAGGTGTTGGGACCTGTGCTGTGGGTGACAATCCGATGTGGCTGCAGGAGCGTAGTTACTCGTCCATGAATGCCATCGCAGCTTCAAGGGCAATGTGTTCCAATAGTACGTCGTTGTCGTGTTAAAGGAACACCAGGGTGACCCAATTCATTAACTGGTCTGGGCAGATATGCTCAGTCTACGCCGTTTCCCCTCTCCACACCACAGCCCAATAGGGTAGCACCTTGATGTGGTCACTGCACACAAGGAGTTGTCAATCTCCCATGCACGACTGCCGGCACATACGCCAAGGATCAGTGCATCCCATGCTCGGGTATCCCGGTGACACTCCTGTTCGTGGGCCAACAGGGGGTGCACTGTCAGGTCATAATCTAATTCAGCTACCGTTGCTTTGGATAGGCAGACCTCCATGGGCCACTCAAATGTGCATGATCAACAGTGGAAATAGGGCTGGACGCAGTTGACGTAAGCAGGACGGAAACTCAGATGGTAACTGATTTGCAACACTGCCATTGGCAGAGCTCCAAACATATGCAGCATTCGTGCAAGGTACAGTTCAACGTGACAGGGGTTGTGTATGTGCCCGGGAATGCCTGCCATTGCGTTTGTTGGTCTCAGAGCACCGGCACTTCTCAGACCGGTGGCAGTTCTGTGGTCGATATGCCACAGCTCAGGGCAATGAGTCGTATATGTGTGCAATGTTTGGACATATGTTTGGACATATGGGTAGTTATTGACCCACGTGCCAAGGGCAGCCCTTGCAGGTGAGGGCCGTGCAGGGACAAGTGTGTGTGGGCAGGTGGGTTTTTCATTAGCGCTGTTGGTGGTGTGGGAGTCATCGGAGGCTGGTTTGGTATCTCATGAAGGGTGTGCCAGCCTCACTCAGGACCAAGGTTGGAGGGTCGGTTGACCTTCCGACTTGTGCTTGTGAACAATGGAGCTTTCATTCCTGCTTTTAGTCTGACTACTGCTTGCATTTCTGAGATGTGATGTGGCCTTCGCGCTGACTTTGATGCCAGGCCTGTGATTTGGGGTGCACAAATTTCGAGACATAAGCATCTGTTTGCATATTTGCATGGGCCAATAGCACGATTGGCATTGTGCTCCTTATTCAGTCATTCTTTTACTCTCTCTTTCTCTCTCTTCCTGTCCTTTGCTGAGAGCCTGACACACCTTCTCATCTTGGATACTGTCTAGCAGGCTGTGACTCACAGATTGTCCAGGGATGCCCCACCATGACTCTTCACAATAGTTGTTTTGAGACAAATTAGTATGTGGCATATTGTTTGGTCTTTAAATAGTGCATGAATGACATGTGTGTTGATTGCTGCAATTGTGCAACATCAGGCGGGTGTTTTTTGTTTCATGTTTTCAGGCCGTTGATGTGCAGTGTCTTGGTCCGGTGGTGGTGTGGTGTGCCCGGGGTGAGTGCCCAGGGGGGTGGGGGTGGTCTTGGGGGTGGTGGCGGTGGGTGTTGTGGCCCTCTTGGGTGTCCGGCCGCATGTTCAGTGTTTCCATGGCATCTGTTGTTCCTCAGGTGTGGGCCTGGGCTAGGCTCCATTTTGTAGTGCATGCTGTTGTCCGACTTTGCACCAGGTCAGAGCAGGTGTTAGTTTCCTGCTTCTAATGCACCTTATCGCATGCTTGGTGTTTTTATTGCTGATGTGGCTGGTCATTGAGAATGTTGGGGAGTGGTGTTGGCGTAGCTTTTGGCTTGGGTACGCCTACTCTATCTATCTATTAGCGATAGTTGCCGGGGTCATCTGTGGCGATGTTTTTTGTGGCTGCTATCGCATGTAAACTGGTGATATTGGCTGTTATCACCAGCTTGTGAATGGAGTGATACATTTATCGTGACTTTGACTGCGATAAAGTGCTGTTAACTTGGAGATAGCTCCTTGAGAATATGCCCCAGTGTGTTGTTATTGTGTGTGTAACTTCTGTGAGCACCACCACTGTGTAGTAGTGAATAGAGAGTGCCATTCAGGACAGTGAGTGCATGACTTCACAAGATGATGATTTCTTCAGGGTCATCTAACACAATAAGTAAAAGCAATATCACTTTGACTGGGGTAGCTTCACTACACTGTATTGTGACATGCTTGATCATAGGATCTCACCCTGACCTATCCATGTGTCAAGATGAACTCAACCCCAGAAACAGAGCTCTTGTGATAGAGTGGTAAGACTGAGTACATAAAAGTGTCTAGTGGTGCCACCATTATACCTTTCATGAGACTCACCCTGACATGATTAAATAGAAGAAGATACTCTTGGGAATTTAATTGTTACAGCGTCCCAGTTTGGTCAACATGTTTTTTAAAAAAAATGTTTTATTTTTCAAAAACCTTTATTAAAGAGTTTCAAATCAGGTGCAGTACACAGTGCAGCAGGTAAATGTAAACCAATGCATTAGAAGCCAGTTAAACCATTGAACAGAGAATGCAGCAGTCACCCACGTGGGAACACAAGCGCAAGGGCGTGTTAAATATGAGAGACATGTAAGGGGGGACTAATGTAGAGGGGGAAGGGTGGGCACCAAACAGCACCGGCGGCCGCCACGGGTGGGGAGCCGGCAGGGAGCGCGGGAGAGGCAGTGCTGCTGGAGTGGGAGCGGGAATGAAGGTAGGTCACCAAGGGGCCCCAAATGTCAGCTGGCCGGGAATTTGAGGGCATTAAGTCCCAAAACTCCAATAGCAGAGTCTGACATTGTGAGGCGTCCTCCAGCCAAATGTTAACCAAGGGAGCAGGCCTGCGGGCCCAGCACATGGCAACCCTGCAACGGGCTAGGAAAAGCAGCATATCGATTAGGCGGCGGGAGGAGTCTGGGCAGTGTTTTACGAAGCCAAGTAGGCACAGAGTGGGATCAGGGGAGACAGAGGTGTAAGTGATTGCCGAAAATGTGGAACACACGCTTTGCCACAATTCAGTGAACTTGCGCACAGCCATGCCAGATGCGTGCAGTCTACAGCAGGGGTGCCGCAGCGCATACAGGTGTCATGATGTATGAGCCCTAGCTTGTGGAGCTGGGCGGGGGTGTGGTATATCCTATGCAGAAACTTAAAGTGTATCAGAAGAAGCCGGTAGTTAGGTGACAGCTACTTCATCTGGTTGCAGCAATAGAGCCAGTCTGCCTGAGCTATGTCAGTGCCAAGGTCCGCACCCCAAGCCTCACGCGGTTGGTCAGTGGAGAGAGAGGTTTGCCATTAGTGTGAGAGCATACAATTTGGTGATCAATTTGTGTGGGGACGGGGGTGTATACACTAGGTCGAGGGACGGCATGGTAGGAGGAGGCTGGGGGAAAGTGGGGTGTAGTGTGCGGCAAATGGTGCGCAGATGGTAGAAAAGTAGCGTATCCAGTGGGCCGGATGACTCTGGGAGAGAATAGAAGGTGTCCTCAGGGTAAAGATAAGCAATTGTCCATAAACCCAGCTGCATAGCGTGCTCGGACATGCCAGAATGCTGAAGCGGGGGGAAATCAGGGTGGTTAACTATTGGCACAGCGTTTGCAGAGAGCAAGGGGACGCCTGAGATCCGGCGGAGTCCAGACCAAGCCCAGCCCAGCGTCTCAACTGTATCCAGCTCCAACCGAGGACGGGTCGCCGGTGCAAACAGTGCCGCAGCCAAGGGCCATGGAGAGGCTATATCCGCGTCGACAGCCACATGAGGTTGATGCAGAAATGCAGGAAGCTGGCCTGTGCACACAATGCATATATCTTAAAGTCTGGAGCACCTAGACCACCAACCGACATGGGGAGAGCAAGAATATCACCCTCGGCTGCCTACCCACCCAGACAAGTGAAATAATCAAGGAGCGTAATTTACGGAAAAAATGGGCAGTGAGGAGGATTGGAAGATTTAAAAACAAGTAGAGGAATTTTGGCAATACGACCATCATGGCGATTGCAATTCTGCCAGCCATACGGAAATCTTGGATTCCAAACAATCTACCGCACAACCAAAGTTCGATCTCTACAATTCATCCAGGTCTCTACTCAGCCAGGTGCCCAAATAGCGTGTTGGGCCGGCAGCCCAGACAAATGGAAAATCAGGCGTGAATGGGGCAGTGGCAACAGTCAGCGGAAACAAGACCGACTTGCTCCAGTTTACTTGTATGCCAGACAGATGGCTGAATTATATGATTTTCCTGACCAAGGGACTAAGGTTGTCCTGGGGGTGACGGACGTACAAAGCAACATTGTCAGCATACATGGAGACAAGAAGGGAGCGGGAAGAAAAGCTTATTCCCCTATGCGTATGGTGCTGCCGGAGCCTGGCAGCCAGGGGCTCCACTGCAATGGCAAAAAGCATAGGTGATAGTGGACACCCCTGCCTTGTGCCACGATTAATACTGATGGAGTCGGTGACCTGGCCGTTAATGCGTAAGCTAGCCGATGGGGGGGGGATGGAGGAGCCGAATTTTATGTAAGAAATTGTCACTGAAGCCCATGCAGGGTAAAAGGTCACACAGAAACAGCCACTCCAGGGTGTCGAACGCCTTTGTTGCGTCCAGCAGGTCAGCTACGGCCGGAATCTTGGGATTGATTTGATGTAGGGCAGAGAAGATTGTGCAAAGGTTATGTGACGTTGTCATCCAGGGGATGAAGCCAGATTTATCCGGGAGAGCGATAAGTGGCATGAGGAGAAGGAGGCGAGAGGCGATGAGCGTGGCAAAAATGTTATTGTCAATGTTTAAAAGGGAGAGGGGGCGATAGGAATCACGACAGTCCGCAGGCTTATCGAGTTTGAGGAGGAGAGTTATCAAGGCCTCACAGATGGACTGAGGGAAAAGAACATTTCAAAAGATTCATTATACATTGCCGCCAAGTTGGGCTCTAGGAGGTCAGAATACATTTTATAAAAGTAGGCCATCGAGGCCCGGGGCTTTATCCCCAGGTAAGCCACTAATAGCTTCAAGTATTTCCTCCCTAGTGAAAGGTGTTTCTAAGAATTCCCGGTGGTAGTAGTCCAACCAGACCAACGCAATGGATTATAAATATTGATCGAAGGCCTCACACGACGGGGGGACGCCTGCTGAGTATGGGTGCAAGTAGAAGTCTAGAAATGGGATTGGATCTCTTCCGGGGCGGTGGTTCTAGAGGGGCCACCATCCTTCTGGGCCGTAATGTAGGAGGCTGCGTGGAGGGCTGAGGAGGTTGGCTAAAGTACGGCCTGGACAATCGCCCCCACCGAAACGTCGCGCCAGGCTCTGGCGGCCTAAAAAGGAGAGTTAATGGTCTGCCGCTTCAGAGAACTTGGTATGTTTTTGACGTATGCGTGCCAAGTTATCAGGGCTGGGGTGCACAACCTGGGCAGAATCCAGCTTTTTAATCTATTTTTGAGCGAAGCCAAAGTGGTACAGAGGGAGCGAAGCATGCCGGCCTGTTTGGATATACATTCACCCTGGACAATGCCTTGAAGCCCTCCCAAAGTACGGAAGCCGAGTCCACGGAGACTGTATTAAGTCCGAAATAGTTAACAATAGCAGTGTGGATGTCTGAGCAGAAAACAGTATCCCGTAAGGCGTTTGGTGGAAGTCGCCAGGAGAAGGCATGTTGTGGGGAGTGGGGAAGTCGAAGGCGGATCTGAACCGGCCAATGGTCGGAGAAAGTGCGTGCTATGTGTGTTGCATTGGTAAGCCAGAGCAGGACATCAGGGGAGGTCAACCAATAATCAATGCTCGACCAACAGCCCCTTGAGCCGGACATACAGGTGCCCTCGCGGGAATCGGGCAGGAGGTGACGTCAGGCATCGTAGAGGGAATTTTCAAGTAGAATGGAGGCAAGAGCTGAGGTGGTGCGGGGTGGAACGAATGAAGACCAGACTGATCGATCGTAGCGGATAAAGTAACATTAAAGTCCCGACCCCAGACGACTGCCGCAGGGCAACAGGAGGAGATGAGGTGCCATATATGATTAAAAAAGACCAGGTCTTCAGCGTTGGGACCATAAACCACGTCGAGTGTCATGGGCTGGGCCAAAAGTGTACCGTGCATGATTGCATACCTGCCCACAGAATCTGTAAGGGTTTGGATACTGCACCAAGGGAGAACCCTTCCTATTAGAATAGAAACCCCCCCTAGCATAGGAGAAGTGGGTGGAGGAGTGGATTTTGCCGCAATAACGTGTCTTGAGTCGGGGGAGAGAGCAGGGCAACAGCTGCTTCTCCTGTAACAAACATTTGTCAACCTGGTGCCTCTGAAGGTGTGCGTGTATCAACCTTGCCTGACAGTAGTCGTTTAAGCCACGGACATTCCATCTCCAGCAGACGGTGTCGGACATGGGAAGGAGGCAGTAAGTGGGGTGTGAAGCATCGCAGATAGGGAGCGCCGCGGCAGAGGGTCCACGGAGCAGAGAGGAAGGCGACACACAGCACCCCAAGTATGGATCGCATAATCTCCCCAGCGGCGGATTGTAAGCCCAGAGACAGAGTCAGTTTTGGGGTGGATAAAGGGCCCTGAACGTCTGGGTCCCACATGAGCAGCAGGAGTGCGTGAGGTGGCGCTGCAGGAACGGTGCAAACATATGGCAAGGACAACATGAGGCTTGAGGCAAAAGTTAAGCACAGTGCGGTATTGTGGTCATAACAAGGAGAAACAGTATCAAACACAAAAACAGCATCAGGGAGCAAACACATCCCCTGAAACCGAGGAGGAGCCCCTCTCCCAGACAACCCCCACCCCAACCCAACCTCATGAGCCCGAACAAGAAAAAACCCACCAACCCCACACCCACTCCAACTCCCCAATTAGGCTGAGAAAACCACCCACCCCACCCCTGGAGCCCAAAACTGGGATGGGATATCATTGAAAAAACATTGGGAATCATCCCGTGGGGGCATGGTGAGGCTCAGCCAACACCCCTCCAATAAAGCAGGGTGGCCAAGCTGTGGTAGCAGTCGGCATCTATAACAATTGGCAGTTTAAACGAAGGAACCATATCCGCACAGTCAGTTGTTATCGCTCAAACGGTCAGTGCTGTCTAGCGGAGACTTGGGATGGGATGATCGGGCTACTTTTTCCAGCCGTTTAGCGAATGCAAGAGCCTACCTGTGGTCTGAAAATGCCAGTGTCTTGGAGCCCTGCCGAACCCTCAACCTCCCCGGGCAGGCCAGGGAGTATGTAACGTTGTGCTTCTGGAGGATGCGCTTGGCCGGCAGAAACTCTCTCCTGGCAGCCTGGACTGTAAGGGTATAGTCCGGATAAAAGGAGAGGGTGTTTCCCTGGTGCTTGATGATGCCCCAGGCACGTGCTGCTCGAAGGATGGCATCGCGATCCCGGAAGTTCAGGATTTTTGCCACTATGGGGCGGGGTGGTAGACCGGGGCCGGGACGCGTGCCAAGAGAACGGTGAGCACGTTCCACAGCAAAAAACAGGGATAGGACGTCCCTGAAAAGTTCTTTGATTAGTTGCTCAATGAAGTCTTCCATTTTGGAGATGTTGGTGGACTCCGGAAGGCCCGTGATGCAAAGATTGCTTCGGCGGGAGCGGGCTTCTAAATCCCCGTTCTTCTCCCAAATTACGGCCAGGATCTTGTCCATCTGGAGCAGTTTCTGTCTGTCTTGGGTTGCCGCATCTTCAGTGTCCGACACCCTGGTCTCTACATGGAGAAGCCAATTGTCATGGGAGTCTACGCAGGCCTTCATAGAGTCGAGGCGAGCAGAAAGTTGGTCCAACTGGGATGCGATTCCAGTAACGGTAGTCTTCACGTCCAACTTGATCGCCTTGTGGTCATCATCCCGGCCCGGTGGGGAGTCCGCATTACCAGCAGAGTTGACGCTGTCCGAACCAGCACCGTCCTGACGGGAGGATTTGCGCTGCTCGAAGGCAATATTGGTCTGTTTGGGGTCTGATTTCCCATCGCGAGGATCAAACCAAGCGGGCGCAGGTCCACACAGGGCAGGGGAAGGGTTAGCGAGGAGAGCAATCTGCTTTCCTACAGACAGAAGGGCAGGTCACGAGTTTGTGTCGCCAACACCTGAAGCGGGCAGCGTGCCAGTGGCGTCGAGGGTCCAGTAAAGCCCGGATCAGCAGGTCCGTAGTATGCGGGTGTATGGCACAGCAGTCAAATAAACTAATTGGAGGCAGGGGGCACACTACAATGATGGAGGCACCAGAGTGAAGCAGGCCTGGGGCGCAAGATGAGTCGAGCGCAGCCCCAACAGTAGGACCGAAGAAAGCCCAGGCAGCAGCACACAGGTGTCCAGCTCAGGATGGACTCCGGGGGAGGTGGGGAACTTGAGGAGTGCCTCTCCGTGCGGCCAGCAACCAGGTGACCAGGCAGACGCGTGGGATGGGGGAAACAGCACTGCTTCGGGTCCCACAAAGCTCCCAGACGAAGACGGAGGCAGGAAACAGCTACAGGTGAATCAGGCCCAAAGAGTAGGCCAAACCAGGGGCCGTGCGCCGAGCCCAGGAGTACGATGGAGCCAGGTCAGAGACGGCCAGGGATGGCCGGGACCGCACCCATCCCGGCCTGAGGAGATCAGGAGAGGTGCCCCATTGCGCACCCAGGGGCGGACTGTCGAGCCGATAGCAGGAGCTCCATGCCGGCAGCAGCGTGAGGCAGGCATGGCAGGCCGCACAGGGGCAAGGATGCGAAGAGGACCGGACCACACATCCTCATCCAGTGGGGTGGCAGCAGAGCCAGCGGGGAGCACGCAACAGAGCAGAGAGGAACGCCGACGGGGAAACACGAAGGTCCGCCACTCCCTTAGCCGGGCCCAGGCGCCGCAGCACCAATCTGGGGAGGAGCTATGGCGTGAGGTAGCGTCTAGGCCGTGGCGCACACCGAACCAGGCCGTGCAGAAACCGCCCCCCCGGAGAAGCATCCCTCTCCGCCCCCAACAGCGCCGGTAGCAGGAGTCTCAGCCGTCCCCCAGACGGGGCACCCCGGGACCAGGCAGCTACGAAGTTGTCAGGAGCAGCCCTCCGATGCGGGTGCTCAGCACCGGCAACAAGACACAGAACTCCGGCTGGGAAGCAGGCAGAGGGACCGGAGTAGAGGTGAGTGGTAACCACTGCAATCAGGAGTCCAGAAATCCCACTTTAGTGCGGGAGGAGTGTAGCTGCCATCAGGATGATGCAAGATTAAAGAGCTTGGCCGGCAAGGCCCACTATAGTGAGGCCATCTTGCAGCCGGTAAAGCCACGCCCCCACCCCAGTTTGGTCAACATGTTTCATACCAAATTAATTCCACAAAAGAGTTAAAACATAGTGAACAAAAGATAGTAATGAAAGCCTACTAAAGTCTTACAAAATGCAAATATGCAAAGCTGTAGATGAGAGATGTGAAAACAGAGGGGCAAATTTACAAGCCCCTTACACCACCGGTGTGTCACATGCACTGGCGGCGCATTCCCCTACCCATATTTACAAAGACAGGAAAAACCACCCAGTGTGGCTTTTCCTGTCCCTGTAAATATCGCCCCTTTACACACAGCATTTTGCGTGAAAGGGCCGTTCCATGGATGTTGCTGTGGGTGTTCCCACGCAACACACATGGAACCAGACACATTTCCAGATTTAAGAAGAATCGTACATCTGGAAATGCGTTAGTATGCTACGCCTCCCCAGGGGAGGTGTAGGGAGGTGCAATGAGGAGAAATGTATTAATTTCTCCTCCTCTTTTTCCTCTTTAAATGCAAGCATTGAAAGAGGAAAATGCCTGTAGTGATAGTTTTCTTGCAGGAATGGACCCCTTCTGTACAAAAACTATCGCCCCATGATGCAGCGACCCTTGCCCCATGATTAACTCAGATACTCTGTCCATCACCACCCCCTTTTTGAAATTATAGCTAAAAAACGGTGATGGATCTAGCCCTGATCTGTTGACTGGGTAGGAGTGTTCTGATTAACTCAGATACTCTGTCCATCACCACCCCCTTTTTGAAATTATTTTGGCCACCACAAGTGTGGAAGGGTATGCTCAGACGTGAGTCCCTTGCTCACTGCACCATCAGGATTCAAGCAAGCCGGGCCGAAGACGGCTGTAATGCCAGAAACCGGTCCCCGGAAGCTTGTTTCCTTTCCAGTGAAGAATTGGCTTGGTAGTTTGGTCTGCCCTGTTCCCATGATGCACTGGGCCAGGGACAGACTAATTTGCAGATAGCTAGGTTCTGAACTGGGATGGTGCAGTGAGCTAAAAAACGGTGATGGATCAAGCCCTGATCTGTTGACTGGGTAGGAGTGTTCTGATTAACTCAGATACTCTGTCCATCACCACCCCCTTTTTGAAATTATTATGGCCACCACAAGTGTGGAAGGGTATGCTCAGACATGAGTCCCTTGCTCACTGCACCATCAGGATTCAAGCAAGCCGGGCCGAAGACGGCTGTAATGCCAGAAACCGGTCCCCGGAAGCTTGTTTCCTTTCCAGTGAAGAATTGGCTTGGTAGTTTGGTCTGCCCTGTTTCCATGATGCACTGGGCCAGGGACAGACTAATTTTCAGATAGCCAGGTTCTGAACTGGGATGGTGCAGTGAGCTAAAAAACGGTGATGGATCAAGCCCTTATCTGTTGACTGGGTAGGAGTGTTCTGATTAACTCAGATACTCTGCCCATCACCACCCCCTTTTTTAAATTACCATGGTGCAAGGGAGCATGCACCGGCGCATGGCAGCTGTTATTGCACCAACACAGAAGAGAGCACAGGAATGCGACCTATCATTGTAAATATGTTGCATTCCTGTGCTCTGCCAAAAGGCTTGTGGTGCTGAGCTGCTGCACCTTCTTTTAAATCTGCCCCATAGTGAGCAAATTACTAGTGCTAAAGTAGCACACAGACAATGAAATCAAAGTTGGGTTGGCTCTCATAAGTGATAGTGAAAGCACACTCTCATATATTCATGCTCGTAAAAACGTGAAGGTCCTGCATGAGTAAAACCCTTGCTAGTGTGCATGCACATCAAAACTTGTAGTAGCCATCTTTCATTTTGATACCAAATGTTGTAGCTTTAGGCCCTATTAGCTTAGCCTATATCTAAATTCTCCATCTTGGGTAGTTCTGCCCTTTCACAGATCAGAGAAATGCTGCCCTTGCATAACCTGTCTCCAGACGAGATACGTGACACACCGTTTGCACAATAATCTTTTAGCAATAACAGATTTCGCATCATCATTCGTCTGCTTGCTTATGTTGCAGTTTTGGATGGAAATATACCAAGCCATGGTAGCTTGGATTTGATTGACTGACCCCAATACTGCCCATTCAGATCACATGGTTAGCTACAGTATGTATGTATCGGACCTTACAAGGAGATTTCTTGTTACAGATCTTTGTCCATTGGCTGTAGGAATCATGGGGGACTGTGCTACGTATAATACTTCTTGCTACGTATCATATGGGTGGTTTTGGGGTTTATATCTATAAATTATGCCAAACACATCAACTCTTTGGACATTCAGGCTTCTAAGCTGATTGTCTCCGTGTCACACGTATTTGGTGTTTTGTTGGCTTAATAAATCTAACACCTTCTGAGCTGACAAAGAACTGTGGTCGTGTTATCATACAGGGGGGTACCCTTGCTTGTCGTTGCTCTGTGCCTCTTGTGTTCATTGCATTTCTCTATTGTATGAATTGATATGTGCCCTGCTTGGGATTCTGGTGCAATACGCTTAGTGACAGACTTGACTGCGGCTGTTCCTGACACTCCGACTTAACCACATGTGTTGGCTGGCTGCCTTAGTACTAGTAGCATGACAATGTATTAGCAGCTTGCCTACTTACTCGGTACCCGTATTTTGTGCCACCCCACCCGCTTCTAGGGCCCTACAGGTGCTACACACACTCACCACACAAGCACATTTTGCAGCGCTGCTGTAGAGGACCCTATGTTGTTTATCTGTTTATCTGTTCTTTGTGAATATCTGGACGGCCGAAGAGAGTTCACCATCTCTGTCTTCTTTGTATGATTGACATATGCATGAAAATTCGTATATGTTCTGATTGTTTTCGGAGTCTCTCTGTTCAGCCGCCCTCTTCTCCCAGTTGATGGGGTCAAGGAGAAATGCAAGGGAACGGAGAGTAACTGTTCTTCTTTCATCACCTTTTCCTGTCTCCTTCTTTTCAGTCAATGGGACGCCAGATATAATAGCACCCAAGACTTTATATACTTTTTTCAAAACTCAGTGAAGTTTGTGGTGAACTGGCCTCGGCTGATCTGTCTGTGTGCATGGTCGAACGGCTTCCTTTGGCTTCCTCTGTGAATTAGTATAGCTGGCAGGCTGGCTGAATAAGCACATCCAATGTTTGTGACCTACTTGTGTGTGTCCACTGTGTAACGCGCACCCTTCCCCATCCTTTGTCTGGTGCAGTTGCATTGTTTGCATTGTGGTCATGAATTGTTCAATGGCCAGACCTTGCACTGCGTCCACTATATATACCGCACACACCATACACACTCCCTGCCCATTATTCCTCATGGGGAATCCTTTAACTAAATATAGCTTAGATAGTTGCCAGCCAGCACCACCGAAAGGATCACAAGCACACGTAGTGGCTTTACGCCTAGGACTAGGCTCCATATTGTTTATTAACAAATGGCATGACTTGACAGCAAAAAGACTGGACTTACAGTTCCCATGTCAGGGGACATATGACGTGAATAGACTGGCGTATTTGAAGCAGATGTTGAGGTTGAGGGGTAAGAAGATACGTCCTGCCGAATGGGAGACATACTATAGCTGGAAAGGATTTGTAAAGGATATGCATGCTACCAATGACATCAAGTCCAAAGTGCATAGGGAGCTAATCCATGTTAGAAGTAAGGTGCTGCATGACATGGCTACAAATAAATTTAATGAGGATTGGAGGCGGGCACAATTGGAGATAGTGGGTGTGTACCCGAGCCTTGCTGTGGAGATAGAACAGGATGCGGAACTGGAAGACCCACTTTTGGAGGACATTTTAATGGGTAGATTAGGTATCTCAGTTGTAGCAGGCCATCCCACTGAGCTGCCTAGTGAGGAACAGAAAAAGGAAGCTGTGTGTTTAACACGTAGCCTTCTGGATGAGACATCTAAGCGTGTGGATTTGGAAGGGATCCAAGACATCGCAGTGCTTCAGCTAATAAGGAAGGAAGCTGTGGCGGCTGCAGATAAACAGTGTAAGAAGAAAGATCTATTGTTGTCTTGTTGCTCGCAGAACAATATATTGCCTCCAAACTTTCTTAAAAGCCTGTGGTTACAGTGTTTTACTGACGAATCACTAGATGACAGTTCTGCAGATGCCTCCTCAGCTAAATGGCATGATCTGATATGGGCTGTATGTACATATGTATTGAAATCTAACCACGATATTGCTATTCTGGCAAGGGCAATTAGTGAGACTGACAGATACATTTTCAGAGGCGGAGGAGCTGGACTATAGACTCTACTGTGTCTCGACAGTGCTCTCCAGTAGCGCAGAAAACAATACTGCTTAGAACTGATACGGAGAAGTGTCAGGAAGCTCTGCACCAGATAATGGATGAGAAGCTAACAATAGACAGGTTCACGGCGAACAAGGGAAGAGCATACCTAGAAAAAACATTATCCATAGACGGTGCTGAGGCACATAGCGCATTCATACAACAGTCAAAAGCAGGTGGGCCAGGTGCCACAGGACCGCCACCGCCTCTGCCTCTACAATATGAATGGGACATAACAAAGTTTAGCTTTGTAGACGCAGAACTGCAATCATGGCCCGAGGCAGAATTGAAGGATAGACTACAATATGCCGTTGACAAACTGCGACAATGGAAGCAGCTGGTGCACACATTTGCGGTATTAGATATGGTAAAGACCCTTCACCCACAGGCACAGCCAGCACTGATTATGCCCTTGCGGGAAATACCCCCACCGTCAGGAAGCAGGGATAATGCATATGTATTTGTACCATGGTCCAGGCAAGATATCATGAGTTTCATGAAAGACTTCCCGAAGCTCAGGGATTAGCCACGGAAATAGTACACAGAAGTAGATGAGATGGTTATATTGGGGGGGACTTTTATGGCGTGACTTTGATACCCTGTTTAACATCATAGTACCGAAGCCCCTTTGGGAGGAATGCAAGGGGAAAGTGGGATGGCCAAAGGCTGAGCCACAAAGAGAAAGGGGTGGAGCACCAGGGGATGCAGTTCAAGAGAAATATGAGGAAGTGATTAAATATTTAAGGGAGAAAGTACCGGAAGACAAGGTAGATTGGAATAAGATTACCCATACCAAGCAAGAAAAAGATAAGAGTATAAACACATTCTTTGACCGTCTGTTGCAGGTATATCAGCAGAATAGTGGGTTAAAGAACCCTATGGGGGATGCAATGCCAGCATTTGTACAACATTTGTTCAGGGGTTGAGCCCACCAATAAAAACTCATCTACAGCAATCTTTTGTTTGCTGGCAGCAGGAACCAATAGTGAAAGTTTTTGCTGCTGCTAGGTACTGTTCTGATTACCAGGAGAATGCACAGACCAGGGAAATTGAGAAACTAAAAAATATAGAAGGATAGGTTGATGGTGGTGCAGGACACAGGGCAGCAAGGGAGGGGAAGATATCAGATAAGAGGGAGAGGGGGTGGACGCCACTTGAACAAAAGCTCAGTTTCCCTACCCCCACCAGGCACAGCTTGTTTCAACTGCAAGGACACTAGTCATTGGAGATCTGATTGCCCACTGCTTAAAAAAAGATACGGGGATAACACAGCCTCGCAGAACAGGGGGCAGGGTCAGAAAAGTTATCAAGAGCATAGGGACAATAACCAGCACAGACAGGTGCAATCAGATCCCCAAGGACACCAGGACTGGACAGGGGTAGATGGGTGGGTGCAGGGAGACACTGATTTCCCACCACCTCCACGGCCACGGAGTTCATACTAGGGGTGCCTGAAAGTGGAAGACTGCCTGATAGCTCCAGCAATAGCAGTAGATCAATCTGGCCCATATGTAGAGGGATCAATTCTGGGCCAAACTATACCATTTTAGATTGATACAGGAGCTCAAAGTTCAATGCTTAAGGCATCTGAGATGTCTATGGCACCACTTTCTAGGGACATTAATTACTGCAGTCGGAATGACAGGACAACCAATAGATGAGTATCTGACTCAGCCACTAAAATTAGTAGTGGGCAACATAACTGTTACCCATCAGTTCATCTTCAGCAGATTCTGTCCGGTTAATTTACTAGGTAGGGATTTGCTCTGCAAACTCCAATGCACCATACACTGTTCATCAACAGGGGTTTTTCTGGAGAGTCGCCCAAATGGTCTGATGTTACAGGCTTACATGACATGCCCCAATCCTGCTGTACCCTCTAGGCTGCGTGGCACTGTGCCACTTAAGGTATGGGCCACAAGTTCTAATGATGGAGGACAAGTGTTAGACTACCCACCAGTACGAATAAAATTGAAGCCCGGAGCCCGTCTCCCAAGAGTACCACAGTACAAGATTTCCAAAGAAGGGGAGGAGGGTTTAGCACCTGTTATACAGTCTCTTCTAAAGCAGGGTATAATCAGGCAAATATGCTCCAGTCCATGTAACACACCTATACTCCTGGTTAAAAAAGCGTCCAAGGGTCCAGATGGGACTCCTGTGTACCGTTTTACTCAAGACCTGAGAGAATTAAACAAGATAGTGGAGCCCTCCTTCCCAGTGGTTCCAAATCCTGCAACCATATTATCCAACATCCCTGTAACGGCTACATACTTTAAAGTGATAGATCTTAGCTCCGCCTTTTTTACCATACCACTGCAACAAGACAGCCAGTACCTATTCAGTTTTGTATTCCGTTCCAGGAGGTTTACATGGTGCAGGTTAGTACAAGGGTATACAGAGTCCCCCTCCATTTTCACAAATGCACTGAAAATGGACTTAGACTCCCTGGTACTTAAGGGAGGCTCCACTCTCATACAGTACATAGATGATTTGCTTTTGGCCTCTCTATCATAGGAGGCCTGCAAGGAGGACACTATTGCAGTCCTATGCCACCTGGCGCTGAAAGGATACATGGTGTCACTAAAGAAATTACAGTTTTGCCTCACTGCAGTGAAGTACCTTGGGCATGAATTGTCAGAAGGGGCGAGAAAACTTTTGCCTGATAGAATTTCCACCATCACTGGTTTTCCCCGTCCACGTACACAGAAAGAGGTCAGGGCATTCCTGGGGGTGGCGGGATACTGTAGGCACTGGATACCAAACTTTTCCCTGATTGCCAAGCCACTGCAAGCATTGACACACAAAGAGATTCCTCATAAGGTGCCATGATCCCCAGACTGTGAATTAGCATTCACAACACTGAAAAGTGAATTGAGTGGTGCCCCAGCACTTGGCTTACCAGATTACGGTAAGGAATTCCATTTGTTCTGCCATGAGAAGGGAGGATGCTCATTAAGGGTGTTAAGTCAAAAACATGGTTCCTACCACCGTCCCGTGGCCTACTACTCAGCCACGCTAGACCCAGTAGCTTCTGGGTTACCACCGTGCCTCCGAGCGGTGGCCGCTGCAGCACTAGCGGTGGAACAATCGGAGAACATTGTATTGG
The DNA here is from genome assembly GCF_964261635.1 of Lissotriton helveticus. NCBI lineage: Eukaryota > Metazoa > Chordata > Amphibia > Caudata > Salamandridae > Lissotriton > Lissotriton helveticus. Next base: position 1,655,104,802 of record NC_136068.1, read on the forward strand.
CCCATACCCTGTGTTTACATGCTGTGGACATTCTGCTTACCTCCACCAGGACACAGCACTTAACAAAAGCACGCCTCACCAGATATGAGCTAGTATTGTTGGCACCACACATTGCCATCAAGAGGTGCACCACCTTGAATCCTGCATGCCTCTTACCAACAGAGCATGCTGTGGAGGATTTTTACTCAGATGATGCCTTTCATAACTGCACCCTAGCTGTAGTCAGGCATACTAAGGTACGCCCAGACCTAATGGACACGCCATTATTAGATGCTCAAGGGGACCTGTTTGTAGATGGGTCATGCCTGAGAGATGTAAGAGGGGATTTACAGACATCTTATGCGGTGGGCACTGCCGGCAAACTACTGTAGGAAGGGAGGCTGACAGCTGCCAGGAGTGCACAGGCAGCTGAACTTGTGGCACTGACAAGGGCATGCATTCTGGCTGAGGGTAAAAAGATAAACATATATACTGACAGCCAGTATGCATTTGGTGTAGTGCTCGACTTCGGTCAGTTGTGGTTGATGAGGGGGTTCCTCACATCGGCAGGGCAACAGATACAGCATGTGCAGTTGATCTGTGACCTGCTCCAGGCGATGCTACTCCCATCAAAGGTAGCTATCATGAAATGTGCTGCACACACATCATCTAGAGACTATGTATTAAAGGGCAATGCATTCCTTGTCAGAGAAGCAAAGGGGATAGCACTGACAGGCTGCCAGCTAGCAATGGTACAGATAGAGAGCAGCAACAAAGAGGTGGATGCTAGTCAAGACTCATTACATTTTGACCCAATCCACATCCAGAAACAAGTTGACATTGAGGAGATGACCGAGTGGGCAAAAGGAGGGTGTGTGAAAACAAAGGAGGGATTATGGACTGGGCCCAATGGGAAGATATGCCTGCCTTCATCAATGCTTCCTTCAATGGCACATCTCTTCCATGGCCCCTCACATGTGGGGAGAGATGGAATGATAAGACTGTTTTCACAATGCTGGTATCATGGCAAGTTTCGTCAAACAGCTGCGAGACTTTGCAGGCAGTGCACTATCTGTGCACAGTATGACACTGGAAAGGGTACCCACACTGCACCTGGTCACTTTCCTCCACCCCATGGATTGTTTGAAAGCCTACAAATGGATTTCATTGACATGCCCCCCACCCCAATTTCAGGCATGTCTTGGTGATAGTGTGCATGTTCAGTAAGTGGACAAAGGCACACCCCACAAAGAACTGTGATGCATCAACAGTTGCTAAGTGTCTCCTGAAGGAACTTATCCCGAGATTTGGGATCCCAACCCTTCTGGCCTCAGACAATGGGCCTGCGTTCATTTCCCAGGTAATAGGGGGTCTATGCAAAGGTCTCTGGATCACACAGAAACTACATTGTGCTTACCACCCACCAGGGAAGGGAAGGGAAAGGGAAGCAACCACAGAGATGGCCGAACCCCCCGAAGCCCCCAGGCGAATGGTTTACCCGTCGCCAGCATTACCGTTGGTAGAAGATACTAATATCCAGACTAACAATACAGATATAGATTTAAGCACTGCTGCTCTTCCAATTTTTAATTTGAGTAAACACACTTTATCCAGCAGTGAATTGTCTCTGTTAAATAAAGGATTATCATTCGTACCTACCATACGCCCAAACCTTTTGGACGCACACACAGAGCTTTTAAGTTTTTTCAGAAAGGTCAGATTGCATAGTTTCTTGATTTTAAATCCTTCTCCAGAGAGACATGCTAATACTCCTTTCAGACGACCCTCAAAATTCTCTCCTACGGGCGGAATGATTCCTCCAGAAATTCCAACATTTGAAAAATTGGTCCCTAAAGATCTAGCAGATATGGAAAATAAAAGGTCTTTTGTCCCCTACAATATTACAATTCAAGAAAAGAATGCAATATCCACCCTTAAAAATATCCAAACCATGGTGATAAAACCAGCGGATAAAGGTGGGGGTATTGGTATCCAAGAAATTGACCAATATAAAAATGAAATATTAAGATAACTGAGTAATCAAGAACATTACTCTAAATTACCCCGCAATCCTACTGATGAGATACAGAAACTAATCCATGAGGTCACCACAAATGCTCTAGAAACATGTTTTTTATCCAAAAAGGAATATGAGTTTTTGAACATAAAAGCACCTAGAACTCCAGTTATATACTTTTTACCCAAGATTCATAAAAATGCAGATCACCGACCAGAGCGCCCTATAGTTTCAGGGTGCAGCTCTATTTTAGAGCCCCTTGGACACTATATTGATTATTTTATAAAACCATTTGTCCCTGAAACTGCATGTTATATAAAAGACACCATGTCAATGATTAATTTCATTGAAGAATATCCTTTTGACCCCACATCCAGCGTCATGTGTACGCTAGATGTGGAGTCACTCTACACCAATATACCACAGTTTGAATCTTTACGTGTTATTGAGAAGATTTTGGAAACCCGCCCTCGCCCACATAATGTACCTTCCAATTTTATTTTACAACTGCTGGAAATATGCCTCACTAAAAACTCCTTTCTCCATGAAGGACAATTTTATAGCCAGGTCCGTGGCACCTCTATGGGAGCTATTTTTGCCCCAAATGTGGCTATTCTTTATATGGATAACTTAGAAATTTCCCGTATCCTTGAGACATCAAACCCTTTCCACAGTGGCATTGCCCTGTGGAAACGGTATATCGATGATATTATTATGCTATAGAATGATACACAAGAGTTACTCGACCAATTTTTACATTGGTTAAATAATAACAGTGGAGGGCTCAAGTATACAATGACAACAAGTAAAGAGTCAATACCCTTCCTAGACATAGAAATTAAACATACCGAAGGTCGCTTGACAACCAGTCCATTGAAAGCCAACTGAGCGCAATACTTTATTGAATTATAGTAGCCACCACCCCCGTGCCCTACGAGACTCTTTACCATACTCACAGTTTCTTCGGATCCGAAGAAACTGTTACTTCAAAGAAGATTACTTTACAGAAGCGAAGATCTTGAGTAACAAATTAAGACAGAGAGGCTACCCACGAAAATTGGTACGTCGCTCGCTAAAAAGAGCGTGGTACTGCCCGCGAGAGACTCTATTAGAACCCAAGACCATAATAAACCAGGAAAGATTGACATGTGTAACCACATTCTCTCCGGCATCTAATGCTATAAAGAAAAGTATTTTGAAACACTGGCCAATATTGAATGCAGGAGTGCTATCTATAGAGCGTCCATTGTTTGCTTTTAAACAAGCGAAAAATATAAAAGATCATCTTGTGCGCGCTTTATTACCACAACCTGTAGAGAAAAACACCCTCAATGACTTGTGGAACTTACCAGCTCTAACAGGCCATGCAAAGTGTGGTAATTGCATCTCCTGTGAATCAACTTTTGAAGGTAAAACCTTTAAATTTGGTACTATTCAGCATGAAAGACAATATTTTACTAACTGCAATTCATCGAATGTAGTTTATGCAATTTTCTGTCCTTGCATGCTAATATACAAAGGCCAGACAAGCCAGAAAATCAAGGTGGGACAACACCGAAGCCGGATTCGATGCCACACAGCCAACGCGCCTCTCGTTGAGCACTTCTTGGACAAAGGCCACAAAGAAACTGAGTTCATTTGGACTGTAATTACGCAGATAAAAGTCCCGCCAAGGGGAGCAGATATTTCTCTACTCCTCAATAAGGAAGAACTGCATTGGATTTTGAAAACCGACAGTATACGTAATGGCTTAAATCGATTAGAGGATTGGACTTCGTTATTGTAAATATTTTAAACAAAGTCTCCTAGTCTTTTCACTTGAAATGCAAATTTTGTACAAAAGGGTACTGCTTTTGATAATGTGTAAATAATTTTTTCTTTAAATGTTCTATTGTAATAAGGGTTCACCGATTTAGCTTGTCTAAAAGATATTGTTACTGATGAATTGACGTTTTTTCATGCGCTATAAGTTACTAACACCGATTAGCCTACTCCATTCCAATATGGCCGCTCAACTTCCCAGCTTGATAGCAGCCATGTAACGCCAGCAAATTAGCTTCGGCAGTCCCCTCTCGCTTTCCACATCTGTTTCATTTTAAAACACTATTTGCGACGTGCCGGAATAGGGAACCTCGCCACCCCGCCAGACCGCCGTCTTGCCAGCCATTGTGTTGTGCTTGAAAAGTATGTCACCCGTTCGTTTCAAGATTCCCTCACCCTAATGCTCCATTCTGCCCAGGCACTGATGTTACCATTCTTTTGCAGATCATTGCATTTATCAATATTCAGCCTTGTGGGCTGACACGAGCTATACATTGTTAAGTAAGTATATGCGGCGAGTAAAGTCACATTATAATTAACGCGGTAAACATTCAACCCTCACAATTCTTTTCTCTCTCCTTCTCTGTCCCTGCATAGATATTTTCGCATTTTAAATATGCGTGTTAATTTCGAAAAACAAACCGGTGAGCTAAAATACGACCGGAGGAACGCATAATTGCCAAACACTTCGCTTCCTTCATCCATACGTGGGGACGTTGTTCAGTAAGTACTACTGCGATACTATTGAGGCACGTCCCGGTAACATTCGAGGACACACTTTAAATACTCGTTTCTTTCCGGTTTGCAGATGATACTTACTTTTCGCAACCGGGGTATAAACTAATACTGACAACGAGTGAAACAGATCAATATGCATACGGCTTAAATCCTTCGAGCTACCCAGTATCGGCCCCTTGGCTCCAATCCTGTTAAGATCGTACTACTCGATCAACAGGTATCTCGCCAATTATGCTTCGGCTTTTTATAGTTATTGGCACCAATATTATTATCATAATATAGCGCATGCTTCAAGTAATGTGTCACAATATCACTGCGTTGTTTTTTTAATTATTTTTCCTTCACTTGTAATAAAACACTCCCTACCCTTTAGCGATCACTTCACTAATTAATTACTTAGTTCATTTGGATGAATTGAAGCATGACCCTGTAAACTACACAGTCCATAGATATCTTTTTTCACTTTTGAGAATTGTTTTTCAAATAGTGGTTTTGACAACATGCCTAGCATTTTAATTCTTATCTCTCTTTATTTTTCAATTTTTTCCTTTCTGTAACTTTGTGATATGTGCTTTAAGGTTTTGACATTTAAACAAATGTGTGAAAGTATGTTTAGACAAAACAAGATTTACGTTTTTGTCCTGATGATGATGCCTTATATTTAAGTGTGGCATCGAAACGTCGTCGACCTGTAAACACCATATGTATCAAATATTGCTTTAACAAAACTTTACAATGGTGTGTTGAATGTGAATCAAGTCTGTATAATTTAGTACTAGTACAGACCGCCTTGCACGTTTTTTGTAAATATTTTCCTTCTGTTTTGTCTTTAAACTGTTGGTCACGGGTTGTGCCCACTTGGTATTTAGACTGATTTACTGAGCAATTCCTTTTTAAACGATTTTTGGAAAATAATAAATTCTGTCCGGCTGGATAAAGGACATTCATGATATTCGGTGTATGTCTATTGTTGTTTGATTCTAAAAACTAGGGACCACTGTTCCTTAAAATATACCACCCACCAGCAGCAGGTGCAGTGGAGAGGAAAAATGGGGTCTTGAAGAATAAAATAGGAAAAATCTGCGCTTCCACAGAACTGTCATGGGTGGATGCACTGCCAATACCCCTGCTGGCAATGAGAAGTACGCCTGACAGGGTGACTAAGCTGAGTGCGCATGAGACTTTGTTTGGTAGACCTATGAGCATTGCTGGTCACATGTCCACTGCACTTCTGCCAATAGTAGATGATCTGCTTTTGTGTTACTGTAAAAAACTAACAGAGACATTACGTTATCTTCACCGCCAGGTTCTGCAGGCTCTTCCAGAAGCAGCAACTCCGCCACCACATGACCTGCAGCCTGGGGACCGGATCTGGATTAAGGCCCACACCCGGCAGCACTGCCTCCAGCCTAGGTGGAAGGGGCCCTACACCATCCTCCTGACGACAGCGACCGCCGTGAAGTGCGAGAGATTGACATCGTGGATCCACAGTTCTCACACCAAGCGAACAGTGGACCAGGACGACGGGCAGCAAGCTCCAGTGGCATCACCAGCAACACCTGAGGCGGACCATAGGTACAACCTCCGATCCATCAGGAAGGACCAGCCCGACCAGCACGACAGGGGATAAGGAAGAAGAGATCTCCTGCTGGCTGCAGGCCATCCCTCCAACAGACAGATCGACGCCCCACAGACACTGCCTCCGGATGACATCAGAGAGACACCTGTCTTCTCCAAGTGCCTATCGTCTGTCATGTGCTAGTAACCTCTGACAGCACCCAGCAAAGGTGCCAACGTGTTTTATTGCAAATGGTGCTGGTGTCTGTATCAAATATAGAGATACAAGACCCTGCTAGTTAGACATCAAGAGCTGACAGCACAGCACGGAACAGTGAAGCACCAGAAGAACATTGAACTAGGAAAATAGACTCTCTTCAGCTACATGACTGCCACCGCATCTGGACCGCCTTTGACCAACATAAGGACTGGAAGACTGGAGCGAATGACAATAGAAGTGCAAGAGTCAGAATTGGTGATAATTATATGATTATTGTGGCCAGGAGTGGAGAGGAAGGGACAAGTACAACTGATCGTACCAAAACCACCACTGATGAGCAAGGTGACGGACTTGATATTGCAACAGCTCTCATTCCCCACATTTGGAAGCCAAGCACCGGCCCATGAACACACGCCTTGACATCTTGGACAGTGTAATATCTGGTCTACAACACATTGGCTGGGGGCAATAAAGGATGTTGCATGAACAGTTTATTAATTGTTAATAAAGATAAGACATGCAGGTTGCACCACCTGCAGTACACAGGTGGATAACTATACGGGTGGTGGGAGAAAGGATGTTGTATATAACAATAAGGTCAGCAGTGGCAACATTATCACCAGGAGTAGAGGTAACAACTGTTCAGAGCGTAGCAGTGCCAAATCCCCCAATATTGAGCGGGCTGCAGACACTTATACTGAATGACCTTTCATTCCCAGTAGTTGGCTTCCTGCCATCAGCCAAGGAGATAACAACCTGGAGGTAGATTAAACCCAGATCTTTTGACTGGGTGTGAGTGTTTGATTGGTTCAGATGCTCCGTCCATCACCACCCCCTTTTGTACCTCTTTTGGCCGCCATAAGTGTGGCAGGGTGTGCTCAGACGTGAGTCCCTTGCTCACTTTGCCACTGGATTCAAGCAAGCCGGGCTGAAGACGGCTGTAATGGCAGAAACCGGTCCTCGGAAGCTTGCTTCCGGTCCAGGAAAGGCATGGCTTGGCAGTTCGGGCTGGACTATTCCCATGAGGCACAGGGTCAGACTGATTTGCATATAGCCATGTCTGAACTGGGGTGGCAGAGTGGGCTAAAGAACGGTGATGGATTAAACCCAGATATTTTGACTGGGTGTGAGTGTTTGATTGGTTCAGATGCTCCGACAATCATCACCCCCTTTTGTACCGTAGGAGATAACAACAGCACGTACTGAGGTTTTACAGAGTATTATAACTGCCTTAGAAAACAGCGGGTTGCATATTGTCACAGATATCAATTGGGGCGAGAACAGCGGCTTACTACTAGTCCCATAAACACATTATAATGCCTAGGCCAAGGAAAAGTGAGCGAAAATGGTCATATGTACTGGCGGCCTTACTTCTGACAACTATACTTATAGTGTTTGCAGATGATCTTGAGATCCCATTTCTTCATGGCAGAGTGGGGGACGGGAATAGTACAGATATACAACATGAGGAGACCAACATAGTTGTGCCAGACCAAATTCTGTTGGGGAAGAAGGAGGTTACAAAAGGAGGAGAGAGAGAATTGTGGGAAGGATATGATAACAATAAATATGTTGAAATGCTGAAATTGTATGTACAGATCATGAACATTTCAGGATACTCTGTTTGCACACACCTACCAACAGATACACAGCACAGCATGAGCTACATTATACTACCAGTTTCCAAATACATGGGTTGTATTCTGATGCACAAGTTACTCTCCAATGAACACAATATGTCAGTATTAGTTGCACCACCAAACACTGGCATCACGGCAGCGCCAACACTGCATGTTTCCAATATAGCAGGTATCAGACAGGGTGCCAGGGAGCCATAAAGAAATGGGCACCATGCAGGAATATGCAGCCTACAGGGACAGCCACTGAGATGCTTAGCATATTTGACAGTATGCCCAGAAACAGGGACTGGGAGGATAGGGCTGAGGAGGATGACAATAAGCAGAGAAGAAACAGGGAAGGTAATATTCCAAGGTTTAGAATGGAAGAGCTGTCCTTAGCCCCAACCTGCATCCTATATGATGAAAGCATACAACGGGACAGAGTGCCTAAATTGCCTTCAACATGGCTACAGCACAAAACTGCTCAACACAGCAGTCATGCATACCCTACACCTGTGCGTTGCAGGAATTACTGCATGGAAAACCAGGACTGTTGGCATGTGAGGACAGGATAAACAAAAAAGGGAGAATATTGGGACCAAGGAAAGTTAACCAAATATTTGTTGGCAAAAGTAACTGCACACACGTCACAAGGCTGTCACGTATCAAGGACAGCAATACTGGGTCCTCACCTGGACTGGTGGGTTACAAGGGACTATTCTTTGTCTGTGGACAATGGGCATACTTTTACCTACCTCCAGGTTGGTACGGCCATTGTTACCTTGCATCAATAATACCACGAATGGTCCACTTCTCAGACATAGCGCAGGTTAGGAGACCAGGTGTGAGACCTGTAAGGATGAGAAGGTCAGATGCATGGGTTGATCATTTTATGACAGCTGTTGGAGTAATGGTCCCAGGTGCCGGAGTAGTATACTCCTCCCAGAGGATACATGAGTTAGCTAGAATGATTGAGGATCTGGCTGAATCTACTGCAGCAGGGCTGGGAAACATAACAGCAGAGCTGTCCGCCATGAGGGCTGTAGTGATCCAGAATAGGGTTGCTTTAGACATCATCCTAGCCAAAGAGGGTGGGCTCTGCCGCGTCATCCATCAAAAGTGCTGTTCATATATTCCTGACAACAGCCGGAGCATAGTTAGGGCAATCCATACCATAAAGGATATTAGGGATGAGGCAGATGGCATACAAACTGGGGAGTTTTGGGACAAACTGATGCTATGGCTGTCAGGTTGGGGGTCATGGATCATAAAGGTTGTCATTATAATAGCGGCTGCATTATTGACACTCTGCATTATGGTACATGTCTGCCCAGTCTGCTGTGCATCGATTGTCTCCTACTGTTCACGCTCTATGCGCCGTGGCCATAAGCACAGACATAAGCCGGAGCAACAGGCAGTAGCTGAGGGGCCTGACATGGGTATGAGTCTGATGGCATAGGGTATAGTGATTCGGTATCAGATGTGGCAATGTAGTAGCCATCTTTGATTTTGATACCAAATGCTGTAGCTTTAGGCCCTATTAGCTTAGCCTATATCTAAATTCTCCATCTTGGGTAGTTCTGCCCTTTCACAGATCAGAGAAATGCTGCCCTTGCATAAACCTGTCTCCAGACGAGATACGTGACACACCGCTTGCACAATAATCTTTTACCAATAACAGATTTTGCAACATCATTCGTCTCCTTGCTTATGTTGCAGTTTTGGATGGAAATATACCAAGCCAGGGTAGCTTGCATTCGATTGACTGACCCCAATACTGCCCATTCAGATCACATGATTAGCTACAGTATGTATGTATCGGACCTTACAAGGAGATTTTTGTTACAGATCTTTGTCCATTGGCTGTAGGAATCATGGTGGACTGTGCTACGTATAATACTTCTTGCTACGTATCATATGGGTGGTTTTTGTGGTTTATGTCTATAAATGATGCCAAACACATCAACTCTTTGGACATTCAGGCTTCTATGCTGATTGTCTCCGTGTCACATGTATTTGGTGTTTTGTTGACTTAATATATCTACCACCTTCTGAGCTGACAAAGAACTGTGGTCGTGTTATCATTTCTATCATTTATTATTTCTTATATTACAGATTTCACTTCTACAAACTCACCTGTAGTTGGGTATGTAACATTCACAGGGGTGACAGGTGGGCGCCGCCCTGTAGTCTAATACTGAGAAATGTGCAAAATAACAGATGGTTTGCTCATACTGAATATAGTGCATCAATTCTCCAAGGAATAAAAATATTTCAGCTTATAAAGTCACTGAATCATAGAGGGAAAAACATCTTGCTTTGTCAATGGTGGAGCGCTGAGCTCCCGCATACCAATTTGCTGCATGGCCCCACATCATTAGAGGCAGGTAGCTGGCATCGGGTCAGGTGTAAAAACATTTTTGTCACAAACACTCTGGTTCAGTATAATGTTACCAACTTCTAACACATGATTGAGACTAGATGGTGACTCACAATTTGGAAGGGGATTGTTGTGTGCATCCCTTACAAATTGCAATTCGGTACCAGAATTCGGGTGCATATTTCAGGGGAGTAGGAATTGCCAACTCTCACTGAAATGTGTGAAAAATTCAAACCTTTTGTTTTTCTCAAAGGAGGCTCCTTCCTTTAAGGATATTGGGCTGCTTTCAAACAAATATTAAAAGCTGTCACAGACATGGTTGTCTGCTGACCTTTGCAGATCAATAACCTGTGATTGTGGTGAACTGGAGTGTGCTACAATGTGCCACTTGCCTCGTAAATTTTAATTAGAAAGATTGGACTGCGACGTCCTCCAAGTTAGAACTTTGCAAACCAACCTATTAGGATATAGGTGAATTTGAAAAATTAGATACTGGTCGGGAAAAGACTGATGGCAAATTATGACTGTGTTTACGACTAGTATTTTGATACATATGTGCACCTTTAGGGAACTTGACTCTACAGTATACCAAAGATGAACAGGCAACTGGTAAAGATCAGGAGCAGCCTGAAAGTAGGTTACATCAAGTTCTGCCCATCCTGAAAGGAAGGGGGGGTGACACTCCGGGGTCGATTCCGATCTTGGTCGGACAGCTCACCGAGAGCTGCCCGTAGCCTTACCTCACGACCAAATCATTCCAGGAGCCGGGCCGTTCGGGCGAGAAGTACGATACGGAAAAGTGGCAGATTCCCGACCGACACATACGCTCCGACTCTATCCACAATTTCCGTATAAGCCGGATCCGTAAACGCCCAATTTGAGTCATACGGTACCTTTATCACTGCAATTTCCGTCCGGTCAAGTACGTTGCATACTTCCTATGCGCCGGATGGGTCGAAACGTACAGCAAATCACAGCATCCGGGAAAGCAGCATATCAGGTACGATTCGCACCAGAACACACTCCACGGCTACGAGACTGACCAGCTAGCAACGGGTACGAGATGGAGCAACAAGCAGCGTGTACAAGATGAACACATCATGAATCCCATCGCGCAGGTCATACCAGTATTTTACATCTATGCCTGGAACAGGAACAGACGCGGACGGCGCAGACGTTAATTCAGACACCCACCACACAAACAAACGACACGTACCCGCCAAATGTCACACACACCCGGGGATCCATATCCTGTCCACTAGCAAAAGGCCACTATTGGGGTTGCATGGCTATCCCACTCATATGTATGTAGCCCATCACTACTGCTTCCCCTACTCATAGGGGCTATGTTGCCTATCACTACTGCCACCTCCACCCATAGGGGGTATGTTTCCTATCACTACTGCCACCCCACCCATATGTTGAATGTTGCCTATCATTACTGCCACCCCCACTCATAGGGGCTATGTTGCCTATCGCTACTGCCACCCCACCCATATGTTGAATGTTGCCTATCTCTACTGCCACCCCCACTAATAGGGGACTGTGTTCAATATCAACACCCCCACCCATAGGATGGGTGATGCGCCCCGCATCCATCATACATCAACCTCAGGTATGTCAGCAAAATACATCCCCCTAACATCATAACAGTGTGTAGCCTTTGACAGATGCCCCCAACAGTGAATATGAGTTAGAACATATAATGTAACTACCATCAGATGTGTGACCAAAACTGAGTGTGGGTTACACAAGTCAAGCATCACAATAGCACTGTGTCAATATGCTCTAAACCCCCATCACTATGTCGATCAAATGTAAATTGTGTGGTCCCAAACTGCAGCAAAATTTGAGCATTGTGGTAATGGGACTAAACCCCTCATCATCACAGTGACCAAAAGGTAAGTGTCATCAAGTTAAAAGCAGCAAATGCCAAACAGCATGTATGATTCCTGGTCTCAACACATGAAACGCTTTTGTGGCAAAGTAGTGGTTGTGTCACATACCCACAGGGATGTGGTAAGGCAAACAGTGCAGTGAAAATAAAACATACTCTCGGCCATGTGCCGACAAGCACCGCCCATGGGGGCTGACATTGCATATAGTGTACAATGACACAAAAGCAGAAGTGATCATCATAATGCATACACACATCTCGAAAATAGACACACAAAGCAGTACATCCTGTGTAGACTGTAGGTGTCAGTTCACAAAATACCATTCCATGGCAGCTAGGGGGCCTAACAACGAGGATCAATGTGCAGAATGATGAAATATGACTTACAGGGACAGAAGGGAAAATCACCCAAACAACATCCAGACAATTGCCCACAACAGCAATACCAATGCACTGGTGCAGATGTACAAACACAAACAAGCAACCTAACACTGCACATCTCACACAACATGTGTTTGTGTGTGCCTCAGTATCCCCAGGTAACTACACAACACATGAGGGGGGCTGAACCACAATGACACAGATGTGGACACAGTGCCATACAAAAGAAAGCCATCAATTGGGCACCACTTTATGGGCAATCAGTTATTGTAAGATGAGAGGGATCCCAACAGAAACATGTGACACAAGCTGGAATGAACAGTAACTAAAACTGCAAGAGACAGACCCACAACAGCACTACCCCCAGGGACTAAAATTGGGGTGACACAAATACTTGCATGAAACATCCACTGTGATGCCAAAGGTAGATGTTGTTCAAACTGAGATACTCAGACATGGTTCCTGTGCCACAAACATACATCACACCTACACAAACACAAATCACTCAGCATGGCCCTTCAACCAGGTACAAAAGGAAGGTAGGGGCCCAGCCATGCAAACATTCACATTTGTCCACCCACAACACCACACACCCTGAACTATGCAGAAGCCAAGGAAACCCACAAGGCACACATGCTGAAACCTGCCAACATTGCACCACTGAAAGGTACCACTTATGGACAACTACATGATATTGTGAACAAACAAGTGCCCTGGGGAGCCCTGACTGTGTACCATCTGCGTCTGACAACATCATCACCACTCAGAACTGACAAATCATAATGAAGACACACAAATGAGCAGTAGTGTGTCATGCACCCACATATCTGGAAGTCCCGGACAAGGATGTGTGATGAACACAGGACAACTCAGCAAGCATCACCAACACAAACATATTAAGAGAACACAGCCTGTGTAGAAAAAGGGAAGGGAACAGGCACAGACATGCCCACACAACACACATCATGGGCCCAGGCAATGTCATGGAACAACACACTAACTTGAGGGGACTCAACTCCTATGGAAGCACAGTTGTGCCAAACACAGTTCCAGCAGGTCACAGTCATGTCAGCCCAACACTTGTTCAGTCAACCATCATGTACCGCCCAATGTAGGCACTGGTCACATCAGCCTGAGTATGGAAGTATCCCTTAAGTCATCTGCACATACTCAATACATTTGTCCAGCAAGTTGCACAAAGAATACAGGTGACTCCTACACCAATGATGCCCACACCTGCATGTCCAGTGGAGATGGACCCACAGTCAGGGAAATATGCAAATTGGACAATGGGAAGCACATCATATGTGCATGGGTGCAAGCCACAGATGTGACCATGCAACTGAAATGTTAACATCCCTGTGCAAAATTAGTTAATCATAATGAAAAAGGATGACATGGATTCCGACCAGAATAGGATACAAATCTCATGGACCACGTGGAGTACATCACAGCAACACCTCAGTATTCAACATTGAAAATCCAGCATCATAACATCCACATGGGCGGGGCTGCTATGTGTGTTTTCCATGAAGCACTTACAGGGTTACAGCAGGTGCCCAAGTTGAAGCTAATTTCTTTGTAACCATTTACAAAATGGTTACAAAGAAATTAACTTCAACTTGGGCACCTGATGTAACCCTGTAAGTGCTTCCTGAGCGGCGCCTTCAGAGTTCGTTGCCTACTGGCAACTATTCTCTGACCCTGCTCTGACCCTCGAAGCAGGGTCAGAGAATAGTTACAAGCATGGCACGAGGCTCCTGTCACAAAAATTAAACCTCAACAGGAAGCACTTACAGATATAAAAAAAACAGGTGCCCAAATTCAGTAACGTTTTAATCAGCCCAAAACATTAGTGAGCACGGTCGAGACTGGGCAAGTGTGCCTGCCTTTAACCCCGTCTCTGCCTTCGAAAATTAGCTGTAATACCTCGGGGAGGTCTTTGCATCCATGAGTTTCTCGAGCGCAACCCCCGTGTAGTTCCTGTGGCCAGGAGGCTGCTTTCTCCTCACCTGCAGCCCTGCTCACTCTCTGACCCCTTATACACAAGAGGCATGTGAACACACATAGCAGCCCCGCCCATTCGGCCCCTGCACCACGCACTAGCGGTATGAAACGTCTTCCCGCTCTTTCCCCACTATGATGGACAGCTTCGTCCATCATAGTGGCATCTTCGTCGATAACTATGCAGGGCAGGATTCATTCTGGCACGAGGCTCCTGTCACAAAAATTAAACCTCAACAGGAAGCACTTACAGAAGAAGCAGGTGCCCGAGATGAGGCTCACATTCAGTAACGTTTTAATCAGCCCAAAACGTTAGTGAGAAGTGTGGCTCAATGGTTAGAGCGGCAGACCCTGATGCAGAGGTCTGGCCCGGGACCAGGGTTCGATTCCCGCCTCGGCGGGTCTTGGGCTCAATTTCCCCGGACCTGATAATTCTCGCCTCGGTGCCTAGTCTAATCATGGGTCCCACTCTGTGACTCTGGGCAATAGCTTGCTTAATCTCCACAACGGCCCCAGCAGCGCTGTGGATGCCTGGCTTCACCTTGGGGGTGCCCAGGAGTGGACATTTCACAGGAAAGCCAGGATGGGTTCCGCAGCGGTATGAATACAGCGCTACGAGGCCTCCGGGTAGAAGTGCGCTATATAAAATACAAACATAAAATACAAACACAAACACATAACAGCAAGGTCATGGTAAACATCATCAACATAATGTACAGCTAAATCAAATTCACAAGGATAACAACAAATGTTTTATTCATCAAATTGGAAACTCAAAGTCCATAAAAAAATAAAGGGCAAGGTCCAGTCCATATCCAAAGTCCAAATAGAGTGTGAGTGACACCTGTCACCCGTTGCTTGCCTGCACTGCTAAGGACAAGGGACACCCACTCTGAGGGGCATACATGGGGGCATGCCAGGCACCGCAGGGACAGGATCAGGAGGTAGTGAAAGGGTGGTGGGGGCAGGAGAGTCACTGGCAACTGCAGTGGATGTGTCTGACATGGTGTGTGCCGTCACAACTGTGGGGCACAAGTCTGATGGTTTGGATGCCAGAACAACTGCAGTGGTCAGGTCAGATGTAGTGGACAGGGTCCCCACTCCAGTGCCCAAGTCAGATTGGGTGGGCGTGAAATCCACTTCAGTGCCTAACTCCATGGGAGCGGAATGGGGTTCAGGCGAGGTCGGCAGGACATAGCGGGGCCACTATCCCCACACCAGTGGCACAAACAGGCTGACCGGGGTGGTGGTGGAAGAGCAAGTGGTGGGGGGGAGGGCCTGAGCATTTTGGGGATGGTGTATCTGTGTGTGGGGGAACCTGGGGCAGGGTGTGGCGGGGGAACCTGTGGAGTGGTGGCCTTGGGGATGGAGGAAGGAGACTGTGCAGTGGAGCTGCGGGGGTGGGGTCTTCCTCTTCCGGGTACGGGGGGCCTCAGTCTGCCTGCGCCTGGGGAGGGTGTCCAGGTATGAGGGGCAATGCCCTCTGTGTGTGGGGACTTCCTCTTCCCCCTATGCCCTGGATCTGCTGGATCGGTGGGGAAGAGGCCAAGGTCACAGAGGAAGAGTTTCTTGGGAGATGGGGTTGCAGGTGAGGCAAAAGAAGGGCTCTTGGAGGGAGAGGGATCGGAGGACTGCGGAGTGGCTGTGGATGCCTGTGTGTGTGTTTGCAACCATCCCCTGTGAGTGTGGTATCAGTCCCCTGAGGTTGATTGGGTGTTTGTGTGTAGCTCGTGTCTGTGTGTTTGGGTGACTGTGCTGGTGTGTGTGTGCTTGGGACAGGTAGGGTGATAGGAATTGTGGATGAGGCAGAGGCAGGAGGGTTGAGGTACTGTTGGAGGAGGGACACTGCTGCCGTCGAGAGGAGGCCATGGACTGATTGGTCCTCTGTAGGGCAGACATGCCCGATTACATTAAGAATGGGCTGAAAATTCGTTCCGCTTGCGAAATTTGCAGATTTTCTGCAATTTCGCGATCCCCGAATCTCGCAAAATTGCAGAGAAATCTGCGAATCCGCGAGCGGGACAAATCTTCCATGAAGCACTTACAGGGTTACAGCAGGTGCCCAAGTTGAAGCTAATTTCTTTGTAACCATTTACAAAATGGTTACAAAGAAATTAACTTCAACTTGGGCACCTGCTGTAACCCTGTAAGTGCTTCCTGAGCGGCGCCTTCAGAGTTCGTTGCCTACTGGCAACTATTCTCTGACCCTGCTCTGACCCTCGAAGCAGGGTCAGAGAATAGTTACAAGCATGGCACGAGGATCCTGTCACAAAAATTAAACCTCAACAGGAAGCACTTACAGATATAAATAAAACAGGTGCCCAAATTCAGTAACGTTTTAATCAGCCCAAAACATTAGTGAGCACGGTCGAGACTGGGCAAGTGTGCCTGCCTTTAACCCCGTCTCTGCCGTCGAAAATTAGCTGTAATACCTCGGGGAGGTCTTTGCATCCATGAGTTTCTCGAGCGCAACCCCCGTGTAGTTCCTGTGGCCAGGAGGCTGCTTTCTCCTCACCTGCAGCCCTGCTCACTCTCTGACCCCTTATACACAAGAGGCATGTGAACACACATAGCAGCCCCGCCCATTCGGCCCCTGCACCACGCACTAGCGGTATGAAACGTCTTCCCGCCCTTTCCCCACTATGATGGACAGCTTCGTCCATCATAGTGGCATCTTCGTCGATAACTATGCAGGGCAGGATTCATTCTGGCACGAGGCTCCTGTCACAAAAATTAAACCTCAACAGGAAGCACTTACAGAAGAAGCAGGTGCCCGAGATGAGGCTCACATTCAGTAACGTTTTAATCAGCCCAAAACGTTAGTGAGCACGGTCGTGGCTGGGCAAGTGTGCTTTAACCCCGTCTCTGCCGTCGAAAATTAGCTGTAATACTTCGGGGAGGTCTTTGCATCCATGAGTTTCTTGAGCGTGGTCCCTGTGTAGTTCCTGTGACCAGGAGGCTGCTTTCTCCTCACCTGCTGCCATGCTCGCTCTCTGACCCTTTATACACAAGAGGCATGTTTGACACGCATAGAAGCCTCGCACCACACACTAGTGGTATCAAATGTGTTCCCGCACTTTCCCAAATATGATGGACAGCTCACTCAAGAGACCTCAGCGCATTTTGGTGCGGTGGCAAAGTTACAGGCACACATGGTCAGTGGAGACAAATCTTCTGGCCATTACGCAGCTGCAGTGTAGGAAAAGCACTTTACATTTACCCGACGAGGTAGCACTTACTGGATTAGCCAGTAGAAAGTACTCCAGTTGAGTAGAGGTATTTCACAAAACGGTGGCATCTTCGTGGATAACTATGCAGGGCAGGAATAATTCTGGCACGAGGCTCCTGTCACAAAAATTAAACCTCAACTGGAAGCACTTACAGATATAGCAGGTGCCCGAGTTGAAGCTCAAATTCAGTAACGATTTAATCAGCCCAAAACATTAGTGAGCATGGTCGAGGCTGGGTCAGTGTGCTTTAACCCCATATCTGCCGTCGAAAATTAGCTGTAATACTCGAAGGAGGCCTTTGAATCCATGAGGTTTTCGAGCGCAATCCCTGTGTCGCTCTCTGACCCTTTATACACAAGAGGCATGTTGACACGCATAGAAGCCCCACACCACACACTAGCGGTATCAAACTTCTTTCTGCCCTTTCCCAACTATGATGGACAGCTCACTCAAGGGACCTCGGTGCCTTTTGGCGCGGTGGCAAAGTTACAGGTACACATGGTCAGTGGAGCCAAATCTTCTGGCCCTTTACGCAGCTGCAGTGTAGGAAAAGCACTATACATTTACCCAACGAGGTAGCACTTACTGGATTAGCCAGTAGATAGTACTCCAGTGCAAATCGCAAAAAATCCTCACTTTCGCGGGAAAATACACAAATTCGCAGATTTGTTTGCGATTTTGCGTGAATTCGCGGACCGCAGATCCGCAAAATTCGCCAATACTTAGATTACATGCCCTCCATGAACACCACCAGTTGTGTCAACAGACGGGTGTGTGCATGGAGGACACTCAGCATTGATGTCCGCCCTACATTGATCTGTCCACAGACTCCACACTCAGGGGCAGGGGGTGCGGTGGCTGGCATGAAGGAGACATGCTCCTGAACACGGAAGCCGTCACGGACCTCTGGGATGGGATGGGAGCCGATGGGAGAGTGGTGGTGGTGGTGGTTGCAGAAACAGCCTCAATAGCTGGGGTTTGGTGACTGCTGACACCAGCCTCCACAATGGAGTCATCCTCTGAGCTGCTGTGGTCCTCAGCTAAGGTGGATGATGCTGAGGACTCCTCAGTGTGGCTCCCCTCGCCCTCCATGCCCCTGGGTCCCTCCAACTCCTCGGTTGCTGGCCCAGTCTGGCTCTGCGGCTCCTCCTGGTCCATGGCGCTGTACCCTCCTGTGGCCATGGATGTATCTTGATAGAATTAGGAAAACAAGACCCGCATTAGTCACCTGCACTTATTGCACACACCACAGTGAGTACAGCACATTACAGGGCAAGCCCTGGCATTGTCAGCTGAACATTGCTCAAAGTGCTCACACTATATTGAGTAAGCCAATTGCCAGTCTGACCATCAACCATGGCACCCGTATCCCTCCTGGACTTGCACCTACATTTCTGTTGCATGTTGGCTGCTAATACCCCAATGTGAACACATGCACCACCTACACAGTTGTTGGACATGCAAGTGAACATGTAGAAGTTTGTTACTATACACACACATCGCATCTCTTGCCACTCACTCAGTACAGGTGTCAGGATGAAGGGATGGCCGTAGTTTCAGTTCACATACTTGTGATTCATAGCTGCAGCTGCATGACTCCACTGCAGGATCCCTCCTAGCAAGTTCAATGCCATGGCACAGGTATGCATGGAAAGTCAGTATTCACTGTACCATGTCTCAGGGGCAGGGCATTCGGACAACAACAGTCTGCACTGTGTAACAATCATAGGTCATGGGAAAAGCAAACTCTGCAGCTGACAAGTGCACTTGTCATTCCCTGCAAAAAACATATTCCGTACTCTGATGACCCCACATTATACAAATCAGACATATGAGTGACTGCAAACACAACTCCCTGAACATGAGCACTGCACAGTCTGCTGTGAATGAAACACAGCTGCCTGAAATTCACAGTTGCATACAGCAGTGTGCACAGTCAAGTGATCACACACCTATATGTCACACAGGTTTTGTATCCTATAGTCTCAACTCAGATGTCCTGCTGACCCTAAAAACTTATGGACACCCCAGTTGTCCTAAAAAGGAAGCCACACCACAATGACACAGAGGCAGACACCCGAGGGCACATTTCGCTGAGCACAATCTGTATGTTGATACACTGGAGTGTGAGTACAGAGTGTTTCAATGCCCTGGAGTAGGCATGACTGCCCAGGTCAATGTGAAACAGTGTATAGACCTGGACAGTAGGCAGGTGTCTGAGCAAGTGTGACACACTTGATATACATACTCCTGAGGCCACTACATTGGACTCACCTGCTGCATGGGTGTGTTTTAAATACCCCAGACACATGTGGTGAGTCAAACCAGCAATTGGAACACATATCAAACGCACACACAGATCACATGTCAGAGATCAGGCATTGTGCAAACAATGGACCCACCCACGAAGCACACATCAGAGTCCCAGTGACATATGCTTTCCAGAACCTTAAGCATAGCTGACTGCAGGGACACAATGCCCAAGTTACAAAAGTCACAGGCTGTAGGGGGCACACATGTGGATCAGATGAGGAGGGTGCATTACACAATTGAGGGACATGAGTCCAGGACTATAAGACTGACGTAATGTGGAAGTATAATCAGGCCAAAAGACTTCAAATAGCATGTCAGGCATAGTTCACAGATTAGGCATGGATTTATCCCCTCCTTACTGCTGTCTGGCCTTCAGTTGCCCATCCAGGTCCGGGAAGACCACCCCCAGAATCCTGAGCATGTGGGCGGTCAGGGTCGGGTGTCCGACCCTCCTGCGAGGAGGCGACAGCTTCAGCTGGACCCTTGCGATCCTCATGGTCCAGCCCGAAGGTCCTGCCACCTCTTCTGGCAGTTGCGGATCCGGCGCTTGTAGACCCCCACTGATCTAACTGCCCGGGCGATGGTCAGCCAGATCTCCTGCTTCTGGTGGGTATCAAACTGTGAGGATGACAAAGTGAAAAGGACATTACCACACATGCCACATATTTGTGCTGCACACAGTTGGATATACATGTAGTCATCACAAAGGTAAATGAGGTACACAGGTAGTGCACCCATGGAAATGTACAATTGTCGTGCATGTCTGATATGGTAACATTGCCTGGGAAGTAAACGCTTGCACAAATGCACTTTTGCCGCAGGACACCTGTTCATCACATGTACCAACACACTTTGGGGGTTGAAAGTACTCAGTGCATATGTTTGCCACTGGTGTACACACTGCTAGTACTGCTAGTCAGACAACTTGCACAATTCGGAAGGCAGTGGACGGCACACTCACCTGCTACCCTGGTTTCCCAGACAGCTTGCCGTAATCTGTCAGGAACCCGTCCAGCAGGGCCTGGTTCTCCTCCTCTGTGAAGGCTGGGGCTCTCTCCAGAGTACGTGCCATAGCAGTAGCCAGAGGATGCAGAGACAGCAGCAGTGGTAGCAGAGATGTGGGCCTGTAGCCTGTAGTGCAGGCAAGTGAGCTCTTTGGGGGCCAGCCAGCCTTATATCTGTGCTGCAGAGGCAGAATCTGTGCAATGTCTCCTAAGTGATAGGTCCACACAGTTGCATTCTATGAATCTGGCCAATCCATGGAATTGTAAGACTTGTACATGTCTTCCGCATCGTTCAAGATTTCACCTTCATGACACCCTAGGATTTGTAACATTGTTGTAGGCAGCCAACTGAATTTCCAGCGCACGACTCGTACAAGTTTTGAATTTGCGTCCGTCTCCATGACAGTCCATAGCCAAGAAGTGCGCACGGCTCGGTCAACTAACTGTACGATGCCTATTTTGAAAATCCACACGCACCCGTCTCCATACGATTCAAAGGGCTATGCGTGCGCACGACTCAGTCCATGCCTGCACGGCGCTGATGCATTTAAGTCACCCACGTCGGTTCACATTGCAGTCAATTGCCAAGGCGTGCACATGGCTCGGTCCATGCCTGCATGAAGCGTATGCATTTAAGTCACCTGCGTCCGTTCACATTGCAGTCAATGGCCAAGGCGTGCTCACGGCTCGGTCCACAACTGCACGACGCATTTCTGTAGAAGTCACACGCATCGGTTGACACTGGTGCGACTTGTTGACGGATTCCAAACACAATTACTTGCCAGGGACTCAGGGGCACACCTACAACACCACAGCATGTGCCACACTGTATCCCATGGCATGTAAGGCTGCATTTCCCTGTGTGTGTATGGGGGCAACATGTGGTTTGTTGTGTGGCCCAGGCTGGGCACGAGTTCATGGGGACAGAATCCTTTGTGTGTTGTGCACATACAACTGTGATGTGCAACTGTTCAGTTATGGGCATGAGTCATGGAAACAGTTGCAGTTTTGATATGTGTCTGACTTGTCACCTACACCCTGAGTCCAGGGTGGGATGACATGTATGTCACAGCAAGACCCATAGCCACAATTCTGATGTACACCCACAGTCTGTGTGCATGTTGTGTCTCAGATGTCTCTGATTCCATGTGCCCAATGGGAGTCAGTCTCCACATCCATGTGGTTTGTGCATCAACATTGATGTTGTGTGTGTGTCTCAGAGACGTCCATGTATGGCCTGCAAAGACAACAGGGGCCACTACTTGTGGGACTCATGGTTTTTTGTGGTGTGTACATGATACGCCATGTCATACCACTGTCCATGTGGCAATACAGGGACCCTGGATATCTGCCTGTCATAGAGATGTTATGCATGGGAGACATCAGTCCTCACTTGTCACTGTGGTGTGTGTTTTGAATATGACAGCAGTACATAGGTACTGTAACACTGCCCAATGATTTGCCATTGCACTCTATGGAACTTATGTACATATGTTGACTTGATATGTGAGATGATGGGCATGAAGGTGACATATGTGTCCATACCCAACAGCACACACCTCAGTTCATTGTATATTGTCATGATGTATCATGTGATATTTTGCTTGGTCGTTGACACATGGGTGGATAAATGTACAATCTTCCTTTGCCCACCTCTGTACTGCAGGGCACCAGCTGTCCGTAGACTGTTCCCAGACCTTGATAGCATGTTGGAACGCGACTTCATCTGACGGTACCACTTCACCAGGCCACTGATTGAGGAGTTGGAGGAGCAGTTGGTGCCAGATCTGCTACCCGGCCGGACATACCCTACAGCACTGACACCGAAGGTGAAGGTGATGGCAGCCCTGCACTTCTTTGCCACCGGTACCTTCCAGTACACTGTGGTGACTGCTGGCGGGATGTCACAAACTATGTTCAGCCGTGTGCTACGTGATGTCTTGGAGGGGATGTTGCATTTCCTTAACCTGTACATAACGTTTCCTAGACCAGGTCAACTCACTGACATAAAAGATGCTTTATATACACTGGTGAGGATGCCGAACGTCATTTGATCTATTGATGGCACACATGTGGCCCTGGTACCACCACGGGCACATGAACAGACATACCGGAAAAGGAAACATTTCCACTTCATCAATGCTCTGGTGGTATGTCTAGCGGACATTTGCATCACACATGTGTGTGTACGTTTCCCCGGTTCTGCGAATGATGCCTACATTATGAGGAGTAGTCGCATTGCGACGATGATTTCACAGATGCCAAATCAGCGTGCCTGGCTTGTCGGTGTGTACTGACTGTTTACCATTGTGTGTGTTTGGCAATTTTGTATTCCACCCTCT
This sequence comes from Lissotriton helveticus, assembly GCF_964261635.1. NCBI lineage: Eukaryota > Metazoa > Chordata > Amphibia > Caudata > Salamandridae > Lissotriton > Lissotriton helveticus. Next base: position 1,655,128,304 of record NC_136068.1, read on the forward strand.
TTCAAAACTCACCTAATGTGCTATTCTTTGTATGTAGGTGACTCTGGATACCCCAACATGCTGTGGTTGCTGACACCCCTGAGGAACCCTATGACAGCAGCCGAGATGCGTTACAATGAGGCACATGGTCGGACCAGGAGAGTGATCGAGCGGATCTTTGGTCTCCTGAAACGCCGCTTCCGCTGCCTGGACAAGACCGGAGGGGCCCTCCCATATGACCCTGCCAAGGTGTGCAAAATTATCATAGTATGCTTCATGCTACACAACATGGTAGGGCGGAAGAAGTTGCCTCTCATCCAGGATGACGATGACCTACATCTGCCACCTGTGGAGGATCCTGGCCTGGGCCACGATGCCAGTGATGATGATGATGAGGGTGATGTCGGCACACAGCTTTTCAGCAACTTCTTCACCTGAATGTGAGTTTACAGGGTTGTTATGTCAATGTATTGAGTTAGCCTGAAATGTGTTAGTGCTGCTCAGTAGCTGTTTGGGTTTGTCTGTGTGCTACTTGACTGGATGTGTGCAGTGATGTGTCCTGTCAGGTGGTCTGTACTCCACAATAGTGTCGACTAGCCAACTTGTTTCTGTGCAGGTTTCATATGATATGTTTAGTGCATGTGTACTGTATTTCTAACCTGTTCTGCTGTGCTTTCCCAGGGTATTTTGCCTGTTGTTTGGTCAACTCTGACCCCCAACACCCAGAATCCAATGCCAGGGTGGAAGTTGTCGATTCCCATCAAGTAATGTACCACACACCCCGGAACGTCAATTCTTCGACACTTTGTGACCGTGTACCCACTGTCACGTGGAATTACTTTGCAACTGTTGTGGAATAAACAGGTTGCTGATGTGTAATGAACCTGTGTTTCACTTATGTATGTGTGTTGTCTGTCTTCACACATCTGACTGACATTTGCTCACCTCACCTGTGGGCTTCTCACCACTGACTGTGGATAGGTGTGGTGTCTGTGTATTCCACTGTATTTCTGTTCCACATCTTTGTAGGCAATGGGTAACATGGCCATGGTGAGTATGTGTTGTGGTGCCCTAGTGGTGTGTCTCCCTCATATGTGTCACATCAACATGACTCACATAACGGTAATCACATTGCTGTAGTATTTAGCATGCACTGTGTTCTTTAGCAGGCCATCATCCCCATGACACATACGTTATGTTATGTTATGTTAAAATGGGACTTTTATAGCGCAACGGCTACTCCAAAGGAATACCAAGTTTGAATCACAACAGAGGCAAGTATAGTGTAATAGTGAGTTTATTTACATACATGTGTGGACACAGGAATGTGGGTGCTGTACATTAGGTTTGGAATCCAAACTTCACAGATGAGTTTGAGGTCATGGTAGCTGAAAAATCTAGAGTAAAGTCTACAGTCATCTGCTACATCAGACCAACATGAACCCTCCATGTCGTGTGGACGAGTCGGGTTATATGCAACAAGGTGAATGGTTTGCACACAAACAACAAAATCTAGAACAGGTTTTGTGTTCCTGGGGGATGTGCATGCCCATCTGTTTCTCACTTGTCCTTCTTTTTCATGGGGGGATCCTCAGGTGCAGGCATTTGTGGTGCAGTGGTCTCTCCACCAGAGTCATTCTCCCTAACTGTGGCATTTGCAGATCTTGCAGCAATAGATGTTGTGGGCACACAGGGAAGTGTGGAAATGTTGCTGCTGGTCTGGCGGAGGCATGTCAGTATGTCCCTATGTACCGCAGTAAGGTCATCCCACTTGGACTCCATGCGAGCATGATGGGCATCCTGCTCCTGTTGAATGTCCTTGAGGATCCCCACTATCTGGCCGAATCCTCCGGTGCTATCCTGGTACGCATCTATGATGCGTAGCTGCTGGGGGTCATCATGTAGTCCAGACCCCTCTGCAAGCCGTGACCTCTGCCTACCACCCCTGCCACCACTCCTCGCCACACGGGAAGGACCTGTGGTGGCACGCACAGGTGACCCTGGGCCCCCTTGGTTGTTGCTACTGGTGGTGTTGTCCGTAGCTTCCTGGATGTACGGTGTCCCTGTGCTGTTGGAATTCTGTTTCCTTGGTCTGTCTGTGTTGGCGGGGTTGCTCTGTCTGTTGCCAGATATTTTAGTTGTGGTTGCAGGGGGTGCAGTTGTTTGTACTGCTGGTGCTGCATGATGACTCACACCGGAGGTGCCAGGTTGTTCTTCGTCATCCGAAGAGGACAGAGACCGATCCACACCAGAAAGCTCAGGCTCCACTGGAGTCAAGGACTCATCTTCATTTGCTGCTGTGTCCCCAGCACCACCTGGGTTTGGAAGAGACACACAATGTGAGTTATGTTTCTACAGGCATCAATGTTTCACATAGATGACATTTGCAACTGTACGTCAGGATGGGTGCCTGTACACTGCATTGTCCTAAGTTGTCAGGGACAGAGATTGATATTGTTGTGGCACATTGTCTAGCCAACATGAAGCATTTCAATGTGCATGTCGAAATGTGTGCATGACCAGCTCATGTATGGATTTGACTGTACATGGCCAATTCTACTCAAGGGCCATCACGCGGCTGACACAGGTGTGTCATCCCTGTTCACATTTGACTCTGCTTCCCTGTGAGGGAGTGTGCCAGTGCTGACAAGATGGCTGACAGTCCAGTCCTGGTTTTAGTTGGTGCCCAGTTCCCAGCAGGGCCTTGTGCTCCCCACAGCAGAGCCAGGTGTCAGACATCTTGTTAGTTCATTTCCACTCCCTGTGAGGTGAGCATGGTTGAGTGTGAGCTTGCTGGCCCATGTAGGACTGTGGGGATTGTCAGTGACTGCAACTCCCATCATGCTCTTGGCTACATCCCTCTTCCCAGCATGCCCATAGTTCCTGCTTTTTGACTCTGCTTCCCTGTGAGGCAGTGTGCCTGTGCTGACAAGATGTCTGACAGTGCAGTCCTGGTGTTAGTTGGTGCCCAGTTCCCAGCAGGGCCGTGAGCTCCCCACACCAGAGCCCAGTGTCAGACATCTTGTCAGTCCATTTCCACTCCCTGTGAGGTGAGCATGGTTCAGTGTGAGCTTGCTGGCCCATGTAGGTGGGTGGGGATTGTCAGTGACTGCAATTTCCATCACGTTCTTGGCTACAACCCCCTTCCCAGCATGCCCATACGTCTTGCTTTTTGACTCTGCTTCCCTGTGAGGGAGTGTGCCTGTGCTGACAAGATGGCTGACAGTGCAGTCCTGGTGTTTGTTTGGCTAAAAGTCCAAAAGGAGCCCCTGTGCTTCACACAGCAGAACCCAGTGTGGTGGATTTTGGGTGATATATCATTCGAGTGTGAGGCATGGCATTATCCCTGGTGAGTTGTGTGGAGTTTGTGTTGAGGGGTGTGTGTGGCGAAACATCCTGCTAAGTATGGTCAGAGCTGTCAGTCCTCCTTCCCACCCAGCCAGACATCTCACCATGAAACATGCTTCCGTTGAAGGGCATGCAAGTTGGCTTTCAGGATGTCAGGCAGTGGTGTCCTGCTTCTGATTTGATCACAAGCCCGACAAGGGCCCTGTGCTCCCCACAGCAAAACCCAGTGTCAGACATCTTGTCAGTTCTTTTCCACTCCCTGTGATGTCAGCATGGTTCAGAGAGGTCATGATGGGCCCATTGGGATGGGGAGCATTATCTGTGACTACAAACCTCATCATGCTTTTGGATACACTCACTTCACCAACATACCCACTATTCCTTCCTGTCAGTCAGCTTCACTGTGAGGTAGTGTTTGTGGTGGCAAAATGTCTGACAGTATTTCTTTAGATCTCTGCCACTGCCTTGCTCTATTTGTTGGTAGGTATTTACATGTCATGACATAGTTACAAATCACTATGAGATGGCAGGTATTGTGTTTGTCTGACTAGCATACACATCTTAGGAAGATGGTGCATGGTTTCACTGTCCCCTTGACAGTGATGTATGTATTGCGACACAGTATTCAGTATATTGGTTGTGTACTCACCAGGCTCTGGTTTGTCTGCTAGACCATGGACGCTCTCTGGTGGTAGGATGTCCCGCACCTTCTCCTCCCAGGGCCTGAATTATACTGGTTTGGGAGGAGGGCCACCGCCAGTGCGCTGACTCAAGGCGTGTTCCTTGTCGAGGAGCTTCTTGACTCCCCTGCGCACATCATACCACCTGTTCTGGATGTCATCCTTTGTGCGCAACGTTGGTGCTTGTGCGTTCACCTTGTCCACAATCCTCGCCCACATCTTTGTTTTCTGTCACATGGATGTCCTTTGTACCAATGTACCAAACAAATGTGGCTCCACTCTGAGGATTTCATCTACCAGGACTTCTCACTCAATATCTGTGAACTTTGGATTCTTCTTCGGGGACATGGTGATGGGTGGTGGTGGGGAGTGATGTGTGTGTGAGGGTGCAAGTGAGGGTGAATGAGTGTCAGTTTTGCTGGGTGTATGTGAGGATGCTTTTGGAGAGGTGGTAATGGTGTGAAGGTTGTGTGATGGGTGAGTTGTGAGTGTGTCTGTGGTTGCTGTCTGAAGGTGTTGTCTGCTGGCTGATCTGTTGTATGCGCAAAGGATCATGGTAGTGATTTTTGGCCTTTATATTGGTGGAGTTGTGGGTGTGTCCAAGCTTTTTTTTTTATTATTTATTGACTTTGTCATTGCTTGTTTGATCCTTTTTTGTGTTTTTTCCTTTATGTTTTTCTGGCATGTAGGAGATGTTTTTCTGACCGATTCGCATGCTGATGTTGGCTAGTGCAAGCTTCTCCGAGTCTTTCACGCTGACTTTCTTCTGTGTTGCATACACCTCGGTCACGGGGGTCTTTGTTGCTTCGGGTCCCTGTTTTCTGTGCATGTCGGTCATGCAGCTTGAGCTCCGTGCGAGTCGGTCTGATTTCACAAGCATTGCTTCGTACTGTGCGGGTCGGACATCACGGGGACGTGTCGGTCGGGTTAATTCCTGGTTCGTGTCGGTCGGTGCGGCTCGCGGCTCGTTTCTGGGCGAATCACTGTTTTCCGTACGGCTCGGTCCTACGGCTTGTATTTCTTATGGATTGGTTGTATGTCACGGCGTTGTATCGTACTACACAAATCGTATGGCGCCTGTACATGTCGATTGGACTCAGTTCCCGGTCCGTGTTGGTTGGTTCGATTTCCAGCCGGAATCAGAATCGGCACCTCAGTGTGGAGAAATGCAAATTTAACACCCACAGTATTGACTATTTCAGATACCAAATATCTGCCAGTGGAGTAGAACACAATTCTAATCAAATTGAGGCAATTTATGGTTTTCCCCTGCCTGAAAACAAGGATCAGTTATGATAGTTCATGGGTTTGGTTGAGTTTTACACTAGGTTAATTACCGGGTGTGTGGACAAAACATACAACATGAGGAGTCTTCTTACAAATAATGTATTAGTTGCATGGAGTGTGGAGTGTAATCAAGACTTTAAATTGATTAGGAAGAAGGTGTTACATGCAATTCATTACTCATGATGAAACCATAATTATGACTAATTCGAGTCAAAACGGTTTACGGGGTTTGAGGCGGAGGTTGTACCCTTCATACTGCAGTAACATATATTGTGAACAAAGATTTCCTGGAACCAAACGCGGCATCTTTGTAATAACATGATGTGCTATGGAAGACTTGTGCACAACCTGATCTATGTAGATCATGAGACTTCATGTATGCACATTATCATGTACCCATCCTGAATTTTCAGAGCATTTCTCTCATCTCATGTGCGAGTGATTCTGCTCATTTGTCTCCCAGACGCGGCATGCCCTCCTTCTTGCCCTTTGAGCTTCGTAAGCGATCAGCGCTTTGTTTACTTATGCACGCGTTGCGCTGTCATAATGCGCATGCGCGGCCGAGCAGTGCTGTGTACTGAACACCCGGAACAGCGCATGCCCGGGTAATGAACAAACGGAGCGTCTAGGCTATACATGCGCGTTTTCAAATGATTACACCCTCTCTGTTTTGGCGGGTCATTAGCGTCTTAATTAGATACTTACATTAATTGGTTGGACTACAAATAGGTGGAGCCTGTATCCGGTCGGTACCTCCACTTCCTCTCGGACGCCTGAGAGAGATACCGACGGACAGGTAAGGCCACCTTTGACTGGATACTAACATACTCGTTATTCTAGCTTTCTCCATTATGGTTTGTTTTACTTACTCTCTGATAGCCTTATCTCAATAAGCTATTGATTGAGATTAAAACAATGTTTTCAACTGAAGTGCCATTCGCTTGGTAAATCGGTCCTTGGTTGATGTTGACTTTGTTCACAGATAGTGGGTTTGTTATAGGATGCTGTAATGAATAAAATTAAGCAATTAACTTATTTCTATAAATAATTGCTTTTTTCATGCACCTTAGAGCGGGGCCTCATTTTCCCGAGCGGACGCCGGGTGAGGTGAGGTGTTTCTCCACGCAATGCGCGGTGAGTATTCACAGCCAGCATAATTGTTCTGTGAATGAGTAAATCTACTCCTGAACCAACAAGGCACATTTCACCTTAGTTGTAGAGTGTTTTTTGTACAGTCTCGAGTAAGAATGTGGCTATATAAATGAATGCATACTGTCTTGTTTATATTTTACAGGATTGTTACCAGATATTTATCTCTCACATGGATATTGGGGCTCCAAGTTCATGGTAGATATATGCATTTCATAATATTTTTCTAGCACTATTTTTCCTTTGGTATTCACGCACCATTGTTGCAGTAGCCCATCATTTAGGTCCTGATGAAAGCCCGACAATAAGTCTGGAGGGCTGAAACATATTGACCATCTGCACAAGCGCCACAGTGTAGTCATAAGTTTCAACTACCTGGCGTGTTTTTAATATTGACACTCAGACAGTTTGAATAAATATGTTTTTGTCTGAGTCGTTTTAACTTTTTCACCACAGCACTGCACATACACCTAAGTATCAGTTTGGCTTGAGTGTACATCTTTTCATCCAATTCCGCACCATCGGCTGATGGTTTGGGCGGCATATTTGGATGTTATGACAATATATCCCATATGATGAGACTCCGCCAAAATAAGGGTGGTCGGATGGGAATATCTCAGCCTAAGGATACTTCTATATTTACTTTAGCCTGATCTTACAGTCACTTGTACAATCATACACCTAGACCTCTCATTTTCTTTTGTGTATTAGATATTGTTGTAGGAGATGAAATGACAGGTCTTTAAATATTTCTCCTTTCGACCCTCCTTATATTTTGTTTGCATTTGCAAAGTTTGTAGTCTGCCACCATACAGAGTTGCCATGTTCAGTGGTTGCCATAACTGTTCTCTCCCTGTTCAGGTTTAGGGGGGCTAACGTTGGCACTGTGTGCTAGCTAGTCCAAGGGACAGTAAAGTAAGTAAACATTTTATTGCACAATTATTTAAAATCATTGCATTATGCACATACAGAAAATGACCTTTTAAGTAAAAAAGAAGTTTTCAAGTCTGTTAAAAAGGTCAATAAAGTTAATGGATTGGGTAAAAGGAAGGTAAAGCAGAAAAGCCAAGGAAATGTCACTTAAGGGGGTTAAAATTCAAGCTTGCTCGGATGATAGAGTCGAGGAGTTAATTTCTGTGATGAATTTTACAAAGGGACAACATATTTTACAGGGGTGCACGGAATCAGTCTGGCACAGTCCCCACTACCAACGTTTCACCATATCCTTTTGGGGGAGACACTGGCAGCTATGTGCATTCTCAAATCACAATCCTTGCCTTCCTAATTTGCTAATACTGGGAGCAACTGCTATCAACCATTTAGTTAGTAAGGTACTCAATGATTCTTTGTCTATGGCTACAATACCACATGCCTAGAAACAGGCAAAATTATCCCCGTTAAACAAAAACCGAGGCAGTTCTCAAAGTTCAGTCCAACTACAAACCAATATCTTTGCTGTCAGTTAGGTCAACTACCTCTTGCACCTGGGCCATTCTGGCTTCAGACTTAATTTATATTCTTTTTGAAGTAGGCCCTTGCTTTTGTCTGCTGCGCATTGTGAAAAAAAACAGCATTTTCTCTCATAAGTCATTCAGGCACTCATCACATCTAAGCTGGATTATGCAAATGCTTTGTATTTGGGCCTGCCGGACAACCTGATCAATAGACTCGAAGTGGTACATAATACTGCGGCCTGAATTCTTGTCGGCCTACGACTGACAATGCATGTGTTCCCTCATCTTAGCTCCCTTCACTGACTCCCAGTGAGGAAGAGAATACTGTTTAAAGTGCTTGCCCTGGTTCATTACGCGTTTCATAAGACAGTCCGGCCTAATTTGGTGCCAGAATCAGCCATTGCCTCCCCATATGGAACCTGTGTTCCACCAATTGTTCACTGGCAAACATACTAAAGATACACTACAACAGAGCAGGAGGGTATGCCTTTTTTTACCTGGACATGTCAGCATGCGATAGGCTGCCTCTTGAGCTCTGGCCAATAGAATCAATCACTATGTTCCAAAAAAGACTGAAGACACGGCTCTTCAAGATTAGTGGTTTTGCATATTAGCTGAGCGCCGGGGCACTCCTAGGAGTAGCTATGTGATGCATAAATCCTATTAATTAATTAAGGTCAATTAATAGTTAACATTGCCATTATATAGTTGAAGAAATGCTGTGATGTGATTGGCTGCGCAACCAGAGATAGCCCGGTCTGTGCTTGGTGGTTTGGAGCCAAAGGAAATGTCCTTCACTTGTGCTCAGGAGACATTTATTTGGGAACTGAAAGAGACTGATGTCTTCAGCTGCATTTAAAGTCAACTCCTAGCTCAGGTAAATTATAATACACTTAGTTGAGAAGGGTCACTAAGTGCCCGATTGTTGATAAATGTATTCTCCACCATGTTTATAGGTGTGCAGGTTTCTCAGTATAGTCATATATAAGTATACATTAGAATGTATAGAGATGTTAGCAGGTAGTACGTTATCTAAAAATATGGAGTGCTCACTCTGTATATAGTTATAAGTATAGAAGGCACTGTTTTCCAAATTATAAACCAAAACATCTTGAGTGTGTTAATAGAAGAGGTAGTGTTTTCGTAAACTCTACTACATTTATCTTTTACTCATAGCAGAGGTTTTAGTAGAGAGATCTCTGTTTCTAACTTAGAATACTCTGCTCACCGTTATCAAAGGTGTGTAACGAGAAATATGTTACTCTGTAAATCTTTATGAAATCATCTTTTACCTTGTATAGCAGTGTTCACAGTTAAACTGTATGGTATGCAATGCAGGTGCATTAACCTACTTTGTTATTTTGAACTGTGTCTAGTATGTTTTGCATGATCCTGATGAATTCCTCAGGGCACATAATTTGAACATAGCAGGTATGAATTATACAACTCCTGTTTAAATGTATTGTATTGATTTTACAAATGTTTATATGTAGCTCAATCAGAGATTTGATTAAATGCTTTAATATATGTGTGGGAAAAAAAAGAAAAAGCTGGTTGAGGCTGCGGAATGTTTCAGTAGAAAGGAATAACAATTAATGGTACACTAGATATAAATATGTGATTGTGGGTGAAAATGTAGAAAGGCTTTAAGAAAATAGAGATGAATCACTGTTGTCATTGATTGACCAAAATGTAAATTTACATTTTTTTGTTATTTTGTCTTACAGTAGGATGCAAAGGGAAAACAGATATTGTGAATAAGAGAACTACCATGTGGGTAAATATATGGAGGAGAAAAAAAAACGTGTTCACATTTGAGCTTCTTCAGATGCCAACTAGATAAAGCCAGAAATCACCCAAAAATACTGTTTGAATTAATTGAACTCCAAGCCATTAATCTTCCCATTCTTTCACCAAGGGTGCCCAGTCCACTGCCAAAGTGTGAGGATTTGCCTCCTTCTTCCTTGAGAAGATGAAAAAGATTGAAACCCATATCCAGACATCAATGAGCAAACTTACGATCTTAGCCCCTATCAACCTCTCATCTCCCCTTTCCTCAAGCCTCTTCTTCCACTGGAACACCGCCAAAAAAGAGTGCTTCCTGGAGCCAATTCAAAACATCAATGTTCTTACAGCAATGAAACCCTCACACCACTTCACTGATCATCTATCTTCAAATTTCTTCAATCCGGTGAAGATGTCCATACTAGAAGATAGTAAATGCCTCTCTACTGCAAGGTGTGTTTCAGGATTGCATAAAGTCGGGCACCTAAAAAACGTACGTCCAATCTCTAACAATCACAAACATATCATCTCTGGTGAAGCTCTTTGAGAAATGTGTCCATGTCCAACTATGTTATAACATAGATCAATTCCAGCTACTAGACCAATTCCAACCTGGTTTCTGTCAGGGCAACAGCACTGAAATGGTCCTTACTCACATAGTTGATGACACTCTAAAAATGCTGGGTCAGAACAAATCCTGTCTTCTAATCATCACCAACCTCTTGTCAGCCTTTGATACTGTCAAAAATGTTCCTTAAGGAACGCAGGATGGTACTATCAGGGTCAGTGTTAAACTGGTTCACCTCATTTCTACACAATATAATGCAAAGAAGTAAAGTCAATCAGTTTGTTTTCAATTCCACTCTGATCACACTAGGGGTCCCACAGGGGTCATTGCTCTCACCCATGCTTTTCAACAGTACATGGAGCCTCTAACCGAAATGCTCAATGCTTCTCACATCCACTATCACATGTATGCTGATAACACCTAATTTCACCTGAAAATCCAATCCTCTGATGATACCAGGTCACTCAATACAATTCTTCACTAAACCCAAAAGTGGCTGACCTCGAACCATCTCATGCTAAATGCCCTCAAAACTGTATTCCTCCTAATCTTCCCGCATAAGCAATCTCCCATTATTGAAGAATAAATGAAACAACTATCAGAGCTCACCTGCGTACCACACATCATAGATTCCACGATATCATTGGGAATAATGCTAGATAAAAAAGTTTACATGCAGGAGCACATCAGCTCATCCACCAAAGGAGCAAACTTCCAAATGAAGATTCTAAGAATAATAAAACCCTGCCTCCCTAGATGACTTCAATTCTGCTTTTCAAGCCATAGAAATGTATAGTTTGAATTTTGGGAGTGCAATCCTTTGGGGTCTACCTAACTGCAAGTTGACTGCGCTAAGGGCCTCGCTTAACTCGGGTGCAAGGCTCATCACAGGATACAAAAGAAACAACCACAGTTCTCTGGTCTTGAAATCCCTAAACTGCCGTTCATGTGAGGCTAGCATTCAATGAAAAATTGCCTGTGTCACCCACAAATCCCTACACATGAACACACCTCGGTACCTCGCACAGACACTAGAACTCTCTGGTGGTTGCAGATCCTCCAGGAGCTCCAGCACCTAACTGTTGAAACCATACAAATTTCAAAAAAGGAAAACTAATAACTGTGACTTCTCGTGTATTGCCCTGAAAATTTGGAACTCCTTTCCTCTTGAAACCAGACTGATATTCCTCAACAGCGTATTTCCAAAAAGAAGTAAAAGTACTACTGATGAATAATTATCTGAATTAGAAATTCACCAACCCTGCCCTCAGGTCCATGTTATGATGTGTCCTCTTCACACATGTTTTTACCTCCTATCTATACTCTTGTATATTGACTTGTCTGCTTCTGCTCTGTATGGGTCATTGTCCCCCAGCTCGGCATTGCAACATCCTATATCATTCCTGAACATTTGATTGTATTCCCCACCCATGTTTTTTACCTCCCATCTATGCTCTTTTATATAGACTTATCGGCTTTGCTATCTATCGGTCCTCCTCCACCAGCTCGGATTTGTGACTTCCTGTATCTCTTACACTCATGTTGTTATTTTTCCCTACATGTTTCCTCTCTCATTTGTTCCTGATTAGCTGTGGGCAGAGAACTCCACTCTGGTGGCGGAGCTTGCAGATTTTTGCATTCTCCGCGTACTGCTGAGAATGTGAAGTTTATGCATAACTCCGACTCCGCAGCGAAGCGGAGTTCAGCCTCGGGCCCTCCCCACTTCCACACCCGCCCCAATATTTACTTTTAAAACAAAACTAAAAAATGGGATAAAACACACTTACCTTTTTCGCGGCGTCTCTGGGCTGCCATCCTCCTCCTCGCCGTGGTCTCTCCTGCAGAATCCCCTACATCAGACATACGTCATGGTAAGACTGTACATGCACATGCAGTCCGAGCACAACGTACGTCTGACGTAGGGATTTTGGTTTGCAGAAGAGACCACGGCGAGGAGGAGGAGCGCAGCCCAGAGATGCCACAATAGAGGTACGTGTGTTTTTATTTAATATTTTTTTTAAAATTTAATATGGGGGGGGTGAAAGGCGCGGAGCGGAGCTTCATAGAGTTTTTGCCCAACTACCTGGACCTCCGATTAGTGCAACTATGCCAGCTCTGCTGGGGCTTATTCCTGATTAGTAAAGCACTCTGATACCCTCTTAGGGTCAATGTTCGCACTATGTAAAATGCTATAAACAAAATAAAAAAAATTGAAAAAACAGGAAACAGTAACTCCATGGAAAGTCTGGAAAAAACTATTAATTGGGCAAGTGATTATGTTCCTATTGCCGAGGGGGGCATTTGTGGTCTTGCACAAGCTTGTCCTTTGCAGCTCTATGTGCCGGCTATAAACAAATTATCTGATTACACAAGCAGCAAAAAAGAGCCTTGTTAAGGTCATCAGGATTATAATGTTGCTCAATAGTGAGTACCTTCTTGCTCAGCAGGGAGTACCTGAAGAGGCATAGTGTCTGCAGGTTGAAAGGATGTGGAAGCACCTGAAGAGCTCTCCAGTTCAAATGCTTGAAGTAACTCTGCTCGACCTAGGCTCTGTGGATGCATGGATCACGAATGCCTCCACATGGCCATATTGCTGATTTTCTACTGCTTCTTGGTATTCCCTTGGCTGAACTCCTTCTTACAAACTTTGCATATCACATACTTGCTGAGCTACCACCTGGCCTCATATCAGAAAACTGACGTACAAACAGATAATTTGGGAGGCTGACATGGAATTCCAAAAAGGGAAACAGAAAGAGCCAAGAAGGTGTACCCGCACATAAAAACCAATAAAACATATGAATCAAAAAGGATAGACTCTTCCTTTTGCAGAGTCAGAAGAAAACATTATAAATTAGTAAAGTTGGTTGTTGTATTTGTTTTTTAGTTGTTGATATAGTTTGTTAATATAACTGTTGTTGTTTTGTAATGTTATTAAATCACTTTATTGTAAGTAAAAAATGAAAGTTACTATGATTTTTTTTGCCTAATACTCATTATAGATGTGAAAATTATTATAGCATTACAATGTTGACTAAAACTGGCAGTTCCATCTTCAATGACTGCAGAAGTGCTCCTGCATGTATATGTATCTATGCAGTACTATGGACATCTCTTATGCTACAGAAATCTGTCAATGGACAAGCCAATTAGTTTAATACTGAACTATGGTGACTTGTCATGAAACAGCGAGGTGTCAGTACAGAGATCAGTCCTTGTCCATCCTGTACTATAGAGACCTCCCATACAAGGCAGATGTTTTGGAACAGAGGCCAGTGCATTGGCATACTCTGCTACACACTGCTATCAATTGATGGAGTTGTGATAGTGGATAGGGCAGCTTGTTTGCACATGTCAATATATGTAGTTGTGACTCTGGAGGGATATTTCGGTGGTGAAGTTTGTTCCTGTGCATACCCTACTAAACCTGCCAGTCCCCATGGGGAGAGCTCTGAGGGAGAGGTGATTGTGTCTTGGTCCACACCAGTGGACCAAGACACTATTCTCAGCAGAGACAATAGTCCATTTCTATACCATACTATGCACATTCATCACCATGAAGAGAAGTATGACCGGAGAGAGCAGTCTCTATCCACTGTGTTCTAGACACATCTGTTACTCTGGAGAGAGGTCTAATATGACAGAACAGTTTCTCTCCACACTTCTCTATGCTTGTCCTCCACCTCCAAGAAAGAATTTTCAGCATATAGGTTCATTGTTACCTACAACCTAGTTGTACATATGTCACCCTGGGAACAGACAGCCCTGTTCACATCCCACTATGAACATCCATCATACAAGAGAGAGGGTCAAATTCACCATCTGAATGACAGATGTTGCCACCTGGATGAAATTCAATTGACAAAGGTAGTAGTCCTTGGGAAGAATGCCTTTTGATGAGATCCCAACTTGTGGTCCACATACCTTGGACCTACCCACAAGCCCTGCCAGCAGGTGAATAATCATAGACAACAAACTGGACATGAATGTCCAAGTAAAAGCAATAGTCTCAGCCTGCTTCAACACACTAAGGATGCTGAAGAAACTCTTCAAGTAGCTACCAGACAACACCAGGAAAATGATCATCCAAGTTATCGTTACCAGCAGACTAGACTATAGAAGCACCCTGTCTGCAGGGATTACCAACCAGTTCACCAGAAGACTGCAGAGTTTTCAAAACACAGAACCCAGAGTAGTTCCCAACCTCCCACACTGAGTGTACATCACACCTCACCTGAGGGAACTTCACTGTTCCCCGAAACACAACCATGCACACTTTAAACTCCTAACCCACACCTACAAAGCTCTACACAGCACTGTCCCTGCCTATCTGAACAGTCTCATTCACTTCCAGCAACTTTCCAGACACCCCCAATCTGCCGGTTTCACACTAGCACACACCCCAATACAAAAGAGCAGAGCAGGAGCTGCACCTTATCATACCAGGCCCTAAGCCTGGAATAACCTTTCAAAACTCATCAGAGCCTCCTCCTCTCTTCTTGACTTTTGCAAGTAGCTAAAGACCTGACTTTATGAATAAGACCCCTGAGTTGGCCTCACACACCTGCTGCAGATAGCATGCTATAAAATCTAGGCTTGGGTGAAATATATAATATTCTGTAGTGATCTGAGTTATTTCAGTAATTACGCATTCATCTTGTGATGCAAAAATTCCAAAATGATGTGATTGTGCCAATTTGAGTAATTAAGAATAATTTGGTATGGATCAGTGGAATATGGACTCCACCCCTACACATCACAGAAACGCCCTTATGCACTTACATGTATCACTGTGCTTACGGTGTGCCACAACTTATCTGATATGCACTAATGTTCAACTTAACATGAAAGCATGTATTCTGTATTCATGTTTACATTTATAACTTAAGTCACCTTTGCACATGTTTGAAAGTCACCTTTGAAAGTGTAACCATGTTTGCATTTACTCACTTATTGCATTTGTTTTGGAGTTATATTTGCACAAGTATAACCATGTATTTGAACTGCATGTTCAAATGCCTAGTTAAATGTAATTTGACTACAGGTGTACATTTTGAAATTTATTTTGCTCTGCCAGTTTGTTTTTTCCTTCTTTGCAGGTGTGTTCTCACAGTTTCATTAGCTAGAGAAATGGATTATTCTTGTCTGTACTTGTTTCTTGATAGTAAGCCTGGCGAAAAGACATCTTGGCAAGCATCGCAAAGACTTAATGAGCAGATGCAGACTCCTATTCATTGCATATTAGGAAGGGAGGAATATTCATGCCTGTGGGAACTGTCCAAGTTCTGTGGAATGTGAAAGTCTGGTAATATTGCAAATGCACAGCACAAGAAGAGAATTGATTGGTTCCTGGTGGTGTGTGAAGAGATATGACTGCTGTTGAAGTTTTACTCGTTTTGATTAGTGCTCACCCTGTTAGAAATTGAGGTTGATTCCCTTAGACTTTGAGGGGTACAGACCTCTCTACTTCCTTTATTTTTGCAAGTGTGAAGCTTCATGCTGAATAATCATTCAAATTCTGGAAGACTTTTACTGCAGTCTTTATTATGCTGACACCTTTGCGCACTTCTGAATTTTCTTGAGACCCTTTTCTATGAGCCATCCTTATTCTAAACTTAAAGCCTTCATGAGATGACTTTAGAACGTATTCGTATGTAGGAGAGAGAATTGGAGTTTCTTTAAACTATTCACATTTCTCAGTTTTTGTATTGCTGTGGCCGTAATTAATTCATATCTCATTCTAATGAGATTGAATCTATTGGAATATTTCAGCTTGCCATTAGTAATCATGTATCTTTTATTTTATTCTTTTGATATGCAAATATACTGGTAGGATCATTTGTTAATAATAACACTACTTCACTAAACCTCTGATTCCTGATCTTTATTGTGTAGCCAAATGAGGTTCACAAAAGATGAATTATTTTATTATTGCTAATTCACTTTGTGTCTCAGTCAGCTTAAAAATATCTATCACATGAGCGATTATAAATCACGCCCCTGCCTGCTCTTAGGGGCAAAAACTCCTGCTGTGGGAGCACAGGAACAATGAACTAAGAGAGCATCTGCTGGCCACTGCCGTTCGTGAGCTGTAGCATTTGTTAATATTTTTTGGGGTCAAAATGCATCATCTAGCCCAGTTTCGATGCAAATGTGTGCTAAATGCTCGATTAGGATTCTCGTGTGAATACGCATAATTATGAGTTATTTTACGGTAATTACGAGTAATTACACTATAGAGAATTACACCTGTCATGCACACTCCTAATAAAAACATCGATAACATAACATAGCATACCATAACATGCCAAACACAACATACATTAGCAATGATGCAGAATGCACCAGAGGGCCAAAAAATACAGAAGTGAGCCAATAATGCAACAGTTTGGGCAGGCATAGAACTTGACACACTGTGCAAGGACAACTACTAAGGCCAGGCAAGTGGTAAAACATGCAGGTTTGGGAGGAAACATTATCAGTTTATAACAAGCAAGACATACCTGGCATTGTGAGAGATGCTCCGACCAGCACTCAGCGTAGTCGTCCTGATGACTGTAGGGGAACCTCAACCATACACCTGGCATGGTTCGACATAAAAATGATATGTGAGACCTAATGTTACCTAGTCATACCACACATTCATCTCAATAAAAGGCCTAAAGGAGCCCACTGGGGACCCCCAATCGCCACCCCATAACGATCATCTGTTAAATAAAACATAAGCAATGCCAAACTGTGTAGTTGGATTTGCTAGTTGATAGTGTAAGTGGGTAATAGATACCAACTCAGCAGACAACATACTGAATGATGTACTGTATTACTTGTAAAAGTTTAACATGTATATCTATATCTATCTATCTATCTATCTATCTATCTATCTATCTATCTATCTATCTATCTATCTATCTATCTATCTATCTATCTATCTATCTATCTATCTATCTATCTCTATATTCACTGAAAAAACCACAGGTTTCAGGCACATTATAGTTAGGAATTAGCATTTAAAAAACATTAGAAATTCACTGAAAAAACCATAGGTTTCAGGGGCGTTATAGTTAGCTGGACATTTCACTCATTCAAACCCATAGAAATTCCCCCGTTATAGTTAGTTCAGCTAACTATAACTCACGCGCCTGCAATGCACTGCTGATGACGTCACATATTACATCACTCATGACATGGTCAGTGACATCACTCATGCCATCACTGATGACATCTCATATGACATCACTGATGACATCATCAAAGCAGCTAACTATAACGCCCCTGAAACTTCTGTTTTTTTCAGTGAGTTTCTAAGGTTTTTTAAATACTAATTCCTAACTATAACGTGCCTGAAACCTATGGTTTTTTCAGTGAATTTCAAAGGTTTTTTAAATGCTAGTTTCTAACTATGCCTACAGTGGTAGGACATGTGAAGAAAGAAGAAAAAACGCACAGAAAGAAAAAAAAGAAATGCAGAAAGAAGCAACAGAAGTCCTCAAAGAAGGGGGCGCTAGAGGGCGCACAACGGAATGGCCGCACTTGTGTGAGGCTCCCGAGGTCTGGAGTCATAATCCTGTAATTATCCTTACAACGGCTGTGACTGGGCACCTACAAAGCAAGTGTCCGGTACATTAGGACCTGAGGCACACTCGGTGTGATTTTCAAGCCGATCGGATGCTGCGTTGGCACACCGGAGCCGGCTTACATCTGACCGGCT
Source organism: Lissotriton helveticus (assembly GCF_964261635.1). Taxonomy (NCBI): domain Eukaryota; kingdom Metazoa; phylum Chordata; class Amphibia; order Caudata; family Salamandridae; genus Lissotriton; species Lissotriton helveticus. The sequence goes on from NC_136068.1 coordinate 1,655,146,262, forward strand.
ACAGAAGGGCTAGACAGTGATGGTGCGAAGCGGCAGGTGCGGCTAGGAAAGTCCGAGGCCTGCGAGCCGGAAACTAGGCCCTGATCTGGTGCGAGGAACAGGGCGACTGGACCCCTGCGGGCCATAGCGCATAGCGGAGTGCTGGCCAAGACTGCCGTGAGACTCTTGTACCCGAGCACGACTCATCTTGGATTCAAGTAATTGGAACTGGAACGTGAGTCTGACTTTTGGCGCGGGTCTGAGCGGGCTGTGAGGAGGAGGCTGCGACAAGAGCGGAGGCGGCGCACTACGCGGCCGCCATTATCTTCTTCTGGGCGCTGTAGCGCATAATTTGTGGTGAAAAAGGCCATCAGAGGACTGCGTTGGGAGGCGGCAGTGTCCCCCTGCAATAACTGACGCTGCTGTGGCTGCTCGGGGCCCATGGCGGCTGAAGAGGCACTGAGGAAAAAACAAACAAAAAAAAAGCACTGGAATCTTGCCTGACTGCAGCAACGGCCTGGCTCCAGCGGGGGCCGCGATGACAGCGGAGTGCTGAGAGTGAGGCCGGAAACACAAATCCTGGACCCTAAGCGCCAGTTGTCTAGCCCTGATTCTGGAGGTCCCCTCTTGCATGAGTGGGGGGGCCACTGCTGGACTGCCTCTGCGACATGGTGAGCAGGCGACGCTCAACCTGACGGAGGGCGACCGCGGAGATCTGGACCGCTGCGCGGGGCTGCCCCCCAACCCCTCCCACGTAGCTGCTGCCCGGGTGTGATACAAGAACTCCCCTGAAGGTGCGGGCACGGTGCGGACGGCGGAATTTCCCCATCTGGTGGAGAGCGGTGCAGTGGAGGCTCTGTCACCCCGCGGGGGCCTACCTGAGAGATGAACATTGGAGGGCGCGACTTAGCTACCTGCTTGTGACTGATCCTGGAGGAGACCTAGAGGGGGTGCCTCCCGCTGGCCGGACGGGGCCCTACTGTACGTGGTGGATGGTGACCCCCCCCCCGGGTGACAGTGGTTTCCCAGAGGCTTGAGGGCTGACTGGCAGGAGTGGTGGAAAAGTCTGAGCAGACTGATTGATACGCCCTGAGTGAGTGGCAACTCTACCTGTACACTGCGCAGACCCCCCCTCCGCTTGCGAGTGGTGTCAAGACTGTGGTCACCATGGGCAAGCCAGATGCCAGGCAGCCTAAACTTACTTTCGAGGCTGCTAGGTCCAGCTCTAGAGGAAAACAGCCGGACGGGGGAGCGACGGAAGATGACCGGGCTACTGGGTCGCGAGGGGGCAGACATGGTGAATATACTGCAGGAAATGCGACAGGGATTCGCGACCGTCATTGACAAAGTGGACCGCATGTTGTCCAGAATGGACACCATTGCGCATAAATTAGACACCCACGAGGAACGTTTGGTGGAAGCAGAACGACGTATCTCGGATAATGACTACATCACAGCGGGGCACTCGACCATATTGGCATGCATGGACAACATCCTAAGAACTATAGCAGGCAAAAATGGGGATTCGGAAGCGCGCAGTTGGCTCAATAATATACTTGTGGTGGGGATTATGGGCAGAGTGTCATCTCCGTGGTTTAATGATTCTTTAAAGGCTCTAAAACTGGCCTGTAAACAGGCGGAAAGGAAATGGAGGCAAGGTTACTCCAATGCCAACAAGCTACTCTGGAAAACTAAACTTTCCGAATATAAATCCTCGATCCAGAAATCTAAATCTGATTATTTCTGCTCCACTATATGTACAGATGTAAACAGCTCAAAAAGTATTTTTCAGATTCTGAACAGCCTCACCCACCCTGACTGTTCAAAAAAATTGACCCTTCCCACACAGGCTCTTTGCGATAGTCTTGCTCTGTTTTTTAATGAAAAAATAGAAACCATTTTTCGCAATTTGAGCACCCCCCACACTGGTCTGCCCCCTTGCTCTGGGGAAGGTATTATAGACATCGGAGTGGAGAACCCAGGATGGCAGCCTGCGGATTGTCTGCTGGAGCTCCCCCCTTTTACTGAGGCGGACTTCGACAGACTGGCTCGCGGTATTTCTTCTGGGTCTCCTCTGGACCCTATCCCCCACAAAACCTGAAAGGCCTCCGGAGAGGAACTCTTCCCCACTCTCCGCAGGATCTGTAACCAATCTTTTTAAGTAGTGGCTCAGTCCCTGCTCCTTGGAAGCAAGCTCTTGTTACGCCTTTGTTAAAAAAAAACTCCCTAAATCCAGAGTGCCTACAGAATTACAGGCCCATCTCCTTGCTACCATTCCCCGCAAAAATTGCTGAGCATTGGGTGAGCTCATGTCTCTCCAAACATTTGGAGCAGCATCATTTCCTGGACGAAATACAATTCGGTTTCCGCCCAGCCCATGGCACCGAAACAGCCCTACTCACCGCCATGGAGGACCTTCGAATGCGTGCAGACAGGGGCCAGGCAGTAGCTCTGATTCTGCTGGACCTGTCTGCCGCATTCGATACGGTAAATCATGGGATTCTATTGGAGAGACTGAGGGAGGCCGGGGTGGGTGGCATTGCCCTGCACTGGTTTCGCTCCTTCCTGTGGGATAGGAAGCAGACTGTGTCCCTTCCCCCGTTTCAATCGGCCTTCTCCCCGGTGTCCTACGGGGTGCCTCCAGGCTCGTCCATCAGACCGATTTTATTTAACGTATACCTCAAACCACTGATTACGTTGATAAAGTCTCACAGGCTAAAGGCGATCAATTACGCTGACGACACTCAACTCATCCTCTCTTGGGCGGGTGAGGAATCGATCCCTTTGGAATCCTTTCATGACTGTCTACGAGACACGGCTGGCTGGCTACACAACAACTCACTACAGTTCAACGCCTCCAAAACCGAGGTTCTGTTCTGTGCTGGAAGTCGGATCCCTCGCCCTTTCCCGGTGCATTTTTGGCCCCCTGAATCCTCGGAAAAACCACAGCCGGTCACCACTGTTCGCAATCTGGGTGTTATGATGGACAACAAACTCAGCATGGAAGCCCAGGTTGCGAAAACAGTGTCCACCTGCTCGGCCCTCATTCGCTGTCTACGTAAGATCCTGCCACTACTTTCCTTACAGGCACGGGATTTAATAGTCAGGTGTACTATTCTTAGTCACCTCGACTATTGCAATGCGTTGCTACTCGAGTCTCCATCCATGTTGTTAGACAGACTCCAAAGAGTACAATCTGCCGCTGCTAAATTGGCCCTTGGTTGGCCTAGGAGATCATCGGCCACAGCGGCAATGACCGACCTACACTGGCTCCCGTTGAAACAGCGAGTGGCCTTCAAATCCCTCTGTCTCGTTTTCAAAGCCCTGCAGGGAGTTTGGCCCAGCTCTCTGCAAGCCATGTTTGACTGGTACATCCCAACCAGAGCCCTTCAATCTACAACGGCTTGCATTGTAAAAGTACCGAGATTTAAAAAAGTTAGGACCGGAGGCAGATCCTTCAGAGTTGCGGCTGCTAAACTTTGGAACAGCATGCCCCTGGACATCCGTCAAACGAAAGAACTCCTCCTTTTCAGGAAACGGGTCAAAACTTGGCTGTTTCCTAAATGTTAAACTTCTGGCCACTTTTATTGCTGCCTCCCAGTGCCTTCCCCTCTGGAGATATCTCAGCGCCAGGATGCCTGTAAGGTGACAGCCGCGCTATACAAATGTTTTAAATACATAAATAAATAAATAAATCCACAAACACTGGTAAAATGGAGGAATATGTGGAGAGGCTACTGCTCTAGGCGGTGGGGCAAGATGTGTTCTCCCCGCAATTTATTGTGGAACGGGCGCATAGAGCGTTGAGCCCACGTCCAGTCCCTGGGGCAGCCCCTCGTCCCATCATTGCGAGACTCTTGAACTATCGGGATAGGGACGTAGCCCTGCGAGCAGCTAGAAATAAACAATCGCTAACATACGAGGGAAACACCTTTTCCATTTACCCTGATTTCACCCCCTTGGTACAAGATGAACGCCGAAAGTTCCTCACTGTCAAAAAGAAACTTCGAGAGGCCCAGGTGGACTATGCGCTGCTCTATCCAGCTCGTTTGTGTGTGACGCACCAGGGTAAGCAGAAATTCTTCACCAATCCTGCTCAAGCAAAGGAATATCTGCGCTCCTTGAAAAGACAAGACCAGGAACATGGTAGCCGCAGTGCATCGCAGAGATCCTCACCGAGGTCTTGCGCCATCATTGATGGATACGCAACATTTAGTGCGCACATACTCTGACCATGTGCCGGTATTGCTCTCATCTTTGGACTTTAATGTCCCGCAAAGCCCATGGAGATTAAATCCCTCTGTTTTATTGGATACGGTCTTTCAAGAAGACCTTAGAGAAGAAATACTTGATTTTTTTGCTCGTAACAAAGACTCGGTGAACAGCGTGGAGGTGATCTGGGAGACCTTCAAAGTGACAATAAGGGGCTACTGTATAGGGAAAGGTGCGGGGGTGCTCAGAGACATACAAGCCACGATCAGGACACTTGACAGGGAGCTTAAACAACTAGAAGCGGAACTTGCACTGGCCCCCAATGCAGGAGCACAAATGGCTTTTCTGGAAAAACTGTCCCTATATATGGAGGAAGCGCAGCGAGAGGCGAAGTTCAAAGGCAAGTATTGGGTGGCAAGAAATTATGGTGAGGGTGATAGACCCGGGAAAATTCTAGCGCAAATAGTGAAACAGCCTCGTGGGGCCTGTCACGGAAGTGCAGGATTCGAGGGGCGTCACTCATTGGGACACACAAGCTATACTCAATACGTTCTTGGACCATTATAGTACACTCTACTCTACGACAGGCGCTTCGGTGGGGCAGATGGATAAGTTTCTAGGGGATGTGGCATTGGGATGGCTGAGTGATGTGAAGAGGGCCTTTTTATGTGCGCCCTTTGAATTGGATGAGGTCTGTGAAGCCATCATGAGCATGCAATCGGGTAAGGCCACAGGCACTGATGGAATCCCGGTGGAATTCTATAAGACATACATAGACATTATGGCTCTAGTACTTAGGGAAGTCTATGATGACGCATTGGAGGTAGGGCATTTACCAGGGACAATGAGGGAGGTGCTGATATTGTCGATACCAAAACCCGGCAAGCCCCCTGACCAGTGTGATTCATATAGACCACTTTCCATGCTCAATTGTGCTGCAAAATTTTTAGCTAAGTTGATAGCTACGAGACTGAGTCTGCTGATGGAGCACCTGATCCTCCTGAACCAGTCGGGGTTTGTACCCGGAAGAGCAACATCTAATAACTTAAGGATGCTGTTTGCGATTTTGCATACCATCTCCCCTGACCTCCCTATGGCTGCTATTTTTTTAGACGCCACTAAGGCGTTTGATTCGCTTGAGTGGTGATGAGAAAGATGGGTTTCCCTCCAATGTTTCTAGCCTGGATTGAGCTTCTTTACACCGACCCTACGGCCAAGGTCCTGATCAATGGCCATGTTTCCCAACCTTTTGTGATAACGAGGGGGACTAGGCAGGGATGCCCTCTGTCGCTGCTGCTGTTCGCCCTGGAGGTGGAACCTTTGGCGGCAAAATTGAGACGGAGTCATAATGATAAGGCCTTGCGATGCTTCCAGCACTAGATACTCATCTCATTATATGCGGATGACATTACCCTCTATATCCGTGACCCCCATCAGAATCTGAACCCGGTACTCCGGGAATTCATAGTATTCGGGAAAATGTCCGGAGTGCAGATTAACTGGGCCAAATCTAGTTTTTTCCCTCTCACAGCGGCGGTAGAGCGCTTCGACATGGACTACTCCTTGGAATCGTGTGAAGATGAGCTTAAATATTTAGGAATTACAGTGACGAGAAACAGGGAGGAATTGATGAGGGCAAGTTATGGGACTATGCTGTCCAAAATTAAGAACTGTGTGGCGAGATGGGTGGCGCTTCCCCTTTCCATGGCAGGCCGCGCTTCCTTAATTAAAATGGTGATACTCCCGCAGGTACTGTACTTGTTTCTGAATATACCCTATTACCCAGGCTCCTATCTTTTAAAAAATTTTTACACAAAACAAGGGAACCCAAAGGTATAGCACTAGGGACCTTGGCCAGTAATGTATTACAAAAAACAGGGGTCCCTAGTAGTTCAGGGATCTTTCGCAAAAATGATAGACATATGCTCAATAGTATGTATGACCTTTGTCCAGCCAGACAGGAATTTTAATTAAAGTGATAAGCAAGAATAAAGAGGATGTTTACACAGTGGGTGCAGCCAGCAACCCACAGGGGACAAGACAAAACAAGGGGATGGGGTTAGAATGAACAAGGCGGTCTGTATACTAGTAGTTCAGTGAACAGACAAAAATACATTTTAGAAACATCATTGTATACAATTTATACTTTTCATTTTACATATGACGCTAAAATGTCGACGACGTTTCGATGCCTATTGTGAAATGAGTGGCATCATCTTCAGGACAGAGAATAAAAAAGCTTGTCTTGAAAATCTTTAAGCAATTCTTGGCCTACTCATATATTTATACATACACATTTTCGGAAAAAAGGGCGAGGAAAAATGAAAACAAGGGTAAGTACTAGCATTAGCATGAAACATATCTGACCATCCAAAACAAAAGTGTGTTTTCCATGTGCAACAGATGGCAATTAAAATCAAGTGAAGTCACATGCGATTTCCGGCGCAGTGGGGGGACTGGTGGGGACGTTGTATGAAATAAAATGAACGAATTGTTTTACAGTTACTGTGCCTAAGTATATACAAGAGAAGCACATGAAGTGAAATGAACGGTTTAGGATCATGGCGTTTCATGCCGTCAGTGCCGGGCGGGTCTGTAATGCGCAAATACGTCTCACTGCATTGAAATGAAAGGTGACGTGCAGGTTGTTTCAGAGTAATTAACGATAGGTTTAGGGCCATTGTTTTCTGGACACTGTGCACGGTTGGCGCGGGCACCCGGGCAGGCTTATTTAAGATTCCGCGGTGAGGTCTCGAGTGAGATAAACATGCTGCGCGGTAGTGAACAGACGGTTAAATGACATGCTTATTGTGCGATTTACCAGATTTAGGTCCAAACATTGTTTATTTCCAGGGGGCGGTGCCCAATATCAGGGGACATATGGTGGGGTACTCAATTATCTGAGCATTTTCCTGCCAAAAAGCGGGTAGAGAGGGGTAAATACGAGGGTTAAAGTGAAAATTGAATCGCATAATAAGTACACGCAATATAATTACCAAACCAGGGCAAGAAAGCCTCTTCATAGGAGACCGGACCGATCGTGTCTCACTAGGGAAAATAGTTGAAATTAATTTATATTACCGTTACAGCTACTGAAGGGTTTTTAAAGTTTCAGGAAGAGGCGAGAGAGCTACGCTTTAGCGAGTACTTACTTCCTGGTTGGGTTGCTCGATGGCAATTCTGGGCTCAGATGGGCGGGGATCGCTGGAGTGCTCGTGGGTGAAGTGAAGATAAAGTGGTGTTTGGAAATAGACAAGGGACTCAGCATGTGGTGTTAGGAAATAGACAAGGGACTCAGCATGGTCAGCAAGGCGGCCATATTGGAGTGCGTTTCGGACAGTGTGGGGGACATTTTGGTGTGGGTAAGTGGTGAGTTTAAGTGACATTCATATTATGCAGAATATTTACATGGTTACGTATTTACAAGGATGCACAAAATAAAATCAAGAAACAATTGTATAGGCCTGAAGGAAATAAGGATTACGGTAAAATTGTTCAAGGATTCATTTGATCACAGGAGGGATGCCCAATCTTCAAGGCGATTAAGTCCTGTATGGATACTGTTGGTACGCAATATCCAATGAAGTTCCTCCTTATTCAATAATTGCGATACATCTGCTCCCCGAGGTGGTGGTTTTACCATGGTGATGATTGTCCAAGTTAAGTCATTTTCAGTATGGCCTTTGTCCTTAAAATGTTCAACAAGGGGAGCATTAGGGGTGTTGCATCGGATTCTGCTTCGGTGTTGTCCGATGCGCAACTTTACCTTTTGGCTAGTTTGACCGACATATATAAACAAACATGGACAAAATATGGCATACACTACATTGGAAGAATTACAATTAGTGAAGTGCTTTCTCTCAAAGGTGATTGTGCCGTAGGTAAATGTTTTTCCTTCAATGGTGAAGTCACATACTACACAGCTACCGCATTTAACATGGCCTGTTAGTACCGGTAAACACCATGCATCGTTGATTGTAGTTTTTAGGTTAGGTTGTGGTAGGGATGCCCTTACCAAGTGATCTTTTACGTTTTTTGCTCGCTTGAAGGCAAAAATAGGGTGCTCCAGATTTAATGTACCTGCGTTTAACACAGGCCAGTCTTTAAGGACACTTTTTCTTATGGCATTGGAAGCTGGGGTGAAGGTGGTCACGCACACAAGTCTATCCTGATTTTTCTTTTGTTTTGGTTCTAGCAAGGTTTCTCTGGGGCAGTACCAAGCCCTTTTGAGAGAACGCCGTACTAGCTTTCGCAGGTATCCCCTATTTCTGAGCTTGTTGCTCAGGGTTCTGGCCTCAGAGAAATAGCCCTGTTTAAAATAGCAGTTTCTGTGTATGCGGAGGAATTGCGAGAATGGGAGTGAGTCTCTGAGGGCCCGGGGATGGTGACTGCTATAGTTCAACAAGGTGTTTCGTTCAGTGGGTTTTCTGTGGAGGCTGGTGGTCAAGCGGCCCTCTGTGTGTTTGAATTCTAAGTCCAGGAAGGGTATCGAGTCTTTGCTCGTGGCCAGTGTGTATTTCAAGCCGTTACTGTTGTTGTTTTACCAATGTAATAGGTGTGTTATAGATTCAAATGATTCGCTCCATATCATAAAGATATCATCAATGTATCGTTTCCAAAGGGCAATGCCACTGTGGAAAGGATTTGATTCGGTCAATATACAGGATGTCTCTAGATTATCCATGTACAGAATTGCCAGGTTGAGGGCAAAAATAGCCCCCATAGATGTACCGCGTACCTGTCCATAGAACTGTCCCTCGAAGAGAAAGACATTTTTGGTAAGGCAAATCTCCAATAATTGGAGGATAAATAGAGACAGAACATTGTGTGGGCGCGGGCGTGTGTTGAGAACTTTTTCAATCACGCGTAGTGATTCATATTGTGGAATGTTGGTATATAAAGATTACACATCCAGCGTGCACATGGTGCTGGATGTGGGATCAAACGGGTATTCCTCAACCATATTAATCATTGACTGCTGTCTCTGATATAACACAGGGTCTCAGGGACAAATGGTTAGATAAAATAGTCAATATAGTGCCCGAGGGGCTCCAGGACAGAGCCGCACCCCGAGACTATTGGGCGACCAGGTGGAGATTCACAATTCTTGTGAATCTTGGGTAAGCAGTAGATAACTGGTACCCGGGGAGCCTTAGTATTAAGGAACTCATGTTCCTTCTTGGAAAGGTATCCCTGTTCTAGGGCATCATTAGTAACCTCGGAAATCAGTTTCTGTATTTCTTCTGTGGGATTACGTGGTAGTTTGCAGTAGTGTTCGGTATTAGCGAGTTGGCGATGGATCTCATTTTTATAGTTATCCATCTCCTGAATCACAATACCCCCTCCCTTGTCAGCTGGTTTTATTACAATGGAGGGGTTATTTTTCAAGGTGGTCAGGGCTTTCTTTTCTTCAATTGTGATATTGTACGGAATAAATTATTTTTGTTTTTCTAAACTGGCAAGGTCGTTGAGAACAAGTTTCTCAAAGGTTGGTATTTCCGGGGGACCATGCTGCCGGTAGGTGAAAATTTCGATGGTGGTTTGAAAGGAGTGTTCGAATGCTTCATGGGGGTAGGGTTCAACAAGAAAAAACTGTGAAGTCTGATCTTTCTGAAAAATCTTAAGAGCTCGGTTTGAGCATCAATGAAGTTAGGGCGAATAGTTGGGACAAATGAAAGACCTTTTGTGAGTAATGACAATTCATTACCCGAAAGCTCATGTGAGGCAAGATTAAAAATTGGTAACATTTCATCATTTTGGGGAACAGGAATTTGGCTACCGTCTACCCGTTCGCCTGAAGGATTCTGGGGATTGGGCCATCTCTGTGGCTGTTCGCCTCTCCCTGCCCCTGGGGGTTCTGATTGGCCTCTGCCTCGCCCTAAAAAATTCTTATGGGAGGGACCTGGGCTATCACTTGGATCTGATTGTTCAGATGAGTCCCCTGAGCTGTCAGAAAAACCCACAAAGTTTTGTTTTCTGTTGAACCTTCCCCAAGGTCTTTGGTTTTGAGGGCCACTATATGAACGGTTGATATAATATTCCTTATTTAAGTAAGGGTATGCTCTTTCCTGTGAGAAGTTTTTAATGTCTTTTTTGACTTTGGTGGCTTTCTTGTTAAATTCAAGTTTGTGGAATTCCTCAATAGTTTTGGTTATTTTTTCAAGAAGTTTCTTAACTTCAGTATTGTTGTTCTTGTCTTTAAGTTGTTGTTCTAGGTCACGAATTTCAACAATGGCCTGTGTTAAACGCAGGTACATTAAATCTGGAGCACCCTATGTTTGCCTTCAAGCGAGCAAAAAACGTAAAAGATCACTTGGTAAGGGCATCCCTACCACAACCTAACCTAAAAACTACAATCAACGATGCATGAGGTTTACCGGCACTAACAGGCCATGTTAAATGCGGTAGCTGTGTAGTATGTGACTTCACCATTGAAGGAAAAACATTTACCTACGGCACAATCACCTTTGAGAGAAAGCACTTCACTAATTGTAATTCTTCCAATGTAGTGTATGCCATATTTTGTCCATGTTTGTTGATATATGTCGGTCAAACTAGCCAAAGGGTAAAGTTGCACTTCGGACAACACCGAAGCAGAATCCGATGCAACACCCCTAATGCTCCCCTCGTTGAACATTTTAAGGACAAAGGCCATACTGAAAATGACTTAACTTGGACAATCATCACCATGGTAAAACCACCACCTCGGGGAGCAGATGTATCGCAATTATTGAATAAGGAGGAACTTCATTGGATATTGCGTACCAACAGTATCCATACAGGACTTAATCGCCTTGAAGATTGGGCATCCCTCCTGTGATCAAATGAATCCTTGAACAATTTTACCGTAATCCTTATTTCCTTCAGGCCTATACAATTGTTTCTTGATTTTATTTTGTGCATCCTTCTAAATACGTAACCATGTAAATATTCTGCATAATATGAATGTCACTTAAACTCACCACTTACCCACACCAAAATGTCCCCCACACTGTCCGAAACCCACTCCAATATGGCCGCCTTGCTGACCATGCTGAGTCCCTTGTCTATTTCCTAACACCACATGCTGAGTCCCTTGTCTATTTCCAAACACCACTTTATCTTCACTTCACCCACGAGCACTCCAGCGATCCCCGCCCATCTGAGCCCAGAATTGCCATCGAGCAACCCAACCAGGAAGTAAGTACTCGCTAAAGCGTAGGTCTCTCGCCTCTTCCTGAAACTTTAAAAACCCTTCAGTAGCTGTAACTGTAATATAAATTAATTTCAACTATTTTCCCTAGTGAGACACGATCGATCCGGTCTCCTATGAAGAGGCTTTCTTGCCCTGGTTTGGTAATTATATTGCGTGTACTTTTTATGCGATTCAATTTTCACTTTAACCCTCGTATTTACCCCTCTCTACCCGCTTTTTGGCAGGAAAATGCTCAGATAATTGAGTACCCCACCATATGTCCCCTGATATTGGGCACCGCCCCCTGGAAATAAAAAATGTTTGGACCTAAATCTGGTAAATCGCACGATAAGCATGTCATTTAACCGTCTGTTCACTACCGCGCAGCATGTTTATCTCACTCGAGACCTCACCGCGAAATCTTAAATAAGCCTGCCCGGGTGCCCGCGCCAACCGTGCACAGTGTCCAGAAAACAATGGCCCTAAACCTTTCGTTAATTACTCTGAAACAACCTGCACGTCACCTTTCATTTCAATGCAGTGAGACGTATTTGCGCATTACAGACCCGCCCGGCACTGACGGCATGAAACGCCATGATCCTAAACCGTTCATTTCACTTCACGTGCTTCTCTTGTATATACTTAGGCACAGTAACTGTAAAACAATTCGTTCATTTTATTTCATACAACGTCCCCACCAGTCCCCCCACTGCGCCGGAAATCGCATGTGACTTCACTTGATTTTAATTGCCATCTGTTGCACATGGAAAACACACTTTTGTTTTGGATGGTCAGATATGTTTCATGCTAATGCTAGTACTTACCCTTGTTTTCATTTTTCCTCCCCCTTTTTTCCGAAAATTTGTATGTATAAATATATGTGTAGGCCAAGAATTGCCTAAAGATTTTCAAGACAAGCTTTTTTATTCTCTGTCCTGAAGATGATGCCACTCATTTCACAATAGGCATCGAAACGTCGTCGACATTTTAGCGTCATATGTAAAATGAAAAGTATAAATTGTATACAATGATGCTTCTAAAATGTATTTTTGTCTGTTCACTGAACTACTAGTATACAGACCGCCTTGTTCGTTCTAACCCCATCCCCTTGTTTTGTCTTGTCCCCTGAGGGTTGCTGGCTGCACCCACTGTGTAAAAAATCCTCTTTATTCTTGCTTATCACTTTAATTAAAATTCCTGTCCGGCTGGACAAAGGTCATACATACTATTGAGCGTATATCTATCATTTTTGCGAAAGATCCCTGAACTACTAGGGACCCCTGTTTTTTGTAATACATTACTGCCCAAGGTCCCTAGTGCTATGCCTTTGGGTTCCCTTGTTTTGTGTAAAATAATGTAGCGCAACTGCTGAGTTGCAAGGGATTGTGAATCCTCACCCCTTTTTACAAGTGGGTTCTCCAGTAATTCTCCTCACTTTCACGGTTGCACCTACACACTATTTCTCCTTCCTAGCCAGGCATGTCTGACCACCCACCCCTCTACATTCTCGAGTACATAAATAAAATTCTAGGAGGCCCGTCACTCCTCTCTGATTCCTCTGAAACACCAACTGAGACAGGTACCACAGTAGTTGAGGAACTAGAGAAAATAAAGAAAAAGGAAGTAAGACTAACATTAATGATAAAACTTCTTACAGACTATCTCAAAGCCAACATAATACCAGTCGGTCTCCAAGTTCGAAATATTCCGGGGGTCTTCACGGACAACCCGAAGTATTTAAACGGATTTAGCTACATTAGCACAACCTGTTCCAGGCACTGGATGGTGCTTGGAATTGATATCGCTACAGAGGAGCTGGAAAAAGTCATTGTTGAAATTCGTGACCTAGAACAACAACTTAAAGACAAGAACACCAATACTGAAGCTAAGAAACTTCTTGAAAAAATAACCAAAACTATTGAGGAATTCCACAAACTTGAATTTAACAAGAAAGCCACCAAAGTCAAAAAAGACATTAAAAACTTCTCACAGGAAAGAGCATACCCTTACTTAAATAAGGAATATTATATCAACCGTTCATATAGTGGCCCTCAAAACCAAAGACCTTGGGGAAGGTTCAACAGAAAACAAAACTTTTTAGGTTTTTCTGACAGCTCGGGGGACTCATCTGAACAATCAGATCCAAGTGATAGCCCAGGTCCCTCCCATAGGAATTTTTTAGGGCGAGGCAGAGGCCAATCAGAACCCCCAGGGGCAGGGAGAGGCAAACAGCCACAGAGATGGCCCAATCGCCAGAATCCTTCAGGCGAACGTTTCACCCGTCGACAACACTACCAATGGTCGACGGTAGCCAAATTCCTGTTCCCCAAAATGATGAAATGTTACCAATTTTTAATCTTGCCTCACATGAGCTTTCGGGTAATGAATTGTCATTACTCACAAAAGGTCTTTCATTTGTCCCAACTATTCGCCCTAACTTCATTGATGCTCAAACCGAGCTCTTAAGATTTTTCAGAAATATCAGACTTCACAGTTTTTTCTTGTTGAACCCTACCCCCATGAAGCATTCGAACACTCCTTTCAAACCATCATCGAAATTTTCACCTACCGGCAGCATGGTCCCCCCGGAAATACCAACCTTTGAGAAACTTGTTCTCAACGACCTTGCCGCTTTCGAAAAACAAATATCATTTATTCCGTACAATATCACAATTGAAGAAAAGAAAGCCGTGACCACCTTGAAAAATAACCCCTCCATTGTAATAAAACCAGCTGACAAGGGAGGGGGTATTGTGATTCAGGAGATGGATAACTATAAAAATGAGATCCATCGCCAACTCGCTAATACCGAACACTACTGCAAACTACCACGTAATCCCACAGAAGAAATACAGAAACTGATTTCCGAGGTTGCTAATGATGCCCTAGAACAGGGATACCTTTCCAAGAAGGAACATGAGTTCCTTAATACTAAGGCTCCCCGGGTACCAGTTATCTACTGCTTACCCAAGATTCACAAGAATTGTGAATCTCCACCTGGTCGCCCAATAGTCTCGGGTGCGGCTCTGTCCTGGAGCTCCTCGGGCACTATATTGACTATTTTATCAAACCATTTGTCCCTGAGACCCTGTGTTATATCAGAGACAGCATGTCAATGATTAATATGGTTGAGGAATACCCGTTTGATCCCACATCCAGCACCATGTGCACGCTGGATGTGGAATCTTTATATACCAACATTCCACAATACGAATCACTACGCGTGATTGAAAAAGTTCTCAACACACGCCCGCGCCCACACAATGTTCTGTCTCTATTTATCCTCCAATTATTGGAGATTTGCCTTACCAAAAATTTCTTTCTCTTCGAGGGACAGTTCTATGGACAGGTACGCGGTACATCTAAGGGGGCTATTTTTGCCCCCAACCTGGCAATTCTGTACATGGATAATCTAGAGACATCCTGTATATTGACCGAATCAAATCCTTTCCACAGTGGCATTGCCCTGTGGAAACGATACATTGATGATATCTTTATGATATGGAGCGAATCATTCGAATCGATAACACACCTATTACATTGGTTAAACAACAACAGTAACGGCTTGAAATACACACTGGCCACGAGCAAAGACTCGATACCCTTCCTGGACTTAGAAATCAATCACACAGAGGGCCGTTTGACCACCAGCCTCCACAGAAAACCCACTGAACGAAACACCTTGTTGAACTATAGCAGTCACCATCTCCGGGCCCTCAGAGACTCGCTCCCATTCTCGCAATTCCTCCGCATACGCAGAAACTGCTATTTTAAACAGGACTATTTGTCTGAGGCCAGAACCCTGAGCAACAAGCTCAGAAATAGGGGATACCTGCGAAAGCTAGTACGGCGTTCTCTCAAAAGGGCTTGGTACTGCCCCAGAGAAACCTTGCTAGAACCAAAACAAAAGAAAAATCAGGATAGACTTGTGTGCGTGACCACCTTCACCCCAGCTTCCAATGCCATAAGCAAAAGTGTCCTTAAACACTGGCCTGTGTTAAACGCAGGTACATTAAATCTGGAGCACCCTATTTTTGCCTTCAAGCGAGCAAAAAATGTAAAAGATCACTTGGTAAGGGCATCCCTACCACAACCTAACCTAAAAACTACAATCAACGATGCATGGGGTTTACCGGCACTAACAGGCCATGTTAAATGCGGTAGCTGTGTAGTATGTGACTTCACCATTGAAGGAAAAACATTTACCTACGGCACAATCACCTTTGAGAGAAAGCACTTCACTAATTGTAATTCTTCCAATGTAGTGTATGCCATATTTTGTCCATGTTTGTTGATATATGTCGGTCAAACTAGCCAAAAGGTAAAGTTGCGCATCGGACAACACCGAAGCAGAATCCGATGCAACACCCCTAATGCTCCCCTCTTTGAACATTTTAAGGACAAAGGCCATACTGAAAATGACTTAACTTGGACAATCATCACCATGGTAAAACCACCACCTCGGGGAGCAGATGTATCGCAATTATTGAATAAGGAGGAACTTCATTGGATATTGCGTACCAACAGTATCCATACAGGACTTAATCGCCTTGAAGATTGGGCATCCCTCCTCTGATCAAATGAATCCTTGAACAATTTTACCGTAATCCTTATTTCCTTCAGGCCTATACAATTGTTTCTTGATTTTATTTTGTGCATCCTTGTAAATACTTAACCACGTAAATATTCTGCATAATATGAATGTCACTTAAACTCACCACTTACCCACACCAAAATGTCCCCCACACTGTCTGAAACCCACTCCAATATGGCCGCCTTGCTGACCATGCTGAGTCCCTTGTCTATTTCCTAACACCACATGCTGAGTCCCTTGTCTATTTCCAAACACCACTTTATCTTCACTTCACCCACGAGCACTCCAGCGATCCCCGCCCATCTGAGCCCAGAATTGCCATCGAGCAACCCAACCAGGAAGTAAGTACTCGCTAAAGCGTAGCTCTCTCGCCTCTTCCTGAAACTTTAAAAACCCTTCAGTAGCTGTAACTGTAATATAAATTAATTTCAACTATTTTCCCTAGTGAGACACGATCGGTCCGGTCTCCTATGAAGAGGCTTTCTTGCCCTGGTTTGGTAATTATATTGCGTGTACTTATTATGCGATTCAATTTTCACTTTAACCCTCGTATTTACCCCTCTCTACCCGCTTTTTGGCAGGAAAATGCTCAGATAATTGAGTACCCCACCATATGTCCCCTGATATT
The DNA here is from genome assembly GCF_964261635.1 of Lissotriton helveticus. NCBI lineage: Eukaryota > Metazoa > Chordata > Amphibia > Caudata > Salamandridae > Lissotriton > Lissotriton helveticus. Next base: position 1,655,162,849 of record NC_136068.1, read on the forward strand.
GGGCACCGCCCCCTGGAAATAAACAATGTTTGGACCTAAATCTGGTAAATCGCACGATAAGCATGTCATTTAACCGTCTGTTCACTACCGCGCAGCATGTTTATCTCACTCGAGACCTCACCGCGGAATCTTAAAAAAGCCTGCCCGGGTGCCCGCGCCAACCATGCACAGTGTCCAGAAAACAATGGCCCTAAACCTATCGTTAATTACTCTGAAACAACCTGCACGTCACCTTTCATTTCAATGCAGTGAGACGTATTTGCGCATTACAGACCCGCCCGGCACTGACGGCATGAAACGCCATGATCCTAAACCGTTCATTTCACTTCACGTGCTTCTCTTGTATATACTTAGGCACAGTAACTGTAAAACAATTCGTTCATTTTATTTCATACAACGTCCCCACCAGTCCCCCCACTGCGCCGGAAATCGCATGTGACTTCACTTGATTTTAATTGCCATCTGTTGCACATGGAAAACACACTTTTGTTTTGGATGGAAGATATGTTTCATGCTAATGCTAGTACTTACCCTTGTTTTCATTTTTCCTCCCCCTTTTTTCCGAAAATTTGTTTGTATAAATATATGTGTAGGCCAAGAATTGCCTAAAGATTTTCAAGACAAGCTTTTTTATTCTCTGTCCTGAAGATGATGCCACTCATTTCACAATAGGCATCGAAACGTCGTCGACATTTTAGCGTCATATGTAAAATGAAAAGTATAAATTGTATACAATGATGCTTCTAAAATGTATTTTTGTCTGTTCACTGAACTACTAGTATACAGACCGCCTTGTTTGTTCTAACCCCATCCCCTTGTTTTGTCATGTCCCCTGTGGGTTGCTGGCTGCACCCACTGTGTAAAAAATCCTCTTTATTCTTGCTTATCACTTTAATTAAAATTCCTGTCCGGCTGGACAAAGGTCATACATACTAATGAGCGTATATCTATCATTTTTGCGAAAGATCCCTGAACTACTAGGGACCCCTGTTTTTTGTAATACATTACTGCCCAAGGTCCCTAGTGCTATACCTTTGGGTTCCCTTGTTTTGTGTAAAATAATGTAGCGCAACTGCTGAGTTGCAAGGGATTGTGAATCCTCACCCCTTTTTACAAGTGGGTTCTCCAGTAATTCTCCTCACTTTCACGGTTGCACCTACACACTATTTCTCCTTCCTAGCCAGGCATGTCTGACCACCCACCCCTCTACACTCTCGAGTACATAAATAAAATTCTAGGAGGCCCGTCACTCCTCTCTGATTCCTCTGAAACACCAACTGAGACAGGTACCACAGTAGTTGAGGAACTAGAGAAAATAAAGAAAAAGGAAATAAGACTAACATTAATGATAAAACTTCTTACAGACTATCTCAAAGCCAACATAATACCAGTCGGTCTCCAAGTTCGAAATATTCCGGGGGTCTTCACGGACAACCCGAAGTATTTAAACGGATTTAGCTACATTAGCACAACCTGTTCCAGGCACTGGATGGTGCTTGGAATTGATATCGCTACAGAGGAGCTGGAAAAAGTCATTGTTAAAATTCGTGACCTAGAACAACAACTTAAAGACAAGAACACCAATACTGAAGCAAAGAAACTTCTTGAAAAAATAACCAAAACTATTGAGGAATTCCACAAACTTGAATTTAACAAGAAAGCCACCAAAGTCAAAAAAGACATTAAAAACTTCTCACAGGAAAGAGCATACCCTTACTTAAATAAGGAATATTATATCAACCGTTCATATAGTGGCCCTCAAAACCAAAGACCTTGGGGAAGGTTCAACAGAAAACAAAACTTTGTAGGTTTTTCTGACAGCTCGGGGGACTCATCCGAACAATCAGATCCAAGTGATAGCCCAGGTCCCTCCCATAGGAATTTTTTAGGGCGAGGCAGAGGCCAATCAGAACCCCCAGGGGCAGGGAGAGGCAAACAGCCACAGAGATGGCCCAATCACCAGAATCCTTCAGGCGAACGGTTCACCCGTCGACAACACTACCAATGGTAGACGGTAGCCAAATTCCTGTTCCCCAAAATGATGAAATGTTACCAATTTTTAATCTTGCCTCACATGAGCTTTCGGGTAATGAATTGTCATTACTCACAAAAGGTCTTTCATTTGTCCCAACTATTCGCCCTAACTTCATTGATGCTCAAACCGAGCTCTTAAGATTTTTCAGAAAGATCAGACTTCACAGTTTTTTCTTGTTGAACCCTACCCCCATGAAGCATTCGAACACTCCTTTCAAACCATCATCGAAATTTTCACCTACCGGCAGCATGGTCCCCCCGGAAATACCAACCTTTGAGAAACTTGTTCTCAACGACCTTGCCGCTTTCGAAAAACAAATATCATTTATTCCGTACAATATCACAATTGAAGAAAAGAAAGCCCTGACCACCTTGAAAAATAACCCCTCCATTGTAATAAAACCAGCTGACAAGGGAGGGGGATTGTGATTCAGGAGTTGGATAACTATAAAAATGAGATCCATCGCCAACTCGCTAATACCGAACACTACTGCAAACTACCACGTAATCCCACAGAAGAAATACAGAAACTGATTTCCGAGGTTACTAATGATGCCCTAGAACAGGGATACCTTTCCAAGAAGGAACATGAGTTCCTTAATACTAAGGCTCCCCGGGTACCAGTTATCTACTGCTTACCCAAGATTCACAAGAATTGTGAATCTCCACCTGGTCGCCCAATAGTCTCGGGGTGCGGCTCTGTCCTGGAGCCCCTCGGGCACTATATTGACTATTTTATCAAACCATTTGTCCCTGAGACCCTGTGTTATATCAGAGACAGCATGTCAATGATTAATATGGTTGAGGAATACCCGTTTGATCCCACATCCAGCACCATGTGCACGCTGGATGTGGAATCTTTATATACCAACATTCCACAATACGAATCACTACGCGTGATTGAAAAAGTTCTCAACACACGCCGCGCCCACACAATGTTCCGTCTCTATTTATCCTCCAATTATTGGAGATTTGCCTTACCAAAAATTTCTTTCTCTTCGAGGGACAGTTCTATGGACAGGTACGCGGTACATCTAAGGGGGCTATTTTTGCCCCCAACCTGGCAATTCTGTACATGGATAATCTAGAGACATCCTGTATATTGACCGAATCAAATCCTTTCCACAGTGGTATTGCCCTGTGGAAACGATACATTGATGATATCTTTATGATATGGAGAGAATCATTCGAATCGATAACACACCTATTACATTGGTTAAACAACAACAGTAACGGCTTGAAATACACACTGGCCACGAGCAAAGACTCGATACCCTTCCTGGACTTAGAAATCAATCACACAGAGGGCCGCTTGACCACCAGCCTCCACAGAAAACCCACTGAACGAAACACCTTGTTGAACTATAGCAGTCACCATCCCCGGGCCCTCAGAGACTCGCTCCCATTCTCGCAATTCCTCCGCATACGCAGAAACTGCTATTATAAACAGGACTATTTCTCTGAGGCCAGAACCCTGAGCAACAAGCTCAGAAATAGGGGATACCTGCGAAAGCTAGTACGGCGTTCTCTCAAAAGGGCTTGTTACTGCCCCAGAGAAACCTTGCTAGAACCAAAACAAAAGAAAAATCAGGATAGACTTGTGTGCGTGACCACCTTCACCCCAGCTTCCGATGCCATAAGCAAAAGTGTCCTTAAACACTGGCCTGTGTTAAACGCAGGTACATTAAATCTGGAGCACCCTATTTTTGCCTTCAAGCGAGCAAAAAACGTAAAAGATCACTCGGTAAGGGCATCCCTACCACAACCTAACCTAAAAACTACAATCAACGATGCATGGGGTTTACCGGCACTAACAGGCCATGTTAAATGCGGTAGCTGTGTAGTATGTGACTTCACCATTGAAGGAAAAACATTTACCTACGGCACAATCACCATTGAGAGAAAGCACTTCACTAATTGTAATTCTTCCAATGTAGTGTATGCCATATTTTGTCCATGTTTGTTGATATATGTCGGTCAAACTAGCCAAAAGGTAAAGCTGCGCATCGGACAACACCGAAGCAGAATCCGATGCAACACCCCTAATGCTCCCCTCGTTGAACATTTTAAGGACAAAGGCCATACTGAAAATGACTTAACTTGGACAATCATCACCATGGTAAAACCACCACCTCGGGGAGCAGATGTATCGCAATTATTGAATAAGGAGGAACTTCATTGGATATTGCGAACCAACAGTATCCATACAGGACTTAATCGCCTTGAAGATTGGGCATCCCTCCTGTGATCAAATGAATCCTTGAACAATTTTACCGTAATCCTTATTTCCTTCAGGCCTATACAATTGTTTCTTGATTTTATTTTGTGCATCCTTGTAAATACTTAACCATGTAAATATTCTGCATAATATGAATGTCACTTAAACTCACCACTTACCCACACCAAAATGTCCCCCACACTGTCTGAAACCCACTCCAATATGGCCGCCTTGCTGACCATGCTGAGTCCCTTGTCTATTTCCTAACACCACATGCTGAGTCCCTTGTCTATTTCCAAACACCACTTTATCTTCACTTAACCCACGAGCACTCCAGCGATCCCCGCCCATCTGAGCCCAGAATTGCCATCGAGCAACCCAACCAGGAAGTAAGTACTCGCTAAAGCGTAGCTCTCTCGCCTCTTCCTGAAACTTTAAAAACCCTTCAGTAGCTGTAACTGAAATATAAATTAATTTCAACTATTTTCCCTAGTGAGACACGATCGGTCCGGTCTCCTATGAAGAGGCTTTCTTGCCCTGGCTTGGTAATTATATTGCGTGTACTTATTATGCGATTCAATTTTCACTTTAACCCTCGTATTTACCCCTCTCTACCCGCTTTTTGGCAGGAAAATGCTCAGATAATTGAGTACCCCACCATATGTCCACTGATATTGGGCACCGCCCCCTGGAAATAAACAATGTTTGGACCTAAATCTGGTAAATCGCACGATAAGCATGTCATTTAACCGTCTGTTCACTACCGCGCAGCATGTTTATCTCACTCGAGACCTCACCGCGGAATCTTAAATAAGCCTGCCCGGGTGCCCGCGCCAACCGTGCACAGTGTCCAGAAAACAATGGCCCTAAACCTATCGTTAATTACTCTGAAACAACCTGCACGTCACCTTTCATTTCAATGCAGTGAGACGTATTTGCGCATTCAAGACCCGCCCGGCACTGACGGCATGAAACGCCATGATCCTAAACCGTTCATTTCACTTCACGTGCTTCTCTTGTATATACTTAGGCACAGTAACTGTAAAACAATTAGTTCATTTTATTTCATACAACGTCCCCACCAGTCCCCCCACTGCGCCGGAAATCGCATGTGACTTCACTTGAGTTTAATTGCCATCTGTTGCACATGGAAAACACACTTTTGTTTTGGATGGTCAGATATGTTTCATGCTAATGCTAGTACTTACCCTTGTTTTCATTTTTCCTCCCCCTTTTCTCCGAAAATTTATATGTATAAATATATGTGTAGGCCAAGAATTGCCTAAAGATTTTCAAGACAAGCTTTTTTATTCTCTGTCCTGAAGATGATGCCACTCATTTCACAATAGGCATCGAAACGTCGTCGACATTTTAGCGTCATATGTAAAATGAAAAGTATAAATTGTATACAATGATGCTTCTAAAATGTATTTTTGTCTGTTCACTGAACTACTAGTATACAGACCGCCTTGTTCGTTCTAACCCCATCCCCTTGTTTTGTCTTGTCCCCTGTGGGTTGCTGGCTGCACCCACTGTGTAAAAAATCCTCTTTATTCTTGCTTATAACTTTAATTAAAATTCCTGTCCGGCTGGACAAAGGTCATACATACTATTGAGCGTATGTCTATCATTTTTGCAAAATATACCTGAACTACTAGGGACCCCTGTTTTTTGTAATACATTACTGCCCAAGGTCCCTAGTGCTATACCTTTGGGTTCCCTTGTTTTGTGTAAAATAAGTTAGCGCAACTGCTGAGTTGCAAGGGATTGTGAATCCTCACCCCTTTTTACAAGTGGGTTCTCCAGTAATTCTCCTCACTTTCACGGTTGCACCTACACACTATTTCTCCTTCCTAGCCAGGCATGTCTGACCACCCACCCCTCTACACTCTCGAGTACATAAATAAAATTCTAGGAGGCCCGTCACTCCTCTCTGATTCCTCTGAAACACCAACTGAGACAGGTACCACAGTAGTTGAGGAACTAGAGAAAATAAAGAAAAAGGAAGTAAGACTAACATTAATGATAAAACTTCTTACAGACTATCTCAAAGCCAACATAATACCAGTCGGTCTCCAAGTTCGAAATATTCCGGGGGTCTTCACGGACAACCCGAAGTATTTAAACGGATTTAGCTACATTAGCACAACCTGTTCCAGGCACTGGATGGTGCTTGGAATTGATATCGCTACAGAGGAGCTGGAAAAAGTCATTGTTGAAATTCTTGACCTAGAACAACAACTTAAAGACAAGAACACCAATACTGAAGCTAAGAAACTTTTTGAAAAAATAACCAAAACTATTGAGGAATTCCACAAACTTGAATTTAACAAGAAAGCCACCAAAGTCAAAAAAGACATTAAAAACTTCTCACCGGAAAGAGCATACCCTTACTTAAATAAGGAATATTATATCAACCGTTCATATAGTGGCCCTCAAAACCAAAGACCTTGGGGAAGGTTCAACAGAAAACAAAACTTTGTAGGTTTTTCTGACAGCTCGGGGGACTCATCTGAACAATCAGATCCAAGTGATAGCCCAGGTCCCTCCCATAGGAATTTTTTAGGGCGAGGCAGAGGCCAATCAGAACCCCCAGGGGCAGGGAGAGGCAAACAGCCACAGAGATGGCCCAATCGCCAGAATCCTTCAGGCGAACGGTTCACCCGTCGACAACACTACCAATGGTAGACGGTAGCCAAATTCCTGTTCCCCAAAATGATGAAATGTTACCAATTTTTAATCTTGCCTCACATGAGCTTTCGGGTAATGAATTGTCATTACTCACAAAAGGTCTTTCATTTGTCCCAACTATTCGCCCTAACTTCATTGATGCTCAAACCGAGCTCTTAAGATTTTTCAGAAAGATCAGACTTCCCAGTTTTTTCTTGTTGAACCCTACCCCCATGAAGCATTCGAACACTCCTTTCAAACCACCATCGAAATTTTCACCTACCGGCAGCATGGTCCCCCCGGAAATACCAACCTTTGAGAAACTTGTTCTCAACGACCTTGCCGCTTTAGAAAAACAAAAATCATTTATTCCGTACAATATCAAAATTGAAGAAAAGAAAGCCCTGACCACCTTGAAAAATAACCCCTCCATTGTAATAAAACCAGCTGACAAGGGAGGGGGTATTGTGATTCAGGAGATGGATAACTATAAAAATGAGATCCATCGCCAACTCGCTAATACCGAACACTACTGCAAACTACCACGTAATCCCACAGAAGAAATACAGAAACTGATTTCCGAGGTTACTAATGATGCCCTAGAACAGGGATACCTTTCCAAGAAGGAACATGAGTTCCTTAATATTAAGGCTCCCCGGGTACCAGTTATCTACTGCTTACCCAAGATTCATGAGAATTGTGAATCTCCACCTGGTCGCCCAATAGTCTCGGGGTGCGGCTCTGTCCTGGAGCCCCTCGGGCACTATATTGACTATTTTATCAAACCATTTGTCCCTGAGACCCTGTGTTATATCAGAGACAGCATGTCAATGATTAATATGGTTGAGGAATACCCGTTTGATCCCACATCCAGCACCATGTGCACGCTGGAAGTGGAATCTTTATATACCAACATTCCACAATACGAATCACTACGCGTGATTGAAAAAGTTCTCAACACACGCCCGTGCCCACACAATGTTCCGTCTCTATTTATCCTCCAATTATTGGAGATTTGCCTTACCAAAAATTTCTTTCTCTTCGAGGGACAGTTCTATGGACAGGTACGCGGTACATCTATGGGGGCTATTTTTACCCCCAACCTGGCAATTCTGTACATGGATAATCTAGAGACATCCTGTATATTGACCGAATCAAATCCTTTCCACAGTGGCATTGCCCTGTGGAAACGATACATTGATGATATCTTTATGATATGGAGCGAATCATTTGAATCGATAACACACCTATTACATTGGTTAAACAACAACAGTAACGGCTTGAAATACACACTGGCCACGAGCAAAGACTCGATACCCTTCCTGGACTTACAAATCAAACACACAGAGGGCCGCTTGACCACCATCCTCCACAGAAAACCCACTGAACGAAACACCTTGTTGAACTATAGCAGTCACCATCCCCGGGCCCTCAGAGACTCGCTCCCATTCTCGCAATTCCTCCGCATACGCAGAAACTGCTATTTTAAACAGGACTATTTCTCTGAGGCCAGAACCCTGAGCAACAAGCTCAGAAATAGGAGATACCCGCAAAAGCTAGTACGGCGTTCTGTCAAAAGGGCTTGATACTGCCCCAGAGAAACCTTGCTAGAACCAAAACAAAAGAAATATCAGGATAGACTTGTGTGCGTGACCACCTTCACCCCAGCTTCCAATGCCATAAGGAAAAGTGTCCTTAAACACTGGCCTGTGTTAAACGCAGGTACAATAAATCTGGAGCACCCTATTTTTGCCTTCAAGCGAGCAAAAAACGTAATAGATCACTTGGTAAGGGCATCCCTACCACAACCTAACCTAAAAACTACAATCAACGATGCATGGGGTTTACCGGCACTAACAGGCCATGTTAAATGCGGTAGCTGTGTAGTATGTGACTTCACCATTGAAGGAAAAACATTTACCTACGGCACAATCACCTTTGAGAGAAAGCACTTCACTAATTGTAATTCTTCCAATGTAGTGTATGCCATATTTTGTCCATGTTTGTTGATATATGTCGGTCAAACTAGCCAAAAGGTAAAGTTGCGCATCGGACAACACCGAAGCAGAATCCGATGCAACACCCCTAATGCTCCCCTCGTTGAACATTTTAAGGACAAAGGCCATACTGAAAATGACTTAACTTGGACAATCATCACCATGGTAAAACCACCACCTCGGGGAGCAGATGTATCGCAATTATTGAATAAGGAGGAACTTCATTGGATATTGCGTACCAACAGTATCCATACAGGACTTAATCGCCTTGAAGATTGGGCATCCCTCCTGTGATCAAATGAATCCTTGAACAATTTTACCGTAATCCTTATTTCCTTCAGGCCTATACAATTGTTTCATGATTTTATTTTGTGCATCCTTGTAAATACGTAACCATGTAAATATTCTGCATAATATGAATGTCACTTAAACTCACCACTTACCCACACCAAAATGTCCCCCACACTGTCCGAAACCCACTCCAATATGGCCGCCTTTCTGACCATGCTGAGTCCCTTGTCTATTTCCTAACACCACATGCTGAGTCCCTTGTCTATTTCCAAACACCACTTTATCTTCACTTCACCCACGAGCACTCCAGCGATCCCCGCCCATCTGAGCCCAGATTTGCCATCGAGCAACCCAACCAGGAAGTAAGTACTCGCTAAAGCGTAGCTCTCTCGCCTCTTCCTGAAACTTTAAAAACCCTTCAGTAGCTGTAACTGTAATAGAAATTAATTTCAACTATTTTCCCCAGTGAGACACGATCGGTCCGGTCTCCTATGAAGAGGCTTTCTTGCCCTGGTTTGGTAATTATATTGTGTGTACTTATTATGCGATTTAATTTTCACTTTAACCCTCGTATTTACCCCTCTCTACCCGCTTTTTGGCAGGAAAATGCTCAGATAATTGAGTACCCCACCATATGTCCCCTGATATTGGGCACCGCCCCCTGGAAATAAACAATGTTTGGACCTAAATCTGGTAAATCGCACGATAAGCATGTCATTTAACCGTCTGTTCACTACCGCGCAGCATGTTTATCTCACTCGAGACCTCACCGCGGAATCTTAAATAAGCCTGCCCGGGTGCCCGCGCCAACCGTGCACAGTGTCCAGAAAACAATGGCCCTAAACCTATCATTAATTACTCTGAAACAACCTGCACGTCACCTTTCATTTCAATGCAGTGAGACGTATTTGCGCATTACAGACCCGCACGGCACTAACGGCATGAAACGCCATGATCCTAAAACGTTCATTTCACTTCACGTGCTTCTCTTGTATATACTTAGGCACAGTAACTGTAAAACAATTCGTTCATTTTATTTCATACAACGTCCCCACCAGTCCCCCCACTGCGCCGGAAATCGCATGTGACTTCACTTGATTTTAATTGCCATCTGTTGCACATGGAAAACACACTTTTGTTTTGGATGGTCAGATAAGTTTCATGCTAATGCTAGTACTTACCCTTGTTTTCAGTTTTTCCTCGCCCTTTTTTCCGAAAATTTGTATGTATAAATATATGTGTAGGCCAAGAATTGCCTAAAGATTTTCAAGACAAGCTTTTTTATTCTCTGTCCTGAAGATGATGCCACTCATTTCACAATAGGCATCGAAACGTCGTCGACATTTTAGCGTCATATGTAAAATGAAAAGTATAAATTGTATACAATGATGCTTCTAACATGTATTTTTGTCTGTTCACTGAACTACTAGTATACAGACCGCCTTGTTCGTTCTAACCCCATCCCCTTGTTTTGTCTTGTCCCCTGTGGGTTGCTGGCTGCACCCACTGTGTAAAAAATCCTCTTTATTCTTGCTTATCACTTTAATTAAAATTCCTGTCCGGCTGGACAAAGGTCATACATACTATTGAGCGTATATCTATCATTTTTGCGAAAGATCCCTGAACTACTAGGGACCCCTGTTTTTTGTAATACATTACTGCCCAAGGTCCCTAGTGCTATGCCTTTGGGTTCCCTTGTTTTGTGTAAAATAATGTAGCGCAACTGCTGAGTTGCAAGGGATTGTGAATCCTCACCCCTTTTTACAAGTGGGTTCTCCAGTAATTCTCCTCACTTTCACGGTTGCACCTACACACTATTTCTCCTTCCTAGCCAGGCATGTCTGACCACCCACCCCTCTACATTCTCGAGTACATAAATAAAATTCTAGGAGGCCCGTCACTCCTCTCTGATTCCTCTGAAACACCAACTGAGACAGGTACCACAGTAGTTGAGGAACTAGAGAAAATAAAGAAAAAGGAAGTAAGACTAACATTAATGATAAAACTTCTTACAGACTATCTCAAAGCCAACATAATACCAGTCGGTCTCCAAGTTCGAAATATTCCGGGGGTCTTCACGGACAACCCGAAGTATTTAAACGGATTTAGCTACATTAGCACAACCTGTTCCAGGCACTGGATGGTGCTTGGAATTGATATCGCTACAGAGGAGCTGGAAAAAGTCATTGTTGAAATTCGTGACCTAGAACAACAACTTAAAGACAAGAACACCAATACTGAAGCTAAGAAACTTCTTGAAAAAATAACCAAAACTATTGAGGAATTCCACAAACTTGAATTTAACAAGAAAGCCACCAAAGTCAAAAAAGACATTAAAAACTTCTCACAGGAAAGAGCATACCCTTACTTAAATAAGGAATATTATATCAACCGTTCATATAGTGGCCCTCAAAACCAAAGACCTTGGGGAAGGTTCAACAGAAAACAAAACTTTGTAGGTTTTTCTGACAGCTCGGGGGACTCATCTGAACAATCAGATCCAAGTGATAGCCCAGGTCCCTCCCATAGGAATTTTTTAGGGCGAGGCAGAGGCCAATCAGAACCCCCAGGGGCAGGGAGAGGCAAACAGCCACAGAGATGGCCCAATCGCCAGAATCCTTCAGGCGAACGTTTCACCCGTCGACAACACTACCAATGGTCGACGGTAGCCAAATTCCTGTTCCCCAAAATGATGAAATGTTACCAATTTTTAATCTTGCCTCACATGAGCTTTCGGGTAATGAATTGTCATTACTCACAAAAGGTCTTTCATTTGTCCCAACTATTCGCCCTAACTTCATTGATGCTCAAACCGAGCTCTTAAGATTTTTCAGAAAGATCAGACTTCACAGTTTTTTCTTGTTGAACCCTACCCCCATGAAGCATTCGAACACTCCTTTCAAACCATCATCGAAATTTTCACCTACCGGCAGCATGGTCCCCCCGGAAATACCAACCTTTGAGAAACTTGTTCTCAACGACCTTGCCGCTTTCGAAAAACAAATATCATTTATTCCGTACAATATCACAATTGAAGAAAAGAAAGCCCTGACCACCTTGAAAAATAACCCCTCCATTGTAATAAAACCAGCTGACAAGGGAGGGGGTATTGTGATTCAGGAGATGGATAACTATAAAAATGAGATCCATCGCCAACTCGCTAATACCGAACACTACTGCAAACTACCACGTAATCCCACAGAAGAAATACAGAAACTGATTTCCGAGGTTGCTAATGATGCCCTAGAACAGGGATACCTTTCCAAGAAGGAACATGAGTTCCTTAATACTAAGGCTCCCCGGGTACCAGTTATCTACTGCTTACCCAAGATTCACAAGAATTGTGAATCTCCACCTGGTCGCCCAATAGTCTCGGGTGCGGCTCTGTCCTGGAGCTCCTCGGGCACTATATTGACTATTTTATCAAACCATTTGTCCCTGAGACCCTGTGTTATATCAGAGACAGCATGTCAATGATTAATATGGTTGAGGAATACCCGTTTGATCCCACATCCAGCACCATGTGCACGCTGGATGTGGAATCTTTATATACCAACATTCCACAATACGAATCACTACGCGTGATTGAAAAAGTTCTCAACACACGCCCGCGCCCACACAATGTTCTGTCTCTATTTATCCTCCAATTATTGGAGATTTGCCTTACCAAAAATTTCTTTCTCTTCGAGGGACAGTTCTATGGACAGGTACGCGGTACATCTAAGGGGGCTATTTTTGCCCCCAACCTGGCAATTCTGTACATGGATAATCTAGAGACATCCTGTATATTGACCGAATCAAATCCTTTCCACAGTGGCATTGCCCTGTGGAAACGATACATTGATGATATCTTTATGATATGGAGCGAATCATTCGAATCGATAACACACCTATTACATTGGTTAAACAACAACAGTAACGGCTTGAAATACACACTGGCCACGAGCAAAGACTCGATACCCTTCCTGGACTTGGAAATCAATCACACAGAGGGCCGCTTGACCACCAGCCTCCACAGAAAACCCACTGAACGAAACACCTTGTTGAACTATAGCAGTCACCATCTCCGGGCCCTCAGAGACTCGCTCTCATTCTCGCAATTCCTCCGCATACGCAGAAACTGCTATTTTAAACAGGACTATTTGTCTGAGGCCAGAACCCTGAGCAACAAGCTCAGAAATAGGGGATACCTGCGAAAGCTAGTACGGCGTTCTCTCAAAAGGGCTTGGTACTGCCCCAGAGAAACCTTGCTAGAACCAAAACAAAAGAAAAATCAGGATAGACTTGTGTGCGTGACCACCTTCACCCCAGCTTCCAATGCCATAAGCAAAAGTGTCCTTAAACACTGGCCTGTGTTAAACGCAGGTACATTAAATCTGGAGCACCCTATTTTTGCCTTCAAGCGAGCAAAAAACGTAAAAGATCACTTGGTAAGGGCATCCCTACCACAACCTAACCTAAAAACTACAATCAACGATGCATGGGGTTTACCGGCACTAACAGGCCATGTTAAATGCGGTAGCTGTGTAGTATGTGACTTCACCATTGAAGGAAAAACATTTACCTACGGCACAATCACCTTTGAGAGAAAGCACTTCACTAATTGTAATTCTTCCAATGTAGTGTATGCCATATTTTGTCCATGTTTGTTGATATATGTCGGTCAAACTAGCCAAAAGGTAAAGTTGCGCATCGGACAACACCGAAGCAGAATCCGATGCAACACCCCTAATGCTCCCCTCTTTGAACATTTTAAGGACAAAGGCCATACTGAAAATGACTTAACTTGGACAATCATCACCATGGTAAAACCACCACCTCGGGGAGCAGATGTATCGCAATTATTGAATAAGGAGGAACTTCATTGGATATTGCGTACCAACAGTATCCATACAGGACTTAATCGCCTTGAAGATTGGGCATCCCTCCTCTGATCAAATGAATCCTTGAACAATTTTACCGTAATCCTTATTTCCTTCAGGCCTATACAATTGTTTCTTGATTTTATTTTGTGCATCCTTGTAAATACTTAACCACGTAAATATTCTGCATAATATGAATGTCACTTAAACTCACCACTTACCCACACCAAAATGTCCCCCACACTGTCTGAAACCCACTCCAATATGGCCGCCTTGCTGACCATGCTGAGTCCCTTGTCTATTTCCTAACACCACATGCTGAGTCCCTTGTCTATTTCCAAACACCACTTTATCTTCACTTCACCCACGAGCACTCCAGCGATCCCCGCCCATCTGAGCCCAGAATTGCCATCGAGCAACCCAACCAGGAAGTAAGTACTCGCTAAAGCGTAGCTCTCTCGCCTCTTCCTGAAACTTTAAAAACCCTTCAGTAGCTGTAACTGTAATATAAATTAATTTCAACTATTTTCCCTAGTGAGACACGATCGGTCCGGTCTCCTATGAAGAGGCTTTCTTGCCCTGGTTTGGTAATTATATTGCGTGTACTTATTATGCGATTCAATTTTCACTTTAACCCTCGTATTTACCCCTCTCTACCCGCTTTTTGGCAGGAAAATGCTCAGATAATTGAGTACCCCACCATATGTCCCCTGATATTGGGCACCGCCCCCTGGAAATAAACAATGTTTGGACCTAAATCTGGTAAATCGCACGATAAGCATGTCATTTAACCGTCTGTTCACTACCGCGCAGCATGTTTATCTCACTCGAGACCTCACCGCGGAATCTTAAAAAAGCCTGCCCGGGTGCCCGCGCCAACCATGCACAGTGTCCAGAAAACAATGGCCCTAAACCTATCGTTAATTACTCTGAAACAACCTGCACGTCACCTTTCATTTCAATGCAGTGAGACGTATTTGCGCATTACAGACCCGCCCGGCACTGACGGCATGAAACGCCATGATCCTAAACCGTTCATTTCACTTCACGTGCTTCTCTTGTATATACTTAGGCACAGTAACTGTAAAACAATTCGTTCATTTTATTTCATACAACGTCCCCACCAGTCCCCCCACTGCGCCGGAAATCGCATGTGACTTCACTTGATTTTAATTGCCATCTGTTGCACATGGAAAACACACTTTTGTTTTGGATGGAAGATATGTTTCATGCTAATGCTAGTACTTACCCTTGTTTTCATTTTTCCTCCCCCTTTTTTCCGAAAATTTGTTTGTATAAATATATGTGTAGGCCAAGAATTGCCTAAAGATTTTCAAGACAAGCTTTTTTATTCTCTGTCCTGAAGATGATGCCACTCATTTCACAATAGGCATCGAAACGTCGTCGACATTTTAGCGTCATATGTAAAATGAAAAGTATAAATTGTATACAATGATGCTTCTAAAATGTATTTTTGTCTGTTCACTGAACTACTAGTATACAGACCGCCTTGTTTGTTCTAACCCCATCCCCTTGTTTTGTCATGTCCCCTGTGGGTTGCTGGCTGCACCCACTGTGTAAAAAATCCTCTTTATTCTTGCTTATCACTTTAATTAAAATTCCTGTCCGGCTGGACAAAGGTCATACATACTAATGAGCGTATATCTATCATTTTTGCGAAAGATCCCTGAACTACTAGGGACCCCTGTTTTTTGTAATACATTACTGCCCAAGGTCCCTAGTGCTATACCTTTGGGTTCCCTTGTTTTGTGTAAAATAATGTAGCGCAACTGCTGAGTTGCAAGGGATTGTGAATCCTCACCCCTTTTTACAAGTGGGTTCTCCAGTAATTCTCCTCACTTTCACGGTTGCACCTACACACTATTTCTCCTTCCTAGCCAGGCATGTCTGACCACCCACCCCTCTACACTCTCGAGTACATAAATAAAATTCTAGGAGGCCCGTCACTCCTCTCTGATTCCTCTGAAACACCAACTGAGACAGGTACCACAGTAGTTGAGGAACTAGAGAAAATAAAGAAAAAGGAAATAAGACTAACATTAATGATAAAACTTCTTACAGACTATCTCAAAGCCAACATAATACCAGTCGGTCTCCAAGTTCGAAATATTCCGGGGGTCTTCACGGACAACCCGAAGTATTTAAACGGATTTAGCTACATTAGCACAACCTGTTCCAGGCACTGGATGGTGCTTGGAATTGATATCGCTACAGAGGAGCTGGAAAAAGTCATTGTTAAAATTCGTGACCTAGAACAACAACTTAAAGACAAGAACACCAATACTGAAGCTAAGAAACTTCTTGAAAAAATAACCAAAACTATTGAGGAATTCCACAAACTTGAATTTAACAAGAAAGCCACCAAAGTCAAAAAAGACATTAAAAACTTCTCACAGGAAAGAGCATACCCTTACTTAAATAAGGAATATTATATCAACCGTTCATATAGTGGCCCTCAAAACCAAAGACCTTGGGGAAGGTTCAACAGAAAACAAAACTTTGTAGGTTTTTCTGACAGCTCGGGGGACTCATCTGAACAATCAGATCCAAGTGATAGCCCAGGTCCCTCCCATAGGAATTTTTTAGGGCGAGGCAGAGGCCAATCAGAACCCCCAGGGGCAGGGAGAGGCAAACAGCCACAGAGATGGCCCAATCACCAGAATCCTTCAGGCGAACGGTTCACCCGTCGACAACACTACCAATGGTAGACGGTAGCCAAATTCCTGTTCCCCAAAATGATGAAATGTTACCAATTTTTAATCTTGCCTCACATGAGCTTTCGGGTAATGAATTGTCATTACTCACAAAAGGTCTTTCATTTGTCCCAACTATTCGCCCTAACTTCATTGATGCTCAAACCGAGCTCTTAAGATTTTTCAGAAAGATCAGACTTCACAGTTTTTTCTTGTTGAACCCTACCCCCATGAAGCATTCGAACACTCCTTTCAAACCATCATCGAAATTTTCACCTACCGGCAGCATGGTCCCCCCGGAAATACCAACCTTTGAGAAACTTGTTCTCAACGACCTTGCCGCTTTCGAAAAACAAATATCATTTATTCCGTACAATATCACAATTGAAGAAAAGAAAGCCCTGACCACCTTGAAAAATAACCCCTCCATTGTAATAAAACCAGCTGACAAGGGAGGGGGATTGTGATTCAGGAGTTGGATAACTATAAAAATGAGATCCATCGCCAACTCGCTAATACCGAACACTACTGCAAACTACCACGTAATCCCACAGAAGAAATACAGAAACTGATTTCCGAGGTTACTAATGATGCCCTAGAACAGGGATACCTTTCCAAGAAGGAACATGAGTTCCTTAATACTAAGGCTCCCCGGGTACCAGTTATCTACTGCTTACCCAAGATTCACAAGAATTGTGAATCTCCACCTGGTCGCCCAATAGTCTCGGGGTGCGGCTCTGTCCTGGAGCCCCTCGGGCACTATATTGACTATTTTATCAAACCATTTGTCCCTGAGACCCTGTGTTATATCAGAGACAGCATGTCAATGATTAATATGGTTGAGGAATACCCGTTTGATCCCACATCCAGCACCATGTGCACGCTGGATGTGGAATCTTTATATACCAACATTCCACAATACGAATCACTACGCGTGATTGAAAAAGTTCTCAACACACGCCGCGCCCACACAATGTTCCGTCTCTATTTATCCTCCAATTATTGGAGATTTGCCTTACCAAAAATTTCTTTCTCTTCGAGGGACAGTTCTATGGACAGGTACGCGGTACATCTAAGGGGGCTATTTTTGCCCCCAACCTGGCAATTCTGTACATGGATAATCTAGAGACATCCTGTATATTGACCGAATCAAATCCTTTCCACAGTGGTATTGCCCTGTGGAAACGATACATTGATGATATCTTTATGATATGGAGAGAATCATTCGAATCGATAACACACCTATTACATTGGTTAAACAACAACAGTAACGGCTTGAAATACACACTGGCCACGAGCAAAGACTCGATACCCTTCCTGGACTTAGAAATCAATCACACAGAGGGCCGCTTGACCACCAGCCTCCACAGAAAACCCACTGAACGAAACACCTTGTTGAACTATAGCAGTCACCATCCCCGGGCCCTCAGAGACTCGCTCCCATTCTCGCAATTCCTCCGCATACGCAGAAACTGCTATAATAAACAGGACTATTTCTCTGAGGCCAGAACCCTGAGCAACAAGCTCAGAAATAGGGGATACCTGCGAAAGCTAGTACGGCGTTCTCTCAAAAGGGCTTGTTACTGCCCCAGAGAAACCTTGCTAGAACCAAAACAAAAGAAAAATCAGGATAGACTTGTGTGCGTGACCACCTTCACCCCAGCTTCCGATGCCATAAGCAAAAGTGTCCTTAAACACTGGCCTGTGTTAAACGCAGGTACATTAAATCTGGAGCACCCTATTTTTGCCTTCAAGCGAGCAAAAAACGTAAAAGATCACTTGGTAAGGGCATCCCTACCACAACCTAACCTAAAAACTACAATCAACGATGCATGGGGTTTACCGGCACTAACAGGCCATGTTAAATGCGGTAGCTGTGTAGTATGTGACTTCACCATTGAAGGAAAAACATTTACCTACGGCACAATCACCATTGAGAGAAAGCACTTCACTAATTGTAATTCTTCCAATGTAGTGTATGCCATATTTTGTCCATGTTTGTTGATATATGTCGGTCAAACTAGCCAAAAGGTAAAGCTGCGCATCGGACAACACCGAAGCAGAATCCGATGCAACACCCCTAATGCTCCCCTCGTTGAACATTTTAAGGACAAAGGCCATACTGAAAATGACTTAACTTGGACAATCATCACCATGGTAAAACCACCACCTCGGGGAGCAGATGTATCGCAATTATTGAATAAGGAGGAACTTCATTGGATATTGCGAACCAACAGTATCCATACAGGACTTAATCGCCTTGAAGATTGGGCATCCCTCCTGTGATCAAATGAATCCTTGAACAATTTTACCGTAATCCTTATTTCCTTCAGGCCTATACAATTGTTTCTTGATTTTATTTTGTGCATCCTTGTAAATACTTAACCATGTAAATATTCTGCATAATATGAATGTCACTTAAACTCACCACTTACCCACACCAAAATGTCCCCCACACTGTCTGAAACCCACTCCAATATGGCCGCCTTGCTGACCATGCTGAGTCCCTTGTCTATTTCCTAACACCACATGCTGAGTCCCTTGTCTATTTCCAAACACCACTTTATCTTCACTTAACCCACGAGCACTCCAGCGATCCCCGCCCATCTGAGCCCAGAATTGCCATCGAGCAACCCAACCAGGAAGTAAGTACTCGCTAAAGCGTAGCTCTCTCGCCTCTTCCTGAAACTTTAAAAACCCTTCAGTAGCTGTAACTGAAATATAAATTAATTTCAACTATTTTCCCTAGTGAGACACGATCGGTCCGGTCTCCTATGAAGAGGCTTTCTTGCCCTGGCTTGGTAATTATATTGCGTGTACTTATTATGCGATTCAATTTTCACTTTAACCCTCGTATTTACCCCTCTCTACCCGCTTTTTGGCAGGAAAATGCTCAGATAATTGAGTACCCCACCATATGTCCACTGATAATGGGCACCGCCCCCTGGAAATAAACAATGTTTGGACCTAAATCTGGTAAATCGCACGATAAGCATGTCATTTAACCGTCTGTTCACTACCGCGCAGCATGTTTATCTCACTCGAGACCTCACCGCGGAATCTTAAATAAGCCTGCCTGGGTGCCCGCGCCAACCGTGCACAGTGTCCAGAAAACAATGGCCCTAAACCTATCGTTAATTACTCTGAAACAACCTGCACGTCACCTTTCATTTCAATGCAGTGAGACGTATTTGCGCATTCAAGACCCGCCCGGCACTGACGGCATGAAACGCCATGATCCTAAACCGTTCATTTCACTTCACGTGCTTCTCTTGTATATACTTAGGCACAGTAACTGTAAAACAATTAGTTCATTTTATTTCATACAACGTCCCCACCAGTCCCCCCACTGCGCCGGAAATCGCATGTGACTTCACTTGAGTTTAATTGCCATCTGTTGCACATGGAAAACACACTTTTGTTTTGGATGGTCAGATATGTTTCATGCTAATGCTAGTACTTACCCTTGTTTTCATTTTTCCTCCCCCTTTTCTCCGAAAATGTATATGTATAAATATATGTGTAGGCCAAGAATTGCCTAAAGATTTTCAAGACAAGCTTTTTTATTCTCTGTCCTGAAGATGATGCCACTCATTTCACAATAGGCATCGAAACGTCGTCGACATTTTAGCGTCATGTGTAAAATGAAAAGTATAAATTGTATACAATGATGCTTCTAAAATGTATTTTTGTCTGTTCACTGAACTACTAGTATACAGACCGCCTTGTTCGTTCTAACCCCATCCCCTTGTTTTGTCTTGTCCCCTGTGGGTTGCTGGCTGCACCCACTGTGTAAAAAATCCTCTTTATTCTTGCTTATAACTTTAATTAAAATTCCTGTCCGGCTGGACAAAGGTCATACATACTATTGAGCGTATGTCTATCATTTTTGCAAAATATCCCTGAACTACTAGGGACCCCTGTTTTTTGTAATACATTACTGCCCAAGGTCCCTAGTGCTATACCTTTGGGTTCCCTTGTTTTGTGTAAAATAAGTTAGCGCAACTGCTGAGTTGCAAGGGATTGTGAATCCTCACCCCTTTTTACAAGTGGGTTCTCCAGTAATTCTCCTCACTTTCACGGTTGCACCTACACACTATTTCTCCTTCCTAGCCAGGCATGTCTGACCACCCACCCCTCTACACTCTCGAGTACATAAATAAAATTCTAGGAGGCCCGTCACTCCTCTCTGATTCCTCTGAAACACCAACTGAGACAGGTACCACAGTAGTTGAGGAACTAGAGAAAATAAAGAAAAAGGAAGTAAGACTAACATTAATGATAAAACTTCTTACAGACTATCTCAAAGCCAACATAATACCAGTCGGTCTCCAAGTTCGAAATATTCCGGGGGTCTTCACGGACAACCCGAAGTATTTAAACGGATTTAGCTACATTAGCACAACCTGTTCCAGGCACTGGATGGTGCTTGGAATTGATATCGCTACAGAGGAGCTGGAAAAAGTCATTGTTGAAACTCTTGACCTAGAACAACAACTTAAAGACAAGAACACCAATACTGAAGCTAAGAAACTTTTTGAAAAAATAACCAAAACTATTGAGGAATTCCACAAACTTGAATTTAACAAGAAAGCCACCAAAGTCAAAAAAGACATTAAAAACTTCTCACCGGAAAGAGCATACCCTTACTTAAATAAGGAATATTATATCAACCGTTCATATAGTGGCCCTCAAAACCAAAGACCTTGGGGAAGGTTCAACAGAAAACAAAACTTTGTAGGTTTTTCTGACAGCTCGGGGGACTCATCTGAACAATCAGATCCAAGTGATAGCCCAGGTCCCTCCCATAGGAATTTTTTAGGGCGAGGCAGAGGCCAATCAGAACCCCCAGGGGCAGGGAGAGGCAAACAGCCACAGAGATGGCCCAATCGCCAGAATCCTTCAGGCGAACGGTTCACCCGTCGACAACACTACCAATGGTAGACGGTAGCCAAATTCCTGTTCCCCAAAATGATGAAATGTTACCAATTTTTAATCTTGCCTCACATGAGCTTTCGGGTAATGAATTGTCATTACTCACAAAAGGTCTTTCATTTGTCCCAACTATTCGCCCTAACTTCATTGATGCTCAAACCGAGCTCTTAAGATTTTTCAGAAAGATCAGACTTCCCAGTTTTTTCTTGTTGAACCCTACCCCCATGAAGCATTCGAACACTCCTTTCAAACCACCATCGAAATTTTCACCTACCGGCAGCATGGTCCCCCCGGAAATACCAACCTTTGAGAAACTTGTTCTCAACGACCTTGCCGCTTTAGAAAAACAAAAATCATTTATTCCGTACAATATCAAAATTGAAGAAAAGAAAGCCCTGACCACCTTGAAAAATAACCCCTCCATTGTAATAAAACCAGCTGACAAGGGAGGGGGTATTGTGATTCAGGAGATGGATAACTATAAAAATGAGATCCATCGCCAACTCGCTAATACCGAACACTACTGCAAACTACCACGTAATCCCACAGAAGAAATACAGAAACTGATTTCCGAGGTTACTAATGATGCCCTAGAACAGGGATACCTTTCCAAGAAGGAACATGAGTTCCTTAATATTAAGGCTCCCCGGGTACCAGTTATCTACTGCTTACCCAAGATTCATGAGAATTGTGAATCTCCACCTGGTCGCCCAATAGTCTCGGGGTGCGGCTCTGTCCTGGAGCCCCTCGGGCACTATATTGACTATTTTATCAAACCATTTGTCCCTGAGACCCTGTGTTATATCAGAGACAGCATGTCAATGATTAATATGGTTGAGGAATACCCGTTTGATCCCACATCCAGCACCATGTGCACGCTGGAAGTGGAATCTTTATATACCAACATTCCACAATACGAATCACTACGCGTGATTGAAAAAGTTCTCAACACACGCCCGTGCCCACACAATGTTCCGTCTCTATTTATCCTCCAATTATTGGAGATTTGCCTTACCAAAAATTTCTTTCTCTTCGAGGGACAGTTCTATGGACAGGTACGCGGTACATCTATGGGGGCTATTTTTACCCCCAACCTGGCAATTCTGTACATGGATAATCTAGAGACATCCTGTATATTGACCGAATCAAATCCTTTCCACAGTGGCATTGCCCTGTGGAAACGATACATTGATGATATCTTTATGATATGGAGCGAATCATTTGAATCGATAACACACCTATTACATTGGTTAAACAACAACAGTAACGGCTTGAAATACACACTGGCCACGAGCAAAGACTCGATACCCTTCCTGGACTTAGAAATCAAACACACAGAGGGCCGCTTGACCACCATCCTCCACAGAAAACCCACTGAACGAAACACCTTGTTGAACTATAGCAGTCACCATCCCCGGGCCCTCAGAGACTCGCTCCCATTCTCGCAATTCCTCCGCATACGCAGAAACTGCTATTTTAAACAGGACTATTTCTCTGAGGCCAGAACCCTGAGCAACAAGCTCAGAAATAGGAGATACCCGCAAAAGCTAGTACGGCGTTCTCTCAAAAGGGCTTGATACTGCCCCAGAGAAACCTTGCTAGAACCAAAACAAAAGAAATATCAGGATAGACTTGTGTGCGTGACCACCTTCACCCCAGCTTCCAATGCCATAAGGAAAAGTGTCCTTAAACACTGGCCTGTGTTAAACGCAGGTACAATAAATCTGGAGCACCCTATTTTTGCCTTCAAGCGAGCAAAAAACGTAATAGATCACTTGGTAAGGGCATCCCTACCACAACCTAACCTAAAAACTACAATCAACGATGCATGGGGTTTACCGGCACTAACAGGCCATGTTAAATGCGGTAGCTGTGTAGTATGTGACTTCACCATTGAAGGAAAAACATTTACCTACGGCACAATCACCTTTGAGAGAAAGCACTTCACTAATTGTAATTCTTCCAATGTAGTGTATGCCATATTTTGTCCATGTTTGTTGATATATGTCGGTCAAACTAGCCAAAAGGTAAAGTTGCGCATCGGACAACACCGAAGCAGAATCCGATGCAACACCCCTAATGCTCCCCTCGTTGAACATTTTAAGGACAAAGGCCATACTGAAAATGACTTAACTTGGACAATCATCACCATGGTAAAACCACCACCTCGGGGAGCAGATGTATCGCAATTATTGAATAAGGAGGAACTTCATTGGATATTGCGTACCAACAGTATCCATACAGGACTTAATCGCCTTGAAGATTGGGCATCCCTCCTGTGATCAAATGAATCCTTGAACAATTTTACCGTAATCCTTATTTCCTTCAGGCCTATACAATTGTTTCATGATTTTATTTTGTGCATCCTTGTAAATACGTAACCATGTAAATATTCTGCATAATATGAATGTCACTTAAACTCACCACTTACCCACACCAAAATGTCCCCCACACTGTCCGAAACCCACTCCAATATGGCCGCCTTTCTGACCATGCTGAGTCCCTTGTCTATTTCCTAACACCACATGCTGAGTCCCTTGTCTATTTCCAAACACCACTTTATCTTCACTTCACCCACGAGCACTCCAGCGATCCCCGCCCATCTGAGCCCAGATTTGCCATCGAGCAACCCAACCAGGAAGTAAGTACTCGCTAAAGCGTAGCTCTCTCGCCTCTTCCTGAAACTTTAAAAACCCTTCAGTAGCTGTAACTGTAATAGAAATTAATTTCAACTATTTTCCCCAGTGAGACACGATCGGTCCGGTCTCCTATGAAGAGGCTTTCTTGCCCTGGTTTGGTAATTATATTGCGTGTACTTATTATGCGATTTAATTTTCACTTTAACCCTCGTATTTACCCCTCTCTACCCGATTTTTGGCAGGAAAATGCTCAGATAATTGAGTACCCCACCATATGTCCCCTGATATTGGGCACCGCCCCCTGGAAATAAACAATGTTTGGACCTAAATCTGGTAAATCGCACGATAAGCATGTCATTTAACCGTCTGTTCACTACCGCGCAGCATGTTTATCTCACTCGAGACCTCACCGCGGAATCTTAAATAAGCCTGCCCGGGTGCCCGCGCCAACCGTGCACAGTGTCCAGAAAACAATGGCCCTAAACCTATCGTTAATTACTCTGAAACAACCTGCACGTCACCTTTCATTTCAATGCAGTGAGACGTATTTGCGCATTACAGACCCGCACGGCACTAACGGCATGAAACGCCATGATCCTAAAACGTTCATTTCACTTCACGTGCTTCTCTTGTATATACTTAGGCACAGTAACTGTAAAACAATTCGTTCATTTTATTTCATACAACGTCCCCACCAGTCCCCCCACTGCGCCGGAAATCGCATGTGACTTCACTTGATTTTAATTGCCATCTGTTGCACATGGAAAACACACTTTTGTTTTGGATGGTCAGATAAGTTTCATGCTAATGCTAGTACTTACCCTTGTTTTCAGTTTTTCCTCGCCCTTTTTTCCGAAAATTTGTATGTATAAATATATGTGTAGGCCAAGAATTGCCTAAAGATTTTCAAGACAAGTTTTTTTATTCTCTGTCCTGAAGATGATGCCACTCATTTCACAATAGGCATCGAAACGTCGTCGACATTTTAGCGTCATATGTAAAATGAAAAGTATAAATTGTATACAATGATGCTTCTAACATGTATTTTTGTCTGTTCACTGAACTACTAGTATACAGACCGCCTTGTTCGTTCTAACCCCATCCCCTTGTTTTGTCTTGTCCCCTGTGGGTTGCTGGCTGCACCCACTGTGTAAAAAATCCTCTTTATTCTTGCTTATCACTTTAATTAAAATTCCTGTCCGGCTGGACAAAGGTCATACATACTATTGAGCGTATGTCTATCATTTTTGCGAAAGATCCCTGAACTACTAGGGACCCCTGTTTTTTGTAATACCTATTTTTTTAGAGCCCTGAAATCTGAGTTAATACGATTAGTGTGGGGAGGTAAACAGCCTAGATTGCAATGGGATGAATCGATAATGCCTTATTCCCAAGGGGTATTCGGAATACCTGATTTGGAGTTATACTTCTTAGCAGCGCAGGCACACTATGTGTGGTCTTGGATTAAACAACCTCGCTACATGCCGCAGGTGGCAGCGGAACACTGGCTGGCCCATCCTGTACCACTGGACGGAGCGCTATATAGCAAGATTGGCCCAAGAGACAGGCAACTGAATGCGCTTTATAGCTCACTTATGGCATGGCATGTAATTGTGAGGAAGTTGGGTGGATCTTTGATGTACTCGCCCCTGATGCCCCTCACATACCATCCGGAAATCGTGCTACTGCAGGAGGATGTGTTCAGGGGATTCAGGGGCAAGTATGGACTGACTCAATGGGCGGATATGTATCACAACGGTGTGTTCCGTGTTCTCCCGCATATGTGTCCAGAGGACCAGCAGACGCCGTCAGATGTGTTTTTATATATCAGGCTCAGACAGGGTGTGAAGGCCGTCACAATGACTTACCCAGACGAGCCAGTGCTACTGACCCCATTACATGCGATACTTGAAAGGCCCAAACCCAGACGCTTAGTTTCATTGATTTACAATATGGTGCACGCGCAACAGGAAAGGCAGGCAGCTCTGGCGAGGCTGAAATGGGAAGCAGATTTGGGGAGACAGTTGTCTGACTCACAGTGGGAAACATGCTGCCTGCACACTGAGAGAGTTTCAGCGAACGGTACACAGACAAAATATCGAAAATAAAATATCGGAAAGACAAAATATCGAAGTTAAAATATCGAAGGTAAAAAATATTGGGAAGCAAATATATCGGATACAAAAATATCGTAATAGGTAAGTAAGTAGAAATATCGAGAAAAATAATATCGTATGACAAAATATCGACAATACAAAATATCGTGTAGTAATGGAAAAAAATAGTGTAGGAAAAAATATAATCATTGTAAATAAAATTTGATAAAAAGGTCTATATTAAAAAATTACAATATATTTAATATACAAATATTTTAAAAAAACATATATAGTTTTAGGAGCGGGTTATTGGGTTTATAGGGGATAAGGGTGGGAAGTAATTTAAAAATAATTAATAAATTAATATATATTTGTAATTGTTTTTTATTAATAATTAATTGGTAAATAATTAATATTAATTAGTTAATTAATTATTATAATTTTGTACATTATTTTATATAATAATTAATTGGTAATTAATTAATATTAATTAGTTAATTAATTAATATAATATCGTACATAATTGTACAAAATTAATAATTGGTAAATAATTTTTATTAATTAGTTAATTAATTAATATAATTTTGGACACAATTTCAAATAATAAATACTTGGTAATTAAATAATAATAAGAATTAATTGGTAATTAATTAATATTAACTAGTTAATTAATTAATATATTTTTGAATTTATTTTTAAAGAATAAATTAGTTAATTACTTAATATAATTTTTAACATATTTTTAAATAATAATTAATTGATGATTAATTAATATAAATTAGTTAATTATATTAATTAGCTTAATTTAGTTTAATATATATTTTTTACTTATTGTAAATTATTTTGGAATAAATAATATTAATAATTAAATTTATTTCTTTACAGCTAATGTGCTAATATATTTACTTTATTGTTATTGTTAATTAATAATTAATTTGTAATTACATAATAATAATTATTTTTGGGTAAAGGAGTATTGTTAGAGTTCAGGGTCAGTTTTCAGTTTTTGGGTAAAGGGGTATTTCTTGGGTTCAGGGACAGTTTTCACTTTTTGGATAAAGGGGTATTTTTTGGGTTCAGGGTCAGTTTTCAGTTTTTGGGTAAAGGGGTATTTTTTGGCTTCAGGGTCAGTTTTCAGTTTTTGGGTAAAGGGGTATTTTTAGGGTTCAGGGTCAGTTTTCAGTTTTTGGGTAAAGGGGTATTTCTTGGGTTCAGGGTCAGTTTTCAGTTTTTGGGTAAAGGGGTATTTCTTGGGTTCAGGGTCAGTTTTCAGTTTTTGGGTAAAGGGGTATTTTTAGGGTTCAGGGTCAGTTTTCAGTTTTTGGGTAAAGGGGTATTTCTTGGGTTCAGGGTCAGTTTTCAGTTTTTGGGTAAAGGGGTATTTTTATGGTTCAGGGTCAGTTTTCAGTTTTTCGGTTAAGGGGTATTTTTAGGGTTCAGGGTCAGTTTTGGGTTTTTGGGTAAAGGGGTATTTTTAGGGTTCAGGGTCAGTTTTCAGTTTTTGGGTAAAGGGGTGTTTTTAGGGTTCAGGGTCAGTTTTCAGTTTTTGGGTAAAGGGGTATTTTTTGGGTTCAGGGTCAGTTTTCAGTTTTTCGGTTAAGGGGTATTTTTAGGGTTCAGGGTCAGTTTTGGGTTTTTGGGTAAAGGGGTATTTTTAGGGTTCAGGGTCAGTTTTCAGTTTTTGGGTAAAGGGGTATTTTTAGGGTTCAGGGTCAGTTTTGGGTTTTTGGGTAAAGGGGTATTTTTAGGGTTCAGGGTCAGTTTTCTGTTTTTGGGTAAAGGGGTATTTTTAGGGTTCATGGTCAGTTTTGGGTTTTAGGGTAAAGGGGTATTTTTAGGGTTCAGGGTCAGTTTTCAGTTTTTGGGTAAAGGGGTATTTTTTGGGTTCAGGCTCAGTTTTAATTTAATGTACGCTGGATTTGGTATAGTAATAATTAAATTATTAGAGACCAAGATATACTCACATTTAATATACAGTGCAAAATTTCTGATAAGATTGTTACATTATAGTAAGATAATGATACAAATAGTTCAACATGATTGTAGAAACATTATTTTTATTTATGTTTCACAAATTAAATTTTATTTCATTACAAAAATCTTTTTATTACATTTGGTTTTATAAACATATTTTATAAACACAATGATAAGCAACTATACAGAAGCATTATTATTTTCATACTTTTTGAACAAAAATGATTATTATTTATTATCTCTTTTACATATTGTAATTTTATAAAGAAATGTAGACTTTATTTCAATACATAAAATATTTATTATGTAAGTCACATATTTTTAACACATTTTTCTATTATTATAATTTTTGACAATGTAGTTATATTTCTATACATTGTTAATATAAATATTATTCTTTTCATAATATGTATTTATTACATTCATTTACATATTTGTTAATCAAATCATTGTAGGATTAAAGTAAATATTTCTTTACAATAATAGAAACTTAATGTACATTTTTGCATATTTAGTGAAGTATATATATTATATTTTACACTTGGGACTATTTTATTGCATTTGGGTGCTTTATTTTGTAACCGGGTTAGGTCGTTTTGGGTTATTTGGAAGAAGGGCTGATCGCGGTTGGGAGACACTTCACGTCGCTTCAGGTAAGGTTTATTTTATATATTTTATGTGTATTTTAATGATGTTTTGAGATTAGTGACCTTATATTTTGTGTTGTTGAATGTGAGGGAGGTATGTTTTAGATTTTGAAAACAGATAATTACTTATGGTATATACACGTAGTGTTAGTTAGTTAACTCATTATATATAGAGTGAATTTTAGTCTTTTACGGTATATCTACAAGTGAAATCATCTATTTTAATATGTTTGTACCTAATTACTAGCTAATTAATGTGGGTGGGAATGTCTGTTTTCTATGTTTTTGTCATAGGTGTACGCTACATCGGAAGTTCCGTTTTTTTTTAAAGGAAGTGTTTGTTTGTTTAATTCAACAGTGCTTTACAAACACTTCTTTACATTTTTCGGTTTTGCTGGAGCTATTCTTTCTATTTTTCAAATTTTTCGGGTTTTTTATGCTTATTCGATGGCTCTGGATAACGTGGATGTCTTAATTTTGGAACAGTTGTATTTTTACATTTTTTTTTGGGTTAATTTGGCACTACCTGGATTACTTTGGTGGAGAAGGACGTTATTGGATTGACAACATGATTGGTAAGTCCTTGCTTTCTTATTTTGTGTGGGTGGGTAATGTTATTTTTATTATGGAATTGTTTTTTACTTGTTATTTAGTTTTAATGTGTGCATATATTATAATAATATCTCTATATATTGCATACATTAAATACTTTAGAAGCTCACGTTACATATTTTTACATACTTAGGTGATACTTTTAGTGTTTTATAACATTTAGGGAATTAATTAGAGTAGTGTTTTGGCAATGATATTTAGGTATTCTATGCCTTTTGTACTAGGGTAAAGTTTAACTTGTTCTTCCAGGTACTTGTGCATTTGTTTATTTTGCTTTGATGTTTTAGGGACAAGTTCAGTTACAGATTGGTCCATTCTAAATTCCTGGTAGCTCTGTTCTTTCTGTAGGCATTTAATGAAATGTTCTAGAGTAGGTTTGGTTCTGCCAGTTGATTGTACAAATGCATTGTGCCAACCTTCCACTGCATTGTTAGTTTTGAATCTCCGTTAAGGGTACTTCTGTAAACGTTCCACCAGGGTATGAGGAATTTGGGATTTCGTCTGTGGCCAGATCTGTGGAGTCTGCCTACCCAGGTGTCTTCAAAGTAGTCGAGAAATGGACTTAATTTAGCTTCATTTTGTTTGTAGAAGGGGCTGTCTATAAGAATGTTGTAGTGTTCAGCTACGTCTGTTTCAGGTACATAAGCAAGTGCAATGAGTTTTTTAATTTGGAAAGCAAAAGATGAGTTTGTAGCATATTCGACACTTAGGGTAGTTTTTTGAAGGTGTCTCCATAAACACTGGTTTAAATGATAATAGCAGCCTTGAATGCAGGTATGGGGTGGATTTTTATGATAGTTGAGAGCATTGCTTACTCAAAATCAAGAATGATACTTTCAGGAGAAAAATCATTAGTTTTTTGTTTAATTATATTTATTAATTCCATATATGTGGAATTATTTTTGTTTGGTAATAGTGCATATAGCAAAGGTATGTTGCAGTTGTGGTAGAGGCCATGTATTGTGTATAATTGGAAAAATGGTTTGGGACAGATGTTAAATGTTCCATCCATCATCCAATATTGGCTTTGCTGCAGTTTAACTAAATTCATACTGGTACCAAAAATTATAAGCCTTTTGTCATTGTTTTCGTTGTCGTAAACTATAAATGGTTGTTTATTTAAAGTTATTATTTGGTTAGCAGTTAAATTTATATCCTGATATGTTCTGGGAGATGGTGTTGTAGAAGTAGTAGCTTTTTTAGTTCGTGCTATAGTTCTTTTTAAGGAGAGGATATTTGGCATTTGAGTTGTGGCAGTTTTGGGGATTTTAGGAATGGCTTCTTTTAAAATGACATTTGTTTGCTTTTGGGAACCTGTACTAGCTTCTTTTATATTTTCCAAAGCTGTTCTAACTTCTATTTCAGTAACATTAGGTGGATGATTGTGTTCCCTAGTATACAGTACTGTAGCTTCTTTAGTTGTTGCTCTGCCATAGCACTTGTTAGAATAATATTTACAACATTTCCAATTAACTTGCATGCCATATTGCTTTTCTTGTGTATAAGTGTAACCCATGTAGCATAGTAATAGTTTTCCTTTCTGGCTGGTCACAAATTCGGCTCCTTCGGTCATTTTGTACTTTGTTTATCTATAAAATGTATATATAATAGTTAATGTCAAATTAAATGTGATAAATAATCTATGTTAGTGATAAGTAGGAATGTTTATACTTACGTGTTTTTGAATTTACAGCAAAATTAGGAGCTGCTTGCTTCTTTAGTTGGGGATAATTGTTTGTGATGTTGTTGTAGCTGTTATGAAAAACATGAAAGTAGTATATTATTAATTAATGTTTCGGTACATTTGCAATGTTAGAGCTCATTTCTACTACAAAAGTGTATCTTCATGATTCACATTGTGAAGATACTTACATATTTTTTTAGGTTGGTCTTTGCCAGTATAGTTGTTTCTTCAGCTTCTGGAGAGTAGTTTGTAGTGTTATCTTAAATAAAAAAGGAACATATGTATTAGAATAATCACCATGTTGGTATGTTTTTTAATAGATTATCTGGTAATTATGTTCTTTAATATACTTACTTTGTGATTATTATCTGTATTATTCAGAATGTGGAGTTCTGTATTATGTCTGTATATCTATTCGTTGTGTTTGCTCTGTAAATAAACAATATATAATAGAACATAATTAGAACAGTTCTAATTGTTTGTATTGTTTTTCCACATTTATTTCAGTTGCATAATACTTACGTAGTAAAATGTATTGGAGAAATAGTACTGATGTCCTTAGTTCATTAGTAGTGCAGTTTTCAGTAGTAGAATCTACAGAAAAAAAGAAATATGTGGGGCAAAAGTCATTATTTCTGTGTGTTTAGATTTATGTGCACATAATGAATCAATGTGAAATTACTTACATAGTTATTAGAATCTGTATTCCTAGGGTTTGTTCACAGTTATTTTGAGTAGAATATTCAGTACTCGTTGTATCTAAAAAAAATAGTTTCATATAATTATTTAGCATGTTAAGTAGTATGAATAGCAAAGGGGCACTGGGTATTTAGCAGGTAAGTAAGTAGTATTAGCAAATAATGCATTTTCTATTTTATTTACTTACTTAGAAGATGTGATAGTAGGTTGATAGTCTGGTTCTTCTAATTGTTGTGCAGCAATTCGGATAGAGATGAATCTCCTTCAGTGACTTTTGGCAAGTAGTTTGTGTTTAGATTTTTATTGTTTATATAGGGGAGTGTCAGTAGTAATTACTTTGCTATTGGTTCATTTTCAAAAATTAGGTTTGTGATTGGTTAGTTAGTATATTTGAATTTCAGTTGTGATTACTTTGTAATAGAAGTGAAAAACAAAAACAAATTATAAAATTAAGTAGTATAGAATATTTTTATATGTGTAGGTGATATAATTATACCAATAGGATATTTTTGACAAATTAATAGTGTGTCTATAGTATTAATTTAAGTATTGTGTGTTTATTTAGATGTGAAAACATATAAAACGTTAATTAATTATGCAAACACATGCATATAAAAAGTCGATATAGCTGATAATCCGATATTGAAGTGCACGATTTTTTTGATGTCGATATTATAGTTAATGTCATTATTTTTTGTATATAGCGATATTTTTGTTTTCCGATGTTAATGTAGTCGATATAAAAGTAAACAATGTTTTTGTAGATCGATATTTAAAAATCGATATTTGTGTATATATCTAGTTAAGTATAGGAACCCGATATTTTTGATTTCGATATTTTTGCTCCGATATTTTTGTACGTCGATATTGTGAATCTCGATATTTTGTCAGACATTCTCAGCGAACAGCAGACTCTGCATCATACACTATAAGTTCCTTCCCTAGACTTTATTATATACCTGCTAAGATGCACAGATTTCAGCTTAGAGCGGACGATTGCTGTGACAGATGTCGTGCCCCTGCGGTGGATTTTCTGCACTTGGCATGGATTTCTCCGAGCATCCGGGGTTACTGGAGTGAGGTGTTTGAAGCGGTACAGTGTATGATAGATGAGACATTACAGCCAGACCCCTTAATGGCATTGTTGGGGTGTGTTACTCCGGTGAAGGCGGAACACAGGAGATTTGTGGCGATGGCACTTCTCTTGGCAAAACGGCGGGCAGCATGCAGATGGGGTAGGGGCCGGGCGCCCTAATTCAAGACATGGCTTACTGATTTAATTACCTGTCAGGAGCGACTGGCCACATATGCGGAACTGTTGCCAATAACCTCCAGGCCGAATGATATCTGGGCACCCCTCACATGTGTCTAGCAACTAGAAAGTCTACTGACTCGGGCAATGAAGATGCAAGCTCTTTGTGTCGCATGGTCGGTGTGCGGGCGTTATGACCTATGGGTTTGATGCCACTTACATTTGGCTGGTGTCGGGTCTCGGAGTATGGAGGGAAAGAGTGTTAAACTCCTGAAAGGATTACCTGCTGCATCCTATTGGGCAGTCCCCAAAGATGAAGAAAAGTGCAGGAAGAAGGAAAATGTGCAGGATGAACAAACAGAGGAGCAGAAAGAAGCCTTGTTGCAAAATCATCCTATACCCTCAACTTTTTCAGATGGGTACTGGTGTTAACTGAGTCTGACTAACTAGTCGTTTTGCTGCTTGACTTTACTTCTGTTCACGAGTTTAGAAGCCGGCTCTCCCATAGGCTATTGAATCCAAGCCTCGCTGTGGAGATGCACTCCGCCCCATCTTCGGAGTGGCGCGCTCCCTGGCCTCGCTTCCGCGAGGCCACGCCCACCCGGAAGAGCGCCGAGGGGAAGAAACAAGCATTTAAACTCATTTACCGGCCCCGCTCTCCATCGTCGGGGTCCGGTTTGAGGGAATACTAGGTGTTTAAACGGGCAGCGAGCGCTGAGGGCGTGAGTAACTTCACCAGGATGACCGGACATGAACAACTTTTTCGAGCTAAGTCTAACTCCGATTCTGTGCATTTCTAGCTTTTCCATTTTATTTTTAGGATGTGCCAGGGACGCTCCTACCCCCCTCCTGAGACCCGTGGAGCAATTAGCGCCATATTTTAAAGTGAGATATGTTGGAATTTATGCAACCTTTCATAGGGGGCCACAGACCTTTGGTCCATTGATCCCTTGAAGCACCCATATCGTGTTTTAACCCCTCATTAGGCTTTTAATAATAAACACCATTTTCACTTCACTTCCCAGAGCTAGAGGTATCATCCCCATAGGGTATGCGGATGGTGTTAATTCTAGCGTTTATTTGGGAAACACTTTCTATGCCACTACTATGGAGCACCATGGTCATAAAAACGTGATGACACAGCGTTACAACTAATTGTTTGTTTGTCTTATGTGTTTGTTCGTTTTTTTGCTCCGCAGGTGCAGTTACACTCCAGAATTAGGAGTATTTTTGGAATGAGCATTGTGCTCTTCCACTTTTTTATGCACTTTATCACTTTTTGTTATTTTTCACTTTCACGCCCCCAGGTCAGGGTGGACGATTAGAGAGTCCATACCGCCGGGGTTTATTTTCTGTCCTGACGAATGCCTAGGTAAATTGAAACCTCCCGTAAGGCTGAAACATGTTGACTTAATATTTAACTCTGAATTAACCATCCATTACCTTTGGCAATAAAATTCAGACACATAAACTTTTTATCCGTGTCCTAGGGATCATTAATAAAAAATAATTTGTAGATACCCTTTAGACACTTTTTACTTTTAGTTAATCTCACAACACGCCCACTTCACACAACCAGCTCTGCAGTCTTCTGGCGTCGCAGCACACCAAAGAGGCACTCGGCCTCTTCGGTGGGGCCCAATGATGAAGCATGACACTGACTAGGGCTTTCTTCTCCACCCAAATAGGGTGTGAGTTCCACTAGTTGTTTCGCTCCATCTATGTGGCTTTTTTGATATTTCAACCTCTCTTCTTTTGTTTATTTGCATATACCCAGGCCTAGAGCCAGTGCTATGTTAAAAGAAACTTAGAATACAGTTAAAACACCTACATACACTAGAGAATACTATGCGTTGGGGTCCCCCTGTGATTAGCATGACCTCCTCTATAAGCCCCTAGTATATACTAGGGCAGGGGATTAAAACTACCTCTTAACATGTGCCACAGGGTGCATTTGCGCACTGGTGAAGGGAGGGGGTCCTGAGGTGACATGTGTTCAAATACGCCTTGTGGCCATTTTAATTTGGAGGAAAAAGTCCTATTCAATCCAGAGAGTCCCTAGGGTCAAACTAGCCTACTAGGTACCTACAGTAAGCGCTGGTAGAGTGAGGTGTAAAAAGGGGCACGGCCTGGACCACTTCTTTGCAACGCAGCGCAATGGCGCATACTGGAAGCACCTGGTGGGCTAGTTGGCCCCCAGTGGCCCTCAGGATTTAAGAGGAATTATTTCCCCAACTTAAAACACACCACAGGGTGTGTTTGAACACGTCACCGCAGGCCCGTCCCCTCCCTTCACTCTGTGGCAGTTTTAAGTTGGGAAATTAAGTCCTGTTGAATCCTGAGTGTCCCTAGGGTCAAACTAGCCAACTACGTACATCCAGTAAGCGCCACCGAGCTGCGTTGCAGAGAGGTGTAAAAACGGGCGTAGCCTCTGAACACCTCTCTGCAGCGCAGCTCCCTTGCACATATTGAATGTACCTGGTGGGCTTTTTGGCCCTCAGGGACCATCAGTATAGAAGCAGAATTAATTCCCCATCTTTCAACTAGCCAGGGGGAGCGTTTTCACAATGGTGAAGGAAGGGGGCAGCGCCTCAGACATGCACTGTGGCGCGTTTTAAGTTGGGGAATTAATTCCTCTTCGATCCTGATATTCCCCGAAAATATGTGAGCGCTTTACATTAGCACCGATTACGATATACATGAACACATTGCCATGGACATATTGTTATGTTAACGACTACTCACAGGTGTGTACACGCAGGCGGGTACGCACACACATGCACACGCACCTACCTTGTTCCTTTGACAGACAAAAAGGAGTGTGTGGTTGCAGGGCTCCCACCCCTCCCCCCTCTCCCATAGCAGTGAGCGGCCTCTGAAGTGCTGTGAAGCACTTTGCTGCTGTGTGTGTGTATTTATATACATTTTATATAGCGCAAACTTGACCCGAATATATGTAAGCGCTTTAAATTAGCACCAATTACTATATACAAGAACACATTGGCATAGACATATCATTATGTCAATGACTACTCACAAGTGTGTACATGCAGATGGGTACGCACACACATGCACACGCCCCTATTGTGTTCCTTTCACAGAGTGTGTGGTTGCAGGGCTCATATCACTCCCCCATCCCCCCGAGCATTTAGCGACCTCTGAAGTGTTGTGAAGCACTTTGATGCTGTGTGTGTGTATTTATATATATTTTGTATAGCGTGAACTTGACCCGAACATATGCGAGCGCTTTACATTAGCACCAATTACTTATACAAGAACACATTGGCATGGACATATCGTTATGTGAACGACTACTCACAAGTGTGTACATGTAGGCGGGTACGCACGCACATGCACAAGCCCCTACTGTGTTCCTTTCACAGAAAATAAGGACTCGCACCCCCCCAGCAGTGAGCAGCCTCTGAAGTGCTCTGAAGCACTTTGCTGCTGTGTGTGTGTATTTATATATATTTTATATAGCGCAAACTCGACCCAAACATATGCGAGCGATCTACATTAGAACCTATTACGATATACAAGAACACATTGGCATGAACATATCGTTATGTTAACGACTACTCACAAGTGTGTACACGCAGGCGGGTACGTACACACATGCACACGCTCCTACTGTGTTCCTTTCACAGACAATAATGAGTGTGTGGTTGAAAGGCTCGCACCCCTCCCCCCACCCCAGCAGTGAGCGACCTCTGAAGTGCTGTGAAGCACTTTGCTGCTGTGTGTGTGTATTTATATATATTGTATATAGCGCAAACTTGACCCTAATATATGTAAGCGCTTTAAATTAGCACCAATTACTATATACAAGAACACATTGGCATGGACATATCATTATGTTAACGACTACTCACAAGTGTGTACACGCAGGTGGGTACGCACACACATGCACACGCCCCTACTGTGTTCCTTTCACAGACAATAACGAGTGTGTGGTTGCAGGGCTCGCACCCCTCCCCCCACCCCCAGCAGTGAGCGACCGCTGAAGTGCTGTGAAGCACTTTGCTGCTGTGTGTGTGTGTGTATTTATATATATTTTATATAGCACAAACTCGACCCGAATATATGCGAGCGCTTTACATTAGCACCGATTACGATATACATCTCGTTATGCTAAGGACTACTCATGCCCCTACTGTGTTCCTTTCACAGACAATAAGAAGTGTGTGGTTGCAGGACTCGCACCCCTCGCCCCACCCCCCAGCAGTGAGCGGCCTCTGAAGTGCTATGAAGCACTTTGCTGCTAAGTGTGTTTATTTATATATATTAATATAGCGCAAACTTGACCTGAATATATGTGAGCGCTTTACATTAGCACCTATAACAATATACAAGAACACATTGTCATGGCATATCGTTATGTTAACGACTACTCACACACATATTACACGCCCCTACTGTGTTCCTTTCACAGACAATAAGGAGTGTGTGGTTGCAGGGCTCGCACCCTTCCCCCCACCCCCCAGCAGTGAAAGGCCTCTGAAGTGCTGTGAAGCACTTTACTATTGTGTGTGTGTGTATTTATATATATTTTATATAGCGCAAACTCGACCCGAATATATGCGAGCGCTTTACATTTGCACCGATTACGATATACAGGAACACATTGGCATGGACATATCGTTATGTTAACAACTACTGACAAGTGTGTACACGCAGGCTTGTACGCACACACATGCACACGCCCCTACTATGTTCCTTTCACAGACAATGAGTGTGTGGTTGCAGGGCTTGCACCCCTCCCCCACTTTCTCCCAGCAGTGAGAGGTCTCTGAAGTGTTGTGAAGCACTTTGCGGCTGTGTGTGTGTATTTATATATATTTTATATTGCGCAAACTCAACCCGAACATATGCGAGCACCGATTACGATATACAAGAACACATTTGCATGGACATATTGTAATGCTAACGACTACTCACAAGTGTATATACGCAGTACGGTACGCACACACATGCACATGCCCCTTCTGTGTTCCTTTCACAGACAATAAGGAGTGTGAGGTTACACGGCTCGTACCCCTTCCGCCCCAGCAGTGAGCGGCGTCTGAAGTGCTGTGAAGCACTTTGCTGCTGTGTGTGTGTATTTATATATATTTATATAGCGCGAACTCGACCCGAACATATGCGAGCGCTTTACATTAGCACTGATTACGATATACAGGAACACATTGGCATGGACATATCATTATGTTAACAACTACTGACAAGTGTGTACACTCAGGCTTGTACGCACACACATGCACACGCCCCTACTGTGTTCCTTTCACAGACAATAAGGAGTGTGTGGTTGCAGGGCTTACACCCTTACCCCCTACGCCCTCAGCAGTGAGTGGCCTCTGAAGTGTTGTGAAGTACTTTGCTGCTGTGCGTGTGTATTCATATATATTTTATATAGCGCAAACTCGACCCAGATATATGCGAGCGCTTTACATTTGCACCGATTACCATATACAAGAACACATTCGCCTGGACATATCGTTATGTTAACAACTACCACAAGTGTTTACATGCAGGAGGGTACGCACACACATGGACATGCCCCTACTGTGTTCCTTTCACAGACAATAAGGACGCTTGGACCCCTCCCCCCACCCACCACCCCAGCGGTGAGCAGCCTCTGAAGTGCTGTGAAGCACTTTGCTGCTGTCTGTGTGTATTTTATAGCGCGAACTCGACACAAACATATGCGAGCGCTTCACTTTAGCACTGATAACTATATACAAGAACACATTACATGGACATATCATTATGTTACTCACAAGATTGTACACGCAGGCGGGTATGCACACACATGCACACGCCCCTACTGTGTTCCTTTCAAAGACAATAAGGAGTGTGTGGATGCAGGGCTCGCACCCCTCACCCCATTCTCCACAGCAGTGAGAGGTCTCTGAAGTGCTGTGAAGCACTTTGCTGTTTTGTGTGTGTGTATTTATATCTATTTTATATAGCGCAAACTCGACCCAAATATATCCCAGCGCTTTACAGTAGAACTGATTACGATGTACAAGAACACATTGGCATGGACATATCGTTATGTAAACGACTACTCACAAGTGTGTACACACAGGCGGGTAAGAACACACACTCATGCCCCTACTTTATTCCTTTCACAGCGCGAACTCGACACAAACATATGCGAGCGCTTCACTTTAGCACTGATAACTATATACAAGAACACATTACATGGACATATCATTATGTTAACGACTACTCACAAGATTGTACACGCAGGCGGGTATGCACACACATGCACACGCCCCTACTGTGTTCCTTTCAAAGACAATAAGGAGTGTGTGGTTGCAGGGCTCGCACCCCTCCCCCACTCCGCACCAGCAGTGAGCGGCCTCTGAAGGGCTGCGAAGCACTTTGCTGCTTTGTGTGTGTATTTATATATATTTTATATAACGCGAACTAGACACAAACATATGTGAGCGCTTTACATTAACACCGATTATGATATACAAGAACACATTGCCATGGACATATGGGTATGCTAACGACTACTCACAAGTGTGTACATGCAGGCGGGTACACACACGCATGCACATGTCCCTACTGTTTTCCTTTCACAGACAATAATGTGTGTGTGGTTACAGGGCTCGCACCCCTACCCCCCAGCAGTCAGCAGTCTCTGAAGTGCTGTGAAGCACTTTGCTGCTGTGTGTGTATAATTATATATATTTTATATAGCGCGAACTCGACCTGAACTTTTGCGAGCGCTTTACATTAGCACCGATAACAATAGACATGGTCACATTTTCATGGACATATCGTTATGATAACGACGACTCATAAGTGTGTACACGCAGGCGGGTATGCACACACATGCACATGTCCCTAGTGTGTTCCTTTCACAAACAATAAGGAGTGTGTGGTTACAGGGCTCGCACCCCTCCCCACAGCAGTGAGCGGCCTCTGAAGTGCTGCGAAGCACTTTGCTGCTTTGTGTGTGTATTTATATATATATTTTATACAGCGCGAACTCGACCCGAACATATGCGGGCGCTTTACATTGGCACCGATAACGATATACAAAAACACATTGTCAGGGACATATTGTTATGTTAACGACTACTCACAAGTGTGTACACGCAGGTGGGTACTCACACACATGCACACACCCCTACTGTGTTCCTTTCACAGACAATAAGGAGTGGGTGGTTACAGGGCTCACACTCCTCCCCCCCAGCAGTGAGCGGCCTCTGAAGTGCTGCGAAGCACTTTGCTGCTTTGTGTGTGTATTTATATATATTTTATATAATGCGAACTAGACACGAACATATGTGAGCGCTTCACATTAACACCGATTATGATATACAAGAACACATTGGCATGGACATGTCATTATGTTAACGACTACTCACAAGTGTGTACACGGAGGCGGGTATGCACACACATGCACGCGCCCCTACTGTGTTCCATTTACAGACAATAAGGAGTGTGGGGTTGCAGGGCTCGCACCCCTCCTCCCACCCCACCCCAGCAGTGAGCGGCCTCTGAAGTGCTGTGAAGCTGCTGTGTGTGTGTATTTATATATATATTATATAGCGCGAATTCGACCCCAATATATGCGAGCGCTTTACATTAGCACCGATTACGATATACAAGAACACATTGGCATGGACATATTGTTATGTTAACGACTACTCACAAGTGTGTACTCGCAGGTGGGTACGCACACACATGCACACGCCCCTACTGTATTCCTTTCACAGACAATAAGGAGTGTGTGTTTGCAGGGCTCACACCCCACCCCCCAGCAGTAAGTGGCCTCTGAAGTGCTGTGAAGCACTTTGCTGATATGTGTGTGTATTTATATATATTTTATATAGCGCAAACTAAACCCCACACAGGTTATGTTTTTATAAATCAAGTCCTGGGGGGTGGTGGTCTCCGGGGCTACGGGGGGGCAGTGAGCCCCCTGCAAATATATTCTTAAAGCCCCTGGGTGGCGGTCCCCGGGGCTTGGGGGGCCTTTGAGCCCCCCACCCATGTATAGTTGAAGCCCAGGGGGGTGTCGGTCCCCGGGGCTTGGGGGGACCTTTGAGCCCCCCCTCTCATTTTTTTTATTAAGGCCAGAGGGGTGGCGGTCACCAGAGCTGGGGGGGCTGTGAGCCCCCGCAAATATATTAGATGAGCCCTGGGGGTGACGCTCCCTCTGGCTTGGTGGCCTCATTGGGCCCCTCAACCTAATATTAATATTGCCCCTGGGATTTGGCCCACCCGGGGGAGCTGAATATTAACAAAGCGCGAGAGCCCGTGCTTCAGTTTTTTTTTCTCTGCAGGATCCGCGCAACCTGCATGGATTTTACTGTTTTTTTTTTTTTTTAATTATTTTTTAGGGCCTTAGGCATCTTTGTGGGACCCCCTGAGCAGATCTGAGGGGTCAGGGTTTTTCTACCCTGCCCCCTTTGCTTGTTTTTTGTATGTTTTTTTTTGTTTGCTTGTGCCCCAGTTCTACCGAGGCACCAGATGGCTTCCAACACTTCCTGGTTTAGAGTGTTGACAGCCAATTAACATGAAGCTTGTGATCGGGAGGGTGAATGCAGGGAGCGCACAGAGTGTGCAGATCCACCGCGGCTATAGATATCACTATCTTTATTCCTTAATTTCTCAAAAACTACTGAACAGATCTACACCATTTTTAAAAAGGTCGCTTTCTGAGCCAAGCAGTACCTTTTTGTCAAATTTGGTGTAATTCTGTTCAGCAGTTTTTGCTATAACAGTGTCTAAAAACTCCTAGGGGGAGAAAAAAAGTCACCACTATTTTTTGAATTTCTCAGGAACGACTGAACGGATTTACACCATGTAAAAAAAGGGCGCTTTCTAAACCAAGGGCTTCTTTGTTGCAAAATTTGGTGTAATTCCGTTCAGCATTTCGGGCTGTAGCCTTGGCTACATTTTCCTATGGGAAATATCAATGGGAAAACACGTTTTGAGACCCCCCTATTTTCTCAGCCCCCGCTTGACGAATCACCCACAATCTTCCGGGATCGGAGCTGACACGAGCACCTCACGAGTTTTGTAAATTTCGCGAAGATTCGTCAACCGGCGCCAAAGTTATTGGAAATAGAATGTTGCGAATTTCCTATGGAAAAATAGGCCCTAAGTATAAGTACCTACTGGCGATCGCCAGTAGGTTATATATATAAATATATAGATTTAAAATAAACAAACTTAAATTGAAATTTCTATGAACCTTTAATACACCTGATTTGATTGTCTCCTCTGCTTTATTGTACTTTGTAGATCTTCTTTGTATTCATATAGAAATTCTATGTAGCACTGTTTTTATGTACTTTCAGTGTATTGTATTTGACCTTTTACTTTAGGTTTAAATCATGGCAATTAAGTTCATAAGTCATTTCTTCTGCAGCCCCATCTGTAATATAGCACCGGAGCACATAAAGAGGCAGCACTATCTTCAGGGAGCCTTCCCTCATTTGCATAGGGCGTGCCCCATGCAAATGAGGGAATCCCTTTGCATCTGTGCCCGCACCATATTACAGACAAGGGCACAGAGGCAAAGAAGCTGTTTGGAGGTGCACTGTCAGTGTGCCCTCTGTGAGCAGCCCTCTGGAGGGGGGAAAGGGAGTCCTGTGGACACCCTAGACATACCCTTGCAGGGAGGTGAAGTCAGTGACTGCACCCACTTGCAAGGGGATCTCTAATCGCCCTTCAAACTGTATGCCGGTTTCCGCCTGCACTGTGAAAATTTGGAGTGTCTTTAAAGCAGCCGTTCTGTTTTTCACATGAATGCGCTGCCCCAGGGCAGCATGAATTTGTGGCTGCCCTGGGGGCAGCGTATTCATCATAATACGGCACAATGAAGGAAAATGGGCTGCATATGTAATGCGGCCCCTGGTGTTATGAAAGAGCACTCCTAAGAGATTGACACTGACCTCCCTTAAAAATGTATTGTGTATGGCTGGCTTTGGATACTGAGAAGTACTCAATACTTGTCACTCACGTTGGATCCAGAATTAAGTTGAGCATTCGGACACTAGTGAGTGCAACAGTATTTTTTGGAAAGC
Organism: Lissotriton helveticus; assembly: GCF_964261635.1. Classification (NCBI taxonomy): domain Eukaryota; kingdom Metazoa; phylum Chordata; class Amphibia; order Caudata; family Salamandridae; genus Lissotriton; species Lissotriton helveticus. The sequence goes on from NC_136068.1 coordinate 1,655,206,228, forward strand.
TCCTCTTTATTATGAAAAATGGATCTGATGATATCATATACAGCAAGATAAGAGAATGAGATTTTTTTTGCAAAAAAAAAGACATTAAAAAATAACCACTCCTTCTAATTTGAAGGATATATGCAACCGCTTACTCAGCAGCATTTTTCTTTTTATTAATCTTTTTATTGAACAGTTGCTCAGTATACATCAAATCGTACAGACATAGTGATAATTACACTTTGTCAAGTAAGCAGGCGGGCGGGTCTGCATTATTATGCACGAGCACTACTAATTATTGACTACTTAAATATTGATGCAAGGCTGACTGGAAGCAATTGTAATAAAAGAAGATTTGCTGGTTGGGAGTTTCACCGAGTGACCTACTTACTGCTTTATGAGCAAACACACTGGCCACAGATGAAAAGAGTGTGAGGAAACAACAGAACACAGCGGATCTTCAAAAAAAGGACAGAAAGGTATGTGATGGGAGGAGATCATTGTGTGCCATTATGCATTGGTCAATGGACGATTACCTGCTGAAATGGGAGCAGTGTGGGTCAAGCTAGCTATTTGCTGGTGCAATATTTCAGGAGTCTCGAAAAATCTTAAAACACAGGTCGGAAGCTGAAAGAAGCTGCACAATTGAAGTTCTGGCTTAGTTCTCTGCCTCTGATGGGACATTATAAGATGCAGTCACCAACCAGACTCACACATACACATCAGATTGGATTAGTATTGCTTCTTCTGCACCACAGTTTGCTTATTTTTATTGTTTGGCATAGCACCCAATGCCAAATTAATTTGCTTCTAGGTACTTCTGAAACGGGTAACTCAGACAACATGGGGCAAAGGGGGTCGTAGTTATAATGTTGTGCATATATTTTATCCACACTGGTGGTGATAGTGCAAGTGTAGTTGTAGTTAAGTTGGTATCTTTATTATCTTTAGTGCTGTTCGAAGAATCTGAATAAAATGTTTTCAAAAACGAAATTCACTCGCTCATTCGCTCATTTGTGGAAAGATTTGCTTTCTTTCTTTCTTTATCATCTTTATTTCGACATGAAATGTCATAAAAGAAGTCACAATAAAATTTCAGCACAAATCATTACAATTTTAGGATAAAAAAACAAGAGTACATCTTATCATAAAACTTAATTCATCATTAAAACATTATCTACAATTAAAAAGAAAGTCAACTGAAGGTCCCGCTCCTCAGGGATAGCCTTCACGCACCCTGAGCTATACAAAGATACACTAAGTCTTATTTTGCCACATGATTTCTTCTCATGTTCCACATAGCAGCTAAGAATTTAGTTACAGCAAAAACAGTTACTGGAGATAAATCAGTTTTTAATATTCGATAGGAGTGAAAACACTGCCTAATCCCCAAGTTTTTGCAAATTGGAACAATCCACTTCTTCCTGGGTGTCTGATAGGAAGGACAGAAGAACATTACATGGAGATCATTTTATAGCTCCGCGGTGCAGGCTGGACAATTTTTGGGAGTAGGTGGGCACCAACGGCTAGTAAGGGCTCTAATTGGTAGAGAGTCGTGTCTCCATTGGAGATACAACTTCCTAAGACCGGTAGGACTAATATTATCAAGCACAGTCTCCATTTTGTAGTAGTCTTTCATTGCTACGAATGTGTTCGACAGTGTCCCCATTTGGGCATTCGATAAACAAGCTGACAGATTGTGATCATAATACATGTTGACCAAGTCTTTATGGGATATGCTTCTACAAGCCTGTACTAATATAATAAAGAGAGAGCCCAAACCTTTGAGGCGGGTAATCTCAGGAACCACAGCACCAATCACAACACCCAATACAGCGTTGGAAAGGGCAGTTGCAGCAGAAGGACATAGGCTATGCAGACGCCCCCAATATACATTTAAAAGGTAAAAGAACTTTGCCAGCAAAGTAGTCCCTTGTGGGCGTGTCTGCGTTGTGCTGTGGGCGTGACAAATGCTGGGGGCGTGTGGTACGTTCCGCCCTTCATGCCATGTCTCATATTGTGTGCTAATCCCACCCTGCTCCCTTTAAATACCCCTGCACCCCATAATCATAACCCACCCTTACTCCTTAAAATACCCCAACACCCTTAAACACTAACCCATCTTAACCCTATTAATATACCCTGTACCCCAAAACACAAACCTATCACTAAACCCTAAAGGTACCCCTGTACCCCAAAACCCAAACCTAGCCCTGAACCCTAAAAATACCACTGTACCCCAAAACCCAAACCTACCCCTGAACCCTAAAATACCCCTGTACCCCAAAACCCAAACCTAGCCCTGAACCCTTAAAATACCCCTGTACCCCAAAACCCAAACATAGCCCTGAACCCTTAAAACACCCCTGTACCCCAAAACCCAAACCTACCCCTGTACCCTAAAAATACCCCTGTACCCCAAAACCCAAACCTAGCCCTGAACCCTAAAAATAACCCTGTACCCCAAAACCCAAACCTACCCCTGAACCCTAAAATACCCCTGTACCCAAAAACCCAAACCTAGCCCTGAACCCTAAAAACACCCCTGTACCCCAAAACCCAAACCTAGCCCCGAACCCTTAAAATACCCCTGCACCCCAAAACCCAAACCTACCCCTGAACCCTAAAAATACCCCTGTACCCCAAAACCCAAACCTAGCCCTGAACCCTAAAAATACCCCTGTACCCCAAAACCCATACCTATCCCTAAACCCTTAAACTACCCCTGTACCCCATAACCCAAAACTATATCTGAACCCTTAAAATACCCAAACACCCCAAAACATATACCCCTATACCCATACTTACCTTATCCAAACATTTAAAAAAAAACATGCTTTTACCATTCATGCATTTACAACGAATTTCGTTGTAAATGTATGCGTGGTAAAAGCATATAAAATGTAATGCCATGCGTTATAATGGCATTGCAGAGTCATGGTACTTTCGTAATGAAAGTATGCGGAGTGATGGTATGTGGAAAGAAAGTTGCGTAATAATGGGTGTTTACCCTTCCCCGGTAAGTACATTGGTGGCACGGCGGCTCATATCTCCAGCAACATACTCATATTTTTTCACCACCCATTTGAAAAATGCACAGGTCTATCTCATTGATGGCCAGCACCGACATACACTTTTAGGCACACCTCCCGCCACAAGTTCTAGAATTGCGAACTTTAGAGCTGGGTGTGGTGTTGGATTCAAATCAGGCCTACATACTCTGCTAAACTCTCGGACACCTTAGCATAGAAGTTGGCACGGACACTGGAAAATGCAAAAGACAAGTTTATTAAGACCCCATGGGGTGGTGGTACATTCCTACAGCACCCTTCGGCAATGTAAGAAGTAGCACCCCGAACATCGGTGCGCGACCTCTTTTATACAGTTTAATAGCAATAAAAAGGTAGGCGGTTACAAGCTACACACTTTAGGTACATATAAGGTAATCTTTGGAACACAGCCAACGTGTGGGAGGAGTTTAGTAGTACTGGTCAGTTTGTGCTAACATTCCTAAAGAGTGACTAGTTAATGCATAGTGCGCATGTGCGCTTGACCAGTACTAAAAATAGCCTGTTGCTGGGCAAAGTAGATGACCATGGGTATCGAGAAAGGACGAAAGGGCACACTGACCACGAGGCAGTGTGTTCATAGAAAATGGTAGTCAGAAGGATTCAAAATGGCTTCCATACATTTTGGTCAAGTTAACGAAAAGACCGTGTAGCTGTGCTAAACGCTAACTCAGGAGCTGCCAAAACACGACAGACGGCCCTTTTAGCGTTTAGCTAAAGCTACCTCATAGTGAACATAATCCGGATACTCATCATCAATGTCGATGGCCATTATTTTCATCACTTCATCATTGACCAGTCTCTCTTGCTTAAAAATAGCTCGCTTGGATGGGATACAGGTTGTATTGCATACAGTACATATTGTCGGGCCACATTGAATACATAGGCAAAGGGAAAACAATACTCCAATAAACATACATAGAATAGTCAATAATTTCCAACCCCAAGTACTAAGTAGAGTCCAGAACCAACCAGAAAAAGTCCAAGTCCCATTTCCTGGGTGGATCTCAGCAGCTATCTTGTGTAATTTTGTAATCGAATCATATACAGAAGGTGAGTTATCAGGTACGTACACACAACAACTACTACCGATAATGCGGCATGCTCCACCACGATCAGCTAGCATAACATCTAGAACCATCCGGTTCTGGAGCGTCACAATTCTGGTAATCTGTAGTTCCTCAGTGATATTCCCTAAAGCAAAGGCAGTTTCATTAGCGACAGCTTCCACCACACGTGTAAGCCGCCTTATCTTTCTGCTATTTAGTGCAGCTCCTACAAATGAAAATAAACCCAAATTGAAATCTACATATTGCTGTAAAGTGGTATCAGTTTGGTCTATTTCATCAAGATTCAATGTTCTCTTAACTCTATTCAGGACAAAATCGTGGTACAGAACGTAATCATTGTGATACATAGGAGGAGCAATGAATACAGGTGGTAGTACAAAAGCTATGTAACATGTTCCTAACCATCCCAGGGGCAAACGATGATATCCCTTGTTTCCACAAATGAAATACGTGTTACGTGAGGCTACAAATGCAATTCCAGTTGGTGTGTCAAAGGTAAGTGTAATATTACATTCACTGCGGCCTACAGGGATAGTACCTTTATTTCTAATACACAGATCTGCTTTTGTATCAATGACCGTTATCACATGTAAGTTCGTTACATTTATAAGTCTTTGATTCGTATAAACACGTGGTGCAGAAGCATTGTCCGGACGGTATTCTTCCCACTCGAATTTAGTTCCTTCAGTTTGTGGATAACCATCTTTGTCATTGTAGCATATTTTATTCAATCGAAAGAGTAGTCCACCTTTCGTTGGCCATCGTAAAGTGAAAAGAAGAGTGTACCAAGCATGACAAGAACCATTATGAGAAAACGGGAGAGGTATGAGTGGAGTTCCTCCCCTCTTCTGATGTCCGGGCAACATGCCACATACCCAACAGTTTGAAGTATTGGTCATATTGTGAGTGTGATGCAAAATCTGAATAAAACTGTTATTCAAATAGGTCTGCCTATGTCTCTCTTCATGATAGGGCAAAGTAAAATGAAAATGTTCAGATGGGATTGGAGTGGTGGGCAGTAAATGTTCTCGTGCAGGAAACAATAGTTCTATATTTGTATTTGTATTTGTATTTGTATTTATTTATTTATAAAGCGCTAACATTCATCCTAAAAGGACATCACGGCGCTGAAGAAAGTTGCAAGTGGTTTGACATCAGTTCTGATTGAGGATTATTGATCTAGCCTGGGAAAAAGGAATGTTTTCAGTTGTTTCTTAAATGAGACAAAGCAGTCATTTGTTCTAGTTCTAGGGGGTAGCTCGTTCCACTTTGTTGCCGCAATGTGAGAGAAAGCCCGCTCTCCCATCCTGACAGTACGAACTCGGGTAATAACTGCTCTTCCTAACGTCATAGATCGTAAGTGTCTAGAGGGTTTATGAAATCTGACCCTGTCATGTAGGATGGTAGGGCCTGAGCCGTAGAGTACCTCGTGAGCAATACACAACAGCTTAAAAATGGCTCGTTGCCGCATTGGGAGCCAATGAAGCTCACGCATGCAACTTTTAGCTGAATCATATTTTCTTTTATTGCAGATGGCTTTTGCAGCGGCATTCTGAACCATCTGTAATTTAGAGAAGAGATAATCTGCCATTCCTACAAACAGAGAATTACCATAGTCCAGCCTACTCATCAGTAGTGACTGGACTAAGGTTTTCCTACACTCCGTTGGCACCCAGGGGAAGACACGTCTAAGCATCTTCAAAAGTCCAAAGCTCCTTCCACAAGTTATAGAGACATGGGATTTCATAGATAAATCATTATCCAGTGTTATTCCTAAGTTTTTTGCTTTAGCAGTGGGATTGGGAGGCAAACCCAAGTCACTTGGCCACCAGCTATTGTCCCAGGCCTGTGTACCTCTGCCGAACAATAGGATTTCGGATTTGTCGGCGTTTAGTCTAAGACAGTGGTCCTGCATCCAGGTTGCCAATTCAGTCAAACAGTTCGTCAATCTGGTTTTAGAGTCATCATTTCCATCAATGGTGACCATCAGCTGAGTGTCATCAGCATAAGAGCACATTTCGACACCCCACTTTTTGCCAATGGTTGCCAGCGAGGAGACGAACACATTAAACAAAGTTGGGCTCAGTGATGCCCCCTGGGGAACTCCATATTTTATGAGTCGTGGAGGGGATGTGTAGTCACCCAAGCGTACTGATTGGGTTCGATCCGCTAGGAACGATTGTAGCCATCCTAATGCTTTGCCCAGTATTCCTTTCTCTGCCAGGATGTTCAATAGTTGATTGTGGGGTACGGTATCAAAAGCCGCTGATAGATCAAGGAGTATCAGTGCAACTGTTCTACCCTGATCCACCTTGGCTCTGATACTGTCTGTCACCGCTAAGAGTGTAGTTTCGGTACTGTTGTTTGTCCGAAACCCTGTCTGTGAATCATCCAGCAGACCATTTGCTTCCAAGAATGTGGAAAGACTTCTGTTGACTAACTTCTCCAGAACCTTTGATAAATAAGGTAGCTGGGAAATTGGCCTGTAATTGGCCGGATTGTTTACGTCAGCTCCAGCTTTCTTTACTAAAGGGGTGACTAGGGCCTGTTTCCATGATTTTGGGAATTCAGCAGAACTAAGGGAGAGATTGAGTACTCTAGTAACCACTGGACATATTACAGGGGTTAACTGGGAGAAAATATGATGTGGACAAGGGTCAAGTGGGGAACCCGACTTGACCTCAAGCATGACCTTTTCTACCTCCTCTTCTGAAAAAGGGCCGAAACCGTGGCAGCTGGTATGTGCGATGGTTGGTACATATTGTTCATTGATTTCGGTCAGGTGATTTGGAAAGGAGGCATAGATGGTATCAATTTTTTCACAGAAAAAGTCATTGAGCTTGTTACAGTTTTCCTGTGAGGGGGTAAGATGTAGGGAGAGATTGGTTGGGTTGCATAATTCTTTGACGATTTTAAAAAGTTCTTTTGAGGAATTTTTATTCTCAGATACTCTACGTGTGAAGTATTCCTTTTTCGCCTTTCTAATTGCCCTGTGATAGAGTGTTTGAGCTTTCCTGAAGTTATCTTTGGTCTCATCTGTTTTGGATATTCTCCATTTATGCTCAAAAGAAGTGCAATTTCTTTTTAGAAGTTTAAGCTCAGGTCCATACCATAGTCCAAGCTATTACTGCAACCACCACTATAGTCAGGACAAACAAAGCAGCACCAAGAATTCTCCCTTTTCGTGTCGAAGAAGATGCCATAGTTCGCAAAACAATGTTTCTCAAAAGCAACACTAGACGGAAAAATAAAAAAAACGACGGTTCTAGACTGAGGCTGCCGTTGGTTTGTTCTCCGAGATTCAAGACGGGTGTCGCTACACTGGACAGAACTGACCCCCCCCCCTTGATATTCCCGGCTTCCGTTTCACAAACCTCAGCGTGGTCACCAACCAGTTAAAAAAAAAAAAAATTTGCAAAAAGGAATTATTTTCTAGGACGTAGATTGTACTTCACTCCATCAGAAACACTGTGGTCCGGGAAGGCTCCCTCCAGTTCGTTAGATTTCACAGCTGGGCTTTTCTCTGCATCCAGAATCTTTCTATAGTTAGACAGCACCGCAGGGCTCACCAGATCCGGGGAAACACGACGACAATGACTGGAATGAATCCACCGCTTCTTATTGGTGAGTCGCACCGCCGTCCGCGTTGCCAGCAGTACTTGCTCAGGGCCACGCCACCTCGGTTCCAAGCTGCTGGATCTCTCAAAGACACGGACCATCACGTGGTCCCCGGGATGAATGTTGTGGGCCTCACCCGTGGAGTTATCAGGGAGCGCTTCTCGAACCTGTTGATGAATAGAAAGCAAATCATTTGTTAATCGTGCCAAATAATCGTTCATCATTATACAAGGCACATCATGTATCAAACGAGGTTTAGGAACCCCCCAAATATTCATCGGCCTTCCAAACACCACTTCATAGGGTGTGAGGCCAGATCGGGAATGTGGCACTGATCGAATAGACAGCAATGCCAAAGGCAAAGCGTCCGGCCATTTCAAAGATGTGGATGCCACGATCTTTGCTAGCTTCAGCTTCAGAGTCGCGTTATACCTTTCCACCAAACCTGCTGATTGCGGGTGAAAGACAGCATGGAATCGTTGCTTGATTCCTAATCCTTTCAAGACATACTCCACAACTTTTCCAATAAAATGAGGACCATTGTCATTCCACATGAATTTACAGACACCATAGCGCGGGAAGTACTCCTTGAGTAAAACCTTAGCCGTTGTCAATGCTGTATTGTCTTTCGTAGGGTAAGCCTCAATCCATTTACTGAAGGCACACACCACCACTAAGACATACTTGAGGTTATTACAGTGTTCCAGCTGGATGTAATCCATTTGCAGTACTTCGAATGGTGCAGTAGGTGGAACAAACCCTCCTTTAGGAGTAGGAGTTCCTTGTCCAGGATTGTGCTGTAAACATATCAGACAGGTCTGTACTACTCTCTTAGCTGTACTAGCAATTTCAGGATTTTCCCAAACCCTTGTAAGCAGTTTAGTAATTGCAAGAGCTCCAATATGTGCCAACCCATGCGTCATTTGCACCATTGGTTGTAAATAAGCCATTGGTAATTTCCATTTCTCCATATCTTTACTACGCCAACAGCCCTCATCATCCAAAACTCCTTCAGCGGCCCATTTCACAAGCTCTGCTTCAGATGCCGACCTCTGTATGTCTAATACTTCTTCTCTAGCATCATGCCACCGTTCAGCCTGTGACTTCACCACGTACATGGTGGAGTAATTTTGTAACATGGCGGTCTCTCTCGCAATGCGATCTGCGAAAGCATTGCCTTGTCCTATTTTGTCTGTCACCTTCTTGTGTGCACTACACTTGACAATTGCTACTTTCCTCGGACATAATAGTGCATTCAGGAGATCGCGTACCAATTCTCCATGCATGATGTGCACTCCATGTGAGGTCAAGAATCCTCGTTCCTTCCAGAGTAGGCCAAAATCATGCACTACTCCAAAAGCGTAACGACTATCTGTGCAGATGTTCACACATAAACCAGCACTTAACTCACATGCTTTCGTTAAGGCTATCAATTCAGCTGCTTGGGCCGATTTCTGGGGTATTCGTGCTGTTTCTATCACTGTTTTAAGTGTCGTGATCGCATAAGCTGCTGAAGTCGTGCCATCTGGTAACCTCACACATGACCCATCAACCCACAGTTCCCCATCTACATCTGCAAATGGCGTATCCTGTAAGTCAATACGACCCTTTGTCTGTTCCTCAGTTAGAAAAACACAGTCATGTTGTTCTTCTTCCTGGGTTTCAGCAACAGGATCCGGCAATAAAGTCGCAGGGTTCAGTGTCGCACATCGTTTAAGTGTGATGTGTGGCGCCAACAACGTTAGTTCATATCCTGTTAAGCGAGCGCTTGTTAGATGTTGTGTTTTCGTCTGATTCAACAATGCATCTACTGCATGGGGAACTAACACCAACAATTTGTCTGACAACACTATTCCCTCACTTTGTCGTATAGCTACTGCTGTTGCTGCAACTGCCCGAAAACATCCAGGCAATCCTCGAGCTACAGGGTTGAGTACCGCCGAGAAGTACGCACAAGGTCTCTGTTTATCTCCGTGGGTCTGCACTAGGACTGATAATGCGCACCCATCCTTCTCGTGCACGTATAATGTAAAAATCTTTGTGTAATCAGGTGTACCTAACACTGGTGCAGAACAGAGAGCCTGTCTCAATTGTTCAAAAGCATTCTGACATTCATCTGTCCATTCAATGGGAATTGGTGTATCTTTGGACAGCAATGCTAACAAAGGCTTAACAATGTGTGAAAAACCCAATATCCATTGCCTACAAAATGACGTCAGACCTACGAAGGCACGAACATCCTTCTGTGTGCAGGGGACTGGTGTATCTAGAACTGCTTGAATTCGATCTGGTGTCAATGCACGGCCCTCCTTAGACAAAAGATGACCTAGGTAGGTCACCTTTGGTCTACAGTATTGCAACTTTTTCTTCGAAACCTTGTTCGCGGACGAGCGCAGCGGGCGCGACGGAGTTGCGCCTGAGTTAAGCCCGTCTGCGCCCGTCCGCGGCCGATTGCGGCCCAGGGCCAGAACCCCTGGTCCTCCTGCAGCACATATTCGCTGGAGCCGAGAGGAACTACTTCTCCTCCGCCATGGCCACCTGACACCATGCTTACACGGCATGGAGGCGGACAAGAGCGTGGACTGCAACTACTGCGGCTTCACCTTCTGCTCAGGGCAAACCAAAACTAGTGCCCACCATCCTTTGATGTGTGGTCTGTTGAATGTCCGCTCCCTGCGAAAGCACCGTCTCGACATCCATGACCTCCTTGCTGGAAAGCGATGGGACCTACTCTTCCTCACAGAGACATGGCTGGACTCGGACTCCATGCCAGAAATTATTGAGGCCATCCCAGAGGGTTACTGCCTTCAATGATTAGACAGACTTAGAGGGAGAGGTGGGGGTATCGCCATAGTGGCGAAACAGGAATACCAATGCCAGCTGGAACGCACCACTATTGAAGGTAGTGAAGCAGGTGCCTTTTCCATTTCACTGAATGGCAAGTCCACCTTAAAAGGCTTCCTGATCTACCGCCCACCGGGCTCCCCCACAGCTTTCATTGAGAAACTAGTGGAAGCTGTTACTGAAGCCGCTCTGAGCACTGATAGGTATCTAGTCTTAGGTGATTTGAACCTACATCTGGATACTCTAACAGATAAGACAGCTAACGATCTTTGTCTCACAATGGCTAATTTACAATTTGAGCAGAAGGTGCAGCATCCCACCCACAACCTGGGTCATCTTCTTGACCCAATCTTTGCTAATTGGAGTCAAGTGGAAGCATGCGCACCGGTCCCCATCCCATGGACAGACCACCACCTTATTCCCTTTACTATAGGGAGTCAAGAACCTGCTCCGACTGACCCTCCAGCCGATAAACACACTAGGCGGAGATGGGCAGCATTCTCCCAACCCGCATTCAATCTGGCTTTAACTGCCAAAGGTCATCCAGGCGGAATAGGTGTGGTAGACATCAACTCCAACCTAGACCAACGTATTACAGAGGCCTTGGATCTGGTTGCCCCACTTGGTGCGGCCAAATTGGGGGGCCGAGCAAAGAGATCTGCTCTCTGGTTTAATGCTGATATGCGGGTGGCAAAAGCAGCGTGCAAAAGGGCTGAAAGACAATGGAGAGTAGCATATTCCGCCTCCGCTAAAGCAGAGTATACTAACTGTAGGCGTAGCTACCATAAATTACTTCGGAAGGGCAAATCGGCGTACTTCTGCGCTAGGATTGAAGGAGCTGAGCAGTCCACTAAAGAGCTCTTTTCAATCTACAAGTCCATCACCATATGCAAGTCTGCTGTATGCCCCTCGAAACTCTGCACGGTGGAGGGCTGTGACCGTGTTGCAGAGTTTTTCACTAACAAGGTCACTCACCTCTACAATTCCTTTCCTCGGCAGGCACTAAACGCTCCCACATGGGGGAAGGGTGTCAAAAAGATGGGAGTACGACAGCTTACCTCTTTTTTCACCCCGCCCACAGAAGAGCTAATCCGCATCTGCGGGTCAATTAAATCTGGCTCTCCAAGAGACCCGACGACCCCTAGTCGGCTTAAGGGTAGCTTGCAGGTGCTTGAACCTTATGTTCGCAATCTACTCGATTCCTCTTTTCTGTCCCAGAGTGTCCCCAAGGCTTGGAAGCGGGCAGTTGTTCTCCCCCTGCAAAAAAAGGCCAATGTGAATTTCGAGAAATTCGACAATCTCCGCCCCATTTCTCTTTTGCCTTATATGGCTAAAATAGCGGAGAAAATTGCTAATACTCAATTGATGCAGTTCGTGGAGGAGGCATCGCTACTCCACGACTCGCAATTTGGCTTCCGTCCCCGTCACTCAACGGAATCTGCACTTCTTGCGGCGGTGGAGGCACTCCGACAGGGTGTGGATGAGGGCCAGACTATGGCGCTGATCCTACTTGACTTAAGTGCAGCATTCGACACTGTAGCACATACCATCTTGCTACAGTGTCTGAGTGAAGGTGGGGTCACAGGCGCTGCGCTTGGTTGGATCAAGTCCTTCCTGTCTGACAGGTGCTTCCAAGTCAGGATGGGAGAATGCTACTCGAGGGAGATCGAGTTGGGCCAGGGCGTACCACAGGGTTCGTCCCTGAGCCCGACCTTATTCAATATCTACGTCTCCCCTTTAGCAGCCATTGCGGAGGGCCACGGTCTCCACCTGGTGTCTTACGCCGACGACACGCAGTTGGTCGTCTCCCTGTCTCGTTCCCCCGGCCTTGCGGCGGACATCTTCAGGAACTGCATGCAAGATCTTTCAGCCTGGATGTCCGCATACTGTTTAAAACTGAACGGTAGCAAGACCGAGGTGATCGTGGTGGGGGGCGGGCCTTCTGCATGGTCGCCTGCGTGGTGGCCACCCTGCTTAGGCGAGGCCCCCACTCCCAGTCTGGAGGCCAAGAATCTTGGCATGTGGCTTGACAAGGACCTTGCCTTTGGCCCGCAGGTTGGCCGGGTGACGGGGGTGTGTTTCGGTGTCCTGAGAACTTTGAGGAAGGATTTACATCTGCTTCCCATTTCGGCTCGTAGGACGCTGGTGCACGCCCTGGTCACCTCGCGCTTAGACTATGGGAACCTGCTCTATCTGGGGGCTTCAGGCAAGGTCATGGGTCGCCTCCAGGTGCTCCAAAATGCCGCAGCACGGCTCGTGCTTAGACTCCCGAGAAGGTCACCTTCTAAACCCGTTCTCCAAGCCCTCCATTGGCTCCCGATGGAGAAGAGAGTTGAGTTTAAGGCCCTCTCAACGTGCCATCGCATTCTGAGCGGCAAAGCCCCTGTGCCGCTCCAGAGTTTGGTGTCCCACTATGAGCCTACCCGCAATTTACGGTCCTCTCAGACGGGACTACTGGTGGTGCCCAGAGTTAGGAAGGCAAGGATGGGGGGGGAGATCTTTCAGATACCTTGCTCCCAAATGCTGGAATGTCTTGCCCCCAGACCTGCGTCTTGAGCCATCAGAGGCCCTGTTTAGGAAAAAATTAAAAACTCACCTTTTTAGCAGGTAACTCCTGGGGGAGGGGGGGATGGCAACTGCTCACTTATCATAGCGCGGGGACCCGCCTTCTGGCGTCACCAGGCGCTTTATAAATGTCCTAAACTAAACTTGTGATTATGTTTTGCTAGGAAGGAAAGCAAGGAAAAAGTACTCTTCTCACATTGTTCTTGCGTGTCTGCTGCAAGTAAGATATCGTCCACATACTGAATAAGAGCCACTCCATCTTGTAATTCAAAGGAATCAAGCTGCCTTTTTAAAGCCTGACTATAGATGCTAGGACTTTCTGTATAGCCTTGAGGAACTCGACAGAATCTGTACGATTTATTATTTAATGTAAAACCAAAGAGATATCGACTGTCAGGATGTACAGGAATCGAGAAGAAGGCCTTCTTCAAATCGATGACTGTAAAAATAGTTGCCGTCGGTGGAACCAACGTAAGCAGAGTGGTGATGTCAGACACCACCGGGTACTGAGGCACTACTATCTTGTTAATTTCCCTCAAATCAAGGATAAAACGATAAACCCTCACATCAGTATCTCTTTTAAGGATTGGTAGAATTGGGCTGTTGCAAACATTATAGGGAACTTCCTCAACTACTCCTGCCAAAATCAGATCATTCACAATGTGTATCAGAGCAAGTTCACCTTCTCTCGAAATTTTGTATTGTGGGACACGTGGCAGAGATACTCCCTCCTTTACAGTGATACGTACTGGGGGAATATTCATTTGCCCTACATCAGTATCAGAAGTGGCCCACAAAGTTTTCGGTAGGGAAGCTAATACTTCAGATTCATGGAGAAAACATACATGCTCAATTTCTGGATAATTTTCGTTCAATACAACTCGCACTCCTTCCGCGGCGCAGCGAATAGTAGCTCGAAAATGTTTCAACATATCGAGTCCCATAATATTATCTGGTGTATTTGGGGACAGCAAAAAGGGACAGGGGGCAGCAAATTTATCAACATAAAATGCAACGGGTTGAGACAGTGGGCTAGAAGTAGGTGTTCCATCGAACCCTATAGCTGTAATTACCTCGCCAGACAGGGGAGCCCTTGGAACCAAGTGTTTGGACAAAGCGCTACGAGTAGCTCCTGTATCGACCAGAAATTGATCAGTGGAACCCAAAACATGTGCTTCTATATACGGACCCCTTTGATCAACTGGTACCTCAACCGATTCCACACCCCATCCTACGCAATCCTATGCATAATGCTCATCGCGTGGCTCAGCAGAACCACCTTCATTGATCTGATACTGATTGCGATTTTCAAACGTATTATAATCTGTCTGACCACGGCCCCTTGCTCCATATCCTCCACGATCATTCGTTCCGTAACCTCCGCGATCATTTGTTCCATAACCTCCGCGATCATTTGCTCCCCATCCTCTCGATCCTCCATAATTACCCTTAGGCCTTCCACTTCCTTGTCCCCTCAATGTACACTGCTCTCGAAACACCGGACAATCTGCAATCCAATGCCCAAACTGTTTACAGTATGCACACTGATTTACAGATATGTCGGAACGGGGAGGAGGAGCATTATTATACGATCCTCGTCCCCTCGAGTGTTTCCCCTCGTAGCCTGAACCTGAGCCAACAATACCTTCGTCTTCAAATCCTTCGCTTTCTTGTCACTACTTTCCTTTGCCTCCAATTCCTGTCGTTCATAATATTGAGCCATAGTCAATAAAGAAGCAGGGGTTGCCGTGGTCCACGAACTTTCATTCGTTTTTAATCGTTTTGCAATCTCCGGTGGGAGATTAGCCACATACTTGTCAACGAATAAGTGCCTGCCTGTATCCTCTGTTAATGATTGCCCACTGTAATCATGGAAAGCTTCCTCGAAGCGAGAAAAGAAATCTGAAACCGATTCATCCGTTTTCTGTTTACAAGAGGCTAATACGGTCCAGTCAATCTTTTTAGCGGGAACAAGCGTTTTCAATTTATTTAATATAGCACCTGGAAGATCCAATATTAGTTGACAAGGCTTGCATGCTGGTTCTCTATCTAAATCAGGTCGGACTAAATCTTTCCAACTCGCCCCGAGAGTCGTATGATCATCAAATTTACGAATCGCTCTCCACATATCAGGGGGCAATATTAGCCCAAAGAACAGGTCAATATCGACTAACGTCATGATACACGAGGAAATTGCACTTTCGACACTTTCATAGAAAGCCGCTGGATTTTTACGGGGATCAGGCAAAGCATTTTTAAGCGCCATAACATCTGCTCTATTCCATGGCGTATAAACCCAATTATATATGAAATAACCCTTCGCATCTTTAGATGTTTTATCATCATCTGTGCCATCCCCTTTATGGGGGACATACAAAGGCGCAGCTTCACGCATAGGTCTAACATTAATCGCAGCGATCTTATCTGTTCCAAAGATGGAGCATTCTTTGGATATCTCCGTCGATCCGGACGCAGGCGGACCCTTTGACTTTTCCAACTCCCGTAGCTGTGTCGCCTCATTCCGTAGCTGAACCAAGCGTTTGAAAAATTCATCCGCATCTGAAAGAACAAAAAGACCTTTACGAAAATTATCACGACCCTTGGATATATCCTTCGGTTCTAGCTCTGTGGAATACTTCCTAAATCGTTCAACAACTTCATCACCAAAATGATCTAAAAAATATAACCGTTCCCTATCAGACCATCCTTCCATTTGCTTACTAACGTCAAAAACAGTCACGGAATTAATATTTAACTTTCGTGCAACCGAACGCAACTCCGCAGTTCGTTCCGCCGATAACCTCGTACGTTGGGCATTCTGATCGTCCTCATCCGAGTCCTGGTTCGGAGCCGTAGGTGCAACATACGGTGGTGGACAGCGATCTAGTAACGAAAAATCATCTGTTTCATTAGTAAGGACCGGATAAAGAGGACGACGGATGGGAAACTGACCATTAACCTGCAAATTATGTTCTCGAGTCTCCCTCTCTTTCTTTTCCTGTAACTCTTTTTCCTGTAGCTGTAAAGCTTTATCACGTGCAGCCTTCCGCTGCACCTTCTCCGCCAAGGCTTCCTCACGTTTCACTCGTTCACGCGCCTCTTTCTCCCACATTCGCACACAATCAAACATATCTTGTCTAGACCTTCGCTGAAACAAACACTGCTCTACATTTTGAACCTTTCGAAGGTCGAATGACCCATGTAGTGGCCACTGCAACTCGCGATCGGTTTTAGTATACTTATGCCATAACGTACTATACATTATTGGCGGAATACCAAATTTCACATACATCTCACGATTTGGAGTCCCCTCTGGGGGAGCCGGCTGTGATTCATTTAATCGATAATTGGTACCATTGTCAAAACAGCACATTCCTCGGAGTGCGCTGAAAACAGGCATGTTCAAAAGTAACACGAGAACGTGATACTACGCCAAATGGCACTTAATGTGCTTCATACACGGTGTGCCGTTCAAATCCAATAATCAGAGAAATATCCCTACATGCCTGCCTATGTGAGGTGCACTCCACATATTCAAATTCAAATTCAAAGATTCAAACGTTAGCTAACTTCAAACAAATTCAAATTCAAATTCAAAATTCAAAAAGCCATAGCAAGTGTCAGTAGACTACCTCACCAGTCAAAAGCTTACCGATTTTCTTCAAACGTCCAAGGTCCAACTGCCAAGTTCTGTAATCGAATCAGCCAAAACGGCACATCACGACAATCCAAGATCAGAATCTCAGTCGGAGAACGGCGCCGCCTGGAAGGTCAGATCAGAAGGAAAGGAAGAAACACCGTGGGTGCCAAGACTCGGGTCACTCAATGGCAGCGATCGCGTCCATGGCGAGTTTCCAAACCTTCGTCTCGACCTCTCCTTCGGACATCCGAGTCGCCGATGAGTCCCTTCGTGGTCGCCAATTTGTGGTGTTGGGTTCAAATCAGACCTACATACTCTGCTAAACTCTCGGACACCTTAGCATAGAAGTTGGCACGGACACTGAAAAATGCAAAAGACAAGTTTATTAAGACCCCATGGGGTGGTGGTACATTCCTACAGCACCCTTCGGCAATGTAAGAAGTAGCACCCCGAACATCGGTGCGCGACCTCTTTTATACAGTTTAATAGCAATAAAAAGGTAGGCGGTTACAAGCTACACACTTTAGGTACATATAAGGTAATCTTTGGAACACAGCCAGCGTGTGGGAGGAGTTTAGTAGTACTGGTCAGTTTGTGCTAACATTCCTAAAGAGTGACTAGTTAATGCATAGTGCGCATGTGCGCTTGACCAGTACTAAAAATAGCCTGTTGCTGGGCAAAGTAGATGACCATGGGTATCGAGAAAGGACGAAAGGGCACACTGACCACGAGGCAGTGTGTTCATAGAAAATGCTAGTCAGAAGGATTCAAAATGGCTTCCATACATTTTGGTCAAGTTAACGAAAAGACCGTGTAGCTGTGCTAAACGCTAACTCAGGAGCTGCCAAAACACGACATGGGGAGCTACGTTCGAATCTCGGCATCAGCTCAACATCCTGTGATTCCAGGCAAATCGCTTTGTCTCCCCGTGCCTACCTCAAATGAATGTGTTCTTCTGTAATGTAAATTGTTCTCATGCCATGTTGTCAAGTTCGCACTATATAATATTGCAAGGAAAAATAAAGTAGGGAAACTCGAGTTCACACACTACTGAACGCGCAGTCTTAAGTGTATCAGCAGTGCACTGTAAATCGGAGCGTTTCACAGGCCTGTCACAGATAAGAAATGCTATCAAAACGAAATCCTACAAAAAAATACTACTGGCCGGCAGCAATTCATACCCGGACTACGTCGGCACGGGCTGCTAGTCCCCAATAAAGGGCAATCTAGCCTCTCAAATTCCTGCCTTATATATTTTAGCCAGGGAAGTTTCCATGCATTTGGGAGATTTAACAGCTCCGAAAGTTCTTGCCTGTAACTGGAGAGTTCCGGGGTTACCCACAATCGTCTCCAGAAAGTTAAGGGCTTAAGGCCCAATTCCTCTTTTAGTGATCTCAGCCCCAGATCGAGCCTAGGGGCAGCAGGGGTGTACTAGTAGGCAGGGATACCAACTGCCTGAGAAACTTGTTTTCCGTGATGGTAATTGCAGGGGCACAATTGTGGCCCCACAGTTCACCTCCATATATTACCGCCCCATGTGCCTGCATTTTGTAGATTTCAAGAGGTGGGCCAATAGGTTTTAGCATGGATTTATTCAGTAGTTTTAGAATCCCCCGCCTTTTGAGAGAGCTTTAATTGAGATTTGATCTGGTGTTGAGCCCAGGTCATATTTTTATTAAGAGTCAGACCCAGATACTCAAACGTCTGCACTCTTTTCAACCGAACACCACCTATAGCAGGGTTTGGGCGTGATGTTTTCGGGGGATTGAAAATCATGAATTTCGTTTTAGATGTATTTATTTCCAGCCCCCGATCATGGCAGAAGGTGACAAAGCCACCCAAGACTCGCTGTATACCCATCGGAGTCTTAGCGAGTAACAGGGTATCGTCTGCGAACATGATCGCAGAGATCCCCGACCCAACGAGCCTTGGGGCATCTCTGTTGGGGACCGTGTTCAGATGAGGGATTACTCCGTTGACGTAGGGGCAAAACAGGGTTGGCGCCAAAACGCAACCCCGCCTTACCCCCCTGCCAACGGAGAAGCTAGATGACAAATTGCCTTGTCTCCCACACCTGACCCTTGCGAAATTCTGAGTATGGAGTCATATTATGATGTTCAAAAGGGGGACTGGGATGCCTAAGTCCCCTAGAACGCTCTAGAGTTTCCTGCGTGGGACCAGATCGAAGGCCGCACGGAGGTCTACGAAAACGGTGTATAAAGAACCGCCCTCTACCTTGACTGTTTTCCAGAAAAGCATAGTTAATCTGAAAATCTGGTCAGAGGTGGATACGTTCTTTCTAAAGCCCGCTTGATACTGGCTTAAGATGTCAGAGTCCTCTATCCAGTCCAAGAGGCGGTCTAGAATCAGCCTTGCAAAGAGTTTCTGGGATACATCTATTAGGCTGATTGGCCTGTAGTTGGCTGGGAGCAGAGGCGACCCCTTCTTTAAGATAGGGACTAGCTCTGCTCCCAGCCAAGTACTTGGGACCGCCATACCTCCAAGAATTGCATTGAAAATCATTAGAAGATAGGGAGCCCAAATCCCGGGTTCGTGTTTATAAAGATCGCACGGAACCTTATCCAACCCTGGTGCTTTACCCAGAGCGAGCTTGGATATAGCAGCCCGGACCTCGCCTAGAGTGAAGCTAATCTCGGATGAGCCAACGACAGGGTTGATCGATATGTCGCCCGGAGGGAACTCCATACGGGAATTATCCCCCTTGTACAGGGTGCTAAAGTGTTCTTCCCATACCTCTGCAGCAATGTTCGGCACTACTGCCAACTCTGGTTCAGCCGAACCAGTGCTCACAAGTTGCCAGAACTTCCGTGCATCTTTAACCGCTAGGGCTGATGTTAACTTTGCCTAATTTTAATTTCCCCACTCGATCTTAGCATGATGGATTAGCTGACGGTATACATGCCTCCTGCGCTTTATAAGTTCCCTGTTGTTATTCTGTTTCAATGCGCCAAGGAGTTCCCTTTTCGCCAATCTGCATGCCCTGTTATACCAGGTTGGCTTCCTTCAAGCCCTTCTCCCACTAAGACCTGGGGGGTTTAAGATATCTGAGAGACTATTAAGTAATACCTTGTTAAGTTCTCCCAGCCTTTCGTAAAAATCACACGTAGGGTGCTGTTCAATAAGAGCAGCTACATCAACTAGTACTGGGATAACCCGGGCATACAGTTCGCCTAGTCCCTCTGGGTTGTTGACCAGCTTATCCCATCTTACCCTGCGTCTATTGCTTGACAGGATAGCCCCGTTAGATGTATCGGACTGTGGTGATGAACAGCCCTTAAGGATGCCAGGCACGGAAAAGTCCAGAATCAAGGGGTTGTGATCCCTCTCTCCCCTGAGTACAACCCTAAAGTCTAATACTCTATTCCAAGCCCTGCACTCAACAAAAATATAATCAAGTCGTGCCTCCCTCCCTGGCTTGTTAAAGGTGGACATAGGCGAGTTGTCAGACTTTGTACGGCCATTACATGCCCTGATAGAATGGGCCAGCATCAGGGATGTAATTTGAACGGCCAGAGGGGCCCATGGCCTTGTCGAGGGGCCTGCCACTTGTGGGATTTTCCAAAGATCATCCTCCTCCTGATTTACACCATCCAGCAAACCCTCAAGTGGTTCGAAGTGGGAGTTGAAATCTCCTCCAACCACAAGCGTAACTCCCTCCTGAATCCTAGTTAAGAAGGAGGATAGCTCTTCAATAGCTTCAGACTCAGAGATGGAACTCACAGGTCTAGAGTAGATATTGACCAGTGCGAGTCTGAAGCCATTCTGCCAATCTAGAATCCCACACTGAACGTCCTTTGATGCTGTTTCCATAATTCTAGCACTGCAACCTAAATGGGTTGCGACCCAAATTGTTAAACCCCCTGACGGTCGATCTTTTCCCCCCCACCTAGCGGGGACTGAGAATGAGGCAAATCCTAGGCGAAATTGCTCCTCCCACGCCCAAGTTTCCTGGAAGAGACAAATATCATTCAGGTCTATAAATGAACCCCAATCGGAGCAGGCCAGTTTGTTACAAAGGCCCGCTACATTCCAGGAAAGGATTTTTAGTGCAGACGGGTCGGAGGGGCTTCCGGGAAGTTGCATAGAGGGTTCTTCATTGGGAGTGCTCACCGGGCCAGGGAGTAAATATTCTCGAGAAAGATGACCACTATCAGGGATGTCTGACACTGACCCCTGCTGAACTAAATGGGGGGCCCCCCCTTCTCTTCCTCCAGTGCCTGCCTCCCACTGGAGTCAATCTACCTGATCTAGGCAGCTGTACCTATTGGTATGTGAATAATCACCCGGTATAGGTGCATCATATCGAATAGGCCAGTACCTTCTGCCTTGGAAACTTGGTCCCACCCTTGTCCAACCTTCATCAGTCCCTGGATGCAATCGGATGTTTGATGGTGGGTAAAAGAAAGATAATGGCAACGGTTCAATGGTTGTGTTTCCCGAGCTACCCAACTAATTGCAGATATGAGAAACGATCTGTGGATTCCTGAAGTTCACCAGGATGCAATCACCCTTGATTTTCTTCGTGGTTTTTCCCACCCAAGCGACTGTCCTGACCATCAGCAGCTCGCTTCTCATATTGGGGGGAAGGGGCCTATGGATGTTTAACCAACTGATCACTTTATTTTTTAAGGAATCAAAAGTTTCTAGTGCAGAGTTGGTAAGCTCAGGCACACCGCTTAAAATTACTACATGGGATGCTGCCTCTGGTGGTAGATATACTACAATTTCCGACTTAAACTACTTAAATCCTCGGCAGAATGGTCGCCAGTCTCAGTGGGG